>NC_140583.1:839367315-839967315 GCF_964204655.1 Triturus cristatus
TACATTGTAACCCCTTGAATACTACATGCCATCTAAAGCATGGGTACTCACAAACTTTCTCTCGTGGGCCAAATTTACAGTGTGGTTTGTGGCCGAGGGCCGCACCGGTGGGGGCAGGGTCAGTAGGGGAGATGGGTGGGCTAGAGCAAAAATAAAACTGTGACCATGAGGTTGAACACAGGCCCCTGCAGCGGACGCCTTCGTCTACTGAGCTACCAGGGCTGGCATACACACATCTTTCTCTCTCTCCCTCTTTTTATCTCTATCTCTCTCGCTCTCTGTCTCCCTCCCTCTCTCTAGCTCTCCCTCCCTCTCTCTGTCTGTCTCCCTCCCTCTCTCTCTCTCTCTCTCTGTCTCCCTCTCTCTATCTCTCTCTCTCTCTCTCTCTCTCCCTCTCTCTCCCCTCCCTTCCCTCTCCCGCCCTCTCTCTGTCTCCCTCTGTCTCCCTCTGTCTCACTCACTCTGTCTGTCTCCTTCCCTCTCACTCCCTCTGTCTCCCTCCCTCTCTCTGTCTCTCTCCCTCTCTCTCCCTCTGCCTCCCTCCCTCTCTCTCCCTCTGTCTGTCTCCGTCTGTCTCCGTCTGTCTCCCTCTGTCTCTCTCTCCGTCTGTCTCTCTCTCCGTCTGTCTCCCTCTGTCGCCCACCTCCCTCTGTCTGTCTCCCTCTGTCTCCCTCCCTCCCTCTGTCTCCCTCTGTTTGTCTCCCTCTGAATCCCTCTGTCTGTCTCCCTCTGTCTCCCTCCCTCTGTCTCCCTCTGTCTCTCTCCCTCTGTCTCCCTCTCTCTGTCTCCCTCTCTCTGTCTCCCTCCCTCTGTCTCCCTGCCTCTCTCTCCCTCCCTCTGTCTCCCTCCCTCTGTCTGTCTCCCTCTGTCTGTCGCCCTGTCTCCCTCTCTCTGTCTCCCTCTGACTCTGCACCTCTGTCTCCCTCCCTCTGTCTCCCTCTCTCTCTCTGTCTCCCTCTGTCTGTCTCCCTCTGTCTGTCTCCCTCTGTCTCCCTCTGTCTCCCTCTCTCTGTCTACCTCTCTCTGTCTCCCTCTCTCTGTCACCCTCTCTCTCCCTCCCTCTGTCTTCCTCCCTCTCTCTCCCTCTGTCTGTCTCTGTCTGTCTCCCTCTGTCTACTCCCTCTGTCTCGCTCCCTCTGTCTTGCTTCCTCTGTCTCCCTCCCTCTCTCTCTCCCTCTCCATCCCTCTCTCTCTCTCTGTCTGTCTCCCTCTGTCTGTCTCCCTCTGTCTGTCGCCCTCTGTCTCCCTCTCTCTGCCTCCCTCTGTCTGCCTCCCTCTGTCTGCCTCCCTCTGTCTGCCTCCCTCTGTCTGCCTCCCTCTGTCTGCCTCCCGCTCTCTCCCTCCTCTCTCTCCCCCTCTGTCTGTCTCCCCTGTCTGTCTCCCTCTGTTTCCCTCCCTCTGTCTCCCTCCCTCTGTCTCCCTCAGTCTCTGTCTCCCTCCGTCTCCCGCTCCGTCTCCCTCTCTGTCACTCTGCCTCTTTGTCTCTGTCTGTCTCAGTCTCTGCCTCTATCTGTCTGTCCCTGTCTCTGCCTCTATCTGTCTGTCTGTCCCTATCTCTGTCTCTGTCTGTCTCTGTCTCTGTCTCTATCTCGGTCTGTCTCTGTCTCCCCCTCTCTCTCTCTCTATGTCTCCCTCCCTCTCTCTCTCTCTCCCTCTCTCTCTCTCTCTCTCTCTGTCTCCCTCTGTCTCCCTCCCTCTGTCTCCCTTTCTCTCCCTGTCTCCCACTGTCTGTCTCCCTCTGTATCCCTCTGTCTGTCTCCCTCTGTCTCCCTCCCTCTGTCTCCCTCTGTCTCTCTCCCACTCTCTGTCTCCCTCTCTCTGTCTCCCTCTGTCTCCCTCCCTCTGTCTCCCTGCCTCTCTCTCCCTCTGTCTGTCTCCGTCTGTCTCCGTCTGTCTCCCTCTGTCTACCTCCCTCTGTCTCGCTCCCTCTGTCTCGCTCCCTCTGTCTCCCTCCCTCTCTCTTTCTCCCTCCATCTCCCTCCCTCTCTCTCCCTCTGTCTGTCTCCCTCTGTCTGTCTCCCTCTGTCTGTCTCCCTCTGTCTGTCGCCCTCTGTCTCCCTCTCTCTGTCTCCCTCTGTCTGCCTCCCTCTGTCTCCCTTCCTTTGTCTCCCTCCCGCTCCCTCCCTCCCGCTCTCTCCATCTGTCTTTCTCCCTCTGTCTCCCTCCCTCTGTCTTCCTCCCTCTGTCTCCCTCTCTCTCTGTCTCCCTCTCTCTCTGTCTCCCTCTCTGTCTGTCTCCCTCTGTCTGTTTCCCTCTGTCTCCCTACGTCTCCCTCTCTGTCTCCCTCTCTGTCTCTCTGCCTCTTTGTCTCTGTCTGTCTCAGTCTCTGCCTCTATCTTTCTGTCCTTGTCTCTGCCTCTGTCTGTCCCTGTCTCTGCCTCTATCTGTCTGTCTGTCCCTGTCTCTGTCTGTCCCTGTCTCTGTCTATCCCTGTCTCTCTCTCTGTCTCTCTGTCTGTCTCTGCCTCTATCTGTCTGCCCCTGTTCTTGTCTCTGCCTCTATCTATCTTGGTCTGTCTCTGTCTCCCTCCTTCTCTCTCTCTCTCTCTCTCTGTCTCCCTCCCTCTCTCTCTGTCTCCCTCCCTCTCTCCCTCCTCTCTCTCTGTCTCCCTCTGTCTCCCTCTGTCTCACTCACTCTGTCTGTCTCCCTCTCTCTCTGTCTCCCTCCCTCCCCTCCCTCTGTCTCCCTCTGTCTGTTTCCCACTGTCTGTCTCCCTCCATCTCCCTCTGTCTCCCTCCATCTGTCTCCCTCCCTCTGTCGCCCTCTGACTGTCTCCCTCTGTCTGTCTCCCTCCCTCTGTCTCCCTCCCTCTGTCTCCCCCTCTCTCTGTCTCCCTCTCTGTCTGTCTCCCTCTGTCTGTCTCCCTCTCTCTCTGTCTGCCTCTCCGTCTGCCTCTCCGTCTCCCTCTCCGTCTCCCTCTCTGTATCTCTGCCTCTTTATCTCTGTCTGTCTCAGTCTCTGCCTCTATCTGTCTGTCTGTCCCTGTCTCTGTCTGTCCCTGTCTCTGTCTGTCCCTGTCTCCCTCTCTGTCTCTGCTTCTGTCTGCCCCTGTCCCTGTCTCTGCCTCTATCTGTCTCTATTTCGGTCTGTCTCTGTCTCCCTCCCTCCCTCTCTCTCTCCCTCCCTCTCCCTCCCTCTCTCTCCCTCCCTCTCTCTCCCTCCCTCTCTCTCCCTCCCTCTGTCTCCCTCTATCTGTCTCCCTCTATCTGTCTCCCTCCCTCTGTCACCCTCCTCCCTCTGACTGTCTCCCACTGTCTGTCTCCCTCCCTTTGTCTCCCTCTATCTGTCTCCCTCTATCTGTCTCCCTTCCTCTGTCGCCCTCCTCCCTCTGTCTGTCTCCCTCTGTCTCCCTCTGTCTGTCGCCCTCTGTCTCCCTCTCTCTGTCTCCCTCTCTCTGTCTCCCTCTGTCTCCCTTCCTCTGTCTCCCTCCCTCTCGCTCTGTCTCCCTCTGTCTCCCTCCCTCTGTCTCCCTCTCTGTCTGTCTCCCTCTGTCTGTCTCCCTCTGTCTGTCTCCCTCCCTCTGTCTCCCTCCGTCTATCTCCCTCTCTCTGTCTCCCTCTCTCTGTCTCCCTCTCTCTGTCCCTCTCTTCCTTCCTCTGTCTCTCCCTGACTCCCTCCCTCTGTCTCCCTCCCTCTGTCTCCCTCTCTCTCTGTCTCCCTCTCTCTGTCTCCTCTCCCTCTGTCTCCCTCTCTCTCTCTGTCTCGCTCCCTCTCCCTCCATCTGTCTCCCTCTGTCTGCCTCTGTTTCCCTCCCTCCGACTGTCTCCCTCTATCTGTCTCCCTCTGTCTGTCACCCTCTGTCTCCCTCTCTGTCTCCCTCTGTCTCCGTCCCTCTGTCTCCCTCCTTCTCTGTCTCCCTCTGTCTCTTTCCCTCTGTCTCCCTCTCTCTCTGTCTCCCTCTGTCTGTCTCCCTCCCTCTGTCTCCCTCTGACTGTCTCCCTCCCTCTGTCTCCCTCTGTCTGTCACCCTCTGTCATCTCACTCTGCGCGTGTGGCAGCCCAGGCTGAGACATCTTCCTGGGCACACACACAGCCACACCAGAGTACTTCACAGGTCTTTAAAAGACCATTTACTTGTTAATGAGGCTTTGTTGTATTTCACCTCTAAGCGCCCCTGCATCTCCACTCTGCTGGAATCGCCCGGCCCCCATAGAGCAGAGTGTCTCGGAGTCCGCGCTGCTGCGGCGGTGTTTGCGGACACTCTTTAAATGATTTTTTGTAAAACACAGGTACAATATCTGCAAGGTCCGTGGGCCGCCAAGGAAGGCTTGCAGGGCCACTGGCGGCCCGCGGGCAGTACTATGAGTACCCGTGATCTAAAGAAACTCAAGTAAACTAAAATGGATCATGGAAAAAATGCTGATACTAAAAAAGTTTTAAAACAAACACAAGGACTCTTTTACAAATCTTTGCTAGTGCAACAATACAATGAAAAATTATGTAAAAGGTTTACATTATAAAAAAGTGAATGTGATAAACATGCTTATCCGAAAGTAGGGCTAGCAAACATTAATCAAAATGCTGATGCAACTCCAAAGCTAAAAACAAGCCGATCAGACCAAACACAATATTGTCATCTGGATGCAACTTTACAGGATTACCATAATATACATTGTAACACTTTGAATATTGCATGCCATATTAAGAAAGTAGCGTAAAACAAAATGGAGAATGGAAATAAATGCTGATATAAAGAAAGCTAAAAAACAAATACATGCGGTCACACATACGCCTTTACAATGCGGGAGGGGGAAGTGCACGGAACTGGAGCCCTCGGAACGCATCTGATGAGCAGGAAACAAAGAAATGTAAATGCTGTGTGTGTTACCTTGAAAGTTCAGGCACTAAAGCTTGAAAGGGCAGAAAAGCGCTACTCCATTAGCAAATGTAGCACCTGGAGCACTCCCAACTGCAAACAAGCAACAATGAGCATGGGAACTGGAGCGCTTCCAAGTGCACAAATCAAAAGATAATGCCTATAAAAAACAACATACGAGTCTGGGACGGAGGAGGAGGAAGCTGGGAGGGCTGGTGTGGAAAAAACACTGATCCCGGGTCGGGAGAAAACTTACCGCAGTTTGGCTGCTGCATCCTCAGGGACTGCACTCTGAGTGCAGCAGTTTCTCTAAGGAGTGCAGGACCCATCCACGATCGTTATTGCACAGGCACTAAAGTGAAAACTAGTAAGGACAGGAGAGCAAAGCTCTGTTAGCAAAAGTAGGACCTGGAGCATACCTAGCTTCAAACAAGCAACAAGCGTGGGAACTGGAGCGCTTTAGAGTGCAAAATGAAAATGCCTATAAAAACAACAAAGTGCAATATATATTGATGGGTTCAAAAAATAGCATCTAAAAGACACATTAAAAAATAAATCATTATGGTCAGGGATGTGCATTGCTGGTGTGTCTCCAACATGAGCTCCTAAAAAGTCAATAAAAAAAGAGTGCAGAAAAACTGTGAAAAAACAAACTGAGTAAGATTACATGTAAGGGGCAGTCCTCATGGGAGGTAACAACAGTACAAACGGAGGGTCTAATAAACACATTAACCAAACAAAAACAAGCATTTCGGAAGAACAGTCAAAGGAGCCAATTAAAAAGATGGGTATAGCTTCAAGCCGATATTCTGTATACAGCATGTCTCAAAGAGACAGCTCATACGCTGCCTAGGCGAAACCTAAAATAGCCTGTCTATCAACAGCAAAACATGGAGGGTGGCTTAAATTATAGTGTGTGGGTTTTGCATTGAATCATACAACTTGTGAATTTTAGAACTTTTTTAAACGGCAATATGAAAAGAGATGCAGGGAAGAATTTTGTAGATATTATTTACTTATATATGGCTATTTTGGCTGTGGAAGTGGTTTAGGATTCAAAAGTCATTCGAGTTGAAATGATCACAGAGGTTTCTGACTCAAGGTGTAGGCAAGAGAGTGGCAAGGGGAAACACAATTGAAATTGTCATTTTCATGTTTTTTGATTTTGCAAGAAAGAAGATAATTTCTGTCTTGGAGGAGATTAGCATAACGTGCCAGCTAGTCATCCTGTTACAAATATTTGTGAGGCAGTTGGAGACTACGGATTATAGTTCATAGGTGAATGTTGGGAGGGAAAATAAAATGTTGGTGTCATCGGAATACAAAATATAATCGAGCCTGGATGACGAGATGTACAATTCTATAGGTTTGTCGTTTAAATAGAGAAAAGTAAAGCCAGGGCAGAACTTTGTGGAACACCAACTGCTAGTGGAACAGGGCAAAGAGTGGTGAACAACAGGCGATAGTAAAGGATTTGTCAGAGATAGGAGGAAATCCAGTTGAGTACTTGGTTAGTTATGACTAAAGTGGTGAGTGTAGCAAGGACAGTAGCATTGTTGACTGTATCAAATGTGGATGAAAGGTAAAGGAGTATTAGTAAGGATGACAGTACAGTTTTCTTCATCATATGGAGAGTTGGAAAAGCTGCACTTGCAGAAAGTGCAGTTTTAGTGAAAGTTTTAATGCCAGATTGAAAGGTATTCGTTTGGGTCTTGGAAGTAAAAAATTCAGTCAGGCAGTTCTAAACCAGTCAATCCCAAAATTATTTTAGAAGAGGAGATTTGACAAAAGATGACAGTTTTCAGGGTTGGAGGGACCAGCGGTAAGTTTCATGAGGGTTTTGGTAGATACACTAAGACTGGAATGGGGGATATCGTAGGACCCTATATGGTTCTCCCACACAGCACTGGGCTGGAAAAGGAGTGCTGCAAAAAACATATTCAAATACGCACAGCACAGCACGATGCAGCACAAAACACGATACTGTACAGACAGCACATGCTAAAACAACCCTCCTTCCACAGTAAAATGGAATGATTAAAATCACTTGCTTCACATCCCATTCCTCACGACAAACTAACAAAGCAAAACGAAACCAAGAAACAAGAATGGGTACTATGCTAATACAACTCACTCATGATTGGTGCAAGCTAGCCAAAAGGGTCATCTATGAAGGTCAGGGCTGCCCCCAGAAATGGATTCAAATTTGGGGGCAATGGAAAAACTATAGAGGTAATATATGTGGAGCTCCAGACACCATCGCTTTCGGTGAGCAGATGGCTTCGGCGGAACCATCAAACAATGCTGAAAATAGCACTGAGGAGGAGGTGAGGAGGGTGCAAATTTTAATGCGTCCGTGTACATGATATCTAGGTATTTACCAGTGCTCTATTTTGTATTTTTCCCTGTTCTGAAAAGGGCAATAAAAAGATTTGGGGAAAAACAGACAGTGACTAGAACATCAAAAAATGAACCAATGATGCATGAAAGACATTGGGTAATCATTGCATTCAAGGGGTAGGAGCAGTGATGAAGTAAGATTCCAGACTAGAGGATGAAAGATGTAGTATAGGTGTATAGATAATCATGACAGGCGGCTGAGGAAAAGGAGGCCTACTTAACTCCCCTGTGTGGTGCGTGAGCGAATTTGACAAATTCTGGATTTAAAGCAGCTGGTGTGGCTTTCCGATGAATTTAAGTGCCAGTAATAGTTCTAAAGTGTATTGCAGGCATAATGAATAGCATTCCATAAGCTAAAAGAGATTTTAGTAAGGACAATAGATTGGGATTTGAAATCAAATGTTAGTGAGATAATTAAACGAGGTGGGTGTATGAGCCGAGAAGATGGCTTGTACAATCTCATCTATAATGAAAAGTGGATAATTGAATGATGATGACATAAATATGTATGAATTAGGGAAGTTGGGTTAGAAGACACTCTAAAGACGTGCAAAACCACAATTGGAAGAAAAATCATACATGGAAGCATAACACAGTAAGAGGCATAGCTGGAAAATCATCTATAGGTAAACATTTGCAGTTGAGATCCCTATCCAAAAAATATTTTTATCACAGCCTGGTGTCTGTTCAAGATAGTGTGTGGTGCAGAAAAGGGAGAGTTCTTAAGAAGGCTCAGATGGGCCAATCCACATGCTTGTGTACCATCATAGCAGTATGGGAGCATAGGTTCCCCACAGTGGCATCTGGATCACAGTGTGGAAGCACTTGAGGCAATTTGCAATGATCAGGGACTCTGCTTCCCTCCTTCAATGACTTGGTGTCCCTTCTAAGCAACAGATGACATGGTCTCCTTCTCTCAGCTCCTCAGCTCCCAAACACCTCCATCGCCTGGTCTCAGGGTTGCTGCTTGCAGGTAATCAGTGTGGACCCACACCTATGTGCGATCTTTGTAGACATTGTGTGTTGTTGCACTGGTCCTCTGCCACAGAACAGATACTCCTGCAATATTTATGCCTGTATCAAGTTGTATTTGGGTGGCATAGTTTACCTTGAGAAAGCAGTAATACCAATGAAGCCTAGTTAACTGTCATGTTTGTTATAATCAATAACGTGGTCTTATCCGCAATTATCTCCTACTATAATATATGTATTTTAAGAATGACCAGGGTTTTTTATACTATTTGTTTTCAATTTTGTTTAGTTTTTATATTTTTATGGCTTTTGCTGAAGACAATAAAGGTTGTTGTTGTTAGTGTAAAGTGCATTTGTTGGTATACTAGGGTATGTTTTTAATGTTGATAGCTTAGGTCAGCATACAGGGACCTGGCCCAATGTTTTGTAGGCTTCAAGATGCAAGTTGTCGTTCGGACTTCAGTGTTCAAACTGTTCAAACTAATAACCCAAAATAACAACTTGAGCATGAGTCATGCACACCAGCAGTCACTATTCCTCCACCACCTGCCACCCGGTGGCAACAGGAAAAGGAAGCCAGAACATGCTTAATGAAGATTTCAGCAAGTCAACCCAGTCACTTATTAGTGTGTTCTAATAGCATTAGTGACCAGAAGAGCGGGCATCATTTTGTAAATAATCGCCTTCCTCCCTCATCAGGAGCCCTCGATTTCGGTTTGGGAACCCACACTAGAAGAAGATTGACAATGCCAGCGGTCATTGCAAACTCTGTCCATTTATATCAAGAGTGACCTGGTGTGCATGATCCAGGCCACGTTTTTTGAATAGCTAAACAACAATAATTTGACAATGACTATTACAGGACTCTTAGTGGAACTTGCAGTGGGTGGTTATCCTGTAAACCTGGCCTAGAACTAGCCATCCTTAATGTATGTTGCATCCTCCTTATTTAGCTCTTCTTAAAACAAAGCACCAAGTATGGGAACCAACTCTATAGGATATACGTCTTCACTGTGTATCTTTACTACAGCTAAGCTCCCCCGCGTTATTATATTTTTAGGCTGTGTATAATTATGGATGAGATGCTTAATAACACAATTTCATGCAGCATAGTTAGAAATTAAAAATGACGAATTCTGTAGCGAGTGCACATTTGTCTCAATTTGTTTTTATCACTTTCCTTCCATGCGCATGACTGACACATTCTGCAGCCCGTGCTTGCGCTTTCTTGTCATTGGCTGTAATGGGAATCTAGGAGGCATACCTCAACCTCAGTCGATTCCAGTTGCTGACAATGATTTATATAAACATATAATGGGTTAATGCACACCAGGGGTCTCTTTGCATGTCCTTTAAAACAAAACACAGCTGTCTGAGTTCCCAGGTTTCATCATTTAAAAAAAGACACCATATGATCAACCTGAGTTTTTGAGAAACGTGGACAGAGCTCCACTATGAAAGTTAAGAGTGTGGGCACATAATAAAACCCAACATTTCCATAATGAATTATTCATTTGTTTCACATTGCACTCTAATTCAGACAGATAAGACACCTCACTGTACTCCCCTTAGACATTAATGCCTCAGAAGCCCGCTCCCAGGAGTCCATTATTGGGGAAACACACACTGGCAACGTGTGGGGTTTTAGGGTGGCGCTCTCATGATTAAGCTGTTGTTCCAAATAGATTAACTCCTAAGCCTAACACAGAGCCAATCCTACTTTTTTTTTTAAGTTTAATAAGCTTTATTGAGAGCAATTATATCATACAATATTGGGCAAAAATCTGAACAATATTCAAGAACAATTAGATCAAACGAAATAAAATATGCCATGAAACTTAGTAGAAAGCCGTTTACAAAATGTTTAGGATTTATAAGGAAAACAGAAATAGGGTGAGGGAGGGAAAATGAAGGGAGAAATAAAATATATTCTACAACTGAGGATCAAATAACTATAAATATAAATCAGAGCAAATGGAATATAGGTTGATATGTGGAAATTGGATTACAATAATAAAACATTTTAGAAAAAGAAAAGAGAAAAAAGGCAAAGACGTAGAGCAGAAAAATCATGGAGGCTTGAATTTTTCAGAATTACGGGATATCTGAACATTGGAGATTTTATTTAAGTAAACAGTTAGTGGTAACCAAAATATATCTCTATTTCTCTGTGGATTAAGACAGGATGCGAAGGCAGTATCCAATAAATTGTTCCACCAGGATTTGACTGAGAGTTTTTTTGAGCATTTCCAATTAAGTGTAATCTGCTGAAAGGCTAAAGCTAACATAAGGTCGAAGAGTCCCCGCTCATGAGACAGTGACCCAAGAGACTCTGATAAACTACCTATTAAGAGAATCCTACTTTTTTTATGTCACTGTTTACTTCACGACATCTTGCCCAGTTGGGGACCATCATGTCCTTCAAGACAGATGCATCCAAGTGTGCAATGACACCCTCATATGCCAAGAACTTCGAGTCTAGGGAGTAAGAGGGCACTCACACAGAAAATACATGTATATTATACTCGATACCTGTTGCCTGTGTGCCATCTCAGGGTAAATGTGATTATTACACCGTGTCGGCTCCTGTTTCCATAGGTGAGGTAAAAGAAGGGTTATGAGGTTGTTGAGTAAGGTATGTGTGGGGTTTCAGTAGAGAGGCATATATGTGTTTTGTGGAACCATTAGCATTTGTGGTACATAGCGTAGCTAATTCTTTATGCTATTAGTAGTTTGAGTTGTCAGGGAATGTGTAATTTGTTTGCACCCTGCACATTTTAGATATGTTCCTTATATTTACTTCATGAGTTTTAGGTTTTTGTGCTATTAGAAACCTGGTTAGCCCTCTTAGGGACCTGCAGTTTGGGTTTTATGTCTGTTGCTTTCTGAGTATGATTACCGACACCTTTTGTTAAGTCTTTCAGGTTATTTGACATTACCTGTCCACGTGACTTCCAATGACTCACGCAAAGGCTTGTTTAAATACAGTTCTTTAGCATTTTTATATGGGAAAAAATCATAACAATCAAAATAGCCCAGCAGCTTCTGGTGGAGTTGTGGGTTCAAATGAAAGTCCTATGCACACTGCATGAAGTATTTTGGAAGAAGGGCGATGAATATTTGCAGAAGCTTCCCTTTCGATCCCCTACTGTAAATCAACCAAAAACCTTCACTCTGACATGCAGACCATTCACCAGCAAAAATTCAAATGACAAAAACACAGAAGTGGGTCCCAAGGCTCACTAAGGCCTGGGTTGTTTATCATTCTCAGTTTGTCCACAACAGTTCAGTCTGGTTGCCTACAGCATTAGGAGTGCAGCAAAAACCATATTCAAATACAAACAGCACGATGCAGCTCACAACACGATACTGTACAGACTGCAGATGATAAAACACCCCGACTTCCACAGAAAAATTGAATGATTAAAATCATTTACTTCTCCTCAAATTCCCCAAGACAAACTAACAAAGTAAAAGGAAACCAAGAAACAAAATTTGCTAATATGCTAACATAATTCACCTATGCAGTAGACATGTCAAATATGCCATCCTGATCACTTATCACCTCCTTCTTTACGGACTAAACGGATATTGCGTTAAGCCTCATAACAAGGAAGATCACAATGAACGGAAGTTAAAACAAAGATTGGCACCTCAGATACTCAACAATAATACAAGAGCCCCTTCTAATCCACAGAGTTCAAGCGTATCCGTAGACACACCAAAAACTCAATCCAGATCCAACTCACCAGAGAATGACCACAGTTGAGTTGAGTTGACTATCCAAACACCATACTGCACACTATTTTCAAGAAAACCATCATGGGAGTACTGCATTGGTGGATTACATGAATTCACTTAGCCACCATGCCTGGCATTTTACACACACAGCTGTAGCAAGCAATTACTATAAACGTGCACAGGGTCCTTCAACATGGTAAGTAAATTGGCGCTCTCTTATACTTTACACACCCATACCAGCCCAGCAGGGTCAGCACACTGGCAAACAGTGGCAATAATTCAGAGCTGCAGTGACTTTCTGCTCCAAACTCAGACAGCACCCACCAGCCCACAGCCCACCTCAGGGAAAGGATAGAATTCAGCCGGCGGACAAGCTCTACAACAAATCCTCCCACTGAGCTAACTTAATACATTTTCATCTTTCTGATCTGCAAGTGTATTATTTGAATAAATCATTATGAGATAGCATGTTTAGCTCTCTGTGATTATCCAAGTTCAAGTTTTAAAAAAAAGGGAGAGGGAGCACCCCAGGTTTATGAGGCAGCGCCGAGGATGTAATAATCATAATAGCTCATTTCCTGACCATTAATTCAGCCATCGTGCAGCAATCGCTCAAATGAAGCCGTGTGTTTTTTGGAGTCTGTTTCCCTATTGTCACCAGCTCCTCGGACCCCTGACTCACCAGCCCGGGCCTTGCTTCAATTAGAGCCGGCGGTAACCCTCGGAGGGTATCAGCTTGCCAGCGGTAATATATCATGCGGCCTTCCCGCTCCCTGGCATCAATACTTTTCTGTCTATAAACAGAACATCTTTGATACGAAGACAGCTGCAATTGGCTGAGGAAACAGCAGCTTGCCTAGCGCGAACAAATTGTGAGGTTCCTGTGAGCGCGCGGCCTCCCTCCGCAGGCTGACATGGTTTCACTCAGTCCAGGCCGCTTCCTGTTTTCATTTGGCGCCTAGCGGAAGGCAGAATGTAAGGTGCCTTATGCCTTCTGACACCGAGGCCCCTTGTTTCAATGTGCCTGACCCTAGAATTTGTGCAAACTCTACGCCCACGCATCCAGCACAATGATGGGGAGGAGAACAATGGGTCAGTGTGTAATGTCTGATATTCAGTCTCATGGCTGTTTTAGCCTAGACTATATTGCAGATAGGCATTGAAGTAAGGCTGCTAGGCCAGAATTTTGCATTCCTGTGGTTCTAGTAAGAATGAGCATTTAATGAAAACGACAACGAAGAATTTACACAACAGAATGGGGTTTGGGGGGCAGCTGACCACAGGGAGCAGGGCCGTCTTAACAGCATTATAGGCCCCAGGGCAAAGCAGTGCATTGGGCCCTGCATACAAAACCACTCACAGGAACAGAAATGTTTAACGGAAAATGAACGTTAAATTCTGATCTGCATGAGGTCCCTATGCTCGTGGCAACTGCCGAGCGCGTCCATGCGTTACGACGGCACCGACAAGGAGGTCTGTCTCCTGGGAACATTTGAGGAATTGAGCAGTTCATGCAACTGCTCCGATTTTGGGCTGTTTTTGAGTTACTTTGTATCCTTGACAGGGGCGGGTCCTCCGCTATGGCACTCCCTTCACTGCACATGACGGTTTGGCCACGGCCGTCTGAGGCGAGCCAAACCATCATGCGCTTTGAAAGTTCTCTCCAACCCAGCAACACTGCTGGGTTGGAGAGAACAGGCACAGATTCACTGTCTGTCCTGGAGCACAAATCGAGGGCTCTCAGGCCAATCCTGAAGCTGCACTCATGCGAGAGCAGCTTCAGGATTGGCCGCAGGGCAGGCTGGGAGCCTGTGCCTAGGGAATAGGAGAGGAGCAGACGAACGTGATGCAATGGAGGCCAGCAGGTATGTTTTTACATTTTTGTTACATTTATCTCCCTCGTCCCTTGTCCCCCTTTCCACCCCGGCCACCCCACCTCTTTTCCGTGACACAAGGAATTCTATTACAGGACCGGAGGCTTCGTATTATGCTTCTCTTTCTATTTATTGCTACTCACAGCAGCCAATGAAAACTTTTCTTTATGCAAAACAAACTACATTTCCCATGATGCATACACCACATCACTTCCTGCAGGGCCCCATAAGAGCCAGTAACACCGGAACCAGTCCTCTTTCTTTGCTGCTCACGCAGACAGTTAAGTTGAGAGCTCCGATTTATTGGTTTGATTGTACTTATTGATTGTAATTATTGGGGATTTGTGATTGAATTTCACTGTGACAGCCGTTTTTGTGTGAGCGGTAGTGTAGGCGTGAACGCCACGATTTCATGCAACCCTCGGGGTTGGGCGGACTGAGCGACGCGCTTTGGCGCTCCGTGACCCCCGCAGAGTGCAGGGTGGTGTCGGGGGCATTTCTAACAGCGGGCGATCCGAGGCGCGAAAGCGTGTATCTTCTGGTGGGTGTAATTTACATCTAATATTGGCGCTAAGGCTTCCCTTGTATGCCGATGACGCCGGGAGCCTGTTGCTTTCGGTTTAGGTCGCGTTTCCACGTGCGTAGCCCAATTGGGCTATCTTGGTAAGATTTGGGCTACGCATGTCGAAACTGCCCATTTTGGTGTTTTGCTTTCGCTTTTTAGTCATTTAGGCTGCGTTTTCATCAGAGAGCACTGCTGACGCCTGGCTGGCTGCAAAAACGACCTGGGCCTGGAGGGAGCACACCTCCTTGGATCTGTATTCTTGCTCTTTGGCTCCACTACGCCTGAGGGCTGTAATAATTGATATACAGCTGTTGCTGAGGAGCTAGTAACCGGTGTTGTTGTGCTGTGGGTTGGCTCCCCCTTTGGATTATACCTCCTTGCTGTTGCCTTATGAGCAAATACGTCTATAAGTTTGGTTCCACCATGGAGAATTGGGTGCATTATGAGGAGGATGACACCTCCAGGAGGAGGTAGAGATACCTGCCATCGAGGATAATATTGTTGAGGCCCTGGACGCTTCCGTGCAGGAGTCAGTCAACAAGACCCTGGAGAAGGCAGTTCCGGGAACTGTGCAGCAGGCTTTGGCGACTGCATTGAAGCCTATTACTAGGCAACTGGAGAGATTCGCGAAGCAGCATGGCTTCACTACCCCAGCTGAAGAGCCGGCAGGGGAGCCCCGGACTAGGTCTTGGCCGCATTCTGATTCTTATGAGTCGCTACCGTGCCCGGCGAGGGAGAGAGAGAGGGTGCAGGATACTGACTCGGAGTCTACTTCCACCTCTTCTGACACCCCTGATGATTCCCCTCCCAAGAAGAAGTCTCGGAAAGTTAAACATGTGGAGACTTCTCAGCCGGCCCCCACGCCTTTTACATTCAACCCCTCGGATATCGTTCACCCCAGATCCTCAGACTGGTTGCCTGCCCCGGAGGTGGCAGCGTATTTGCATGAGAATTTGCGCAAGAGCTTTGATAAGGAGGTGCGCAACAGGCTGCGGTCTGAATGTCCCAGACCGGATCTCTCCGATAAGGTGGCGGAAACGCCGGAGATTGATCCAAGTTTGCTTACTTTTCTTATAAAGTTTGCCAAGGACCCCAAGAAGGGTATAGACCGCGCTTGGCGAGGGTGCCAGGATAAGCTTTTGGACGTGGTCGGGCCCCTAGCGAAAATATTGGAGATGGCTCTGGAGGCGCAGGAATCGGGTACCAGTATTGATTCCCATGTGTTGGCAGGCTGGACCCAACGGGCTATCTGCCTATTAGGGAATGCCAACTGCGCAATTTCCACGGAGCGCAGGAAGTCTATTCTGATGCGCATGGACTCTAACCTTACAGAGTTGGCTGCGGCGGAGCCTGGGCCGTTGGCGGACGGAAACCTCTTCGGCGACCGATTCGTAAAAGATGTTGCGAAATATGTGGGCACGTTCACTACCCTGGACAAGGCTCAGGCTGGGATCAAACGTGTTTTCCAAGCAGGGGTTTTCAACCGGGCCGGAAGAGGTCGGGACGCTCGTTTGGCCGTCAATACTCCCAAGGACGCGGCAGAGGAGAGTGGGACTCCACCCGCGGTGGCACCTTCTGACCCACCAGGCAGCGCTTCAACAAGCGGCGCTTTAACAAGGGATCCTATCGAGGAGGATTCCAAGCCACCGAGTCTTCAGGTGAGCGCTCCAGATTTATTTCTTCTTCCGTTGGGGGGGGCGAATTCAGCAGTTCTATCACAATTGGGTTCAAATATCACAAGACGCCTGGATTTTATAGACAGTTCAGGGGTTCCACCTAGAGTTTTTTCAGACACCCTGTCAGGTGCATCGTCCCAGACAGCTTTCTTTTTCCCAACTAGAGTGCGATTTAATAGATTCAGAAATAGAAGGGTTGCCGCGGGAACGCGCGATAGCTCCTTGCAACGAGGGCCCTCGCGGTTTCTGCAGCAATATTTTTCTGGTGCAGAAGAAAGGCGGTGGTTACAGGTTGGTACTCAATTTGAAGGATTTCAACCACTTTCTGACTTACAAGCACTTCAAGATGGAGGGCATCCATCTGCTGGCAGACCTACTGAAACAAGGGGACTGGTTGGTCCGTCTGGACCTGAAGGACGCTTATCTGTCCGTTCCCATATATCGTCCCCATCGCAGATTCCTTCAATTTCAATGGCGGAACCGGTGGTACGAATATTTGGTCCTTCCTTTCGGACTTTCCTCAGCACCGTGGTGCTTCACCAAGGTTCTGAAACCGGTCGTTGCCTACCACAGGGAGCAGGGGGTTCGCATGATTGTCTACCTGGACGACATGCTCATCATGGCGCAATCTCAGGAGTTGGTAGCTCAACACTTGCGCATGACCATTCGTATTTTGCAGAACCTGGGGTTCGTGATCAACAAACTGAAATCGGTCCTGTCTCCCACACAGACGATAGATTTTCTGGGGTTCGTCATAAACTCTCAGACGGCCCAACTCAGCCTTCCAAATTCCAAGCTTCGGGATATCAAGAAGGAGCTTCGCTCGTTCCTGACCAAACAGATGGTCTCGCTCAGGGGGATTGCCCGGTTAGTGGGACTTCTTGCGTCGTCCATTCAGGCGATATTTCCGGGTCCCCTGCACTACAGGGCCCTTCAGCGACTCAAAATTCAACACTTGCAGAAGGGCCTTTCTTACACGGACGTGGTCCCTCTTTCCCAAGAAGTGAGGGAGGAGATGCAATGGTGGTTGGCCCACGTCGAGGCGTGGAACGGCAGAGCAATTTTTGTCTCTCTACCGGAGGTGGTCATAGAATCCGACGCCAGCCGTTGGGGTTGGGGAGCGCGCTGCGGAAATATTTCCACAGGGGGACGATGGTCCCTAGGGGAGTTAGATCTTCACATAAATTGTCTAGAGCTCCTCGCAGGATCGTTTGCGATTCGGACACTAGCTCCCAAACAGATCTCATGTTGCATCCTTCTTCGGATGGACAACATATCGGCGGTCCGGTACATCAACAAATTGGGGGGCACGAGGTCCTCAATGTTGGTGGAGATAGCGAAGGCCTTTTGGCACTATTGCCTGAGCCAGCAGATTTCAGTGATAGCAGAATACATTCCGGGTCAGTCCAATGTGGTGGCGGATTGGAACTCTCGCCACCTCAGGGACTACAGCGACTGGCAACTTCTCCCACGGGTGGTCCGGTGGTTGCAGGAGATTTGGGGGCTTTGCGAGATCGACCTGTTTGCCTCCAGGCTGAACCGTCAGATGACGAGATTTTTCAGCTGGAGACCGGACCCTCTGGCGCTGGCGACGGATGCCTTTGCGCAAGAGTGGACTCAGAAATTGAATTACGCGTTTCCACCATTCATCCTCATTCCTCGCGTGTTCACTCACGTGATGCGCCAGAAGGCAGAAGTGATATTAGTGACTCCCTTGTGGAAGTCGCAGCCCTGGTTCCCGTTGTTGCTGGAGGCGAGTTGCGACTTTCCCAGGAGGATCCCATGATCCTCGACGATGCTCCAGGGCCCTCAGGGGGAGAGACACCCGATGGTTCTATCGGGGCACCTGTCCCTGATGGCCTGGAGACTTTCAGGCAGCGTTGGCAAATGCCAGGATTTTCGGACCAAGCTTCGAGCTTTATCAATCAAGCGTGGGCCCCCTCTACCAGGAAGCGATATTCTTCAGCCTGGGGATGCTGGGTTCGTTGGTGCATGGGACAACATGTGGATCCCGTGGGGGCAGGATTACCCTATATTGTTAATTTTCTGTCGGAAAAGACGGCGGAGGGTCTGGCGTATCGCTCTGTTAATAACTTCCGTTCCGCCATCTCGGCAGGCCACTCTCAGATCGAGGGCAAACCTGTCGGAATGCATCCTTTAATATGTAAACTCCTAAAGGGTATCAGAGTAGCTAATCCACCCAAACCGAAGTACTCTTCATTGTGGGATGTCTCACTGGTTCTGTCACTCTTTAATAGCTGGCCCGACAACAATAGGTTGTCCAGGAAACAATTGTCAGCCAAGCTGGCCATGTTGCTTTGCCTAGCGGCTTGCAGACGTTCTTCGGATGTTAAAGCTCTTGATATTACAGGTAGAGTATTTACTCCGGAGGGAGTTTCGTTTTCTATTACATCTAGAACAAAGACAATGTCACGCAGTGTGGATTATCATGCTTTTCCCGATAATGCTAAACTTTGTGTGGTTCAATGCCTCAAGGCTTATGAAGAATGTACCAGGTCTACCAGGCCTGATGGGGTGGTACAATTATTGATTGCTCTGCAGAAACCGTACAAACCTGTGACGGCGGCTACCATAGCCAGATGGCTCAAAGATGTCATGCAAGAAGTAGGTGTAGATACTCAGGTCTTTGGTGCACATTCTGTCCGAGGCGCTATGGCCTCTAAGACTTTCATGTTGGGTTCTTCTGTGCACAATATTATGCATTCTGCAGACTGGTCGTCTGAATCAACGTTTAAACAGTTTTATTATAAACCGGTGGGTGATATATCCTCTGTTGTTTTTAATCAGCGTTAAACTAGCATAATACGAAGCCTCCGGTCCTGTAATAGAATAAAAAATTAGGACACGGAGGCGAGGATTATCCCACCCGGTTAAATTACAGTATTGTAATTTTTGCCCACCCGTTGTATACATACTCTGATTATACAGAAGTTACGGGTTGTTTTATCTCTCTTTTTTCAGGATCCGAAAAGAAGATGGACTAATCCTGTTGGCGGATTGACGTTCTTCCCAGCTGGTCTGGTTTTCTTCCACGTTGGAAGCTGCTGTTGAACTTTATTATACTTATTGGACACATTGTTCGGAGCAAAGAAAGAGGACTGGTTCCGGTGTTACTGGCTCTTATGGGGCCCTGCAGGAAGTGATGTGGTGTATGCATCATGGGAAATGTAGTTTGTTTTGCATAAAGAAAAGTTTTCATTGGCTGCTGTGAGTAGCAATAAATAGAAAGAGAAGCATAATCCTCGCCTCCGTGTCCTTCATAGAATTGAAAATCCTTGGCGCGAATGCTAGCTAATTTTTTATTCCTGATCCTAGGAATATATATAGGCGCCATTTTACGCTACCAATCACCATTTTGTAGTGGTAACACACTGGCTGGTAGCAGGTCTCAAATCGTTTTTTATTTTGCTGCCTGGTTCCGTTCTTGCTGAGTTCTTTATTGTGGTTGCGAGAATGTCTTCCGACAACAAACTATCCCAGGCACTGCGGATGTTGGAGGAAGTTGGGCGCCTTGATCTGGTGGCTAAGATCTGGACAGATGGAGGTTACCCGAATGTGGAGGGTGTGGCAGGGGTTGCGGCGGCGGTGTTTTCCTGCTCATCGCCATGCTGGACCCTTGCTGCTAAGGTGCCTGATGTGAGGGAAAGGAGCCGCTCTCTGCTTCAGAGAGTGGTCCGAGAGCACGCACAGCGGGTCGCGAGCAGAGCCTAAGCTCAAGTGGCCTGCTGCTTTTGCGCAGAGTCAGGATGTGTGCAGGCGGGAAGCCCCAGGGGAGTTAGTAGGTATCAGGCAGAGTCCCTGCTTGAGGTTCACTAGTGAGGGAGCTGCTTCTTCTGAGGAGGATGGGAAATGAAGAAGGTCAGCATTGTGGGGGGGTGAATTTGCTTACCACAACAGCACGGGGAAGTGAAAGGAGAGCCTGTGATGCAAATAGGTAAATAGCAGCTCGGTCATTGCCAAGAGTGATGGATGATGTTGTGGGAGACGCTAGGTCAGGTGCAGGCACATTTTGGGAGGGCAAGAGTGCAGCAGACAGAGCTTATTTTAGGGCAGCGTAAGAGAAGGCAGTGTGCATGCCAGGTCATTCAGGCAGCAGGGCAAGCTCAGTGCAGGGTAGACGGGAGGGAAAGGGGGTTTGGGGCCAGGGTGTCCAGGGGCGACAATATCTTTGGAAAGGGAGGGCTTATAATCCCGGGCCCCTGCCAGAGCCAGGAAATGCTTGGCGCAGAACGCGTTGGGGTTAGCATGCAGGCAACCATGTGGCAGGGTGGGGTGGAAGGGAGGCGGCGGTCCACCAGCACTCACGATGCCAATGCGGCCTCTGTCATGGTGGCCGGTTTGGAATGTAGTGACAGGGAGGGAGTTTGTACGGCGGCGGAATTAGACGAGTATTTTGCTTTTTAGGGACACAGTAGGTCCTTGGGGTGGGGGGAGATCCAAAACCCTGGAGGGTTTATGGGAAGAAAGCTCGGCATCTGGGTGTTGTGGGTGCACAGGGTGTGCGGGCACAAGCTCGGTTTGAGGGCAGGGAGCTGGACGCGAACGGTGATGGTTTAGACGTGAGTACACATTCAGTTAGGCAGGAGATAGTAACCAGCACACTGGGCCTCTCACCTTTTTTACAGGGTGATCGGTTTAGCATTGTGGCGGACTCGGGGGAGCTCTGTGCGGCTCCAATACCCCGAGAAGAAGAGAAGGCTTGGCCCAGTAAGGCCAGCTGAACATCCGCAAGGGACGGCAAGATCACTTCCCCAAGAAGACATAGAATGGTTTTGGCGGTGCACCTGGCCAATGGGCAGAGAACTGCTCCTGGCAAAAGTAAGCGTGGGACTTGGAAGGTTCGGACGAAGAGGCCCAGGGGACCCACGTGATAGAAGATGCCGATGAGGGGTGGTATGGAGTGAGCAGGTGGGGAAGACAGGGAACAGAGTAGAAGGCAAAGAAAAAACTGAGTTGAAGAATAAGAAGCTTCCCTACATTGGGGGTTTCGAAGTCGTTGTGAACCCACCTCATGCTGTCCAGAAAAGAGAAAATCTGGAATGGGAATACGTGAAGATGCTGAAGTTGTTTCATAGGGAGCTAAGGGCTAAGGAGGGCTCGAAAGAAGAGGAGTATGAGCTAGCAAAACATCCTAAGGTTCCACTGACAATTGAGAACTGGACGGCGGAGAGGGGTGAGAACAACTGGAAATAGACAGGCAGCTCAGACAGGCACCTGCTGGGATTTCAATAAAGGGTTCTGCACCAGTGAGTATTGTATTTTTTTTTGGCACAAATGCTCAAAATGTGCCGGCAAGCACCTCCCTATGCTATGGGATGGGAGAACAGTTCAGTATGTCCAAAAGGAAACCAACAACATAATCAAGTGTCTGAGTTCAAGGATGGATGGGGAGGGCAAGGACCTGGGGGGAAAAGCTTGTACGGCCATTAAGCTGGACCATTTGAATTTTTGGTTGTTGCGATATGAATTGAAACAGGATGCCACTTTGTTGAGGGAAGGGTTCGCACAGGCTTTTCGTTTAGGGTACCAAGGTCTGATGGTGAACAATCTTAAGTCAGTCAGTACTGCCATGTATGTGGTTCAGGACAAACTATCAAATGAGATACAGGAGGGGATGATGACCGAAAAAGTCGATCAAGGCCTTTTTCTGGGAAGTGGTTGGCAGACAAGTTGGCATGGTTTAGCCAAGTTTATTGTTGTGACAGCGGTGCTCCAGGCTGAAAGGGAAAGGCTAGACAAGCTCACATCTGGATGAGGTAGGTAGTTTAAGGTTCATTAGGAAGTTAAGTTAGTAACAGGTTAATAGTTGCTGTAAAAATGTATGGAAGGTTAAAGGTCTCAAATGCTGAAGATCAGCCCAAGGAGGAGGTACAAAATTGCAGGTTTAACTTTTGTGGGAGAGGGGACTTTTAGGGGTGGGAAGTAGCTTAACATAGGTAACATATTTGTATAGTGAAGTTGTAGTTTTTGTAAGGCGTTAGGCCCAGGGTTATAACTTTGATGTGCACCTGTTTCAATAAAAGTGGCCTTTTCCACACAAATATGGTGTCAGTGGTTTGCGCTGCTCCCATATTCCCTAAACCCTGAAGGAGGTGTAGGATTCCGCAGCTGAGGATCCCCTGGGAAATGTAAAGCTATAATGCGCTAATCCGGGTCCACAACACTCGGTGGTGATACCGCGCAGCTAATACAGATACTGTAGCAAGCCAACATATTAGTTGATTTCTTTACTTGCCCAGACTGCCTGTAGGCGGTGCCTGGATTTTGTGAATCCATAGTTGCTCCAAGCCTATGGCATTATGCTACAGCCACTGCCTGGTCATTTACAGCAGCTTCAGTTCTAATGGCCTGTATAACTAGTATGAGCAGAGCTCCCAGCGACATTTGTCTATTCCCTACCTACTAATTAAAGAAAAAATAAAAGGCGGTTTATCAGAATACCCATGACAAAAACTTAATTTGACATATTTATGTCCTAATAATTGTTTACATAAAAAACATTCCACTGGGTGCCGATTTTGTATCATTAACTTCAATGTGGTGATAATGTTATTTATGACGCAATTCTTTTGCCAGAAGACTGTTAGTACACAATATTCTGGTACCATACCTTCTATAAGGATTCCATACCGCATGTTTTAAAAAAAATCTTTTTGATTCAGTCAAATCTAATGCCCCAAAATCCTCCTAAAAATTTTAATAGCAGAACATGGACCCCAGAAAATCTAAAAAATATGTTTCAGATTGTTCAATACCATTTTTATAGCACTACACAATGCAGTTGTATTGTGAGCCTTAGTAGCAGAAATCGGAGGGTAATTCATAGAAAACTCGTCAATGTATCCCTTTTATTCACAAACCACCTAATTTCTATAATTGCTTATTCAATCACAAATCCTCCTCTCATGTTGATGCATTTCAGACTTATTATGTTTTCATGCCTCAGCAGGACAAATATTAATGATTTAACAGAATTATACATGGTTTTAAATTCCCTATATAATTCAGGATGCACTACATATTTGCATACATAGCTATTATCTAATTTATGAGTTTCAGTATTGTATTAGGATTGAAATAAAGACATATTCAATCCAAGTCTAGGCTGATCCTTCACTCGAGGAGCCTCTTCATCAGCAGAAATATACAATAAATATACACAACTAACAGTGCACAAATAATAAGTGTATCTTGTTTAAAGGGAGGTAACTTGCTAAGGTACATGCATCCATTTATGTGGAGCATACATATTCAAGTATCAAAAATATGTTTTTATAACATATATCAATAGCTTTAAGTGAGATGGGTCCCTTTTGGTCTCAGATAAAAGCTTCATATTGAAACGGGTCCCTATCAGGCCCAATATTCATGTCCTCAACTTTACATTCAAAAACACTGATCGATTTCTGAACAATGACTGCAAAACCGGTTGAGCTAATCCAAATCGGTGATGGGTCCCAGGTTACATTATCACTTAATCTTGCATTCCTGAAAAGTGTTTGCTTTCTCCACCATTTTGCGTTTCTGTTTTTTTTCATGCAGCATATTACTTATGTATTTTCCGTACTGTGAAGTGAGTCGCCTTTAAGGTGCCTGTGTGAGTTGAGGTAGTGGATGGGTGTTTTCGACGAGGCACACTTGAGAGCTCTGAAGGCGAGGTTGAAGGTAGTAATAGTTTCTTGCAGAGCCTGCCCGTGAGTCATAAAAGTGCTCATTCAATTCTTGGCCACTCTGCGGATTTCACAACACAATGGTAATGTGTGCCAATTGTAATAGTGAGTTTATGCAAAAGTGTGTGAAGTAAGTACACTGCAGAAAAATATTGAGAGGGTGAAAGTAAACAATAATGCAGTGCTTACAGGTGAGTGGGTGCATTGTGCGCCTAGGTGGATAGTGAAGTGAATGAGATGCAAATCAGTACAGGAAAGAGAGAGAGAGAGTGAAAAGAGGGTGCTAAAGAGGGGGGGGATCAGGTGTGAGATGTGCAGATTGAAGGTTCGAGAAAGATGTGGGGACAAAAATGTCATAAGTGCTTAGCAGAGAGATTGAAAATGAAAGTAGTGTTAAAGGAAGAACAGGACGTGTTACTGAGACACTCTGAAAATGACTACCCCTTCTGCAGACCTTAGTAAAGTTTAATTCTCATATTTTCAGAAATGAAACAGTTCCATATCTAATTATTAACAAGAAAACCATTGTTGTTATTTATTTATTTGATGATACTGCTAAGAAGAATTGGCAAACCCAATAGATTTGGCTTGTTTGGGTGCATCTTCGTTACTGTGTTATATGACTGGATGTAATAACAGAAAGCTTACGGAGAGGCACAGGAACATAGGTCGCATGGTAAGTATAGGAGCCTGAGTATTTAAGTTTGCATGTTTTAAGCCGCACCATTACCCCCTCATGGGTCCTTCCCGTCACAGTCCTTACAACGTGAGGCAGCCCTGCCTCCACCCAGCCAATCAAAACGCTAGAAACCAAAAAGGCTAAGGTTTACATAAGCCCCTCCTACCCACCGCCATGCCTCACAGGTTCTTCTGAAAGATTTTGAGAAGTTCTCCTGTCTTGGCTCAGATAGAGGTCTTGGCGCAATTCCTCTTGGATGTGACTTTTGATTCATTGTGGGCTTTCTCCTCGGCTGCCGTGGCGGCGGTGGCTGGTAGGCATCTCTCTGGACCAAACCTTGGCGTTTCAAGGCTGCTCAGAAGGCTTTGGTCCATAAACTGCCTTTTGAGGGTCCCCATCTCTTCGGGGATGCTTTGAATGCAATGGTGCAGCGCTCTGCGGAGGAGAAGAAGACGTTCAAGCCTTTTCAGCCTGTGCCTAAGAAGAAATCCTTTTTTCATAAGCAGGGTTTTCAGGGGGCTTTGTCTTCTCAGCCTTTTCGTGGTCAGGCCCATGGTCGGGGGGCCGCGTTCCATTATAAATCCCGGCCTCAGCAACAGCAGCATCCCTCTGGTGCGGGCCAGAAGTGACTATGCCGTTGTGGGGGATGTTCCTCTGTGGTGGCACATGACATTCAGTTGTCGCGTCGGCCTTCGACCCTTAAAAGCTATGGTCGTCATTGGGGTTCTTTTGTCTCTTGGTGTTCTTCCTATGGGGTGGATCCTGTGCTGGGGGATCCTGCTTCTGTGTTGAATTGTGTTTTTTAAAGGGCCTTTCCCCTTCCACTTTGTCTGCTCAGTGGGCGGCAGTTCGTGCTTGTCGGGGTCCTGGGGCCTCCTTGGTGGTTGCCCCTTTGGTGAGCCGGCTTCTTCGGAGCTTCCGGCTCCGTCGTCTGGTCTCTCCTGTGATCGTGCCTTCTTAGGATTTGCCTACTGTTTTGCGAGGTCTGCAGTTGCCCCCATTTGAGCCCTTGTAAATGTAAATGTTGTAGACTTGTAGGAGGCAGACTTATTGTGGTTGTCCGCTAAGGTGGCTTTTTTGCTGGCCCTCACCTCCACTGGTCGGTTGGGTGAGTTAGGTGCCTTGCTCATTTCTTTTAATTATTTACAGTTCCTGCAGGATCGGGTTGTCTTGTGGCTTGATCCGGCTTTTCTGCCTAAGGTTTCCTCAAATTTCTATTTGCAGCAGGAGGTGATTCTTCCTGATTTGCCTATCGAGGGGGATTCCCTTGTTCCTTCTTCTTTGGATGTTTGCAGGGCTCTTCAAATTTACCTCCAGCGTTCGCTGGATTTTCGTCTTTCTCCTGCCATGTTCGTCTCCTGTGGGGATGTGGCTAAGGGGAAGAAGGTTTCCACTTCTACGATCAGTCTTTGGGTGCATTTGGCGGTCTGCCAATCCTATAAGTCGGTGGATCTGCCTCCTCAGTCTCATGTGCAGGGTCGTTCGACTCGTTCTGTGTCTGCTTCCTGGGCTGAGGCGGCGGGGGTTTCTATCCAGGAGATTTGTAGGGCGGCCACGTGGCAGTCCCATCACACATTTGTCCGGCATTATCGACTTGATGTTTTACATGCCTTTGTGGACAGTTTTGCTGTTGGCGTTTTGAACGCTGCTGTTCGTTGATCATTTATTTGATTAAAGTTTTGTACTTTTTGCATGGATCCCTGGTGTCCTGCATTTTTTCTTCTTGGTTCTCTGCTTGTGAGTTCCTCACGTTGTATGGACTAGAACTGGGAGGACCCATGAGGGGGTAATGTCTTGTTACTTACCGGTAATCTTCATTACCCCGATTAGGGCCCTCCCCATCCCAGTCCTCTTCTCTCCCTCCCTTCCGCTGTGTTTGTGTCTGGCTATTGTTGACAACAGGTATGGCGGTGGGTGGGAGGGGCTTATGTAACCTTTAGCCTTTTTGGTTTCTAGCGTTTTGATTGGTAGGGTGGAGGCAGGACTGCCTCACGTTGTAAGGACTGGGACGGGGAGGACCCTAATCGGGGAAATGAAGATTACCAGTAAGTAACAAGACATTATTTTTTATGGGCCACGCCTCATGGAAAGGATTACTAGTAACACTTCTTAGGCCACATCCATGTTAAAGCCCTTCTATTTTTTCTCATTTTTTTCATCCAACTTAAAGCGTGCATATATTTAAAAAAAAGTTTCAATTGTATTGTATTGGAAACCCATCCTCCTTAATGATGTAATTTATTCACTGTGGCAAATTTTTAACCTTACAAAAACTGAGCACTACTCAGCCGTGCTGGCGCGCTGCCAGACGCCCATCTCAGAGAGCAGGTGTGGGTTCTGTGCTACGACTGCTGCTGCAGGATGGAGCTTCTAGGCAGAGGTTCTTCCAAGCGGGCCCCACCACAGGAAACCCCAGTCATAAACCAGGACGGCTCTGTGTCCTTAGCCAGCGGCCACATAACTGATTCATTAAGACCAGTGAAAACAGACAAAGAAGTAATTTATTGCCTGGGGTGGATTCTCTTCCAAGCTCTCGACTTGGGGATTCCACACGATGAGGAACGAGTCCTGAGCCTGTCCCAGTCGAGGATTGCTTGGAGTAATGATGGGTTTTGATTGTCCGTCTAACTGTCTGGGAAAGCGTCCAAAGCAAAGCTGCACCTTAAAGGCCATAATCGAGGTTTGCGAAAAGCGCTTGGTTAACCCATTGGAAGCAGAAATTTACTACAAAGATGTGTGCTAAGTAGAATTTTCCAAGCAGTGTCCAAGAAAAACGTACCTGCCAAAACTGGAGATGAGATTGAGTCACCAAGGACGATGAATGACTGGAGTCACCTATGGCTGAATGTCATAAAAGAATTGCGAAATGGCACTGCCAGTGAAATATGAGCGTACGCCATTCGAGCACTTGATAGATGATATCCGGTACAGATGGTAACACTCCAGAAGGCGATGCTCACTGTCTCAAGCAAAAGTAGTTTTGAGCAGTCTTTTCTGGATTGGATTTCATCTCGTCCCACTCTGAGATCAGCATCGAAGAGAAAACTGAAGGATCTTTTCCATCAAGATCCATGTCTACATGCGAGTCTCATGACCGAAATCAGATCTTCCAAAAATCTGCACTTGCAGTCTGCCATGACACCAGGGGGCAGATTTATGTTGCACTTGCGCCACTTTTGCGTCGCCGTTGCGTCACTTTTGTGACGCAGCAGCGGCGCAAATCCTGCGCCATGGTGCGGGGTATTTACAACGTGACGCATCTGGGAGATGCGTCACGTTGTAAAGCCCTGCGCCACATGTAGGCGTTCCAGCAGGAACACCTCCTAAAAGTGGCTGAGTGAAATCTACAAGATTTCACTCAGTCACTTTTAGGCCCATGCTGCGTCAAAACCCTGCGCCTGCTTGAAGCAGGCGTAAGGATTGACGCAGCATTGTACAGATAGGGCCCCCCAGAACATTGCTGGAGCTGCGTCGCGCTTGCGACGCAACTCCAGCAATGCGCCACTTTTACGGCACAGATGCGTCACGCATCTGTGCTGTTTTTGCCCCATGGTGCGCCGCATTATAAATGCGGCGCATCCATGGTGGCGCAGCTGTGGCGCATAATAACTGGCGCATCCCTGCTGATATGCAGGGATGCGCCAGTTATCATAAATCTGCCCCCAGGTTTCTATGCAGGATCAAAGACTTGGCACGGTAACCACTACAAGGACTCTGTGTCTTCAGGATATCAACTGACAAACCGCGGGATCAGAAAGAGTGTGAAAAAACACTTTGTGGACAGGGAAGGGACAGATCAAGACTCACAGGAAATGCCATGTTGGAGGTTGGAGTACAGTTCTGAACAGTCGTTGGAAAAAAGTCTTTCCCCGTTACCATCCTGCAGTACTGAGCTCGACCCAGACTTTGAGTTTGTGCCACTGCTGACGTCGTCACAGACAGAAAAAAAAAATACTTCAGTGCATCGGCACAAGGACAAGTCTTACACCGCAGATCCAAGCCCTTGGAAAGTGGATTTCAAAGCAAGGATCTTTCTCCAAATAAAGCATCTACCTACCAGCAAGCTCTCCAACCATTGCAGAGCTGATCACGAGCAGGCAAGCATCTATGAATTCCGAAATCCAAGATTTTTTTGACATGCTAGGTTGTAAAATGTCTACCAAGCACAGGCTATGCTTCAGCTGCCATAAGAAGGAGCTTTTCTTCACATGGCCTTGTGAATGCCAGATTTGTGACGGCGTTGTCTGTCCTGATTGCTGCATAGAGATGCTGATGCCCTTCAAACACTGCATTCATCTCTCGGTCAGTTTCCTGAAAGTTTTGATGACCACCAGAGCTGCAGACTCTGCAAATCGGACCCAGAAAATTGATCAGTTCTTCAAAGCCATACGTCAGTGGGATTGTTCCAGAGTACCAGTTGTGTTTGAACCATACGAGATGGGAGCAGAGACTTCATTACACAAAAAGGCTAGGAGAGACTGGTTTTCCATGGATGAGTGTGCCAAATGCAAGGAGTATCTCTTGAATATCATAGACACCAACCAGAGGAGCAGAGCCGCTGAAGTGCCACGTTGGCTACGCTCCATTTTTAAGTATTTTTTTAGTTTTCGAAGCAGGACTGTTGGGAAACGAGGCAGCATCTGTGAGGCCTGCACAAATAACATGACTACATTTGTCCTTCACTGGGAACCAAACACCCAATTGTAGCGCATGACTCTCAGAGGGTAGCGTTGCAGAGCAGTCTGAGGCTTACTCAAGGGAGGTGGTGTGGACTAGTAATTGCCATTTGAAGGTGCACAAAAATAAGACTCAATAATTGATTGTCCAGTCTGTACTTTGCTTTATATAAGTAAGAGTACATTTATTAAACACAGGCACTACTCAATACTATGCACCAATTTACAAATATACATAAGCTGTTGGAATTACTTTGTGACATTGCATAACATCACCACCCCTCACGCAAAGGGGGGCTGGGGTCTAGTTCCACCACTCCCATGTATGCATATCAACTTGCCCCCAATGCAGATAGTTGAACATAACCTGGAGCGAGGGCCCTGCGCACTGGCACCATCCCAGTGGCGACCCACCCCGTTACCTCAACAAGCATTAAAAAGGGGTAAACCTGCCTTGGTTACACATGACCCTGACTGAGCATCTCCTACTGACCATAAAGTATGCACCTCTATATCTTAAGGGCTAGCAGTCTGGGGTCTTCACCTAAGCGCAGCAGCAAGAATCCATGTTTACGCACACTTTAGAACGACAGTACTCATCACCTTGGTTGATCATTTGAATGCATTGCAATTACAGCCCCTAAAGGCATCACAGATTAAATCACAGGATTGCGCATATACAGCCAGACACCCTAGCAGGACTGTCTGGCAACATAACCCCACTTGGCTTATGACATCTCCTTACACATGTGACTTACAGTCCCTTCAAAAGAAGTACTCCTGGCAACTACACTTCTCCTGCAGTGTGCCTCTTCACTTTAAAAGGAATCACAGGTAAAAGCATGAGATTACGTAAATACAGCCAGGCCCCCTAGCAGGAAGGTCCAGCAACATAGCCCCATTTAGCTTAACATCACCTTACACAGGTACTTCACTTTACACATGTGACTTTCAGTCCACCTAAAAAGAAATAACCAATAGTAAATGCATTTCGGTGCAATTACACCACTTCACCTCCAGGGGATGCACTTCTTCACACATCCCCAACTCAGCCCTTCACTTCATGATGCACTTCTTCACACACCCTCAGCTGTAGAACAAAAGTTCCAGCCTAGAATGTGTTTAAATGCTAGCTGAGCCCTTGAGGGGTAGTTTCCTTTAGGTCCCCATGACACTGAGGGTGGGACTTTTCTTCGTGCTGGGGGGAAGACTGCGCTTCTCCAGCAGCTCCCCCAGCACCTTTTCACAAGTGAGGGTGACCCCCCTCCTCTGGGGGCCTCAAAGCACAAAAACGGCAGATTTCTTCGTGCTGGGGGGGGAAGACTGCATTTCTCCAGCAGCTCCCCCCAGCACCTTTTCACAAGTGAGGGTGACCCCCCTCCTCTGGGGGCCACAAAGCACCAAAACGGCAGATTTCTTCGTGCTGGGGGGGGGGGGGAGACTGCACTTCTCCAGCAGCTCCCCCCAACACCTTTTCACAAGTGAGGGTGACCCCCCTCCTCTGGGGGCCACAAAGCACCAAAACGGCAGATTTCCAAATGCCTGGCGAGGCATTATGGGGCGCTTCATGCTCCTCTTTACCAGCCCCAGCCACTGGAAACACTCTCCTCTGCCCTCTGAGTCTCTGAGAGGGTAGATTAAGCAGTGTGCTGTCTTCACTGGCTCCCTGTGCCAGCCTTTCGCCTGGCTCTCCTTCTGGGCCTCTCTTCTCCCTGCGCAGAGGCCCCTGCTTCTGTGCACCAGTCCTGGGCTCTTCTTCTGGTGCTGATAGGGTCCTGGGGGCAGTCAGGGGGTCTCTCCTTCCAACTGCCCATTGCACCAGGCTCCAGCACCTTTAGCCTCAGCAGACCACACCCCAGAGAGAGCTTCTCTTCCTGTGCAAGCACTTTTTAAAAGTTGAGTAGGGGGCTGGCAGGAAGTCCCTGTTGGTCCTATCAAACAGCGACACATCACTTTCCTGCCCCTGCTCCCTCCTTCTTGTCCAGCCTCTGGGTTTGTTCAAAATGGCGTCGTCCAGTGTCTCTGGCCACATGGCCTCTGAAACCCAACTCCTTCCCTCCTTGGTGCAGCCTGGTGCCTGGCACCTAGTGATGGATGAGCCTGTAGCCCCACCCATCATCTCTTCATGGAGAGGAGGCCCTCGCTTGTGGAAGAAAGGTTATCAATCCATCCAGCTGAGGTCAGCCCTCAGCCTGGGTCAGGTCATGGCTGGCTCAGAGAAATATGACAGTTCTGGATGACCCAAAAGCAGTACAAATATGACTTTGGACTCTGCAGAATACTTCTTTTCACATTTGCTACATTGGACTTAAGTGCGTGTCTGGAATCTGTAGGCCTAATGGAAGTTAATCTAGCCCCTGGCTCCACATTCCCATAGGGGAATAATGAAGTGAAAAAACAGTAAGACACACTGACTTTCCCTGGCATGTTTCTTTCCAGTGTATAAAGCCTATTCCATGTCACCACCCAATACTGCATAAGTCCTGCCACACCATTCACTTTGTAGCTGCTCCTGGACTGCGCACGCTAGGAATCTCCCCGGCGCAGCCCGTACATGTTTGCACACGCATGTACACATGTGTCTGCATGTAACCAGCCCGGTGTCCCTTACTCCAGCTGCTGCGCAGTGGCCTGGTCAAGCCAGGGGAACACCAGTAAAATCCCCATGCAGTCTCTTACATCCTGAGTTCACTGTGGGTGAGTCCCAACTTATGAGGCTCCCCCACAGTAAAAGCTCAACAATTAGGTGCTCAAAAAGCGAAAAATCCGGGCGGCCCATTGTGTCAGAACCACCTTCTAACACGGACCTTCTGCTCCTGGGAGAGCCCTTAAAGTAAAAGGGTGTGCCTTTCTGGACTACTAAAGTTATATAGATTCTGCCTATAGACAGATGCTTTAATGTTGGCAAATTAAGGAATTTGCTCATCAAAAACCAATAAAGAACCATGTGCATGGGTGTTTGACATGGTAAACAAATCTGATTAATTATTATAAAACACCAAAATGAATTATGAAGTCCTAATTTATTTTTCTATTAAAAATATAACATTAATATATCTCAATTGCTTGTGTTAATTGTTTTTGTATGCAAAATGCCTGAACTCAGTAATTTATTGTTGCCATAGAACGCTTTAAAGGCACAGCATATCCTCATATTATATGTGAAAAGTTATTAACTTATGAATTTTAAATGTTTTAATGGGTTTTAATCAAAACAAAAAACAAAAACTAGCGCAAACACGTGTTGCTCACTTATATATTGGCCTTGCTCTGCTGTGTAAATGTAGCAGTCTTAAAAAGAAAAGGCCTCCAAAAATGTGCACGCACTTGTCAAAATGACCCTATTGGCTACCAACACCTTGTAATATGATGACTATATTTGAGGATGTCTTTCTTTTCTGAATAGACACAGCTACCACACACACACTTAGCACATATTACTAATCCTTCCTAGGGTTCGCTTGATGCTCATGGAATGGCAGGATGCATGACTTAACACATCTTTGAGTGTCAAAATTCCTGCAGAAAAGTAGCACAAGCCTTTCAGCAAGGACTTTGCTGAGATGGTAACCTTTCTACAGTGTTCCCCATCAGAAAATGTTGGGTTTGAATCGCCTGCTTAATCGTACTGCCTACAAATACTGTTTCAAGATGTTTTTTCTTTTTTTTTTTTTTTTTTAAAGCATTTTGGCCACTAAGGGCCTCATGTAGGTAGCGTACCAGTTACCACTTCTTAAATACCGAGCCGTACCGACTCGGTATTTAAGAAGTGGTAACTCGTATGTAGGTAATGAGTCGGTAATTTTTACCGATTCGTTACTAGTCGGTGATTACCGAATTGGTATTTACCGATTCGGTAATGAGGCATACCTTCCCATTGATGGGAAGGTATGCCTCATTACCGAATCGGTAAATACCGATTCGGTAATGGGGGGAACACATACAAGGGTGGCAGGGTGTCACATTGACACCCTGTTGCACCCCTGTTTCGGCCATGTGTGCACATGTGGCACACATACATGCCCTAAGGGCATGTATGTATGCCACATTGCACACTGCTACGCGCGTAAAAATGCATTTACACATACATTCATTATTTACCACCAACTATAAGTTGGTGGTAAATACCGACTCATAAACACACACACACACTCCCCCTACATCTCGATTTTGCTTTCGGAATTTACCGAATCGGTAAAATTACCGATTCGGAAAAGTTACCGATTCGGTAACATTACCGATTCGGTATTATTACCGAATCGGTAATTTTACCGATTCGGTAAATTCCGAAAGCAAAATATGTCCCCCTACATACCAATGGCCAAAATACCGGTCGGTAACGGTATTATTACCGAAAATCGGCCGTTACCGACCGGTATTTGGCTTCCTACATGAGGCCCTTAATGTTCTCCTTTAGATCATGATTTTGTGAGGTTTATGTTGCCAATGACCAGGCTATCTATTCTGGAACATTTAATGTAACAAATAAAAAGTGAGGAAGAATTCAACCTCAAAATAAATGGTTGAAAAACTTACTCACTCAGCTGGCAATAAGTGCTATCAACAAAAGCGGTGTCAGGAATCCTGCTGAGGTGCCAATTACTCTAAAGCCAAACCCTACCTTCCACTAAACTGTTAGAAAACACTGGAGGGCATAGCACCAGCCCATTATGGCCAGGTATTGCAGAGTCCCCTTGATTGGTTGACCCCAAACTTCCTTCCAGAACAGGGATCCCGGAATGGTTGCTTCCAACCCCCTCCCCCACCCCTTTTTCCTGAGGCACCGATTATAAACCATCCAAACACAGAACTTGGATTAGGGGCCGGATAACCCCGGCCGTATATTATTAAAATTAACAAATCATAATTAAAAATTCTTGACAATTTTAATACGAAGAAAAACCAAACATATTCAATAACATTTGAAATACACATATTTGCACATCTTTTATGGCTAACCTTAACATGAGTCTAATACATAGCCATACCTAACCTAAAACTGGAATATGTACAATTTGTTTTCTGCGTATCCCGGATGAACCTACGTGCAAGGTCATGACTGTTCCCAACTTCTTGCCAGGTCCCCCTTTAACGAAGTGACCGTGCACAGGAGGCCCATTTGCCCATCAGATTCCTTTCCGCAGTCACCCCCTACGCCCTCCAATTCTACCTCCCAGGGACTGCTGTTATGCCACCTTGGCACCCATGCACCTGTGCAGGGGTTGGCCCAAAGGGCCTGCCGGAGGCGGAACTTCCTACCCCCCCGCACCCTTCAGCCTACCATCCGTAAGCACCCCTTGGAGTGTGATGAGAGACGACTGCCCCCCCAGGCGTCCCCATTAAATAATTGGATGTCTACTAAGAGATGTAAAAAATTGACCTAGCAATCATGACCATACCGCAGACCAAGTATACTCAGACATAAAATACGACAAGCATAAATGACGTTGCCCTGTAAAATAAACAAACCAATATGACATTATTTGGCACAACCTACAGTAACTGAAAAGGAAAATAACAAAACTCAACCTAGAAATAAAAACCGTTAAGCAAAAACCTCAGCATAAATACTTCTTAAACCTCGTTGCCTCAGGGGATGGTGGGTGGGGATAAAGAACAGAGGCTTCCAAAGCCTCTGGCGCGTGGGGACGGCGTACAGCTTGATTCAGAAGCAGAGCAAAAGAACAGAGGCTTCCAAAGCCTCTGGCGCGTGGGGACGGCGTGCAGCTTGATTCAAAAGCGGAGCGGTGGGGAAAAGACCGTGCCGCCGCTCCACGCTCCTTTTAAAGGAACCTTGCCCCCAAATACCCACAAATACTGGCTCAAACAGGTCCCGGCAAGATCCAGGACCTGTTTTGCTCACGTTGCCCCGGAAGCGCTTATTGCGCTTCCAGGGGATGCCTGCCCGACCTATCACTGCGCGCAGGGGGCAGGCGCCGGCCGCGTTATCGCCATGCTGACTCCGCCCGCTGCAGGAGAAGCATCCAGGGGACCAGCACAAACCACAATATTGGCGGCGTGACCGAGTTCCCGGTGGCGCCTTTGGAATTCCTGAGGAAGGGTAAGGTGAGAGAGAGAGATACACTGTTGTGCTTGAAGAGGAATATATGGGTCCCCGACCCCAGAAATTTCGTCAATGGTATAGACAGTGTCACAAGATTTAAGGATGACAAGAAAGTGACCAACAGTAAGAGAACTCAACAGTAGCAGTGGTTTAGTAATTACTTACCTGCCTTCTAAGTAAACAATGCTGTAACAAGCCTAATGTAAACGAGGGACCAAACTTGATGGCGTAGAAGTATGAGGAGGGGACAGTGGAATAAAACACAGCCAGAATAGGGTGCCAAGCTAGCATGTAAAAATTGCTAAAGAAGATACGAGGGAAACAAAAGCAAAAAGACAACAAAGTAGAGGGAGCAGAGAAGGCGAGAGAGAACTGTGGAAGTATTAGAAACCCAATGCAACCATGGGCACTTCCCCCAGATGACCCGGAAGTGACCCCACATAGTGAAAGGATAAATAGAGTGATAGGCGCACACATGCACCTTTAGACAATAGCCTCCAAAGAGCAAAGCCCCAGTCTGAAAAAAATGCCAAACAACCAATCCTCCTGAGTGTCAAGTTGCCTCCTTGTCCTGCCCGACGTTACCATGAGGTGTAAGTGTGAACTATCTCCTCTGGCTCCAAAGCAGCAGTGTGAGTCATTTAGGTTGAATGCAAGTAGGGACGAGCAGACATTTATGCTGGGTTGTGGGTAGTGAAGTTGGGTTAGACCTGATAAGTGAGTGCCGCATCATTCATCATTATTGGGAATCGGTTGCACACTCTACAAAGCTCTTCAAAACAGAAGAATAACATTTTAAGAATATTTATCCAATATTGGTTTCCACCACAAACATTCTCCGTTGTTTATTAATACTGACTTCTAGGTACACATTGAATTTGGTCAGAACGAATGTCTTATCACACCAATAACATCTCCCTCTGTATATAATTTTTCCAAGTCTCCGCAACTTGTAGGAAACACACAATTAAGCTCTAACTGAACAATTTAAATACATTTGGTGACCCTAAATTATTACCCTGTATTGGCTAGACAACTTCATAATAATTCATAGAAGGTCATGGACATCAGCGCAATACACTTTCTCATATAAATAACCATATTTTAGTCTTCCAATATTTTTAAGAGTCAATTAAAAAAGAAAATTATCATCATCAGAAGGATGACTCAAAACATATGGGGACCTAACTTCAATAGAATTTGACAACTCATCTCTTGAGAGGAACAACATGCAGACGTTGTGTATGTAGGGGACCCCATTGCCGGTGAATTTATAGTAACCAGATGTGCGACATCGTCATGAATGTTGGCACATTCTGAGCAGCACTAGTTCATGTTTGTACATAGGAAAGACGCTGCTCAGTTTAAGGTTATTATCTGCGTGTTTAATTCCATAGAAGGAACCTAGGCACAGACGCAACATAGGTAGGACAGAACCATACAACAATCTATGCAGGGGAGGATTTCACATATACTTAATGGAAGAGATTCAAGAGCACTTAAAAATGACCACTGTGCATAGCAAAATGTCATGAAATTAGGACAAAAAAACAGTTTTGGGTGAATGCATCAACAATTTGGTGAAAGTGGTGATAAATAATGGTAGGAACAGGTGGCATTAGTAAAACTGAATGCAAAAGTAAGAAGCATATGCAGATTGAGTTTCAAGGGCTTCTTGGGTATGTAAGAAAGTCATAGTGGAAGTTTGGGTGACTCATGCAAGCTAGCATGATACTGTGTTGGAGATGGTTCAGAGCAGATAATGTTGGTAAGTGTCAACGTAAATAGATCATTCAGAATGAGGGTGTGAGCCTTCAGGGTGACTGTGAATGCTGGTGTGGAGCGGAGTGGATTTAAGAACAGCTTAAAGGATGTTCTAAGGACTGGGACCAAGTAAATGGAGTGATCAGTTTTCAGACGGGACACATGGTAATGGAACAACATGAGCTGAAGGTTAGCAGAGCAGCAGAGTAACAGGTGTGGTAATTGGCAAGAAACAGAGATAGATCATGAATCATCGTGACTTAATAAGATTGGTCTATGCTTTGTCACTAATAGAAAACCAACAAGCTGTTGCTGATAGTGGGAGTGGACTGGTGGCTTGCAAGAGGAAAAATCCCATCTATTGCAAAGTTGATCACTTTGTCAGTGAAGAAAATGAGTACGATTAGAGACCCATAAGCAAGATATCACAATGATCCAACATACTCCTGTCAGAAGTATTTTTATGAACGGCTTGGTGGTGTGGAATCAGAGGTAAGGCGGATTCTTCTTGTAATTGTACAATCTGAAACTGACATTTGTTGCTATGATAGAAATGAAGGAAGTGTGGGGTTGGCTGCCTCTGGGTGGTTGGCAGGCCCTGTTGCCAACCTCCTGCTGTGCACGGCCAAAAGGTAATGCACATTGTGGTGTTGGCTGGCTGTGGGGGGCTTACTACTGGGCCTGGCCGCAGGACAAGTCCTGCCGACAACCCCATGCCATGCATGGCCAAAGGTCATGTGTGGCAGGAGAATGGCTGCCTCCAGGTGGGTTAGTCTCAGGACCTGGCCGCAGGACAGCCCTGTTGCCAACCCCTTGATGTGCATGGCCAGCGGGGTTTGCTGTCTGTGGGACGTTTGCTGCAGGGCTTGGCCATAATCTCTACGTATGGTAATACAATATTACTTTACATAAAAATTAGACCCAGAAGGAAGCTGGCTCTTTATATAGGGCTCCAAAATGCAGAGTCCAGGCAAACCCCAAAAGAATCACAGAGGCACAAATGACACCCCAAATGCTCTCTTTTTTGATAGTGTGGACAAGCAGTTAGGTATATCAGAGGGTAATTATAAGAATTTATTACACACAAAAAAGCATTAAATGAGACACACACTCAATAAGGAACTCAAACACCAATTCATTAAAATAGCACATACTTGTATATGAATTTTGATACCAGAACATCTGAATCGATACTCCTGCCAAGTCATAGCAAACTGCAATGTCCTGTGAGTGGGAACCCCGGGACACTGTTGGAGCCAGACCTGGGGGGTGGCGTTCCCCTTGGCCAGGTAGGGCCCCCCTCCTTTGTGAATTAAGCCTGGGGAGGTGATAGTCTCCAGGGCTGGGGGGCCGCTATGGACCCCCTTAATTATTATACTTGTGCCCCAGGGAGGTGGCGGCCCTGGGGCAGCGGGGAGGCTTAAAGCTTCCCTCACATTTTGTTTAAAAAACAGTGTGCCTTGGGGAGGTGGCAGACACCGGTAGAACGGGGGCGGAGCCTCCACTTAATATTATATCTAGCCCTGGGAAGGTGGCGGTCCCAAGCGCTGTGGGGGGCCGTGTGGCCCCAACATTTCTCTTATGTATAGCTCCAGGGAAGTGGCAATCTCCAGGGCTGCGGGGGGCCGTGGGCCTCTCCGCATCATAAAAAAATACAATTGCCCTTGGGAGGTGGCGGTCCCCAAGGCACGGGATTGCCGCTAGGGCAACCCCCACATAAATATTTAAAAATGCCACGGGGAGGTGACGGATTTAGGTATTCTAAAAGCCCCACCTCCAAAATACTTAAACATGCCCTGGGACCTGGCTCACCTGGGGGCCTATATTGAACGAAGTGCTGCACTTCTTTTTTTTTTATTTCAGTGGGAGTCACAGATCCCCGTGGGACCACCCCACTTCCCCTCCCACAAGAGGCCTCGGGGGTCAGGGAGTTTCCTCCCTACAGTCTTTTCTTTTTTTTAAAAGTTTTTTCTTGTGACTTGGTTCTAACAAGTCAAAAGATGGCTGCCAACACGTCCTGGTTTGAAGTGTTGGCAGCCAATCAGATTTCAGCAGGAGATCGGGAGGGGTCACAGATCCACAGCTTCCCTATATATGCAACTGGGAATTTCTTTACAATTCTCAGTAACTATAGAATGGGCTTATACAAAATCACTAAAAGTCACTTCCTTGAACCAACATCTACCTTCCTGCCAAATTTGGTGAAATTCCGTTCAGAAGTTCAGGCTGTAGCCGTGTCTAAAGGTCCTATAGGAGTTAACATTGCGAAAATGCACTTTTAAACACACCCTGCTTCTCGGCCCTCACTTGACGGATCAACCGGAAATTTTCAAGATAGCAGCTGAAGTGAGTGTCGTATTTGTTTTGACAACTCTGTGAAAATTCGTCATGCTGGCGCCAAAGTTATTGGCAACACAAAAAATGCTTTTCCTGTGGAAACTAGGTCCTAACTATAACTACCTACTGGCGACCGCCAGTAGGTAATTAATTTATTTATATCAATCAAGCAAGGCGGTCACTTGCAATAGTCAGTTGACAGAGGTAGTGGTTTCAATTGCCTGGAATGATGGGAAAACGATCGTGACTCAGAAGAAAATAAGGAATGTAAAAATTTGCAGTCACTCTGCGTATACGAACTGTTCATGATATGAGCACTGAGTTTACAGGAAGAACCAGAATGATTTGGATATTACGTTTAATAAATCTATTCTTCTGAAGGGAAAGTCTCATGGCCTGTATAATTCGTTGTGATATGAATAGTGCACTTGCAACTAATAACTCCCTATTGAAAAAATACATTGGACCATAGCTCCCATAATGCTTTTCAATGAACTATGGGACTAAAAGTATAAATAGCAATTGAGAAAGGATTTACCTATTTTAAATCATCCACTTTGAGAAAGACTGCTTAGTCAAAAAGCGTCAGTGGCTATTGGTAAGACGCAGATTGTGATTATTGGCAATAAATTAAAAATTGCAATTTTCGGGAGTGCGGCATCATCCTTTGTTAATTTTAATTTATAAGGCGCAACAGCTACCCAAAAAGGGTTTCCCGGCACCAACCAGAACAAGGAACAGAAACCATTTTAACGTTTATTGATTAAAAAGCCAAGTTTTTAAGGATTTGCGGAATTGGACATACACAGTTTCATTGCGAATTGACTTGGGAAGAGAGTTCCATAAGGAGGGACCAAGACACGGCAAATGATCGTCCGCCCATCCGAGATAGTCTAACTCTGGGCACAGAGAATTTCCCTTGAGTGGATGAGCGAAGGAGACGAGAATGCGCATAAGGATAAACCAAGGACTGCAGATACTGGGGGGGCACTCCTATTTTGATTTTGAACATATAGGTCAGGGCTTTGAACTTAATTCGGTTCTCCACCCTGACCCAGTGAAGATCACGCCAGCGGCCAGAGCCAGAAACAGCTCTAGGAACCTGATATAACAGTCTGCTTATATATACATAATATGTTTTATATATATATATATAACATAACATTATATTGACACATACGATCAGTACAAAAAGTGTGGAATTTCTTGATACACAGGTTACAGTAGAGGGTAATACACTATCGACCAGCTTACATCGCAAAGAAACTGCAGGGAATAGTCTCCTTCATGCCGATAGTGCACATCCTGATGCATTAAAATGGAGCATACCATATAGAGAGTTACTACGGGCACGTAGGAATTGTAGTACAGAGGAAGCTTACATCAAGGAACAGGATATTATGCTCAAAAGATTTAGAGAACGTGACTATCCAGAGTGGGTTCTCAAGAAAGCCATGAATAAAATCAAAGGTATAGATAGATCTAAGGCATTGGCATACACTGAGGACGAAAGCACCACTGCACAACCGATAAGGGTGATTACCACATTTAATCATCAATCTAAACAAATCCAGAAAATTCTGGCAGACAATTGGAATATTCTTAAGACGGATATGGTCATAGGTCCCAGTCTCAGTGATAGACCTTTAGTCACATATAGAAGAGGTAGAAATCTCAAGGATATGTTGGTCAAGGGAGATATCACTGAAATACAACAAGCAAATATACACAACCTTAAAGGGTTTTATCCCTGTGGACACTGTAAGGCTTGCAAGTCAAGCCGTATGGTGAAAGAGTTCAAAATACCAGGATCTGGCAAAAATAGGGCCATTACACAATTCCTTACCTGCAGCACCAGTTTTGTAATCTATGTTTTGGAGTGCCCTTGTCAGCTAAGATATGTGGAAAGTACGACCTGTATGGTTAAAAAACGTATTCAGGAACATCTTAGAGCCATCACCAACATGGATCCCCACTATCCAGTTGCACAACATTTTCAAGAAAAACATCAATCTAAAAATATTCTTTTACGCTTTTTTGCCATTGAACAAATCAGGTTGAGGAACAGGGGAGGCAACAGGGAATTAGCACTGAGAAAGAACGAATCCAAATGGATATTAGAGCTAGAGACTAGGTTCCCTGGAGGCCATAACCTTGATGAAGAACTAGCAACTCACTTATACGAAGAGTGATTTGGTCTAGAGGAATTCAGAAACTCTCTTCAGTATTCCATGATATATTTATTGTACGATATGAATTGGAGTAAAACTAACATGTATTTATCTGAGATGTAGTATGATGATTTTAACTTTTCTCTTATCTTGTGTTTTGTTATGTTATGTTTTTCAGGAGGAAAGGAAGGGAACCATCACGGTCACATCACGAGCTCCCTACCCTTTTCTTCGCCAAAGAATAGGCTCTGCACTCATCGCAAGCTAAGAGATTGTTGTTCTTTATTCTTTATTATTGCACTTGTATCACTGGAGACCATTTAGCATTTTGGTTTATATTTTCACTTTGCTTTAACAAAACTATGGAAAGTTAGACATCAGCAGACCAATGTGCCACTTGGCTATTTAGAAATTTAACTAACATTCACTCATATTCATCCATGATGAAGCATGGCATGCTGTTTTATATTCTCATGGTTTATTCTGTTATTTGTAAAGGCACTAGTCCGCTTGAAATTAGATTTTACGGATAACATGAGTTTTCAGGTACAAGCATGCCTGCACTCTGTTGTGATGATAATATCTATGTGATTAATCACTTTAAATAATCGACTTGGTATGTAGTTTTATATTACAAGTATGGTAGCACAACATGAGTTTTGCTGTACATCGAGTTTGCGTTACCTTAGTGCTTACTTCAGGCACAAGCAAATTTAGCAAATCGTATCATGGATTATACCCATATTGATGACATTTTGGGTTTGAGCACTGTTTACTTAACAAATGCAATTATCAGAATCTTATTATTTGTGCAAAAGAATGGAATGTAATGTTTTTACTGATTAACACTCCCAGTACAAAATGGGCGCTGCTTTTTCCACAGTGTGAGTTCCAGATGGACAGAAACGTCTATGTCTAATAGTTTTGTATACTTATGCACGTCTGTTTGAAGCGACGCTATCGTGTGGGCAAGACACCTTGAGTGTTGAAACGGGTAACGGTTTGAATAAACTCCTGGTATAATCTGGACCCCTGAGAGCGCGTGATTATTGACTTCTGGTAATTGGATATATGTATATATATATATATATATATATATGTATATATATATATATATATAGATAGATAGATAGATAGATAGATAGATAGATAGATAGATAGATAGATAGATAGATAGATAGATAGATAGATAGATAGATAGATAGATAGATAGATAGATAGATAGATAGATAGATAGATAGATAGATAGATAGATAGATAGATAGATAGATAGATAGATAGATAGATAGATAGACATGTAGATTTACTATGCTTACCACCACATTTATGTCCCTTCATGATATACATATCTTCAAGGTACATACATAAGAAGCTAAGATTAATTATTATATACATACCTAAATATACTTACATTCACAATACTCTTCTGGCAAAAATATTTTGAAGCACTCTATGTTTGTGCTGGATATTCTGACATACAATCTATAATCCACCATTTGAAGTATAATTTGAAGATTTCAAGAACAAAAATGTTTCCAGCACCTGTGCATCGTAGTGGCTGGCCATTTGTAAAGGTTTTCATTTTCTAATCGCTGATTGCTAAAGGCAGGTGTTCTTGTATTGAAGAGGAGAAAAGAAACTTAACCAGGGCACTATTAATGTGTGTTAAAATGACAAAATAAAACTGCTACGGAACATCCCGCATTACACTCCTTAATTTCCACGTTCTTGTTGCATCATTTAGTTTTAGTTCACTCTGCCAAATAATTTGGTACTACTTTTCCGCATAATTCCAATCGCCCTGAGTATAAATCGGTCTCTGGTCACACGCACCTTTGTAACATTTTTGCAGAGAACAGTGCTTCGGAGTTTTATAGTCGTTTCAAAGTTAGGTTCTGCCATAACGCACCCTAAATATATATATATATATATCATCTCCCTAAAACTAAGCAATCTAGCCAAATTGCTCGAATAAAAGGATGAGTTTTTAAAAGATTTCTAAAAGCAACAAGAAGGGTCATTTTTCTGCAGTCAGCAGGAGGCAGCTCCAGATGGCGGACTCGCAGACAGAAACGGCGCTGTCATCTTTCGATTTAGCCTTGCACCAGGGGATTAATTATTGGAACTTTGAAAATGTGATGGCTTCTATTAAGTGCAAGCCGAGGACGCCAGGCCTCCTTGTCTGCTTCAAAATGCAGCTTTATTAATTGCAGTGTTGTTTACAGATCCAGGACATAACCATATGGGTGAGCCAGACTAAAACAGCAGCATGAACAGAAGAATAAATGAATGAGAGCCCACAATGGCTTTCGCATGACTCCCAGACCGTCTTCTTTGTCTCGGTCCGAACGAAGCTGGAGCTGTGTGCACCTCCCCAGGCAGACACTCTGCTGTCCACCAGATTCTAACAGGCCTGTGCCTCACACCCTTAGATCCCACCGATCCCACCACATAGAGGGCACTACCACCTGTATTAGCAGGCCTATGCCCTCACACCCTTCCTTACCACCCAATGGAAGAGACTATCACCAGAATCAAGCAACCCTACGCCCTCACACCATTAGAGACCACCCAGTAGAAGAGATTGCCACTGAAATCCAGCAGAGCTATGCTCTCATACTCAAGCAGCATTTCCCTTGATGCCTTTTGTGCTGGCTACCCAAGCTTAAAAAAACAATGCAAATCCTTTGTAAGGACTTTGACAAGGGAGATGGACTACCAAATAGAAATTGAGGCTTTATCTCTTCATCAGAGCCCTAATCCAGGTTTTTATCAAATGTGAGGCTATCCCAGAACCAGCTTATTCTTCATTCCAAGACCACCACACCACATAGCCAAAACCCACATTTTAGTTTTAAGTTTGCACAACAACTGCAACACTCAAATCGCAACCAGTGCTAATCACCTACAATTTCCAGACACAAATGAGATAAAAACACTGAAGGGAGAGACAACTAGATATTTACAGCACAGATTTCCCAAAGTTAGACCGCGCTTAGCAGCAGTTAAACACTTTGTTAGTGTATCTTCTTATAATTCCCCATGCCTATTTTGAAGAATTAGATGATAGGCCCAAGATATGACATGTCAGAGATTCAGGGACAGGTTAAATTGTTGGAACGTTATTATGCTGTGCACAGTTTCATGAACATACTGTCATACTGCTTGAGATGGGAGGGCATTTTAGGGACAAAATCAGGACTGAGCTGCAGTGACAGATTACCCAGAAAAATGTTCAGGAGTTGTGTCCTGGAAAACAAAGGTCCAAACTCACTGAAGCGAGATGCTGATGTATCTATGGCCAAAGCAGGACTTTAGAAAAGGCAAGCTGAGGAAGAATAGAGTCAAATTACTCCAATGATAATTCTGCAGGCTCACAGAACCATAGCGTAGATTCCAGAAAATAGAGGAGCATCAAATCTGGGACAGAAACATTATAACAAGTGACAAGTAATAGCCTCCACCACCTTAAATTCTCGATAATGCTCCCTAAAAGCCCTGCTGTCAGATCACCGAACTGTCCAAACTTAGGATACTTGTTCCACCTTGAAAGCATCCTAGAGAAAGACCTGAACAGGATTACAATCCCAATACCATCGACCCCTACCTTCCCTTAGTGGTGTTCATCCTGGAAACCTAACAATCACTGGCTACTCACCATCAACACATGTAGCTGTAGCTTTAATTTTCCAACTGCCAAGTTGACAGACGAGGTTTCCAGAAAACATTTGGGAGAAATTCCAGGAACATGAGGGGACAAATGTAGACTGGAAACATCCTTTCTGGGATAACAAAAGATTTTAGGAAAGAAGGAACCATACTATCTTGCTCCAAAATAGGGAAATCGTGTCCTTCTTGTGCAACCAGCCTATTAATTCTGGCCAGTTCCTTGAGGTCAGGGAAAAGAGAAGAAGGCCAAGCCTACAGCAGGTATGTCGACCATGGGCATACATTACAAAAATGGGGTAACCCAAAACACTGGTCATGGCCCTGGGTACAGTATGATACAAAAGACAGTGGTCCTAGACCTTCATTTGAAGAGACATAAATCAATTTCCTGTTTGGTACATTCAGTAACAAATTTCGTGAGGCCGAGACAGGAGACGGATTATTGCGCTCAAGTTCTACATTTGATCGAGTATTCATTGCTGCATCTATTTAACGATCGTTTAAACTGCACGGACCGCTTCCCCTTTAATTTTTGGAAATTACACTGGCGCAGCTAAATTAAGCTTCTGTCGCTCTTAAACCTTATCACGAGCGGACCTAATCTACTTGGCCACGGTAATTACGTGGCCCACCACCGCTGACTAAGAATCTACATCCCGCAAGTGATGGCGGCGATGTGACTTCGACTCATACCTACCCAGGTTGCCCCACCCTGTCCTGAAGAAGACCCGCACGGCCGAGGTCCGAACTTGCCCCATGGCTATAAGACGGGTCGAAATGTCGACACCCTCATGATTAGCCTGAACCCCGCACTCATCCCCTAACGTGCCACTCAATAAATGTATTTCTATATAAATTACAATTGTAACCAATTTCAGACTTTCTACTGTGAATGTGGCCAGGCTAGATAGGACGGTGATTTACAACCAGTCCTATTGTTTTAAAACTATCAAATTTCCTTTTTATGTCACTACTTGAAAGCCTTTCTTCCTCACTCCCTTACACTTGAGCACCCTCCTCCTACGCACGTTCCCTCTGGAGCAACCGCCTATTTTCAATAATTAAAGTACAGTCAATTAAGTTTTTCAATTGTACACCAATTGCAAAAGAATAAAATGCATGGTGAATTGGATTATGTTTTGTTGCACTTCTTTGGTTTAATCTTTGAATAATGTATTCAATACTATGAGCAGTTTACACTGTGCTTAGGAATGCTCACGAAATTTGTTACTGAATGTACCAAACAGGAAATTGATTTATGTCTCTTCAAATCAGGGTCAAGGACCACTGTCTTTTGTATTAGACCATGGGCATACAAGCGCATCTACACACGATTTGCTCTCCTTTAACAGAGAATAGATATAGTAAGCAAGGCATTGTTATATCCTTAAAAGAGATCCACCTTAGAAAAGTAAAGTAACTACCAAGCATCACATATCCTCTGAGAGAGCCTGAACATCTGTGAAGAGGAAGAAAGCCTCCTCAAGTTGTCTGCCAGATCACTATCTGCCATCTGATGTGAACTGCTCTCAGTGGCGGCAGATTGCCAGGATATTTTCTGTATTACCAGCACAGATTTTGAGGTAATATTGGTTTGCACCACCACCATTTTGCTGCATGGCTATCCAGTGATTATTTTTAAACTTTTCTCTGTCCTGCCAGCTTTTTCAACAACTTTCCAGTGGGCTTTACCACCTTACAGTTTCCTCAGAGATCCACTCCTGTGAAATTTACTTTTTGTTTTACTCACAATGTGTACTTACAACCTGAAAGATAAAGACAATTGTATCTTAAAAGGGAAAAGTTGTTAGGTAGTGGATACAGAGAGTGAAAAGAGAAAGACTCAACAGCTGTGGACCACTCAAAGACCCCACATAAGACAATTTTACTTCTCTAATGCAGTAATGCACTATTTTTCAAATAATTAAAACAAAATTCAAGGAAACATAGGGCTATATTACTCTTAAAGATCAACACATAATTTAAATACAGTCATTGATCAATGACAGAACTGTGCACATTTCAAAATCCTTTCCCTGTGTTCGGCACAACCCATCAATGATATGTTCCACTCACTATACCCTGGGAGGGTTTCTTCTTCTGTTCCCCTTGCCTCTGGGATCTTAAATTGTCATCTGGCTCAGGTTCTACTGCAGAGGATTACGATGCCCTGAAGGCCTCAGCCACTTATTAATCAATATATTGATACAGACAAAAGTCACAGTTTTCTCTTCAGTCCCCTGTTTAAATGCCAGCTATGTGTTTTTACACCTCAATCCCCTGTTTCACAAATAACCATATTGTAAACGTTGAAAGGTCACACCCCACTTCTGACACCATTTGTTCGGGAAATACATACTTTTGCACCCTCCCAGGAGCAATGAAAGAAACACACAATACAGCAGTTTGCTCAGGGACAACTTAAATGTATTTGCCTGTACACATGCATACATGCTTGCCAGCAAGGAAGGAGTCAGTTCACACAAGGTGCTCTGGGTCTGCTTCTTACCTGCGTGGCTGGTTTGTGGGACATATATACAAAAAGAATAGCAACTTCAGCAGAACTAGAAAAAGACACCATGCCAAATATGGCTAACAGGAAAATGCGAGATCGGCACCATGCCAATTATAATACAGACATACAAAATGCTGAATATGGGCAGCAGAGAAATGCAAACTGATACTGTGCCATTTATACACTGTGCTAATTATAATACATAAGCAAAAAGATGAGAAAACTAACATGGATGTCAGGCAAAGCAAAAGTGACCTCTAAGTTAGTTCTGAACAGCTGTTGAAGCTTGTCCAGGCAAGGTCGGATGTGTATTAAGGTGCTTACATATGGAGATATATATCAGAAACAGAAATAATGTGCAAAGATGTTTTTGAAACTATTTTTTCTCACAGTACTCCTGCTATAGCACAGTTTTGTCTGAGCCTTTTGTTCTAAGGAGTACCTGGAAGAAACCAAACAAGTGTTAAGTGTGACTGAGCCGTATCTGTGCTCCTCTTGTGTTGTGTGCAAAGTGCAAAATGAGGCAAAAACAATGTCTGTGCCCAATTCTATAATTGGTCCACAATTCGGGAAATGTCCCTGTGTCAAGGTGCCAGTGTTCCAGAGGGAACGGAATTAGACCTCTGGCCACAAGAGGACTATGGAGACTCATGACCCCTCTGACCATCTCACAAAAATCCAGTAATACAGATTCACCCCGGTGACAAGCGCTTAATATGAATTCCAGTGAACTTACATATAGTTCATCTCATCATCTGCATGTATACAATGCTCAAGTCTTTGTAGCAGGTGGTGGCCACTATGATTTATTTTCCATCTTCAAACATTGACTCAGAGCAAGAGAGAGAGAAAGACTTAAAAGGAAGAAAGGAGGAGGAAGAAGAGGACAGGAAAACAGTGACAAAAAGAAGAAAGGAATGTTGAAAAAACTTGGAAAATGAGGAAGAAAGAAAGTCTAGGATGGGGGAAAACAGAGGTGGAATAGAAAATAGGCAGCCTTAGTATTCGGCAACTACAGAATTATGCAGAGCCAGCAGCAGGCTCCTGAGAAAAACATTGGGACCCTGCACTTACGATTAAATAATTTTTTTACAAATTAATCACAACACGCACAGAGTGCTTGTGGGCATATTCTTACCCCCACAGGGAGGCCAGAGTACACTTTTTGATGTGAAAATGGCTTGAGTAGGGCTGGCACATCCATAAGGTGAAGCGACACAGCCAGCTCACAACACCTGAATCAGAAGACAGCAGTGAGCTCCATTTTGCAACTGCGAGCTGGTGGTAGGGAGCAAAACACCACAGGAACAAAAGCATTTTCAGCTCTGCCATTAAGCAAGACCTTTTGATTTTCCTGAAGTTGTATGTATAATATACTTACTCATAGGGGATTTCAGTCAGCCATCTTCGTCTATTGAGCTGCCATTTTATAATTCCCATTGTTCTTCGACCCGCTACAGCAGATAGCATAGGTCAGCCCAATTTAACCGTTATGTAACTTCTCCATGAGGGATGCCTTTCTTCCTTTTCAGAAGGAGTACATAAATACACAAAGTATTGCTAGAGTCAAGTATGGTAATGTAAGCTTTTGAGACCAAAATATTTTTGCTTTTAGCCAATGTTTTTACGTGTAGCCTACCACACAGTGCAAGCTGACTGGCTGCAAAACACCTTTTATAAGTTCACCAAGGCTTAGAGCCTGACCTGTTCCTAAATCAATGCTCACAGCTAATCAAACAAAACAACTCAACCTCAAAAGCAAAGCCAGTTTCAAAAGGAGTCCATCAAGGGTCAATCCTGTCTCCTGCCTTGTTCAACATCTATATGGAACCCCTAGCACTGATCTTGAAGCAAGCTAACATTGCCCACCATCTCTACATGAAAATCTCGTCAATCAGACATCCAGCACTTAAATAGCACTCTCTACACAGTTCAATCCTGGCTGACAAGCAACCATCTTAAACTCAAGCCCAACAAAACGGAACTCTTTTTCACCCAACCTAAAGAAAATTCATTTGCCGTAGATATCTGGCTCAACAACCTCACTGCATTAAAGTGCAAACTATCCATCTCCAACTCTGTTAAATCCCTAGAGATCACACTTGACAATCATTTGAGCATGAAAGAGCAAGTGAATGCCTCTGCGAAAAGCGCCTTCTATGTGCTGAAACACCTGAAAAAAAGTCAAACCCTTCATCTCCATTGAGACCTAAAGACAGTGGTGCAATCCTTAGTCCTCCCCAAGCTGGATTATGGTAACGCAATGATTACAGACGCTCCAAAAACATACCTTGTGCCTTTGAAAGCAACACTCCATGCAGCGGCTAGACTTCTATCGGGGAGAGGCGATTTGACCACATCACTCCCACTCTCAAGCAGCTCAGCTGGCTTCCAATCGAGGCAAGAGCTATGCTCAAAACTGCTTGCATACCTTATAACGCTCTCTACAAGAAAAAACTAACATACTTCACAAATCATCTATCAAAAGTGAATAAAAAGAGACCTCTACAAAGCTCTAACAGTGTACTCCTGATTCCTCCAAAATTTAAGAAAGAGAAATCTTGCACCCGCTCCTTCTCCCAGAATGCTCCCAGAATCTGGAATGTGCTGCCCCGGGACTTAGGTGACAATCAATCTTTCCCTCACTTCAAGAAGCAACTGAAACTTCTTCTCTCCAGCAAATATTTGAACCCACCCATTTAAAGCATCTGACTGGCCTGTTTGCACCTACCCGCACTCTCTAAATAATTCTGAGCACCACTACCTCAGGGAAAACTGTGCCTCCCTCTACTCTCCCCGCCAGCACGAGGCCCTACCCTAACTACCTCTGTACTATATCATACGTCTATTATACTGTCCATTGTAAATTTCCATTATATACAGTTACTATGTCTTTATTAATATACTCCATGTGCATTATATATATTACCTACTGGCAGTCGCCGGTAGGTAGATAAGTTAGGACGAACTTTGCAGAGTTCATTTAATTGCAATACACCAGCATTTTAACATCCAGAAATAAATCACTTTCACCTGACGCATTTCATGCTACATTACACTTGTTCACAGGATTGACTAACAGCAAAACAACCAGCCTCGATTTTCTGTGCATTTAAATAGTGTCCTGCGTCTTGATTGGATTACTCAGGTAAGTTCAAATTTGTTGCATTGTGGAACATGGTGTTCCCAGGCTTAACTCACACCCTCCAGTGGGTTTTGTTTTGTTGTTTGAATTTTGTTGAGGACTGCGGAGGTTGGAACTTTCCTTAACTCTATTGCGGGATAACGGACAGCATGATTTCCACCAGCAAAGACGTTCGGAGGCCCACTAAAGGCAATAATGACAATGACAAAATTCAAACAACAAAACAAAACCCACTGGAGGGGATTTACTTGAGTGCAATCTTACCTCTCCATTGTGATAAGCTGTGCGTGCTCGAATGGGGAAAGCATGCACTTGTGTTCTACTGAACACTATACCAGTGTTTTCTCTACTAATGTCATGCAAAAATTTAAATGGGGTGGAAATATCCAGAGGAAGTTCCTCCAGATGATATGTGGCGGAATGCTCACTGGGTAATATTGTTAGTCTAAATGCAATTTGTGCTGGCGGCCCAGTCTAAAAGCCGCTGAATAGACCACTTCAACCGAAAGTTTGAAACGGCAGACACCTTAGCAGTGTCATTTTTTAAACATGGGAATTTTTGGTGCAATGTGTAAATTATTATAGTTAGTGATTCAAGTAAATAAAAGGATGGAGATCTGCACTGAGAAATTTATAGAAGTTGAATAGGGGCATATGTGGCTCTTGGGCTCCATATGACTCTTTTTCAGTCCTGATCATTCACCACAAGTCTACCAAGGGCCCCTCACCCATAATGTCCACAGCTCCAAAATTAAGGGCGGCGCTACACCGGCGTTCACAAAATCTGAGCAGAGGGATGAATAGTTCGGCACCTTGCCCTAGCCACGTGTAGAAACATCTCAAAGAGCTTTGCAAAACTCCCCTACTACTGTCATACAACAAGCATGACCCAAACTTACCCCTACACACCAACATCTAAACCAGAGTTCTCCAAAGTCTGTCTTTGAGGGCCGGATCCATGCCATATTTTTAAGATAACTACGGTTATCTAAATGGGGATATGCTCAAAATCTGGCATGGATCCGGCCCCCCAGGACCGACTTTGGAGAATCCTGATGTAAACAACTTCTATTATAGAGGCATACTACTCCCAGGGGTGAGTCCATCCTCTCCCCCGCCCACATAACTGCGTCCCTTTCACCTTTTAATTATTCCACTGACAACGTGATTTGGTGCCTTGAAAGGTCCCAGTTTATTCAAACATAACATGGTTGTACATTTTGCAATTTCACTTGGTCATTCATAAACATCCATGTTATTGTATATCCTCATTGTCCTTGTACATTAATTCTCGTTGCTTGTTCCCAGACAGTCAATTTTGCAAGGAGCCCCTTTTGCTGGGCCTTTGTGTCTGCGGTTCCAGGCTTCACCTTGCTATCGAATTTTGGGGGCGTCCGTCAGGACCTGCCTGGGCTGCATGTGCCGTTCCGCCTGCCCTGGACCCTTTGTTGGCCACTCGCCTGCTCCTCAATAGTCCCTGCCATGTGACAACCCAAGGATCCTGTGTGAGCATTTCATCTATTCTGCCTGTGGCTTTGTGCTGTCATTTAGCTCCCTCAGTACCCCTGCCGTGAGGCATCCCAAGGGCCCTGTGGCAGCATCACATCTACTCTGCCTGTGGTTGTGTGCCGTCATTAGCTCCTTCAGTGCCCCTGCTGTGAGGCATCCCAAGGACACTGTGTGAGCCTTCCATCTACCTCTAGTAAATGTTCTCTCTTTTGTGTATCTTGCCTGGGTTTCTTCCACCTCACCTCTCCTTGCGGCTGCGACACCCGCTTCCTTTGGTGTGGGTGGGTGGGATTCCGTCTTCCTCCTGTAGTGGGGGCTTGAGTGCTGACTCCGGGCCAGCGCCCCTTCTTAACCCTCCAAGCTGCTTGCCGCCTCCAACCCTGATTCAGGGGGCATTGGCTACTTTGGGGCGACTCAGTTTCACGGGATTCCGCAACAGGGGGGAGGGCTTTCCACCTCTGGGCGGCGTTTGCCCCGGGCCCTCATCGGGTCCAGCTGTGCCTTCCCTGGCCCGGGTTTCTACTCACCCATAGTGGGCGCTAAAGCTTAATAAATGGATTTAGTCTGCATGGCAATCCTGATCACGAGCTGACCAATTGAGTCAAGATCACTGCCAAGTTTGCCTCTTTCTACCACAAGTAATACAACTTTGAACATCGGAACACGTCTGGCGAGGTGCTGACATTTCTCTCTGTAATCAGTGTCCGGAAACTCTCAGCGACAAAGAGACAGATGCTTGAGGATGATATAATAGAGGAGGCAATAGCTAAGGCCACTAACAACATGCTGCATACCTACCAAATCACACGGTGCTACCGTGTGACACACGATAACGGCTCCCATCACACAGTCTCCAGGTGAGGAGCCGATATTGCACAGTGGCAGGGAGAACAAGCTGAAAATAACTGTAAATATTGGTTTTCCAGCTCGTTTTCTGAGGCTTTGAACTGCCGACATCCATTAAGGGGTGTGAAAACACCCCAGGACATCGGCAACAGGGTGGGGAGGAGGAGGATGGGGGCGGAGTGTGGTTCAAAAGATCCTCGTATGTGCTTCTTGGCATAGGGCCCCGCCCATGTCTCAGAGTGTGAGATTGTTCTTCAAGTTAGCAGGTATGATGCTGGTGGGGAAATCTCCCAGCACAGAAAGTTTCCTTATAGAGTCTTACAAAATCAATAAGTCAAAGCTGTCACTCTTGCTCTGTAAGGTGTTCAGGGAATCAGTAATGAATGATGGGATGCGTCCAGAGTGCAAGCGGGTCAGGATATCCTTAATCCTAAAAGCAGACAAGGAGCCTCTAACTATGCCAAATATAAGATAATTTCCATACTGAATGTGGATATGAAAATCCTGGTAAAGGTCCTGGTAAACAGGCTAAAACCAATCACACCTTTAATGATTCATCTATCAAAAGTAGAGCTTGTGCCAAATCTCTACTGCACCACACATCTCTATCACATATACTATAGCAAGTGAACGGAACCACCACACGAAATTAGCCATATCACTTGATCCTGATAATGCCTTCATTCATGTAGATCAGGAGTTTGTGTTTAATATTATGGAGACAATGTGACTGGAATTAGAGTTAATCAGCCAGGTGATATGGTTGTACACAGAACCCCCAGCAGTAGTGTACTGGGAGGAGTTTCTTTGGCTCTTTTCTAAGGTATTGCACAGTACCAGACAGGCTTGCATGCTCCTCACTCTTATTCATGCTAGCCTTAGATCCCCCTGGATAAGTCTATCTGTCAAATGAAGGATATTCGACAGATTGACACGGCTGCAGGCTCGTTTGAGCTCCTAGTCTACACAGGTGCCATTATTGTGTCTATTGACACCTACCATGTCCATTCTGGGTCTTGTATTGCAAATCTCGTTTTCCAGGTTCTAGATTACAGAATAAACTGGGATGAATGTGAGGTACTACTGATGACTAGACACAGAGATGAGAAAGTATTGGAGTCTGTACCCTTCTAATGGAAGACCTCATGAATGAAGTATTTGGATATATAAAACTTGAGGTTTAGAGAACATGGCAAGGGGTGAGCTGCCCCTACTTGTTGGCAAAATGGCCACATATCTTTTAGCATGGTCCAAGATGCAATTCCCTGGGGCAGGGTACAAATAATTGCAATAAACACTGTGTGTGATTCAATTATATATTTGCAATGGTCCACCAGTACCCCCTTGGGACCTATAGGGCTCCCTGAAAAGGAAGATTAAAGCCTTTGTCTGGGGTGGTGCCAGACACAGCTCAAAGTTTTCAATCTGCATGGGTCTACAGAGTCAGGGGGTTTATGCCTCCCGCACATGGAGATACACTGGTTGGCTCACACATGATTGCATATTAAACACGTTTCCTATATGCAAAGAAGCTCCTGATTGGGTACAGCTGGAGAAAGTTGCTCTCCACTCAGAAGATGGACTAGCCCTTTTGTATGTTAAGATATCATGGACTAGAAGACCCTCAACCCCGACAGTACACTCCCTGCTTTACACTTGGCGCAGAACTCATGAGAAGTTAGATTTCCATTTAGGCTGCAAACTAAGGCTCTTATATGGGGAAATGGAGAACTCCTTTTCTATCCTTCTCCTGTCAGGCGGCTAAAAGCCTGAGCCACTGGTGGGAATGTTGCATATCAAGTCAATCCTCAGACAAATCCTAGGGGGGGTCTCCTCCTGCCCGATAACAAGTGCCAAAGGGAAGCAGGTCTAAAACTGTAACACTTAATATCCTACAACAGTGGCACTGGTCCCCATTCAGATTACAGTTGGCTGCTCTAAGCAAGGCCTCAATGTGATGTGCAATGTGATGCAGAAGTGCAAAACGCAACTGTGCCATTGCCATATTCTCCTGGTAATAACCAACACAGGTCTCATATCTGCGAGAGGATTAAGGGGGAACTGGGTATTTGAGGTCCGTTATTGGCTTAGTATGATACGTCCAATATCCCGGAAGTGATGCATCAATGTGGGAGATGTTTTTCGACCTCTATGGCCAAGGCAGAGATCAAGCTATTGAGACTGTGGAAAATGCCAAGGGTCCTTATTTTTGATACATGGCTAAAGGACATGTTTAGCGTGGCTTCATTTGAGAAGCTGATATACAGAATGAATGGCCACCTGCGCAAATTGGAAGAAATATGGGGTTCTGTTCTTGCCCCATTAACTACACTCGAATGAGTGCTCTCCACAGTTTGCTTTAAGAATGTTCAGAGAGAGTTGCACTGACGAAGAGGCAGTGACAGGACATGGATTTTTGTGGATTTGGAGAATGAAGGTTTTTTTTTTCTTTTTTTCTTAAGGTGTTGTCCGTTTGTGTATGTTATCTGTTGTTTCGTTTAAGGAAAAGTTGTGGAGTTCCTTCTTTGATTCACCCTCATTTGTGATGGAAAGGTGTTCTAAAACATTTTACAAGTTTTTCTCTTCGACCTACTAAATATATTACGAGGAGAATTCACTACAACTATAACATCAATGGCAGTCCATGTAGATAAGTATGGATTTATAATTCTTAATGATATTCTGGAGGTAATATTTTCGTAGGTCGATGTGGAAAAATCTGTATTTTGACAAACAAGCAGCGGGAATATCTTTTATGTTGACCTTAACTGTAGGGCTTCTTTCAATTGCAAATGGAAGTCTGACTGGTCTGAGCTCAACAATTTGTGAAACCTTTATAGTCTCCACCAGGTGGCCTGGAGCAGGCACTTAATAACCTCATTGCATCTTTTAGGAGAATGGTAATGGTGTCTGCCAGTCATAGGACAATCCACATGCCATGTTTAAACTTACTGCATTAGAGTGAGGTGAATCAGTTGTATTTTCTCCAGGGAACCTATTCTCAGTGCTGTAAGTGCTGAGGTCAAGCACTTTTCTGAATATGTTGCAAGGGTTTGAAGAACGATTTGTAGTACATCTAAGAAGCAGACCCATCTGAACAGTCCAGCGACAGCCTCGGGTTAATACCCAACCATACCTTTATCAACTTATTCACGAGAGACCTTAAAATAAAAGCAATGCATCTGTATCACTCTGTAGATAACATGTTTTCAGCTGTTCCTGTTGTATCAGTTTCATAAAGCTCACTGCATGGGTATGTCATTCCCTGCTATTTACTGCTGGGATACTCTTAGGAAGTGGCTGCTTGCGCTTTATAAATGGGGAAATATAACCAGAGCAAAAGTGACACTTCTCCAGATGAAATTCGGAGAGAAAGCGCTTTCTTGGGCTGTTTATTAGTTTAATACTAATGATCTACATTTGGAAAGATTGAACAGTTGTAAGGTTATTTAACAACGCAAATTGAGACAACCGATAGGGCAACTCAACAAAGGTCCAAAGATCTGTTAAACCATATAGAACATTTCAAGTCATCAAGTTCTTACATTTCGTTGATTGTTGAGTTCAAGCCACAATTTCTATGGAGGACTACATTTTACACGGATTTTCAGAGCTTTGTTTCTTGCTGGAGTGTCCATTGAAAAAGGTAATATGCCGGGACTCTTGCAGTAGTTAGGCACAACCACTAGGTAGAGCCCTTACGGAAGCACAACCTTTGGAAAAAAATCAAAGATGCATTACATGAGGTTTTCCATCCTGTTGCTGAACTGTAAGGTTTTACTGATTTCGCTCTCCAGAGACAAGACTTGAGGAAAGCCTCGGTCCCCACGGTAATAAAATAATTTCATGTTTTTTTCTTCTGCACGTATATAGTTAGAAATGTTTTTAAATATTTTTTTAAAGCATTAGATGGGAGAGAAACAGAAGAAAAAGTAATATTTCACATTGAGAAGCTTCAAATATTTTCGATGATACTAAAATTGCAGCTGTATGTCAGACAAGCATTTACAATGCAATGGTCTCGGCATTGGTAAAGTTAGAGCTATTGGCATTGCTCATGACATTTTTGTTTATGTTTTTGTTTTTAAAACATTTAAAGAAACGGCATTGTTATTTACAATGTCAATAGCTTAATCACTCTCAAATGCGAGACCTTTTGCATTTGCAGTCACACACAGAGCCACACACACACAGCCACACACACACAGAGCCACCCACACACACAGAGCCACTCACATAAAGCAACCCACACGCAAATAGAGCCACCCATAGAGCCACCTACACACACAGTTACCCACACACAGACAGAGCCACCACGCATAGAGCCACACACACAGAGCCACATACACAGAGCCACACACACACACACACAGTGGCTTCCACAAACCTTCCAGCACCTGTGACGAGATTAGCAATAAATCATCATTTAACAGGGTTTAAGGCGCGAGAAACGAAGGAGTTAAATGCCAACATCAGAAGGAAATAAAAAGAGAACTTTGCCACTAAAGATAAAGCGTGCAGGAACTGCTGAGGGTGCTGCATAGGATGGACAGTGGAAATGTACAACACCAGCAGGCACTGGCTGCACGGTTCGATGGGGACTGTAATGCACAGGAAGCTCTAGACCACCACCCAACTCAGTAAAATTGGACACTACGTGAACGAGGGACTGGAGACAAGTATTTGGGTAGGAGCGGTGGGGGAAAGCGGGAAGCCCTGGCGTTGTCCCATCTAAGGCTTGAACAGTACATAATTCACAACAAAGCAGTCGCCCCTAGGGCATAAAGATCTGCTGCTTGGCAAAGAGTCTACAGTTCAACCGGAAGAGAGTCAATTCACCCACACACTTCTCTGGTAAACTTTGGAACCACAGGTTCGCACCAGGCAACTCCTTGACTCTAGCCCACCCGAAATGAAGCAGTCACTAAACATGCTTTTTTGACGTGGTGATATTTGACAGCAGACGAAAAGAGAAATGTATACATTAATGAAGAAAATAAAGTCACCGTATGATTAGTGTCCCTTTACAAACCCCTCCATTGTCCCCACGCGCCTCCAACAACAGCTGAATAGTGTTTAAAGGGGGGAGTGTTTGCTCAAAGCCGCAGGCATGCAGGCTCTATCCTGTGCCTCGCACCGCATTGTTGTTGTGGAATTGGCACGGAGGGGCTGTGAGGAAGCGTTGGATGCCCTGGAGGAGAGCAAGGTCCTAGGGGGTGTTGTTTGGACTCCTCCTGAAGTTGTGGCGAGGGACCGGTAGCACCCTCTTGTTTACGCCGGTCAAAATGATGGCACGCAGATGCTATTTTAAAAGCGTGCCGCGCTATAAAAATAAATAAATAAATATATACATTATGGGGGTTGGGGGGGAGAATTTACATGTATAATGAGCGGTGCAATGCTTTTTTAACGTGGTGATATTTGACAGCAGACGGAAAGTGAAATGTATACATTAATGAAGAAAACAGTCACCGTGTGATTAGCGTCCCTTTACAAAACCCCTCCGTTGTCCCCACGTGCCTCCAACAACAGCTGAATAGTGTTTAAAGGGGGGAGTGTTTGCTCGAAGCCGCCGGCATGCAGGCTCTATCCTGTGCCTCGCACCGCATTGTTTTTGTGGAATCGGCACGGAGGGGCTGTGAGGCAGCGTCAGATGCCATGGAGGAGAGCGAGGTCCTAGGGTGTGTTGTTTGGACTCCTCCTGAAGTTGTGGCGAGGGACCAGTAGCACCCCCTTGCTTACGCCGGTCAAAATGAAGGCACATTCCTGTATACTCCCCTTGCCTCCAGCTGCACTCCAGCTTTGGCGGTCTGCTAGATCCCATCCCATTCATTAAGTACGTTGCCCACTACAACGTAATCTTTTTACATAAATAACAAGCAACCTACATTTCACAGACCAGTAATGCACAAACGGTGCGTAGGTAAATAATGAGGCATTCTTACGTACGTAGCTTCGGCCCGAGGAGAGGGAGCGAGCGCCACCATGTTTCTCCGAGGTCAAGCAGAAATGCCTCGGAGAGACACAGCGGCGGTTTCGGATTCGGGGGCGTGTTTTTCTTTTCTCTCCTCTTGCCATTGGCTGGAGGAGATAATCAGAAAAGTAGAAAAAAACACGCCCCCGAATCCGAAAAGGACGGGGCCTGATCGGAGTGACAAAGCCTCTTCTCCAATGGCTGGCCAGCATTCAAGAGGCCAGCCAATGGAGAAGAGGGGAGAAGAGGGGCGGGTTCAAGCCCCTCTTCTCCAAAACATTAAATCTCCGACTTCCGGTTCTGCCTTCGGCAGACCGGACGGTCCTCGACCTAAATAACTAGTGCAAAAATATTGCAGCTTCATGCTATGTGTGCATTATCCTGATAATGTGGTTTACAGCATTGTAAACTTGCTTGTGCAATGATTTGCATCTTATAAAAATGGAGTCTACACCAGGTGACACGTAATTGGGCTACTTTACCTCTTAGAGGCTTCCTTTTGTGTCTCACTTAATAGCTGGCTCTTCGACAACATACATATATATATGTGTGTATTACCTACTGGCGATCGCCAGTAGGTAGTTATAGTTCGGACCTATTTTCCAAAGGAAAAGCATTTTTTGTTTTTCCAACAACTTTAGCGCCGGTTGACGAATCTTCGCGAAATTTTCAAAACTAGTGGGGCGCTCCGGGCAGCTCCTGTCTTGAAAGTATCGGGGTGATTCGCCAAGCGGGGGCTGAGAAAAAAGGGGGGTCCCAAAACGTGTTTTCGCCATGTTATTTTCCATAGGACACTTTAGACACGGCTACAGCCCGAACTGCTGAACGGAATTACACCAAACTTGGCAAAAAGGTAGCCCTTGGTTCAGAAAGAGTCCTTTTTGTTAAATGGTGTAAATCTGTTCTGTAGTTCCTGAGAAATTAAAAAAATAGGGGTCGGAAAATCAATTTCCCATAGGAAACTTTAGCCAAGGCTACAGGCTGAACTGCTGAACGGAATTACACCAAATTTGGCAAAAAGGTAGTGCTTGGTTCAGAAAGCGACCTTTTTTTAAATGGTGTAAATCCGTTCAGTAGTTGCTGAGAAATTCAAAATAAAAGTTTCAATATCTAGGGATGTGGTGGATTTGCGAACCCTCCCGACCACGAGCTTCCCTGTGATTGGCTGCCAACACTCCAAACCAGGAAGTGTTGGCAGCCATCATGTGACTCGGTAGAACCGAGGCACAAGAAAACAGTAAAAACAAAGGTGAAAAACAAGAAAAGGGGGCAGGGTAGAAACACCCTGGCCCCCAGGCCTGCTCAGGGGGTCCCACAAGGACCCCCAGGTCCAAAAAAAGCATTTCTATTTTTTAATTTCGGTGAAACTCACGCTGGGGACGTGAATCCTGCCGATTTTTTTTTTTTTAAATGAAGCGCGGGCTCCCGCGCTTCATTTAATTGAGGCCCCTGGGTGGGCCAGGTCCCGGGGGCATTACCAAAAAATATAAGCAGGGGCCCGCCGGGGCCACCGCAGCCCCAGGTACCGCCACCCCCCTGGGCTTGTTTAATTTATGGCGGGCCTCCAAGGCCCCCCAAGCCCTGGAGACCACCACGCCCGGGGGCCTTTCTCAAATATTCGCTGGGAGCACACGCCCCCCCCCCGCAGCTCCGGGGACCGCCTCCCCCGGGGCTTCTTTTTTTAATAAATATTAAACTGTGTGGGGGGGCTCAAACCCCCCACATGCCCCGGGGACCGCCAACTCCCTGGGGCACTAATCATGTAAATTCCGGGGTCTGTTACGGACCCCCAAGCCCCGGGGACCACCACCGCCCTAGGGCTGTACACTAGTTGGGAGGGGGGCCGCGCGGCCCCCCTCCTGGTGCCCTCGATGGCCCTGGGGACCGCCACCCCCCAGGGCTGGCTCCTGCAGTGTCCCGGGATGCCCTCCCTTGGGACACTGCTGTTTGGAATGACAGGGCAGGAGCCGTGCGGCTCCTGCCCTGTCATTGCAAACTCTGGTTTGGATTTTGGAAGCGAGAGCAGGGGAACCTGCTCTATCTTCCAAAATCCAAAGCAGATTGCTTTTCCACACGGGGAGCTGCATGTCAGCAGCCCCCCATGTGGAAAAGCAATGCTGGCTCCCGCAGGAGGCGGGGAGCCGGCGGGACCGTGGGGGCATTGGGGCTGCCCCCATGGTCCCCAACGGATAGGGCCGGCCCCGGGGATGGAGTCCCTGGGACTAGAAGTGGCCCGGGACTCCCCCAAAAATAAATAAATAAAGGCTGGCCCCGGGAGATGGGGTCTCCGGGCCAATAGAGGCCCCAGAAGGGGGGCCACGCAGCCCCCTCCTAAAAAAAAAATATATATGTGGTCATGCCCCGGGGATGGGGTCCCTGGGGCCGGAATTGGCTATGGGAGGGGGCCCATACAGCCCCCTTCCTGTTTAGATTTCTTTTTTCTTTTTTAAAAGGGGGTCAGACCTTGGGGGAGGGGTCCCCAGGGCCCAAAAAAAGGAAAAAGAAGGGGGGCCCCACAAATTTATATTTTTTAAAAGACCGCCCCCTCCCAGCAACACTCTGCAAACGCGCCCTGTGGCATGTTTTAAGTTATGGGGGGTCCCTGGGGGCCAACCTGGGGGTACCTCCCGTATGTGCCACAGAGCTGCCTTACAGAGAGGTGGTCCGAGGCCACGCCCTTTTGTACACCTCTCTGCAATGCAGCTCTGTGGCGCTTACTGGAGGTACCTGGTGGGCTAGTTGGAACCCAGGGACCCTCAGGACTCAAGGGGATTTAATCCCCCAATTTACAACGCACCAGGGGCGCGTTTGTACACTTGTCACATCAGGCCCCACCCCCCTCCCTGCACCACAGTGCAAACGCACCCTGTGGTGTGTTTTAAGTTGGGGGATTAATTCCCCTTCAATCCTGAGGGTCCCAGGGGGCCAACTAGTCCACCAGGTACCTCTTGTAAATGCCACAGGGCTGTGTTGCAGAGAGGTGCTCCGAGGCCATGCCCCTTTTTACACAACTCTGCAAAAGCGGCTTCTGGTGCACTGCTGGTGGGGCGATGAGGTCATCTTGTGTCCTGGGGACCTCAAGACACAAGTGGACTTCATCCTCTGAGCAGCAGTGTGCCAGAAGCCGCGTTTCAAGCGTGGTGTAAAAAGGGGCATGGCATCAGAACACCTCTCTGAAACGCAGGTCTGTGGCGCTTACTGGATGTAGCTGGTGGGCTACTTGGCCACCAGGGACCTTCAGGATTCAAGGGGACTTAATGGGGATGTCATAGTTAGAAATTAGCATTTAAAAAACCTTAGAAATTCACTGAAAAAACCATAGGTTATAGGGACGTTATAGTTAGCTGGACATTTCACTCTTACAAGACCATAGAAATTCCACCGTTATAGTTAGTTCTGCTAACTATAACTCGCGCACAAGCAATGCACTACTCATGACGTCACATATTACATAATTTATGACATGGTCAGTGACATCACTGATGACATCACTGATGACATCTCAAATGACATCACTGATGACATCATCTGTGTGAAAATCTGATGCACCTCCTCACACTCTAATATAACCTTTGATACACCCACTGTAAAATTCAGACTACCATTTTCTAAATCATTGACACACCAATACCAGTTACTACATATGCAGTCACTGATTCCTAGGTCTACATAAACATCCACTCATTCATCCATACAATCACTCATACATGCAGTCACTCATCAATACAACACTATGATATGCACTCATACACCTATACAGACACTCCCACACCGCCACTCATCCTTGCAGTTACTCACACACCTAGTCAGTCATGCTAAGAATCAATCACACTCCCATTTACTCACCTATACAATTATACACACACCACCTCACTTATTCATACAGATACTAACGCATACTTATTCTCTTATATAATCAGCGATACAAGTACACACTCATCCATACAGACAGTCTCACAATCACTGACTATCATGTAGAGTCATTTATATACTTCAACTCTCACATACACTGCCTTTTACATATGTAGTTACTTGGACATGTACCACTGAGACATCCATTCACTCACCCACACACCCATACACACACCCACGCACCCATACAGCTGTTTCCACATGCACTCTTGAACCCATACACCCAGTGAATCAACCACGCACTCATCTATGCACAGAGTCACACACCTCTCACCCACCCACACACACACTCAATCTCCCAAAAAAATACTCAGACAACCAATCAATAACCTATATAGACACTCATGTAGCTACTGACCAACCCATGCAGCAGCTTGCACAACAACAGACAGACTGATACAGACATTCACACAGTTTAGTCACTAACCCATGCATTCAGTAAGACAAATTGAATCACTCACTTATACAGTCAGTTACGCACCTACTAAATCCTCCATCCTGGTACTTATACACCCACTCATTCTTCAATACACCTTGGAATATATATAAAACATATTTAAACTTTACAGAAACACACAGTCACTGGATGATGTCATCAGTGATGTTACTGACCATGTTATGAATGATTTAATATGTGACGTCATGAGCAGTGCATTGCGGGTGCACGAGTTATAGTTAGCTGAACTAACTATAACAGTGGAATTTCTATGGTTTTGTAAGAGTGAAATGTCCAGCTAACTATAACGTCCCTGAAATCTATGTTTTTTTCTGTGAATTTCTAGGGTTTTTTAAATGCTAATTTCTAACTATAACGTAGCTAAAACCTATGTTTTTTTCAGTATATATATATATATATATATATATATATATATATATATATATATATATATATATATATATATATATATATATATATATATATATGCAATATAAAAGCCTGTTCCAGTTCTTAGAAAAGAAGTTCCAGTTCTTAGAAAAGAGGACGCTGAAGATGGGGGTGCTGGAGGGAGGAGAGATGGAGGAGAGCAATGTGTCTTCTTCTCAAACCTAAGATTTTTTGTTTTATCATGCCTGGTATATTTTTTCAGGTGAGAGTTTGAGTCCAAGCTCTTTGAAAATCAAAAAGGGTTTGACTCACATTAAATCCTCCTCTCCATTAACAAAGATTAACAAAGCCAATAGGTCTCAGCTTTAAATAGCCGAGCTATTGGCTTTGCAGATACTTGTTTGGACTGGCATGTGAACTCATGTTCCTAGACACACATGCACACATGTCTAGCAAGTGTGAAATGTATTTCCTATTACAGAAATCCCATTACTAGATACCCGCCATGCTACATGATGCATGCACACATGTGCGCATGTATCCTAATACGTGGATAATGAGGCACATGTACATCATCTTACTTGTGTGGTGATGTATGTGCACGTGTGATGATGTGTGCATGCACACAAGTGATATGAGGGAGCTGCAATTTTGATTTTTTAATTTACTGTTCTAAAATTGTGGAGGCCGATGTTGGAGAAGTAAATTTAAAAATGATTACATGTGTCCTAACGCACATTTTAAGAAAAGACCATACCATCAAATTGCAGCAGCCACGCCCCTAAAACAAAAAGAAATGGGCATGACGGGGAGGGTGGAGGGACAATGGTAGTTCGAGTGGAGGGCGTGGGGGAAAGTGAACACCTCCAAGAGGCAAGAGCAGGGTGGTCAATGGAGGAGTTGGGGTCCTAATTTTAAAAAATAGATAAATACGAACAAACGCCAGGTGAGGAAGCAACAGACGAGCAGCGTGGGGATGGGGGAAGCAAAACAGAGAGAGCCGAAGTCAATGGAGAAGTAGCACATGAGGAAAGAGAAAGAAAATGTGTTTCCTTGGAGCGCTTCACGGAAAATAAAAAAGTAGTTCTCTCAATACAAGCAGTCAGCAGTGGCACAAATACAAGTCAATTAATCAGAAGACAGTCAGACTGAAAAGCAGTAAAGACACAAAAAGTGGCGTGCATTTTTTAATAGTGCAGAAACTATGAGTACAGAATCTGCTGGTGTATAATGGAGATTTTCCACGTTTTTTAAAACTCTCAGTACAGAAGGTGAATTGCCCTTTCTGATACTGACATGAGAATCGTTGTTTTTCCCATACTGATGATGTGTTGTTGTGATAGTATTCCTGCTCAACTGGTTCTCTATGATGGTTCTTTCTTCGATAAGGTGAGGTGTGTTTACTGGCTCTATTTTCTGTCAAGTGATCTGTCCCTCTGAGATTCCTCCCACTCGAGGTGGTGCTCTGGTTCAGCCATGTCCAGTGGCTCTGCCTGTCTGTCATTGCCGCTTCTGGTCCATTTTTGTAGCAACTGTCTAGCCTTCTTCCTGGCTCCCCCCGCCCAGTCACCATGCCTCCCCTGACCATGCCTGCCTCCTGCTATTTCCCTGCGCCATCCCTGATCAATCTTGGCTTGGAGCACTATCCTCTCATGTCACTGCTTCAGATCTGGAAAGTGAAAGGGAGTGGAGGCCTGATTCCTGGGCCTTTCCAGCTCACTCCTGCAATGTTTACGAGACACCATTTGTGCTCTTCTGCCATACACCCGGGGTTGGAGATTTGCTTCTGCTGAATGGCTTATTGTTCTATTTTCTTATGATTGGGATTTTCTCAGTGCCGGCTGCTTCGGAACAGGGGTGGTTCGGCGGGGGTGATGGATTAAAAATAAAAAAATTAAAAATAAACTCACCTTCTCCGCTGTGCCTCAGCATGCCTCACCTGCCACTGCACGCCTCTGCTCCATCCTCGGTCTGCTGGAAGCACCGGAAGCATCCAGGATTCTGGACTCACCCAGACAATCACGACGCTGCAGGAGCAGTGTCGTGATTGGTCTAAAAGTCCTGTTTGGAAGCTCAGGCAGCACCTGGGAATGTTCTCCACGGGACTGAGCAACACAGCCCTATGGAGAACATGCCAAGTGTGCATCAAGGTTTGGACGGCCCTAGAGGGCCGGCCAAACCATCATGTGCACTTAGAGCTGTGCAAACCACTCCTCCCTTTTTCTGGTGTGACAGAGCCCAGCCCCGCCCGACTCCCGCATGTAAAAATAAAATGGTAATAACATCCTGTTATTATCATTTTATTTTTAGTTCGAGCCTGGGCTGCGCATGCTTGTGAGGCATGCTGTATTCAGGTAGGGACTTGAACGTGGGGCCCACTCTCTGCCCATTTTTTAGGTCTCGGGACCATCCGGTCTGCCGAAGGCAGAACCGGAAGTCCGGAGATTTAATGTTTTGGAGAAGAGGGGCTTGAACCCGCCCCTCTTCTCTCCTCTTCTCCATTGGCTGGCCTCTTAAACGCTGGCTAGCCATTGGAGAAGAGGCTTTGTCTCTCCGAACAGGCCCCGTCCTTTTCGGATTCGGGGGCGTGTTTTTGTTACTTTTCGATGGGCGTGTTTAAACGCCCCCGAATCCGAAAACACGCCTCCGAATCCGAAAATGCCGCTGCCTTTCTCCGAGGCATTTCTGCTTTCACCTCGGAGAAAGGCAGTGGTGTGCTTGTCTCTTAGGGTACTGCCAGATTGCCCCTGAGGCCGATATGACCCTTGTAATTTTACAACCCTGTTCCGCTGCACGCTTGTGGTCAAGAATATGATGCTTGCACTATTTCCGTTTAAATTAGGAGACCCACATCAGTTGCGAGCCTACCAAAATGTAAAAGAGACGTTTAAGAGTTTTTGAAACCCAAAAAGCGTGGCTGCCCCTCGGTGTGTGCCAAATTCTTTCGGTTTCAGATGTCCTGCTGGAAGGTGGCAAGTCCGTTGGAAAGTTCTGGAGTAGGCGGCCTTTGTGAGATTGACATGTGACGTCGACAACCGTCAGGAGGACAAGCATCTCCTCTTGTAGCCATCTTGGAAGCGATATCTTTGCGCCTTAACAGAGGCATCGCGACACTCGGCTTATTCTGTAGCACCGCAGCCCGAGCATTTACTACACTGTCATGTCCATGTACCGTGGCACCCCCGCCGGCCGCCACCAGGGCAGATACGATTACAGTTCTGGGGGACCCCGTGGGAAGCATGGGCCCGAGGCGGCCATGCTGCGGTGACCTGAAGAGGAGGAGGTGGTAGAAGACCGGCGGCCTGAAGATGAGGCCGAGCCGCTCGAAGAAGCTGAGCCTGAGGAGCCGCAGGTGCCCATTAACTTGGACATCAAGAACCTCCTCAAACCTGGATAAAAGCCTTTCACCCAGCGGTGTCGCCTCTTCGTAGGCAACCTGCCACCCGACCTGAACGAGGACGAGTTTAGGAAGCTCTTCAGCAAGTACGGCCAACCCAGCGAGGTGTTCATCAATCGTGACCGCGGTTTTGGCTTCATCCGCCTGGTGAGCATACTCTTGGGGCGGGAATGGAGATGGCGGGATGTGCTAATGCCGGTCGCAGTGTTCCCTTTGTAGACCTCCCCGTGTAATGTGCACATTTTGTAGACCATTCTGCAGCTCTATGATGTTCCGTCACCTATGTAGAGTCCACGTGTAACGAGCGCCCTTCCATTGTGCGGCCCGTGTATCGTTGTGTAGTGCGCTGAGTAACATCTTGCCCCCAATACAATATATTGTGCGTCAGATGACCCCATGCATAAAGCCTCTTATATAAACCGGTTCTCTTTGGTACAGATCACGACGTAACCCATAGTCCAGTCCAGAGAATGGTTGCGCATAATTTTTTGTTTTCTCTAGTGTGTGATGCGGAGCTACCTTTGAGTTAGCAGTGCAACTGCTTTCAGCTAGATCCCAGCACAGCCAGGTGCCCTGCGGAACACTTCTTTTCTGTTATATTCCATGGACTCCACTACTCGTAATGCAGCTCCCTCTTTACACTGGACATTGTGTACTGTGGCCCGCGTTTAATGACGTGAAGCACACTTAATACAGAGTCTTTTAATTCTGAAATCTGCCTAGTTTAAACCCCCCACTCGCGGTTTTCCACTATGTATGTGCCTGTGTGTGTGTGGCTCTGTGTGGGTGGCTTTTTGTAGGTGGCAATGCCAATAGCTCTAACTTAAACAATGCCGAGACCATTGCATTGTAAATGCTTGTTTCATTGGCTTGTGTCATTGTCCACTGTAAACTGTGGCTTTTCATTGGTCAATAGTCTTAGTAGTCCCTCCTTAGTACTGCATTGTCTCATTCTGTAACCTCCCATGGCGACACCCCCGTTACGAGTGTTGTTACTCAGAAGGCTTTAATTACAGGCTCCGAGCACTATTTTCTCACAAAGCTTCGTCAGGCAGGAAACACTCCCTTCTGAAGCTTTTTTTAAAACTTTTATAGCACGATCGCATTTGCAATGCAATAGGTCTCTCATTTGCGAGAGTTTAAGCTATTGCCATTGTAAATGACAATACCTTTTATTCATCTGTTTTAAAAACAACACATAGATAAAAAGGCATTGTCATTTACAATGCTAATAGCTCAAACTCTTGTAAATGAGAGACCTATTGCATTGGAAATGCTTGTTCTTTTTTGCACTGCTGAAATAGGTGAGGGTGACGGTCCTCCGCCTTAGCGGAGAGGCCGCCACTGCATTTGCTGCACTCTAAAGGTGCATATGCGTATCTTGACTTGCCTAACTTCGCCTCTTGCGATTCGGGTTTGCTTTGTTGTGTTCAACTCTCTTGGTCAGTGGTGTTGTGTTTTCCTTGCTGTTCTTGCCGCTGATGGCTAGTACCTTGTGTTTGTTATAAGCAGTGGTCAAAGTGAGCGGAATCGGAGGAGCACAATGTGCCCATACTTTTTTAATTTAAGAAAAACATTTCCCCTACTCTCTGTGAAAAGATAACCGTCTAAGGATGGTTAATTCTCAGACCTGAAATGCTGAAGCTGAAGTATAAAGCAGGGAGTCTCCTGTGCTATGAAACTGAAGGCGGACAGACAGCTAAGCTAGCCTTCTTGTCAGGGCGCATGTAGCCTGAAAGAAATGTAAATGTGTACAACTGGTCAGTCTGCAAATGTAAAAGGGAACTCAGAAGCTGGTATTGGCTTTAATTCATGAAATGACTTGACACGTCCTGATGACACCGACTATTTTCGACTGGTATTGGAAAGGTGTTACCAGCTGAACTGTGAACTGTGCGCTTTTTAAAGGGGTGCAGGGGCCAGTGTCACACCCCTATCTATTCCCAACCAGCTTTCAATTCCGTGGCTCTCTGGTTACAAACACAGACCTTTGCAGCGCATTAACTAATAGAGGTCTCATAAAGTACAATAGTTCACTTTCAACTGATTAACTTTACTGGCATATATTTTACATTTAAACTGTGTGTTATTTTATATGTACACACCTGAAGGTGAAAGACCCAAAAAGTTATAGAGTATTTGTTTTTTTTTTAACCACGCCTTTGGCTCCGCCCCACTCTTACCCACCCTGTCCCTATTGCGCACAGCATCACAGTTCCCTTGCTGTTTTTTTTATGCACTTCAACCGCTGGTTATAAGTTCATCTCTTGGACCCTTAAATTTTCTGGTCAGTGTATTTTTCTTGCTAGTTTTGATTGTTCTGGCTTACTCTGCTCTGCATCTGGTGCTTGTCTTGGGGAAAGGTTATTTTCCCTCATTTTGGGTCCTATCTGATTCACCTTTAGCTGGGCCCTTTGGTCCGCCACTTGGCTTTCCTCCCAGCATTTTCTCTCATGGCATGAAGAGTTGTTAGGAGTTGCGGACAGTGCTTCATTGATGGCTTTTCCCGCATTTTCTCTTTCAGGTTTCCTAGGGACTGGTTATGTGCTCGTCTTCTTGCTTGAATAACTGTTTTGAGTCCTCCTTTGATCTGTTCAATTGAGATGGCTCGTTTTTGTCTCTGTCTAGTGCTTTCCTTCCTTGATATGTCTTTCGTGCTGTGGGTGGGTATTGCCATGGCTTTTGTTTGGTTTCTGGTGGCCCTGCAGTCAGCAGGCTTTATTTTGCGTGGTATATCCTCATGCATTCACGACGTTGATGACTAAGACCGGTGGGGTGGTAATGCTTGATTTGTTGGCCCTTCTCTCCTAATCCCCACTTTGCTGCTATTCTAGGCCTAGTATCTGCTGGCATTCCTATTGGCATGGTAGGGCTTATGTGTAGTAAAGCAAGGAAACCATGAGCAGTAACAGAATAAGTACAGAGCCCTAAAAATATACATAGGTGAGCGGCAATAGAATAGCCTCTATCACGGGTGAGGTCTCACGCTCACCCGATAAGGATGGTGACAAGGAAGACCTGGACTCAGAGTGCTGAGATGACCTGAAATTTATCAGGCCACTTCAAGTTGCCACCAACTATGGATTATCCGTTTATGCATACAGGTACACTCCGACCCGCAACCTGAGATCTGCCCATATGCACCTCGTGACAACACCCCCCTTTAACCAGAAACGCTTTGGTGGAACAAGGTTTACCACACTAGGTCCCAGACACTGAAACTCCCAACCTCTAGAGATTAGATCCTGCACAGACCTCATGACCTGCCGCAAACTCCTAAAAACATGGTTATTTAGACAGGCATACGAGTAACGTATCACTCTAACACCTTTCAGAGTAGCGCCACGAAACCAATCTGGTGTACGTGCGCTCTACAAATTAAGTATAACATAACATACTCAAAAGCTGCTTAACATGGGTACTGCAGCTGCTCCTGGCGAGTACCTTCCACATCTGCATTTAGTTTACGGGATTTCAGCTCTGCTGGCACTGATGTCAATCTTTTGTGCTCCTGGCAGTGGTAGGTTTGCACACAGGCCCACATTAGGTGTTGGCCTTTATTGACAAATTAGGCTCAGGTGGGATTGTGTGGCTAAATTTAATCACAGGTTTTGTCCATTTTTGTTACTCCTGATATTTTTCTCTCAACAGATTTAACCAAGTAACACCTGGGTAAATTTGCACAGGAAAAAAGCAGGTTGCAGAAAGGGAACAACGACAATAAAGGGGTGCACAAACGCTGATACTGAAGGTTATTCCGCATTCCAACTTCGTTAACACTAAAGAGGAAGAAATGTCACAATGGTGGAAAGAATGAAATGTGCAGCTATCAGTCTCTCCCACTGTGAAATTCACGCACAGCACTTCCAGGAGTTAGATCCTCCGACTATTGCAATTCCTTGTATTGTCTCTAGCCCATCTGGGTGGTGCACGCATTAAAGAGGGTGCAGAATTAGGAACCCCATTTTATGTTCTGGCATGCAATGTTCACACTGCTTTTCTCAACCTTAAAAGCCGCTTATATTGTCTCCCCAACAAATAATGTTCAGACTTTGAACCTCGTGCAGCATAGAGCAGTGTGGGGTCCTGTTTCTTCCTGTCCCTAAAGGTGCCTTTGGTCTTCTGTTTCCTATTGAAGTGATAATGCTTTGGCAGTTATGGAATTATAAGTGCAAGCCTCTCACGTGTGGGGCTCTTTGCGCCCAGCAGCACCCACCGTAGTCCCGGAACAAACTCTCTGAATAAGGACATCTGGGCTAAAACCCTCTTGTATGGATCCCTCCCTTTTCATGAGCTTGGAAGGAGCGGCGTTAGAATTGTTACTAGATTTTTTTTGTAGTCTGTAAACCAGAGGCAGCCTTGGAGTGGGATGTAGAAAGAACAATAAAACAGACTTTTGAGAGTAATAAAGGAAGAAAGTGTAATTCATGTTTTTAATTAACCCAGTGATATCGTTTAAGCCTAGGATCGCATAACCTTCCGGCAATGCAGTAATATGATGTTCAAAAGAATTCCCCTTTGTCTCTTTCAGGGCAGTTGTCACCCATGGGTGCAGCTCGATGGATGAGGAAACTGATTACACCACCTTTGCTCCCTCTACTAAGGGCAGAATGGTGGCCTGTTGTAATCTGACACCTGTGGGTCTTAACAGGGTCACCCTGGGTCTGTCAGCACTCCGTGCCCGGTGGTGTCATGGGCAGGGCAGATGTCTGATGTCACTGTGGTGCAGGGGTTACACTTTTCGAATATCGTGGGACCTTCTTTCACCCACGCCCTACCGTTCAGAACGGTTCCCTCTGAAGCCAGGCAGGAACCTGTCAAAATGGCTTCCCTCTGGGCATTCTGCAGCTGCGGGATTCTGGCCCTCGTCAAACGTTTCTCTCGTGAGCGGGAGGGTTAGAGATAAGGCAGTGGTCTGAGAGGGCAACCGCGAGCAGCCGTCGGCTCTTGTGCAGCGGCATCAGTGTTCGCTTTGTTCCATAGAAGTTCGGTCATACCGAGTGCCTCTTTTTTTATTTTTTTTAAGTGGTACAAGCAAGGAAACAATACGGAAGTTTCGAAGCATATGACGTTGTTACATCATTCTGTACCTACAACCCCCAGCAAACAGAGACGCGAGCTAAGGCCCCTCCCTCCATCAGAATCATAACTCGTCCCGAGCCGGTGTGTAGCGTTTCTTGGGCTAATGGGTTTCATTGAAAGGGCGTCGATGCATCTGTCTAAACGTCGGGGTGGAGGTGATGGGGGGGGGGGGGGGGGAGGGTTACTTTGTATATTTGTCCCCCAAGCCCCAAAGCTGGCAGATAGCAACACAAGGGGCGGGGTCCCGAAGAGCAAAGATGAATAAACATTTGCAACGACGGGTGGTTGTTCTGTGTTTACAGAGGGATCATTTGACATTGCAACTCGCAAAACATTATGGGGCTTATTTACAAGCCCAGTGCGCCACTTTTGCGCCATTTTTAACACGGGAAAAGTGATGTGCGGGTGGCGCAAGAGCTTGTAAATAAGCCCCTATGTGCCTACAGCCAAGTCGGGGGTTGCCCTGAGCGTACAATCAGCACTGGAAATGGAACAAATACTCCTGGATACCATAAATCGGGGCGTGGGAAGCACTGGGGCAGTCTTTAATTTGTGAATACATAAGTGCCAAGGCTCAGGAGACCACTGCAGCTGGCACTACCGACTGGAACTGCCACCCCTGCCATTTGCCAATATAAATGCTCCCTACTAGGCATCAAACCCATGTGCGCATGACAGGTAGGACCATTCTAGGCATTCCAAAACAGGAGGAATGGCCCGGACGCACTAGAGTAACTTTTTAAGTGTGTATCTAATTGGTAAACTGCTGTATTTCACTCAAAAACAGTCAGCACCACCATGTGATGGTCTGTCATAAGTAACTGTCAGTCTTAATATTTAAGATCGAGCACAGGCAAACACCGGCACATAATAAGCACTACTTGAGGGTTAAGGTGTGGCTGCAGAAAGGGATAGACGGACAAGGGGTGGTGCCACGAGTAACTATCTATGGCTCAATTTATCCTTCTTTTTTTTAATCGCCCACAAAGAAATTCGCAACAAGGGCAAATGTGATGATAAATCAGTTTTGCCTCACTCAATTGTTCACAAACAGCCTGTGTTCTGAAATTTCTTACAGGGTAAGACACCTGCTGCATAGTGTTTTTGTACACTGGTCAATTTCCAGGGTATATCAACTGTAAAACAACTCTGGTAGCTCATGGATTCGCTGGAGAGAGCTGTGTCTGGACATAGTTTTGATTCATAAAATAGCATTGAGAGTGATGGTGCCTGCTGCCATACACACGGTGTGACAGGCAGTCAATGGCTTGTGAATAGCTCAAGGGGCAACTGCTTTATTCAGACAGAGATCTTTGGGCTACCCACTGGTCTAATGCAGCACAGTGAGCTATGAACCGGCATCAAGGAGCTGCATGCAAACTGCAAGGCCTACATTTAGAACTTTATTGGCATTTTTCTATACATTTCTGTATTCTAAGGTTGCTAAAATCAGTCTCTTTCGGAGTCGTAAAAACGTATTAGTACCCCATCCACTTCTGTAGACCCCACAGAGATATTAAATCCTGACTTTTTGTCTCTCCAGACCAAGCGCTCCTAACATACAATGAATAATTTAAATTGTTATTACTTTAATTACTCATACAGACAGACCCACCTAAAATTCTTAGTGCATGCATATATCTTACGCACAGGAGATACAAAGGTCAATAACCTACCTCCAAGTCATAGTTTGTTCATATGCACTTGTGAACTGACAACACACTGAATGTGTTTCCCTTCACAGCACTGGCATCAAGCCACTAGGGTCAAGGGTTGGCGATTATACCAGGACAGAGTCAGCAGGATTCACTGGGGCTGGCCCGGATCCCGCTCCATAGGAGCTGCTGGACCCAGAACCCATCTGGATGCCCCTCATTTCCTGCACAGCATAAAACAAACTTTCACGCACTGCGTCCAGCCAGGGCAGGCCAACCCTGCTTCCCCGCACCACTGTACACAGTTAAGGTTTCTAACCACAACACATTTTTTTGGGGGGGTGAGGGGGGGCGGGGGGAGTTTATATAGCGAGAACTCGACTCAAAGGTATCAGAAAGCTTTATATGAGCGCCAGTCGCGTTACAGATGGACACATTTATTTTTGTTAGGCACAGGGAGATTGAGTGATTTGCCCAGAATCACACGATGTTGAGCGTCCCTTCCTGACTGAAAGCCGGTTCCCCAGCTTCTAGGTCGACAGCTCTGTTAGGCCACGCTCTCTCACCTTGTGTATCTTGGTAAGGCCTTCTGCGGGCGATGGTGTGTAGACTGCCCTATGTACAGCCCACCCGGGCCCTCATTCCCAATGGCCCGTTCCGCAGCTCTGCTGCACAAAGGTATTCCAAACGGAGATTTCACCCACTACTTGGAAGCAAGACCTCTGGGTGGAATACCGGGAAAACAGATGAAAAATTGACACAGTAACTCCAATTCCCGAAGGAAATTCCCCAAAAATTCACAATCCCTATTATTGTCACCCCCTTAAAATTACCGGGAGACTTAACAGTAGATAGGGTTGGGTGGGTGTTGTAAAAACAACGGGGAGTTTTACGGACCACTAGTAAAGAAAACCCTAGGTTGATCGGAAATAAACTACAAACGACTCATTGTTGGGCTGTCTCCATCCTGAAGACCTTTTAACTGTTTATTCCCAGGGTGGCGGCACACCAACACACGCAGTAAGTGGCATCCATGTGGAATTGTGGTGCTTCACGCACTTTACCTGAACGATTCCAGCGAAGTATGTAAAACTGAACTTTTATTACTGCATTCCCTTGGAGCTTTACTTTTTGAAAAATAGAAAAAAATAGCATCATGAAAAACATCGAAAAACGAATGTGCTATTTGGAGTGTATTGACAAAGCCTGACATCTAATCACTAAGCAAAGGAAATATAGTATTCAACTATTGATAATTCAAATCATTTAAAAAAAAACAAGCATCAATGTACTGGGAAAATGCCCGATTTGTAGTAGGATACTGCAGCAGAAATACCAACGCCTAATAAGGAGACCACAAAAACACATTTTGAAGGGCCACAGTTTTATAAAAGTGAAATATAAAACAAAATACCATATGTGTTGCTGTTTTTGTTATGGTCGTTTTTTGTACATTTAGGACAAGCATAATTCAACATAAACTAGTGGACTACCGTGCCAGATAAATCCCATTAAAAGTCATTGCGTCAGCGTATTAGCAATCGCCTGCTGGCTAGGGTACACTGTGTGCATGGCTCTGCTAAAGCATTCGAACCTATCTTGAAGTGCGCCCCCTCCCCCCTTCCCGCGCCCCATCAAAAGCATTTTTGTACCGGGCAGTATAAGGCCGAGCAACAGGAACATGGACGGAATACACAGGAAGCCCTTTACAATAAACCTGAAACCTGTGCGTCCCAAGGATCATGCTTTTCCAGGTTTGTCCAGCGGAGGCAGCAGAGGGCAGGATAATAATTCCAACGTGATGTGGCAAGGCGATGAGGCAAAACACATCTGCAAGAGTAAGAGAAGCTCTTGTCCGAGATCTGAGAAGAGCACCACGGGCTTTATTATTGGTTTGAGATCGGGCACAAGAATGGACTGCTCTTCACGCGGGTGGGAAGGGAATAAAATGCAACGACTACTGTAGTATTAGCCCAGCAGCTGCAACCCACAGCTTCTCACAAACACTTGCGAATGGATGCCATTTTATTGACGACTCAGACGCAAACCTCTATTTCACTGAATGCAAATTGTCCTATGTTGAAGGGGAGCATTTGTTGTTTATCAGCCATGCAAAGATTTACTTTTAATGAAGTAATATGCATTTAATCTGATCTTTTTAATAAAGCGCCTTGCTTGCCGTTTTTTTTATCAACTTCTGAGCACCCTAGAACAGGCACAATTATGCAGATAAGAGAGGACAGATAGATGCTTTGTCGGCGTTACGTCATGGCAAACCTGTGGTGCCGAATGCGTGTGCGCCATTTTATCAGCAGGGGAAGGGCCCAATTTCTCACCACTTGAAATGCTATCTCTTTACTCTCCATCCCAGCACTTTTATAGCCCTCATTTCCTGGTTTATCAGGCTTTCTATGCAGGGGCGGTTCCTCCGTGGGAGTTGAGGAGCGTAGCCCTGCCACCTAAAATGCCCCTAAAAGCCCCTGAAATGAAAATTAAAATGGTAATAAAGGTCATTTATTACCATTTTATTTTTCATCCCCCGTCACGAACCGAGGGTCAGGACGGGCTCGGTTTGCAGAGTGATGGCAGTAGGGAGGAGGGTGGGCTGCCTGGGCACTTTTCAAAGTGCGCATGTCCCTTTGGGCAGACATCTTGCGACAGCCAGCCAGACATGCGCACCTATAAAGCTCTAACCCAGCTGTCTTAAGACAGCTGGGTTAGGGCAAGTGCAGGGCTCTAGTGTCCTCATGAGCAGCAAGAGAGGCCGCTGCCTCCAATCCTGGCGCTTCTCTTATGCTGGTGAGAGAAGGACCAGGATTGGTTAAGGCAGTCGGCTGGGGCCTGCTTAGGACTGCATCAGAAGAAGGGCATGCTGTGAGGAGGAGGCTGTGTAAGGTGTTTTTTATTTTTACCCATTTTCCGGCCCCACCATTCCCCATAGATGCCAGCCACGACTGTTTCCATGCAGATAAAAAAAAGTGCTCCACAAATATACTTTTAGAGGTGGGCGAGCCAACAAATTAACACAGTTAGCTGAACCAGAGTCAAGCAAAGTTTCGGCTTTGGCTCTAAGAGCCCGTGAAAGAGACGAGTCCTGAAAATGTTTGGCATGTAAATCATACAACAAGGATGTTAGAATATGGAAAGGAGCCAAATTATTAAAAAAATGCATAATTCTTACCAGACCTTAGTACATCAAATTATGTCTCTGCATCATGAAGTATTTATGAAAAGTGAGAGGTTTTAAGGAGAAAGTGAGATACATTCCTGGCCTCGCTGTTATGACAATGCTATTAGTAAACTAAGAGGCAAATCAGTTGCCATGTGTACTCTATACATGGCCTAAATCTTGATTATACAGAGAGCAACATTATAGTTTAATAATTCACATATTTGAAGGTACTCTGATATGTGATAATGAAAAAAAAGGAGCTATAGTGACAAAGTATTTGCCTAGGTTCACACAGTTTGGTCAAGCAGGGAATCGGGGAATGATCCCAGATTTTCCACTTTAGCACTGTGCAATTCTGCCACTAAACAGATATCTCACCAATTTCAAAGGTTAATGTGCTGGCCATAATTCTTCGAAAATGAGATGGTATTAGAGCATAGAGGATGGACAGAATCCACATTTTATTTTTGGCAGTTTCACATAACACAAACATCGCCCCCAGATAAGCGAGTCCACAACAGACACATATTATCTACAGGTTTTTTTTATAATACAGGGAGATGCGCCCGGATTCATAGGTTGCAGAGCTGAGGCCAGATTCGAACTTGACTTTCCATGTTACATGTTTGGCATTTGTAGCTACTAAGCCAAGTGGCCTCCTGCTAAAGCTCAGATTGTTTTGGGCTCGAGGTACCAAGAGGACCTAAAGGTGAGCCAGAGCCAAGCATCCGGCTCTATCTTTCCGATGCTCGCCCACCTCTAGTTACATACACAGGGTATGAGCGAAGAGCAAGACCTAATTTGTTTTATGCCAATCCATCAACAAGGCCATTGAAGTTGTGTTACTAGTTATAGGTATAGTGATTATGCACTGTTGATATATGTAGCACTTACAACGAGGCGTAGAACGCTAATCTAAAGAGCCCACAATCAGTTTCTCCTGCTCGTTTTATTTTAAGAGTTGCAGTTGCTTTCCAAAGAGTGTTTTAACGCATTTAAGGATAATTTTCACAGAGAGGGTAGGAGAAGGTGGCAGCTTGTTTTTTCACGTGGGATCTCAATGATTCACACTTGCATCAAGAGGGTTTTGTGGTGATCTAGGGATTACATACATTGAAAAAGAACAGCCAGGGACAGTAGTAAGTCAAGATGACAGGGGAGATGGCTGGTGTTCCAGACATTTTGTTAATTTGATAATTCATTGGAAGGCAAACGCACACGACTGACTCCACCCCCACCGACCCCAAAACGCCCGGCTTTTTGAGATACAAATCCAGCATTACAATGGATAGAACAAATTAACTTCACTTTAATTTGATTGTAAGTTGCTCAAAGCCCTGCCATTTTAAACAGTATAGATACTTTACGAGCTTTCAGATAAGTATGTGTGATATTAAGATTATCCTGCAAGAGAAGCAAGTATTTTGGCAGAAACGAACAAAGTGTTGTGTCCACTGACCCTAAAATGAAGGGAAACGGCTAGTAAAAGAAGGAAGCCTCTAATTCTCAGGAAAATATGGGAAACCTGCAGGGAATTGTTTTTCACTTTCTGCAGAAAAAAAGGATAACATCTGCAGAATCAAAGGTGAAAAAGATCCTAATATATTTTAGAACAATGGTAAAATTAATGATAAAAGTACCAAGGGCACTCGAAATATTTATTTCCAACCTTTTCAGTGTTTAGAAAAACGTTTATTGAAACATGAAAAGTTCCTGTTCATCTAAGGCACTTCTCTCTCCAGCTATAGATTGATGTCAAGGTCTTGAGCTCACTAACACATTCTCCCTGCACACATCTCTCGGCAGCCTTTCTGTGTCCTTCATGCATGTATATGTATAGCCACACACCTTTCCTTAGGCCCCTCTTTGCATGTTTGTGTACCTGACCAAGGGACCCATATACCTTGCATAAATTAGGGCCCATGACCAGCATTTCCCTCATGGTTGTCTGTCAACCCCAACCCCGGCCCCACCACTCTTACCTACACAGACCATGGCTGCCCATTACCCCCTTCCTACACCACCACCTCTGTCAACTGCTTGGCCCCCTCGCAATTCATCTGAGCTGCAGTTAAAATTAATATAAACATCAGTGTTGCTAGTCAGTGGTAAGCCAATACTCTAGCGGCTGTTCCTTGCCCCCTCCTTCCTCTTATTCCTCTTCTCTTTCTAATGTCTTTATACTTTTTCTGCCTAAAAATTCAGGCAGTCACAGACAATATTCAGGTCATTTCCAAAAGTTAAAACATTTGCAGATATTAGTAAAATGTCAAAATTCTGCAGAAAACGATGACATATGTGGGGAATTAAGAAGTCTGCCCCTTGGAGATTTGGACTCTCCCTACCTGGAGTGTAGAAAGGCCCATGGCACCCGCACAGCTTTGCATTGTGTTTGGTTCTGCACAAAGGAAACGATGGTTATGAAAATCAGTATTTCATTCATTTTGTGAGGGTACGAGTGATTGTGCAATATCTTTTTCATTGGCCATGTTTCTAGGCTCCTTATGCATTTGGGTGCATACAAGGTTATTCATTGTGTTTACTACTCCTTCACAACTTTGCTGACTGAAAGATGAACCGTTTAATTTCCCAGCATACTAGGAATAAACAACGCCATCACTTCAGCTCCACAGTTTTGCAGAAAACACCTGTATACACAAGTTTACTGTCCCAGTCCTAAAATCACTGGTAAACAAAGTTAATAGAGCTGGCTGCCGTGCAGTTTAAGGGCACCGATGTCTCGAGGTAATGTTGATTACAGCAATTTGAAGAACATCAACAAGATAAATTGCAACATAATTACCAGGGACCATGTTTCGTTGCCCAACAACCGTAGCTGCTTCTTTAGACTGATGTTTACCCAGCCTTGCACAAATGCAGGGTGCCAATGCGGAGCACTAGTGGGTTATGACATGGGTTTGAAGAGGCAGAAGAAAAACTCACCTTGTGTATCATGTACATATATAATAGTAGATAGTTAGTAGGGCCTAGTTTCCATGGGAGAAGCGTTTTTTTGACTTGGCTATATCTTTGACGCAGTTTAACGAATCTTCACAAAATGCTACCAAACCAAAGTGTAAGCCGTTGAATCTTACTGTGCATGGAATGTTTTAGGGTAATCCATCAAGTGGGGGTTGAGAAAAAAGGAGGGGGGTGTAAAAAAATGTGAATTTCACATGTTAATTCCCATAAGGATTTTGAACACAAACACAGCCTGAACGGCTGGATAGAATGAAACCAAATTTGGCAGAAAGGGAGCTCTTGTCTAGAAAGAACGCTTTTTGTTATTTGGTGTAAATATGTTCAGTAGTTGTAGAGGTATTAAAGGAAATCCAAATTTGTATATCCAGGGTCATGACTAATTTGCGCGCCAATATGAATGCTGTGATTGGCTGGCCACAACCTGGGCAGAAAGTTGTAACCACCATTTAAGTAAAGGGACACTGTCCCCGGGGCTGAAAATAAAGAACAAAAGTGGTATAAGGGGTCAGGGTAGAGGTACCTTGACTCCATGGCTGGAATATAGGGGTGTTTCGGGTGACACCTTATACATTGAAAACATCTAAAAACAGTTTTTTCCCCTCATGCAAAATTCACAAATGCATCGCGATGCTCAGTGCGGCCCCCGTGTAACGTTGCGGCTAATTTGCAAATATCGCACAAAAAAATACATTCACACTCACTCACAGACGCACTCAGAGACTCACACACCCACTTACTGACTAACATCTCCGCGAGAGGTGTCCAGCTCATGACAAGACGGGGTCCTACATACTTACCCACCAGGTACCGGGGTTGGATCATCCAGTAAGGGGATTCTTGGCAGAACATACACCCCAGATACGTAGGTTAGGGTCCGTATAGTAGGAGTACGTCAGATTGTCATAATATTTCATATGCTTACATAAATACGTTGTTTCAGCATGATGGTGGAACTTTTTGTATTGTTCACTGTCCTGATACTTCTTATTACTTTCATCTGTTTCTGTCTATTGATCATTGCAGCAGACCTGGCTTGGCAGTTCGGGATGGACTGTTCCCATGAGGAACAGGGTCAAGACTGATTTGCATTTGGTTGGGTCTGAACTAGGGTGGCGAAGTGATCTAAAGAATGATGATGGATTCAACCCAAATCTGTGACTAGTGGTGCGTGTCTGAAAAGATTCAGCGCTCTGCCCAGCATCTCCTTGTGTTTGCTTTATTCGCCCTAAGTGGGCAGGCGATGGCCAGACGTGGGTCCCTTGATCACTTTGCCACTGGATTCAAGCTAGCCTGGCTGATGATGGGTGTTATCCAGAAACTGGTCCCAGGGTGCTTGTTTCTGGTCCAGGGAAGACCTGGATTGGCAGTTTGGGCTCGACTGTTCCCACGTAGAACAGGGTCAAGACTGATTTGTATATGGCTGGGTCTGAACTGGGGTGGCGAAGTGAGCTAAAGAATGACGATGGATTCAACCCAGATCTGTGGCTGGGGGTGAGTGTCTGAAAAGTTTCAGGGCTCCGTCCAGCATCTCCTTGTGTTCACATAGATTCTAAACAAGAATCACGTTGGTTCAATAAACACTGAAAACATCCCTCTGTGTATTCTTTGTATAATTCTCTGAGCAAAAGAGAGCACAAGTGTATAAGCAAAAGGTTCTAGATCTGTAACCATGGTTCTTGAGGGGCAGTGTTTAATTCGAACTGTGGTTTCCAGTGCGCGGCACTGGCACTTTATTGCCAACACCAGTACTTATGGCAATGTCCCACATGATGGCTGCTATTTGTCTAGATTTACACAAAACAGTTGTTTATTAAGTAAATAAACATTTAAAAGGACTAATACCTGCTTGCCTAAGCCATTCTCATAGCTTTGGGGGCCAGGAATAGTCTGATTTGTCACTCTTTTATGAGTGCAGTGGTAGGTAGCTGTTTCTGTACTTTCACGCTGGCAGGGTCAATGGATGGTGCAAGCTGCAGTGGCCTCCAGAGGAGGGCCCTGGTAGTTCTTTTTTTATTTTATCAATTAAGCACTGTGTAACAGGGTTGTCCTGTTCAGTGGTTGCCAGAACTGTTTGTTCCCTGTCTAGGTTTAGGGGGGCTTATGGTGGCACTGTGATTTAGCTAGTCTATGGGACAACATATCCTGCAGGGGTACACGGAATCAGTGTGGCATCATCCGAATGTTTATGTCATCCACAAACACGCAGTTCCTACTGCTTAGTAGAAACTACACAACATGGCACCGCCAACGTTGTTTGGATTCGTACTTTGTATGGATCAACTGAGTAGTTCAATCGTGTCTTATGAGAGACCCCTACACACCTTTTAACAGGAGATGCCGTGGTGGTAGGGAATACCCTTCTTGGCTGAGTAGGTATATCTTATGTATTGGCTGTTGGTAATTCAAGCTTGAGAGGATCTAATTCCCACGTTGATAGCCTACTCTGTACTTCATTTTCACATACACGGCACAAAACATTGCTGAGAATTGCAGATATGCAGTTACTCAGAAACTTCTACAACATGGTCTCACACTAGATGGTGGGGACCCTACCTTCGTGGTTGAGGCACATGGAGCATATAGGAAAGAGGTGTTTTATTCTTACATTACATTCCCAGCTGCAGATGCTCTAACACAAGTATTTCACACATGCACTGAGGATGAAATACCAAATGAATGCACTCCATACGAGGCAATAGAAGTTCTTTTCACTTACCATGAACATATCAATTGGTTTAAAGACACCTTCCCACACTCAATCGAAAACGTGAGACTGGGCCCACTTAAGAATGAGGGGGCGTCATGGCTAGACCTAGCCGGATACACACTGCATCCCAGTATCAATGATTAGGCCGCCGCTAAGGTGTGGGGATTGTACAATAATCTAGTGACAATATACAGATGCCTGTGATACAAACATAAATACTTGCTCCTGCGCGAGCCATTCAAGCCTCATCCCCACAATTGGTTACACCAATCATTAGCCCAAAAACACTGAATGCAGTTATGGGTAAGGTTCCCACCAAGAGGTTAGAAATTCCATTTGGATTGCACAGAAAACAAATCAGCTTGAAGCAGTGTTTTCCCATACGGGCTTGCAGGGAAAGCTTAGAATACTGACAATTTGCTTGCCGATGTGGATGGCTCCCCCTGTGGAGGACTGTGCAACTTGGGTACTGTCTTTGCTACAGTAAATACCAAGACACATGGTACCCGTTCTCTGGCTGTTCTGCCTGAAGTGCTGAAACAGATCCAGAATGTGTTTGGGGCAGCAGCTGCCATGGACCTGAGGATAAAACCAGTGGCATAGCTAGGCCTTATGCCTCCTGTGGTAACCCCTGCATTTGCCAACAGCAGCACTAACTGTAAGAGCGGGGGAGGGCTGGCGATCCCTGACTTTGCCGCCCCGCAACAGGTAGGAGGGGGGCGTGAGGCCTCTGCCCCCAAAACTCATGCTGCCCGGGCAGAACGCTCCCCCACCCACGACCTCCTTGCTGTGCCACTGGATGAAACTGATGGGCAACTTTGCCGAAGTATCCGCCAAAAGTTTGTGCCCCATTAAAGGGGAAGCAGCAGTATTAGCTATACGCCAACACTTGAGGGATTTCACTTCTGCACAGCAGGTGTGCGAATTACCTAAAATTATTGAAGAAAACTGTGCTACGCTTGGTAGAGATCATTTGGTAGCCATACCTGCGAAACCACAGTTGAAGCGTAATTCTGAAAATGATAAGTCTAAGCAAGCACCCGACTCTTCGACAAAGAAGAAATGGGATGATAAGAAAAACAAAGATAAAACAAAATCATGGGGTGGGTCTCCTACACAGGTATCTACTGAGAAACATTATAACTTATGAAACCGTGATAATGTCAGACCGTCTGACAGGTATCAGGGTTCTGATACATGTCCGTCTCGTTCCTTCCAGGACTCATCTGACAAACATTTGGAGAGAGGAGGATTGTCAGAGTACAGATCGGAAGAGCATGTGAAAGTGAAGACGGAGCCACAACGCTCGTCTGACTACATTATTAAGCAAGAAGAAAAACCTAAAATATCAAAACCTGAATTCAAAAGGAAGAAGGTAGCTGGACTTAAGATCAGGCTTACCTCGGATATTGAGGACTCTGCCTCTGAGCGGAGAATGGTTAGTTACAATGCTGGACCACACAGCAGAAGTCATGATAGTTCACCAGAACCTGATGGATTGTCAGGTGGGAGTAGCACTGAGTGAGTACATCACGGTGGAAACAGCAGATACCAGGGTAAGCATTTCCCATCGTCGATACGAAGTCCAACTACGGTTGGAGGGGGACATGCCTAGGTTTATTAATGTCCTCTCTTGGGAGGACGTCACTCAAGGATACAATATTCTTCTGGCCAAAAAGGATTGGTCCCCTGATTTTGTAATGGATTGCCCAAACAGGGAAATGGTATTAACCAGCTTTTTCTGACCTCGACCCAGAATCAATTAAACATTCATACGCCAATGAGTGAGCGCTAGAGCTAGCTTCTGCGTTATACCTCAACTATGTGGGGTGGGATGACGGTTCACCTTATCATGACATTCCATTGAGGACAAACCTCAACCTCAGAGACAATCTCCAATAAAAAACTAAGCTAAACAAGGGAAATCATAGACCAACTTGAATACCGAGGTGTCATAGAAAGTTGCACTTCATCTATGAATAATCTTCTGTTTCCAGTCATTAAACCAGATCATTCATATCGTCTAATATTTGATGACAGATATTTGAACTCAGCTAATTGCATATTAGCAGTACAAAACACACAGAGTGCCACACTAATGAATAACATTGTGTGGAAGAAATTCAAAACAACGCTAGATATCTCAAATTGATTTTTCTGGCAAAATTTAGTGCCTGGAAGTAGATACTTGACAGCATTCAGTGCTCTTGGTTCTCAAAAACACTTTTGCTGTTTGCCCCAAGGGTATAAGAATAGCCCTAGGCTGTTCAGCCAGAGTTACAGAACTACTTGTAAACTTTGATGACCAGGCATTGTCCTACATCGATGACATATATTTGATGGATGATGACTTTATTGAACACTTGACCAGAGTAAACCGCTTAATCCTAGGGTTTGCTCACATGGGCTATAAATGTAATTGCAAGAAATCAAAAATCGCCTACCTTAAAGTCCTATTTCTGGGCTATGAGTTGTCAAGTGAAGGTAATAGTCTTGCGAACCAATTTGTAGAAAAATGTGTGTTGGTCCAACCACCAACAACTTTGAAAAGATTACAATTGGCAGAACATACCTTCCAGATTACATAGAAAGTGTTAAACAATTCTACGATTTGATACATCCAGACTTTTCAAGCACACACTGGACACAGGAACATACAGAAATTCTAAGTTCCGTAAAAGCTGACATGATAGCTTCCAAACATCTACACACACGTGTAAACACAACAAACCTGGTGATCCATGTGATCGCAGGAACATCGGGGTACACTTATGTCAGATTCAATGAAGGTGACACAGTACCAATTGCGTATAAATCACATTTATCTACAAATTCTGAAATGCATTTTGCACCTACTGAGAAAATACTGACAGTAGTACAGACTTCTGTAGTGAGAGAGTGAGCCTTGGCTCAAGGGAAACACATAATTGCTCTGACCCTGGTCCCAACCCTGGAGACAGTCACCAGAGCAAGCATTCCAACCGCTAAAGCATTACATCCACGATGGATACAATGGTCTAACTCACTCACTGCAACAGATGTAGATTACAGATTTGATTCTACACTACAAGCACAAGCCTTCCTGCAGTACGAACAAGAATAACCTCTGCCTAATGAAATAATGCCTCTAGACCGCTATGACTATATCATTTACACTGATGGTTCTGCTCAGCCTGCCATAGGGACACAGCACCAATACTAAGTGGCGTGCACAATAGTAAAAAGGTGTATGCATAATGGAGAATTCCATCCTGAGAAAACACACACGCAGTCACTAGGTCAATTGTGCAGTGCAGCTGGCAGAATTAAAGGCTCTAGTACTGGCTCTAGAGAATACAGATGCTGGATTCCCCACACTTATATTGTGTGATTCGTATTATTGTGTGCAGTCATAATGAATAGCTACATTATTGGAGCCAGAATGGACATTAACATCACAAATCTGTTTTCACCATACCACCTTACAGGACAACAGATAATTATGGCAACGTAAAGGTGCAAAAGATACTGTGTTACATATTGAAAGACTGGAGAAATTACCTTTTACAGTTGCTGAAATAGCATCCTCTGATTGGATAATCCATGGGTACATTACACTACCAAATTCGCCTTTCCACTTTCTGTACTGTCTACAACACCATCTAGTGGGCATATTTGAAGCTTTAAAAGAAGGGTTTATACATGAATATTGAGTTCTTCCTTTCAAATTCCAGTGTTGGAATAAGGATAGTGACGTTTTTCTCAGCGGTTCTGATTGTGAGAATGCTTTGAGCGGGTCCCTAGTATACAAAGATGTTTTATTGTATGGAGCATGTGATGCCTCAGAGGCAAACTTGTCTTGCTACTTGAAAGGCTCCTTGGCAGCTGTGATACGTGTGATTACTCTCAAAAGAACAGTTAAGGTTTCTGTGGGATGAAACGCAGGGTTGCCTATGTGGTGACAGTGTATTCCATTGTTACTTGTACACAAGACCGGTTTCCAACAGCTTGTACAGTTAGGGAGGATACGGTGTGGCCTTCGATTATTCTTACCAACATGCATTTTGAAGCCCTGAGCAAACTGAAAGCCTTATTATTTCACAAAGATGTGGCCTTAACTTCTGCTAAGGAGACGTTTGATCTTCAGGTGGCAAGGTCCTCTTCAGAGATACAAGTGCTACTCCGCACTAACTTCCCACGACATTTTGGAGAATTTGTGCATTGTATTTTTAACATGTCCCACACAACAGGAATAGCGTGTTTTTCAAAGGCATAGGCTTTGGGTTGGTTAGCACCTTCAAGATAGCGTTCTGAGTCATTCTTTCGGTCATCCACTCTCTCCTTGTTAGTATCTTTGGAGGTCTTCCGCTGGTCCTGTTCCTAATTGCAGGGATAGTCATTTCAATATTTTTGCTCCACAATGAATGTCCCATATAAAGACCGAATGGAGCTGGTAAAGTCCATGTCCTGATATGCTGTGAGTGCATGATGCATTACTTTGGCGCACCCATGCTTCGAGAACTCAATGAGCATTGGTTCCTATCATTTCGGCCTGTATGGCTTCACTGCCTCATGTGCACTTAGGAGTGGGCCCTGAATTTGTGCTTGAGGTTGCAATTTGTTGAACCTTCGGACATACATGCACTGATGGACTCACTAAATGCCCATTTGTATAGTTGTCCCCGTGGATATTATTTCTACTGGCTGCATTCTACAAGCCTCCCTGGGTTGCTTCTGCGCCTTGCGGATTGGATCTTGGTTCTGGCTTGGTGGAACACTGACCGGCTATTCTTGCTCATGCAGTGGCTGCTGTGGGGGGTGGATGGGAACATACTTGCTCTGTCAATTTGTCTCTTTGACGGGGGGCGTGGCTTGGCTGCCGAGCGGAATGGCTGCCTGAAACCGCAGCTCCGCCGATCGAGCACAGAAATCCTTCAATTATTAGCTGAACTGGGGTGCGAGCTCGGTCCTCCCCGCCCGAGACGGTAGTCCTGGGTGTCCGCCCTGTGCTCTGGCTTTTCTGACCCCGTCGGCGGCTTGTGGACGGAGAGCGGCCCACGGGCGGCGCGGAGTCGTGGCGGCCTACACCATTCGCTAGAGCCGGGGCCTTGCGTGTGGAGTGCCCGAAACCTATCCGAGGGGTGAGGCAGAGGCTGTTCGCTCGCCCAAAGAAACGCGCACCCCGGCGAAGGTCTCACCCCCTACGGCTGTCGGAGTGAAGCTGAGGAAGCGCCGGCTGGTGTGGAAGACCGCCGAACGTCCGCCCCTGGATTGCACGACGGCGCACGGCGACGGGCCCGATCGGCTGATCGCAGTGGCGGCCATTTTGCCTGAAGCAGAAGTCCCATGGTCGAAGGGAGACGATCGGAGAGACGAGGTCGGCTGCCGTACATCCCCCGACAATACTGTGGTGAGGTTGGAGCGTTGACCTGGGATGTGGACAGTGCACGGCTGTACTAGGGTTGTCCTGCTCCGGCGGCCTGCGCTGTGACTCTCCCCGCCTGCTCCGCTTAGGGTGCGCGCCCCGCTATTGGAGGCCCAGCCATTCAGCCTACCTACTGGGACTAACCGCCCTGCTGCCCTCGGTGAGACGCTGAGGGTCGGCGACTGGCGGCGTCTGGTCGCGGCCGCCAAAGCATACTCGCGGCGCCGGGAGGCGGCTGGTGAGTGGCCATGGGCAAACCGGACACGCGGCAGCCGAAAATCACTTTCGACAAGTCCAAGCAGAAGCCGCCGGACCCAGACCCAGACCTCCGTGAGGCCGAATCTTCTCGAGCGGACCGGAGTGGTGCTCAGGAGGCGGACATTAAGGCCATGTTTCAGGAACTGAAAACAAGCTTACATGGCATTGATGGAAAAATGGATGCGCTGGCTGCCCGCATGGACGGTATCACGTCCCGCATGGACAAACAAGAGGGGAGAGTGGAATCGCTCGAAACACGTGTGGCCGACACGGAGGAAAATCAGACCGGCCATGCCGGCCAACTGCGGGGCATGGAGAAGATTCTAACACTCATTCAGCAGAAAAATGAGGATTTGGAGGCGCGCTCGCGGCGCAACAACGTCCGCATCACGGGTGTGGCGGAAACGACGGACATAACCAGCATGGAGCTCTTTGTCGAACAAATGTGTAAGGATCTGTTTGGGTCGGGATTGTCTCCGATGTTCCTGGTCGAGAGGGCTCACAGATCACTGGGGCCCAGGCCTAAACCCGGTGCACCGCCCCGGCCTATTATTGCACGAATCTTGAATTATAGGGACCGGGACGTGATCTTACGAATGGCAAGGGACATATCGGACTTGCAATACAGGGGCAACCACATTGCACTATACCCGGACTATACGATGCAGGTTCAAGCCGCTCGAAGGGAATTTTTGCCGGCGAAGAAACTTTTTCAACAGGCGGGCACCAAATACTCCCTCATCTACCCCGCTAAACTCCGGGTCCAAGGTCCCGGTAAGCCATCCTTTTTTGTTGACGCTAAGGCGGCTATGAAATATGCCAAACAACTGTTAAAGGACCAAAAGGCTCAGACACCTGCAGTTGACCCGGACCAGTGGGACAGGCTAAGTGACGTTGAATGACTACTCCTGTTTACTTCTTGTTAAATCGCTGGGTGTCGCCTGTCCACGCTGTGCTGGGCCATATTGAGAATGTTTAATTCCCTGGTGTTCCAATTTCAGATGCTATGAGGGAGCTGAGCAGGGCTGCGGGATTGGGGGGGGGTGGTCCTTGAGCTGGTACACTAGTCTCGCGCTCGATCGCCCTGTCACAAGTACAGGGCCTGTAGGTGGCCAACCTGCGTACCTTAAGGGATGATTCCCATTCATTGTTCACATTTAGAGACTGTAGTTACAGTTGTTGTAGTTGGGAGGGGGTCCAGGGAGTTCATTGCACAACCTGATTGGGGGGTTGGAGCGGGAGGGTTAGGGGTTTGGCTGGGGCTGGGGGTTTTTGTTGTGTTTTATTTAAGTTTCAGAGCCGGGTCGGAGGTGGCGAAAACTGCTATTGAATCGCACGATGTGCACAGCGCGCTGTCATGTCGACAGTCACCTAGCAAGAGGTGTTCTGGCATTTACCGGGCAGGCTGCCCAGCTGGCCGGGTGGGATGTGTGTTGTCTGACAGGGACGGGCTGCAGGAATCGATGCAACGAGGAACGGGTCCGTGGCCTGCTCGAGTTCTATTTCCCTGCTTGGTGCCTGGTGGAGGTTCCCTGCCCTGTTGGCGGGCGTACAGATTGCTGTGGCATTGCCGCCCTCATATATTGGGACCCGCTGGATTGGAAATGCGTGCTTCGAGATTTGGCGTGACTTGGCCGGGTGACTGGGGGGTAGGTGTTTGCTTGAGGCTTGCCCGAACTCTGTTAACACGTATGGTGCGGTGAATAGCATAAAGTGTATTACCTGGAATGTACGGGGCATGAATGATAGGCGGAAAGTGAGACTGATACAGGCCTTTCTGATTAGGAAGGGTGCGGACATTTGCCTTCTGCAGGAGACGCACCTGACGGACAATGCTGCGCAGCTGCTCAGACACAACCGATGGGGTGAGGTAGTTCACGCTCACTACTCTAACTACTCTAGAGGGGTGGCGATACTTATCAGGAAAGGGCTTCACTGGAGGACGCATGAGGAAATCAGGGACGTGGGGGGCAGGTTTGTTCTGTTGGTAGGTTCGCTGTGCGGCGCGAGAGTGATTCTGGTGAATGTTTATGGCCCGAATGACGATAATCCAGATTTCTACGAGGGATTGTGGCATAAGGTGCGGAACTGTGGACCTGCTGCGATACTGTGGGGAGGAGACTATAATGTGGTACTGTCAGATACTGCAGATAGGCAGGGCACCACTCGGGAACATCACCCTAGGGCGTCGGAGGCGCTTGGCCATATTATGCAAGAGGCAGGGCTGGTGGACTCCTGGAGGACACTGCACCCTGAGACCCGCGCCGGTACGTGTATCACAGCTCATCGTGCGGCCTGGTCCAGATTGGATTTCTGGCTGCTGTCCAGAGATCTGCACTCATCGGTGTTAGAGGTGACTCACTTGCCGCGGTCACTTTCTGATCATGCCCCGGTTTGCTTAACGATCTCCACCCCGCCGCAGTACATTCAGCCGTTTAGTTGGAGATTCCCGTCCCGGGCTCTGCGCGACCAGGTCTTCCAGCACTCTTTGCGGGAAAAACTGGAGGAATACTTCGCACTAAACGAGGGCTCAGTAGATTCACCTGGCGTGCTCTGGGAGGCCTGTAAAGCTGTGACAAGGGGCCACTGCATGGCGCTAAAAACTGGGGTTTTGCGCTCCATTAGAGCTACTCTCGGCAGGTTGGAATCCGAACTGGCTCAGCTTGAAGCTGCGATGGTGGCAGCCCCGTCTGGTGGTGCGAGTGCAGACTTCAGGACGAAACTGACCGAGTATCAAGAGGAGGCTGAGAGGGAGGTCAGGTTCTTGTCCAAAGATTCTCAGGCCAGGCGTTACGGAGAGGGTGATAGAGCTGGCCGAACACTAGCAAATCTGCTGCGCCCGCCACGCGGGTCGGAGCATATTCTTGAGATACAGGAGTCGGGGGGTGCAGTGATTCGAGATCCTCCGGCTATACTGGCGGTGATGACAGACTACTATAAGGACTTGTACACCTCTAAGGTGTCCCCTGACGACACTATTATTAGTGATTACCTGGACACCATAGCTCTTGCGTGGTTCAGTAATAGTGCCCGACAATATATGGACCTCCCCTTCACGCAGGAGGACATTCGAGCGGTTATAGCCGCTATGCCGCTCAGCAAGGCACCAGGCCCAGACGGGCTGACGGCAGCCTTCTACAAGGAATACGCAGACCTACTGGTCCCTCGCTTGCATAATGTTTTTGAGGAAGCGATGGAGGTTGGCATCCTCCCTGCCTCGATGCGAGAGGCCCTCATCATTACGCTGCTTAAACCTGGCAAGAATCCTGTTACCCCGGACTCATATCGCCCACTCTCGCTAATTAATCTTGACGCCAAAATCTACGCGAAACTACTCGCTGACCGCCTGAAACTTATGCTGCCTCAGATAGCGTTGTCCGATCAGTCGGGCTTTGTGATGGGGCGGTCCACTTCCCACAATCTTAGAGTGCTGTTTGGGCTCCTGCATTATTTGGATCCCAAGGTACAAGCCGCGGCCGCATTGCTTGACGCCACTAAGGCGTTCGACTCACTAGAGTGGAAATTCCTACGGGCGTTATTCACTCGCATGGGTTTCAGCCCCTCCTTTGCCAGGCGTATTGGAATAATCTATAATCACCCGACGGCTAGGGTACGGGTTAATGGTCAGACGTCTTCCCCGATCCCCATAACCAGAGGCACTCGGCAGGGCTGCCCCTTGTCGCCACTGCTGTTCGCTATTGCGACGGAGCCGCTGGCGGCTCGTTTGCGCCAACACCACACTCATCGCAGTATCGGCTTCACGTCGCGTGGCCTGCTGGTCTCTATGTACGCCGACGACATAACCATATATATGATGAATCCATCGGAAAACTTCGACCCACTGATGCGTGAGGTGACAAGGTATAGCGGCCTCACGGGTATCGATGTCAACTGGTCAAAGTCGGCGATGTTCCCGCTGACGGACGGTACGAGTCACTGCCACACGGAATTCCCGATTGACTGGGTCACTGATGAGATTAAATACCTGGGCATACGGTTTAGCCGATCGATACAGGACATATGGCTGGCCAATTTTGGGGTGGCCGTGGAATGGCTGGAGTGCAAAGTGAAGCGCTGGAAAGCGCTGCCACTATCTCTGATTGGCCGCATAGCAATTGCTAAAATGATGGTCGTTCCTAAGTTTCTTTACTTATTCGTAAACATCCCCGTGCCACTCACTAAGTCGTTCTTTCGCCGGCTCCGCTCCGCCTTGATTGAACTGGTCTGGGCGGGTAAGCAGCCCAGAGTGGCCTGGAACCTCCTCACACTTCCCTTCCGTCAGGGGGGACTCGCGGCCCCGGACATGGAGCTATATGCGTACAGTGCTCAGGCCCAATATCTGCACTACTGGCAGCACCCGATCCCTTACCAGCCGCACGTGGCCATCGAGATGGATGTTGCGGCCCCCTGCCCCCTTCGTGCAGCGGCATATCAGAGATACAGACGCTCCAGGGACGACATTGACACTGTTGAGATGGTACGCTGGGCCTGGTCAAGCATTGCCAAACGTGCAGGCGTAGATGACTTATATGCGCCGAGTATGCCCCTCGCGGATAATCCCCTATTGGGGCCATTGACGGACGCGGCAGTGGCGCGGCGGGCGCAGGCCTGCGGACTGAAGGTGGCGGGAGACTTGTACCCGGACGATACCTTCCTCACAGTGCGGGACATGGCGGCAGCGCCGGAACCGACGTCCTCGGAGCTTCTTCTCTACTATCAACTGCGGTCCGCCTGCAAGGGCAGGTACCCTATGTTTCCGGAGGCTCCGCCGACGATTGCGGCCTTGGAGGACGTACTCTCGAACTCCTCCGCGCGCAAACTGATCACACGGATCTATAGAGCTACTCAAAGCACGGCTCCGGTTGCGTGCACTGACTCTAGATCCGCGTGGGAACTTGAAGCGGGTATATCTATTACCGAGAAGCAGTGGGAGTACTGTTGCTCCCAACTTGAAAACCTATCCCCTAATTATAGGCTGCGGTTGGTGCACTTCAACTATCTGCACCGGACCTACCGGACGCCCATTCAATTGTGTAGGATGGGTCTGCGGTCTGATGCGTGCTGTTGGAGATGCGGTGCGCAGGATGCCGCGTTCTATCACCTTGTCTGGGTTTGTGGCCCCATACGCGACTTCTGGATTGCAGTCTTCAATGCCGTGGGGCAGATCGTGGGGATGGTACTGGGGCCGGACCCACTTGTGGCCCTATTGGGATTCGTTAGAAATGTGCCCAAGACCTCACGTAGGCTCGTGGCCATTTTATTATTACTTGCTAAGCGTCAGGTAGCGCTACACTGGAAGAAGACAATGCCGCCAAACGTGAAGGCCTGGATAAGATCGGCGGTGTACTGTAGGGAGCAGCTGACCTCATACTGGGACCAGCTGCCGCAGCGCTCGCGGCCTGTAGATATCTGGCAGCCACTGGTAGACTGGTTGGCTAGTACGACAGCGTTGGAAGATGACCAAGCGGGCTGATCGTGGCTTAAATGACGTGGAGAGGTTGGAGTTCGACTGTGGGGTGCTGTAAGTGGTGATCCGCCTGGCATAAGAGATCTGGGATGTGGGGTTCGCTCTTTGAGGGGGGTTGTCTGTCGCTTGCTCTGTCTGGGCGGGCTGTGGGCGCAGCGTGAAGATGATTATGTCATTTCGATCATTTACTGTTTGCTTCCCTTCGACTCGGGCTCTTTATTAGTTCTGTTTTGTTTGTTCCATTGTAAAATGCTGTATCGCCGTTTGAAAGTACGATCTCAAATGCTTGGGCGGAGTTCCGCCTCGTATACTAGCTGCCTGCCTCCGGGTTGTTGGCTGAATAGCGGTGTACTCTTCGATGGAACAATAAAGATTTTTGAAAAACAAAAACAAAAAAAAAAAAAAAAAATTTGTCTCTTTGACCATCTTCTGCAGACGCTGTGAACAGAAATATTTCATCCACCACTCAGAACACATAAACCTCTAGTTATTCCGTTTAGTTGGAACTTTTTATTTGGCCTGATTTTAATATACCAAATTGGCTTAAATAGACTTTGCTTTATAGCTTATATAATTTTAAAGGAAATATGGCTTTCTTTAAGCTTTGGGTCTTAGAATAGCATAGGTGCCTTTTTAAGACCTTCTCTTAGTATTTTAACATGCAATTTTAAAGCAATTACCTTTGCATATATTAGTACATTGTATTAGTAGGATTTTTAGCTTTAAATAGCTTCATTGGAGACTTATGTCCTAGAAGTGGGTGTCATCAATCAATCAATCAAAAAGCAATTGTAAAGTGCAACACTGTCACCCTCAAGGGTATTTTGGTGCTGTGTCTCCATCAAAGAGCCAGGTCTTCTTTCTGAAGTCTGCCAGAGAGGGGGCTGTACGTAGCTGGAGGGGAAGGTCGTTCCAGGTCATGGCAGCGATGTAGGAGAAGGAGCAGCCACTGTTGCAATGGATGTGGGTGGTATGTGCGAGGGTGAGTGGAGGTACGCAGGTGTCTAGAGGGTTGGTGGATGTTCCTTCAGTGGATGATGTAGGCAGGTCCTAGGTCATGGAAGGCTTTGTAGGCGTGCGTGAGGATCTTGAACTGGCAGCTCTAATGGATTTCATGTGTCTGTTAGCCCTAGAAGTAAAAGTTGCCATTTTACATGAACACCAGGCATTCCAAAAGTTGCCTTCACATTTCACTTTTAACACACATTTGCATTTGGGAAACTTTGGGTTAGTTTCCTAGAAACATAGACCTTGCTTCAATCAATCAGTCATTTAAGGAATTTGTAGAGCGCACTACTAACCCATGAGGGTCTCAAGGTGCTAGGGGGGTGCTGCTACTGCTCGAACAGCCAGGTCTTGAGTAGCCTCCTGAAGATTAGTAGGTCTAGGGTCTGCCGTAGGAGGATGGTGTTCCAGGTCTTGGCGGCAAGGTAGGAGAACAATCTGCCACCGGAGGTCACTCTTCAGATGCGGGGGATGGTGGCGAGGGCGGAGCGGAGCTGGCGGTCGGGGTGTAGAAGGTGAGGCGTCTGTTGAGGTATGCTGGTCCGGTGTCGTGGAGTGCCTTGTGTGCGTGAGTGAGGAGCTTGAAGGTGATCCTCTTGTTGACGGGCAGCCAGTGCAGGTCTCTCAGGTGGGGTGTGATGTGGCTGTGTCGAGGGATGTCGAGAATCAGGAGGGCAGAGGCGTTCTGTATGCGTTGTAGTCGTTTCAGCAGTTTGGCCGGGGCTCCCGCGTAGAGGGCGTTTCCGTAGTCCAGCCTGCTGCTGTCGAGGGACAGGGTGACCGTTTTTCTTGTGTCAGTGGGGATCCACCTGTAGATCTTGCGGAGCATGCAGAGTTGAAGCAGGAGAATGAGACGGTGTTGACTGGTCATGGAGAGTGTTGAGTCGAGGACGAAACCCAGGTTACGAGCGTGGTCGGTGGATGTTGGTGCTGCTCCCAGGGCGGTCGGCCACCAGGAGTCGTCCCAGGCTGAGGGGTGGAGCTGAGGATGAGGACCTCTGTCTTGTCCGAGTTCAGCTTCAGATGGCTGTTCTTCATCCATTTGGTGACGGCTTTCATTCCTTCGTGGAAGTTAGTCTTGGCGGTGAGGGGGTCCTTGGTGAGGGAGAGGATCAGCTGTGTGTAATCGGCGTAGGAGATGATGTTGAGGTTGTGTAGTCTGGCGAGCAGGGCCATGTAGATGTTGAACAATGTCGGGCTGAGGGATGATCCTTGAGGCAGACGCTCTGGGTTCTGCCGGAGAGGAAGGAGGTGGTCCAATCCAGAGCTTTGTCTCGGACCCCTGCGTTGTGGAGTCGTGTGCATAGGGTGCAGTGGCAGACTGTGTCGAAGGCGGCTGATAGGTCCAGGAGGATGTGGGCTGCGGTTTCGCCGTTGTCCAGTAGGGCCCTGATGTCATCGGTGGCGGCGATGAGTGCAGTTTCGGTGCTGTGGTTGCTGCGGTACCCAGACTGGGACGGGTCCAGGATGTTGTTCTCCTCGAGGTAGTGGGTCGCAGCTTGTTGACGGTTTTCTCGATGACCTTTGCCGGGAACGGGAGCAGGGAGATAGGCCAGAAGTTCTTAAGGGCCCTCGGATCTGCCTTGGGTTTCTTGAGCAAGGCGTTGATCTCGGCGTGCTTCTAGCTCTCCAGGAAGGTCGCAGTCTCGAAGGAGATGTTGATGGCCTTGCGGAGATGGGGTGCGATGGTGGCGCTGGGTTTGTTGAAGATGTGGTGTGGGCACGGGTCTGACGGGGAGCCGGAGTGGATGGTGTTCATGACTTTGATGGTGTCATCGTCGTTGATGTTGGTACAGGTGAGCAGGTGGCCGTTGTGGGTGGTGGTCGTGGGGTCTGAGGTGTCGTTGGCTGTCTTGGTGGTCTGGTTGTTGAAGCTGTCGAGGATGTCTGCGATCTTGCGGTGGAAGAAGGTGGCCAGGGAGTCGCACAGGTCTTGCGATGATGGAATGTCGTTGGTGTTGGAGCTGGGGTTGGAGAGTTCCTTCACGATATTGAAGAGCTCTTTGCTGTTGTGTGCGTTGTTGTCGAGGCGGTCCTTGAAGGAGGTCCTTTTGGCGGATCTGATGAGGTGATGGTGTTGGCGCATGGCGTTCTTGAGGGCTGCGTGGTTCTCCGGTGTCTGTTCACAGTGCCATTTCTTCTCTAGTCTTCGGCGGGTTTGTTTGGAGGTCTGGAGGTCCGTGGAGAACCAGCTGGCATTCTTGTTGGTGTGTCTGTTGGAGGGTTTCTTGATCGGGGCGAGGGTGTTGGCGCAGTCGTCGATCCAACGCCTGAGGTTGCTGGCGGCGGTGTCGGGGTCGGCGGGTGGGCTTCAGGCGAGGGTGGTGTTTAGCTGGTCCTCGGTGATTTTGCTCCAGCAGCAGCGGGGGATCTGTTGGGTGCGGTGGTGCGTGGTGGGTTTCTGGAGCGATGGTTGGTCCAGTGGAGTTCGGTGGTGTGGCTGAAGGAGACGTGGGAGCTTGCGGAGAAGATGGGATCAAGCGTGTGGCTGGCAGAGTGGGTGGGCATAGTGACAAGCTGTCAGAGTCCGAGGTTGGCGAAGTTGTCGATCAGGGTGGTGGAGTTGGTGTCGCTGTTGTTCTCGAGGTGGAAGTTCAGGTATCCGAGGAGGATGTAGTCTGTCTAGGTCAAGGTGTGCGTGCTGACAAAGTCGGCGATGGAGTCTCTGAACTGAGGCCGTGGCGTCTGTAGATCAGAGTTCCTCTGAGGGTGGTGTTGGGATCGGTGTGGATCAGGAAGTGCAGGTGTTCGGCGATGCTGAGGATGTCGTCGGAGTTGGTTGAGATCTTGAGAGTGGACTTGTGGATGATGGCGATTCCCCCTCCTGTTCCGTTGGTGCGGTCTCTGCGGGTGATCTTGTAGCCAGCTATGGCGATGTCCGGTGCCGAGGAGTCGTTCATCCAGGTCTCTGTCAGGAAGGTGACGTCCAGGGAGGATGTGTCGAGCAGGTCCCAGAGTTCGACAGCGTGTTTGCATGCGGAGCGGGTGTTCAGTAGAATGCATCTGAGGTGGTTGCGTCCTGTCCTAGTAGGCGGGTTGACAGCTCGGAGACTGGTGAAGCTGCAGCTCTGGCAGGAGAAGGGTCCTTTGGTGCGCTTCGGGCGGCCAGGAAGCAGATGTGCGCTCATCCGGTGTTGAGTGTGTGGAGGGTGTTGGGGTCGTAGTGGAGACGGGCATCGTGGCGTTCGCGGGAGCCAGGGGTTCTGGCGCTGGGCACGGTCCAGGCGCAGACAGGCTTGCCTTAAGCGTGCCTTTGGCGTGCCAGGGGCCGCCATAAGAAGGGGAGGTGGGTGGAAGGAGCAGCTGGGAGGTGGGAGCGGACGAATGGGAGAGCAGGGGTTGGGGCTGCAGGGGACGCAGCGGCGGGAAATAGGAGTGAGGAACGGCAGGGGGTACAGAAGGCAAAAAAGGGCACAGGGCACAGAAATAGCACAAGAGGGGAAAAAGGAGGAATGGAGACAAAACAAATACAACAAAGTGCAATACAATTACACTAAAGCAAAGTGTAGCGAGCGGGGGCGGGGCCACAGCGGGGGGATAACCACAGGAGGAACGGCGAGAGGGCAAAAGGGCACAGGGCACAGAAATAGCACAAGAGGGAAAAGGAGGAATGTAACGAAAACAAAGTAAACAATACAACAGAATGCAATACAATGACACTAAGCAACCTACGGCCTACCACTGGCCACCAGGGATGAGGCGCAGGTGGTTGCCTGCGGGTGGAGGAGGGCCTCGAACTTCCTTCAGCAGCAGCGGCAGCTGGGCTAAGGGCACGGGCACACAGGTGGTGCTGTGCGGCGTCGGGAGCGACCTGCCTAAAAAGGGTCAAGGTTCGCTTAAACAAGTTTAATTCGCGAGACAGCTATTGTATTGCATTGACACTATCTACAAGGCCTACACGTACGTTGTGCAAATGTGTTTGTTATTTTCATCCATATGGCGACACAGCTATCTGTAGCACATAAACAATGGGACCCTGATCACAATTACTTAGCAAGAGAAGGGACTTCAAGGGCTATTTAGGGAGGTCCAGCATACATGCCCTGTCAAACTCTAGTCACAATAGGTATGCAGTTCCTCAAGGCGGATAAAAAAATTAAGAGGTGGGTAATTGTTTTATCCGCCTTGAGGAACTGCATACCTATTGTGACTAGACCCTGATCACAATATCAGCCCAAGGGAAGGATGCCGTTTTATATAAATAAACATTTGTTTCTGGGTGTAGACAAATGGGGCCCTTCAGCTGACATTGAGAGGTCCCTACATGCTGATGCTTTCGCCCAGCAGCTGACTATCATCTCCAAGACCAAGACTGGGTTCTACATACTTACTCACCAGATAACAAGGTTGGATCATCCAGTAAGAGGATTCTTGGCTGAACATACATATACACCCTAGAAACGTAGGTTAGGGTCCACATAGTAGGAGTACGCCAGATTTTCATATTATTTCACATGCTTGCATATATGCATTGTTTCAACACGATGATGAAACTTTTTGTATTGTTCACTGTACTGATACGTCTTATAACTTTCATCTGCTTCTGTCTATTGATCATTGCAGCAGATATATTCTATACATGAATCATGTTGGTTCAACAAACATTGAAAACTATCCTCTGTGCATTCTTTGTATATTTCTCTGAGCAAAAGAGAGCACAAGTGTATGAGCGAAAGGCTCTAGATCTGCGACAACAGTTCCTGAGGGAACAGGGTTGTCATGTTCACTTGTTGCCAGAACTGTACACTCCCTGTCTAGGTGTAGGGGGGGCTTATGGTTGCACAGTGAGCTAACTGGTCTATGGGACAACATACCCTGCAGTCGTGCACGGAATCAGTCTGGCACCATCCCAACGTTTATGTCATCCACAAACTATACCCCTTTAGTACTGAAGGCAGGGCTGCCGCTTTCGGAGGCTATCAATTGTAACTAAAATTCTGAAATGAAGGTGTGCATTGCTTATCAGCTAGCTACCCATATTTGTCGCATATACATTTTCAAATTGCTTTCTTTTTCTAACTTGTTGTCACCCTAGGCACGTTGCTAAGCTTGAGACATCATTCTGTACATTTATTTTGATTTTTATTGTAATATACTTTGAATGTTCTAATTTCAATAGTTAAGCTTGTCACATAGAGGTTACACTATACTCCAGGTAAATGTTTGATTTACCAATGTGAATTCCAGATGGGGGAGCGGAAGCAGTTTGTGAGCTCATACATGAGAAAGTCTTTCTCATATCTATATGACCCTTGTGTGCATATTGGGAATTTAGTACCACTACACCATTTTGCCGACTTAGACTAATGCACGTTTGTCTCCTCAGAATATCGAAGTCCATTATAGACAGTTTAATTTATATTCTGGGGTGAATGTTTGTTCTGAATATAGGAGACAAAATTATGGGAATGGACGAGCTTGGATACTTCTTTCATGTAAATGGGCTACATGCTTTATAAGGGAAATCATAATGGTTTATATGAACATGTTAAGTAGAACATTATAAAGTCATATTAGGAGGAATGGATTACTTGGTGGGATCCTTTGATTGCATGCTCGCATGTCATTCAGTATTAGGCTATGTTTCCCATAGGTATGTTTAGTTGTGACCAATTTTTATTTAGCCTTATTAAACTGACCTAGAGGTTATAAATCAACTATGACCTATAAACGCGCCTACTTCCGTGGTGGATTATGTTCTAACACACCTAAAGATAATATCCATGCTTTTATCAGTCAGGATAGACTGTCGTTTTGCTTTCTGACCTCCTGGTTTTGATGGTATGCTGGACTTCATTTTTTCTGATTTAGTGTCTCTGCGCGCTTTTACACTGCTGTTCAGTGTTAAAGTGCAAGTGTTCCTGCGTTATATTGTGTTTATGGATTGGTGCTTCCATGATTGGCATATCTGATTTACTAATAAGACCCTAGTAATGTGCACAGGTGTGCCAAGGGCCTGTAAAAGAAATGCTACTAGTGGCCATGCAACACAGATTGTGCCACCAACAAAAGTAACCTTTCAAAGGGTACTCAGACCTGCCACTCCAGTGTGCCGCAGTTTTTAACTGCAATGTCGACCTGGCAAGTGCACCCACTTGAAAGGCCGTAACCTTCCCTTCCCTTCCCTTGAATGTAAGACATCACTAAGGTAGGCCCACGGCACCCCTATCGGCAGGGTGCAGTGTGGGTGAAAGGTAGAACATGTACTGCTGTGTGTTACATGTGCTGATAGTGAAATATTGTGCAATTTGTTTTTCACTATGACAAGGCAATCTGTCTCATAGGCTAACATGGGAGTTGTCTTGTAACATCTCACAAGCCTTACCTTCCATTGGGACAGGATAGAGGAATGGAGTTTGGGCTTCCTGAACTGAGAATTTAATAACACTCCTTTTAGGAAAAGATGGCTTTTAAATTATGTGTTTGAAAATGCCACTTTTAGAAAGTGAGCATTTTCTTGCTTAGCCACCCTGTGCACCTCTGCCATTTGTGTATTCACCGTCTGGGTTCAGGGTGACAGGACCCGGGAATGGGCATTCGCACTAGACAGACACAAGGGGGGGTGGGTTGTGGTGTGCCCTGCCTTTCTGGGTAGACTCATAATCAGGCTCAATAGACCTGGCTGCATTTAGAGTAGTGGGATGAGTTGTTACTTGCACCTGAATGGACTCTGGCTGCCTCTCACAAACTGTCTCCTACTCCTGGAGTGAACCTGACCTGAGCCAGGCAGTTCTGGTTTACGCATGCCAGAGGGTTTTGTTTGTGCCAACTTCAAAGGAAAATGTGATCTAAATATTGAGGACCGGACCCCAGGATTTTGGCACTCTTTGGGATCAAGAAACCTGTCAAGAAGAAGAGCCTGAGAAGCTGTGAGGAGGGACTACAACTTTACTGGGTGCTTTGCTGTGTTGGCCTACAGTGGCTTCTTCTGTCTTGGGCAGGGAAAAGACTAGACTAAACTTTCTACAACTTCTTCTTCTGAGTATCTCCAAGGGCTTGAAGTAGAGCTTGCCTCCTGTTCAAGAAGTCTCAAGAATAGCAAAGACTTCGCCTTCCTCTAGGTACCGCATCTGGGACTGTGGGTCTCAGCTGCCACAGAGGGAAACTGAAACCCAATGCCATCACCAAGACTGCTGCTGGCTCAGTGACCTGAAGGCACCACAGAGGACACTACCGCACTTCACACCGCCGCACTTCGCACCACAACCCTGGTCTCACCAACGACGCCGTCCGCCACCACCACTGAGCCGCTGCTTGCAACGCGATCCGTCCTGCACCACCTCACTTCACTCCACTGCCCCAGTCTCACAGATGCCGCTGCTGCGAGCTGACATTGCTGCTGATGCCTGCACCATGGTTTGGGGGAACCGCTCGTAAGTTACATAACACACTGCCCACCCCACACTGCAGTCCCGCGTGCTGACACCAGCCCCATCGATCCCAGATCGTTGCTAACACCGTGACGAGCACCGCCCCACTTCGCACTGCAGCCCTGGTCTTACCGACGCCGCTGGACGACCACCACTGAACCGCTCCCTGCACCATAACCTGAGGGCATCGCACACCGTACCGCTCCACTTAAAACCACAGCCTTGACACCCGCTGCAGCTGGCCCACACCCACCGAAACAAAAGGTACTGTTTGAGGGTCTTCCAACACCGCAGCTAGCCGGCACCACCACAGCTGGCTGGAACCGTTGGATTGATTGGTTAACACCCCCGTAGTAATGCTGGACAGAGCTATCTACTTCAAGGAACAGTTTCTAAAGTCTATTTTTGCTTGTTGATATTTTTGAATAACTGTATGCTGGATTCTTATTGTTCTGGTCTTGTTTTGCACAGATAAATATTGGCTAGTTTTCTAAAACTGGTGTGGTGTCCTTTTGTAGGGTTTTCACTGTATTACTGTGAGTTATGTGCAAACGCATTACACATTGCCTCTGAGATAAGCCTGACTGCTCCTGTCAAGTTGCCAAGGGGGTGAGTAGAGGTCATTTTAGAAGTGTATCCCCCTTACCCTGACTAGAAGGAAGGGTTCCTACTTAGTCAAGGTGCAAACCATTGCCAACTAGAGACCCCCATTTCTAACATTGGTGTCAGCAGTGTGGATAGGACTTGTGTTTGCACTTGACCTACAGTTATTGGTGCACACTACTACCATATCGCAGACCACTACAGACCACACACTGTTATCTTTTTGGTCTATTTTTGATCGTGCCCTGTGCTTTGAGCTTGAACATTCTACTGTATCATGCCTGAGTCAATAGTATTATCAGTTGCATCCCTAGAAGTGGCCTTTCAGGAGAAAAGGTTGGAAACCTACAACGTGGAGGAGTTGAAGGCTATTTGCAAAAACCTGAAAGTCCAAATCAGAGTCCTCACTAGGAGAGAGGAACTACAAAAGGTGCTGAGAGCCTGGGTAGCAAAAGACACACAATTGATTGACGGTAGCAGCCAGACATGACAGTAAGCAGTCTGGAGATCTTAGTATGGAGGCTGAGGAGCCTTTTCAAATGGTTGATGTGCTTTTGGGAGGGGAGGGACCCCCAGCCAGCAGTGGCTTGTCCCCAGAGGAGCTGGAGGACAGGCAGGAAGCAAGGAGAGATGCAATGGAGCGGAAAGGCTCAAGTTGGCAATGGAAGAGAAAAGAATGATGTTAGACCATGAGCTCAAAGTAAAGGAGCTTGATCATAGGTGTAGGTCCAGCACAGATGGTGGTAGCAATACCTCAGTAATCTCAGATAGAACAGTACACATTCCCAAGAATGAAGAAGAGAGTACAAGAAGGGGGATGAGAAACAAAGGTGAATTCAGGACTATGAGGCAGCCATCCACATGAATGGGGTCCCTAAGAAGAATTGGGGAGCTGGATTGTGGAACCACTTTGCAGAGGAGGAGGGGGCACATTGTCAGTGCTGGATAAGGGGTACAACTTCACCTACACTGACATGAAGGAGGCTCTCCTCACCAGGTATGGCCTTACCCCAGACAAGTCCAGGGATCAGTTTCAGTCCAGTAGGAAAACTGATGCACACACTTGTTTAGAATGTGTAGACTCTTTTTGAAGAGCATTCAATGGTTGGGTGAAGGGCAGAAATGTGACAGATTTTCAGGAGCTCTACAATCTGATTGTGTGGGACCACTTGTCTAGTCTATGGTTTGCAGAGCTGTGCCAGCACTTGACTGGTAGTAAGCTGACTGACCCCAGGAAGCTTGCTATCAAGGCAAACCGCTGGGTGAGCACCAAGGTCCACAAGAAGGTGTATGGGGGAGACTCCACCAAAGTTGGGCAGGGTCCCCAGCAGAAGAGTGAGGGGGACATGGGTAAAGAGAAGGAGTTCTCTATCGGGCCCCAAACTAGTAATCAGGGTAAGGATTCACACCCCCAGGAGATAAGAAACAATGGGTTTCTTCGGGAAAGTCTGCAGAGACGAAACCCTTGAAACTGCTATGCATGTGACCAGGTGGCTCACATGAAGGGGGACCCCAAATGCCCAAAGCAGGCACAGCCACCCCCTGGTGGACAGTCCAAGGTGTTGGCTAATGTAGGGCTTCGGGAGGAGGGGGACCCAGAGGAGGGTGGGGAACCCGTATAAATGACCCTTGTCTCACTAGGGGACAGTGAGTTGGTCCCGGGAAGCCAGGTGCCTGCAAACACTAAGTACAGCACCTGGATGACCTTCAATGGGAAAATCTTAGAGGGTCTCAGAGATACTGGAGCCAGTGTGACCTCAGTCCGGTGTCAGCTGGTATCTGAGGAGCAAGTAGTCCCTGGGGCATTACACCAAGTAGTTTCTGCAGACAACTCAGAGCTCCAATGTCAGGTGATTTATATCGGAGTAAAAGATAAAATAAAACATGGATTTCTGCACAACAAGAAATAATGTGAATGCTCTTTGCTTAAGCCAATGCTTTCTAATTAAATTTCTCACCGCTTATCTACAGAGGACCACAGACTCAAATGTATCATGTGTAGTAATTAGTTTACATTGACTACTTATGTTACATGTACATGACAATAAACTGTAATACCAAAAGTTATCTAGTGAAGCTTGTCATGAGGTGTCAAGAGTATTGAAGAAACTGAAGCTCTTGATCATTGACAAGGTGAGCATAGTTTTAAACTTACTGCTTGCCTTTGTACACTTAAGAATGCAGAAGCTTTTCAAAACAGAGTATGACATGCTGTTTGGATGAAAGCATTTAATATTCTATGGTGATTTACAAAAACAAAGGAAACAATCAACGGACGACCACGGTTAAGCACTTCAATTCCAAGTGTTTCATGTAATATGGTTAGGTACAACTACTCCCAGCATCCGCTGTTGATAGATGCCACTGTTTCGAGAGGGCAGTAAGATTTGTTACACAATACAATACAAGTGGCAATAGGATATTTAACATGCTGAAAAAAAACTGGGGCCTCCTAAAGGAGGTTCCGGGCCTTAAGAACTTTCTCATCAATATGCCATCTATCACCTATAGAAGGGGTAGATCGTTTTGCAATGTATTGTGTCCAAGCTATGTAACCAACAAGCATGAAACATGGCTACCTCCTAAACCAGAAGGTTTTTTCACTTGTGGGTCCTGTAATGTCTGTCCTTTCGGCAAAAACAAAATCACTAATTTTGCTTACAACACTCCCAGATTAAACAATATTGCATATTTTATCAACTGCAACACCACACATGTTATACATGTGTTGGGATGTAAATGTGGTATAATATATGTGGGAAGTACAGTTCGCCCACTAAAGATTCGAATACAAGAGCATCGCTGGGCAATACTCAATAAGGACAGTAGAGATCCTTTAAGTGATCGCGATATGGGTGTACATCCAGATGATGGTTCATTTTGGTTGCATGGTATTGACCATGTACCCACTGGAGAAAGAGGTGGTGATAGAGAACTACTAGTCAGGCAGAATGAGGCCAAATGGATTTGTCGCTTTAGGGCAACACAGATGGGTCAAAAGATGGGGAGCTTCACTACTTCCTTGGTTAAATGAAGGTTGGAACCCAATATACTCTATTTCATTGCCAGCCATTTGGTCTCTTCAGTATTAAATATGTGTTTATGATGACAGTATGTACATATGAAGCCTAGGATGAACCATCTTCCTTGATACCTTTGTCAAGAATGTACACATTGAACTGGGCCTTCCTCTCCCCTGTCTTTTGTATTATCAGGTGAGTGGGTAGTTCTTCTTCTTGACGTGCCTCTTTTTGTGAATAATATGCTTCATGAGACGTTGCATACACAGGTTTTTTTTACAATTTTTTTGTTTATGTCTTCCTCTATGTTACTTACAAGCAGTTTCTTAGCTTTGCTTGTACACATAGGAGTACAATACACTTGTCAGTTAAAAATTAGGTTATTCTTCTTGTTATTGTTTTCCCTTCCAAGATTTCATTTTCAATTATCTCATGATGTATATTATTTTCATCACGATGTGTAGTTGGTCAATGTAAGATGGCCACCATTGTGATGTCCTTTCACCTATTAAGATTGCCTTTCTCTGACTTTTGCCACATCTGAATGCTTTTTTGTTTATTCTACATTTTTTCTTTTCGTGTTTAGTTATAATATATTATGATACGGTTACTTACATCCCATTATAGTTTTTAGCTCTAGACACGATCTTACCGATTGCTGTTTTGCATCTTCACCGCTCTTTTTTATTCGAGCATGGAGAAGGTCTTGTTATTTTTCTTTCCTCTTTTTTTGAAAATGTATCTCTTCTATCTTAGAATGGAAACTGTCTGTTTCGTGGTGCGGATCAACCCGACTCTGTGTATATATATTTTTTTGATCTTACAAGATGGCCGATCTTACTATAGTGCTTATTCCACGATTTGGCTCTTTCTCTATTTCTGTTATTCATTTGTGACGCATAATTGACGTCACTATGTGATTGGCGTCGACCACGGCCGGCTTCAAATAATGGTGCGAGGCAGGTCGCTAGATTGCTGCTGGTTATCATGCTATTCTTCGTACCTCCTGCGTCGTGTAAGTGTCTTCCTACAATATACTCTGCGGAGCATTTTCTTTGGTGCAGGGAAGCCGGGATGAATCTATGCTTACTGTTTAACGTGATTCTCGGTGTTTTTTACATATAATGGGGGTAACTCTTTCATATCGGTTACTGGCTCGTTTTGATTCACAAGCGTTCTCATGTATTCAAATTAATTTTCAAATACCTTGCTTTTATTCACAATTTGACGACTTTGCTTGTTGGTTTTGTTTGATTCTCATGAAGATGAATAAGTGTAGGGCTAGTAGCATTTTTTGTCTTACATTGTATACAGGGTATTCTGGGTGTGTATTCACCGGCTATATCTAGTTGACACTTTTTTCGTTCCTCACATGTTGATCGATATACGTGTATGGACATCTAATGGGTGTTTACCCTATTAATGCCCTAGGATTAACATTTTCTCAATATCTTTTGATACTGCATTTTCCACCTGATATAGGTCTATGGCCACCAAATGGGTGTTTCTTTTTAACTTTAACCCCAATAATGCCCTAGGATTTATATTTCCTTAGCAACTTCTGATACTGTATTCTTTACCCCATACAAGCTCTGGGACTAGTATGCCTGTTTCTTTACATCCTACGTTGTAGTTCTATGGCGTTTTAACAATATATGATATCTTTTCCCCCTACTCTGGTCTTTATACATGAGCCCCGTTTGTTTATGGTACCTTTCTATTTTGGTGGGTTTTTTTGTTATGTATTTAGTGTCTAGTATGTTTACCAGCAATTGATTTTTCCTTCTTTTAATTTAGATTTCGCAGTAGGAATTGAAATATTTTTCTCTTTGACTGCGAGTGAACTCCGGTATTCTTATGATTTCCGCTGTCTAATTAACATAGGGATGGTATATAAACAATTGAAATATACCAAAGGTGAGATATGGACATTGTGGTATAATATTAGGTTACCTATGCTAATAGGTTGTATGGACCTCTTTAATACGGGTACCTATTTTTAGTACAGTTGTTCAATTGTGTTGGTATGCTCTGTGGTCCAATTGCTTTCCTCTGTGGGATCACCGCAATTGATTTAAGAAATATTGCTTTGATTCGAGATCTTTCCCGGCTAACTAAGTATCTTAGATAACAGCATATGTTTTAATCTGATCTGGTCACGCTCCACGACCCTCTTTCATTGTTCCATTCCTTTTAATAGAATTGAAGCTTGATTTGATACTATTGGATATATTTTTTACCTTCATGTGACTTTACCATCTGCACGATACAGACACTAAATATTGGTCGTTACAGTACCTAATCTTCATTTTACTTTTAGGGTGAGATTATTTCTAATTATCACCTTTTTAGGACTTGACATTTCCTGTACACACTAGTCTGGTCAGGTGTTGAGACTTTCCTTTATTCTATATTTTTTCTTGTCAAAGTTTGAGAATTTCCTTTATTCTATTTTCTCTTGTCATACTTTGGTTAACTTTGGCTTAGTGCACTTTTTCCCCCTATCTTTATATTCAAAATTTGTTCATGTCTACATCTGACGTTTATTTTTGCTCCTTGCTTCCCACCATACCTATATCTTTGAGCACTTGATGTGTAATATGTGTGTGTTTTTTATGATAGTGGTCATGGAAATTTATGTATGCACATATTTAGGAACTTTACCTGTTTATTGTAGTTTTTGTAATGTTTAGTCTTGTGAATATAAGTCATGTGGGCCGTCTATTGATTTGATTATGTTTGTACATGTATTAATGTAATGTGTTACATGTTTATTTATGTTATGTTTCTATGTTACTGTTTCAGCCCTGATGAAGTTCCTTTGGCATTAAGGAACGAAACGCGTTGGCTGTGTGCCAGTTTTAAACGATACTCTGAATAAAGAAGATTGATGGATTATACTTGTCTATTTGAATGACTTTTCTATGAGTGCAGCTTCATTATCCATGAACTAATATTCTAAGGTGACCTACTGCAACTTACCCCTGTCAAAAAACAGCCTGTTTTAAAGACACTTCTCCATAATGAAACAAGAAATTCTTTGGGAAGTATTGGCAATGTAAATATTTGGTTAAACTTCGAATGCAAGGAACTAGTGAAGAATATGCATCAAGCCTCTGATGTGGAATATGGAGTTATGCTGAAGGACATTAGAGCAGGAGGAGTTCTGGCAAAAGAGGGGAAGCTTGCTTTGGAAAGTCAACTTAACAAGAAACTATTTTCATCTAACAACACAGCAGAACATCTAATGTACAATTTGACTGAAGAAGACAAATCTAAAGTCTGTTTAATGCCTACACTTCAAGAGTGCTCCAATTTTAAAGAACGGTTACTGAAACTGTAAAGAGAAGATATTTGGAAAAAAATAGTTACCAATAAAATGGAACACTAGGGAGTAACAATACTACTAACTGAAAAACTACAAGCAAAATTATATTCTTTGAAGAAGTCTGTATCAAGGATTGCAGGATTATAAAAGTGTTTGCGCATGTGCAAAAACTGTTGAGCAATTTTGTGGTGAATTTAAATGTTGGTTAGTAAGTGATGCTATGGGAAAAGTTATTGATATCATGAATTTTCCAAATAGGGATGAGGTTGAATACTTAGCCATAAAATTTGATCAGATTGATGGCAGGAGGCAAACTGGCTGATGTGTTGTACATTTCTTTCTTGTAGAGGACTTATATGTCCGGCGGCACCGGCGGTGTCTCTAGCATATGCTGTAACTATCCATAAATCTCAAGGTTTAAGTGTAGACGCAGCTTTTATTAATATTGGTAGTACTGTATTTAAAGAAGGTATGTCATCTGTTGCATTGTCTCGAGTAAGAACATTATGCGGTTTGTTTTTGGTTGATTTTGATGACAGGAAAGTTAGTGCCGATGCAAGTTATGTCAGAGAGTACAATCAGATAAGAAATGTGTTCACTCCTCATTTACGACAGTGTCCCACTTATGAAAAATTGATAATTTGTCCAAAGCTGAAGCTCACAAAAGAATCTACAGCTGTTGCTGAAAAGAAAGGAAAAGAAGGAGAACAAGGAAGGTGTTAAGAAGAAAAGACTGGGGAATGAGGAAGATATTGTAGGTTACCAGTTGTCAGACACTTCTGGAGTCAACTGCTATGCAAATGTTGTTCTCAATGTACTGTTTCATTTCCCACATCTTGTAAATGCAATTGAACAGAAACCACAGAACAGATTATGTTCTGCACTCTGTTGTTTGCTGCAACGTTTACATAGGATTTTAATACATTGTGCTCCAGGCATTCGAGATATAGTAGAAATATGTAGTGAATCAGAAGTATTTACTCTTGATACTCAAAAAGATGCACAGGAATTTATAACGGTCATCCTTGGCGTTTTAGAAGAAGAACTAAGTATAGACGACTTATGTGGACTGAGTTACACATGGAACCATGACTGTGAAGACTGCTCTTTTACATCTACCACTAAAATCAATTCTGAGCAATTTCTACATTGAACACTGCTGGATTCCAAAACTGTGCCTTTTGAAAGATTGATTAAAAAGGCAAACAAAAATATATGCTGTCCAAATTGTAGATCAGATGTTATGTCTACATTGCACATATGAAGAAGTGGAAAATACCTTGTATTAATGTTGCAACAATGCAGAGCAGATGGATCTAAATTGGAAACCAAAATTACAAACATAAAAGCTGGACAAATATCAATTTCTGGAAGAACTTATACTACTATAGCTATTATCTTTCACAAAGGAGTTAATGTAACATGTGGACACTACACTGTCTATTTAAAGAGTGAAACTGGATGAATGGAATGCAATGACAGCAACCTTATATTCAAATCAAAAGGGATTTTCAAACTACGAAATTCTTACCTTTTGTTTCTTCAACCAAAGTTTTAAGGCATATATCTGACTAAAAAGTAATGTACCGTGTTTCTTCAACGTGGATCATCAGTGTTTTAGACATCATTCGGCCTATCAAGGTTGATGCCTTTAAAGAGTTCACCAAAATTCAAGAGTACTTTTATCTTCCACAAAGGATTTAATATAACATCTTGATACTACAGTGTCGAATTAAAGAGTGAAACTGGATAGACACAATGTAATCACATCAATCATAAATTGAAACAGAAACTGCTTTTCAAACTACAAAATAGTCACCTTTTGTTTGGAGAATTAATTTTAGGATACGTTTGTGTAGGTTAGTTTAGAAATTGTAGGTCAAACAATAAAGTGTTTGAAGTGGGTGTAATTGATAGTGTTACGTAATCGTGATATACTGTGCAGTTTTTTTCCCTACAATCTATGCAATTGATGTTTTCACCATTTCGAAGGATGAAATAATTTTATACAGTACATTGTTTATGGTGTACAAGTATAAAAGCTGAGAACAGAAAAAAGGGAAAGTTAGATGTTTTTCTATAATGCAATATACCTTTACAGCATAAGTAATGTGCACTGTTTTGTTTCTGGAACTTTGTAAATGTAATACAATTTATATTTATGTTCTTTTTCAACAGAGGTTGGAGGTAGATCTCTTCATATGTGTCAACATACTTGTAGTGTCACATGAGCATTTGTTTGAGATACTGCTGGAGAGGGTATTCTCACAGAAAGAGTACTTCACATGCTTTGGCACTATTTTCTGTCCCCTGGAGGGGATTGTGAAAAACTCCCATGCAATTTATTGCCACTTTGCTTGGGGTTGGTCCTCCAAAGACCTATTTTCAACAGGGTTTGGCAACTGATTTTCACTAACACCAGATGACATTTCATTGGCAAATGATGGGGAACGTGCCACAATTTAATACAGAAGCTAAAAGAGAAGGTGCTGAATTGACATGGGGGTTTTCTTTACAATCTTTATGATTATTTTTCCCCACTGTTTAATTATGAAAATGTATACAGAACATTCATTATGGAGTACAGAAGCTGAGAACAGTAAAAAGGGAAAAGAATATGCTTTAGTATAATGAGAAATTGCACAGTAAATATTTTCTGCTTTGCTTATAGTATAATCTTATGCACTGCAGATACTAAAGGTTTATCAAGGAATCATAACTTATATTTATGTTCTTTTTCTTTTTAAACAAATGAATGACACCATCTATTGAAGTAAAGTAATTTACTAATTACTTCTTTCTAAGTACTTTTACAAAGTAATAATATAAAGATGTTCACCAAGATACAGTTTCAAGAGCCACTGAGACATCCAGACACACACTGATAAAGCCACTCATACTTCCAGTCACTCACTCATTCAGCCACTCACACACTCACTCAGTCACTGATATAGCCAGTACCATATTCAGTCACTTACAAATACATCTACTACTACATTTACTCACTTACCCATACAGATATTCACACACTCACTTACTCGCTAATACAGATACTAACACATGCACTCACTCACCCACACAGTAACTCATAAAACCACTCAGCCATGCATATAATCAGTAACACACCCAGTCGCCCTCCTATGTAACTACTAATATACCCAATCTCTCAACCATAATCTAGAAAGACATACACTCAATCCTCTAAATGGTGACACATACACTTACTTACTTATACAGCTGCTAACAGTCAGTTACTGATACAGCTACTGTCATACATATTCAATATTACATTCAGGCACTGACTCAGTCACTCACTCACCCTTGCAGGCACTCATACAGCCACTTGCTCACTGTTACAGACACTCACACACCCACTTACTCACCCATATAAATACTCACACATCCATTCACACACTGATAAAGACTCTGATACACCTAGTCACACACTATTGTATACACTATTATACCCAAGCACACACTGATGCAGACACTAACACACTCAGGCAGACACTCATCCATACACTGACACACCAACGCATACACTCATGTATACACTCATATATTTTAACACACACTGATGCATACAGTAACATACCCAGGCATACACAGATGGATACATTGACACACCTAGGCATACACTTATGTGTACACTGATACAACCAGGCACACACTGGCATGTACACTATCACACCCAGGCACACACTGATGCAGACACTGAGAAACCCATACACACACTGATGCACACACTGACACAGCCACTCACTTAGCCATGCAGCTACTTACACATACACTCACTCAACCATTTATAGGTACTTACACACCCACTGAATTATTCATACAGTCATTCACACAGTCACTTACTCACCCATACAACTCACAGTCACTGACTCACTTATACAGTCACTCACAGAGCCACTAATTCACTTATACAACCATAAAACAGCCCCTCAATCATCCATAGAGCCACTCACATCCAGTGCCTCACTCATACAGCTACTCACTCACCCAGTCACTCCCTCATACAGCCATAGCACAGCCATTCAGTCACCCTTGTAGCCACTCACACACCCAGTATCACACTCATACTTCCATTCACAGTAAGTCACAGATACATCCACTCAGACACCCACTCGCTCATCCATGGAGCCATGCAGTCACTCACTCATACAGCCACACACACAGCCAGTCAGTCACCCATTTGGGCACTCACACACTCTTTCTTATACATACACATGCATACAATTTATTTTTTGTAAACTATGAAAGGTGGTTCTAACGAGAACCTTTTTTTTTATTTACAAAATGTGTTTTTTGTTTTTTAACATTGTGTACTTTTGGTTTTTTTTTCAGAAATAAAATGGCAACTGGAAAAAAATATGAACTGAAGAAACATAAAAATAGTGTAACAAGCGTCATGATCGCAATTTTAAAAAGAAAAAAATTAACAGGTGTGGTTCTTTGCTGAACAGAACTGCAGCAACAGACTGTTCCCCACTGTGAGGACTTTTTTGCACTCCAAACAAAATGACCCCATTCTTCTTAGTTCTGGGGACTTCTGTGGGAGATGTTGCTCCACTTCGGGGGGAATTGGCTCTACCGGTGTAATTGGATTTGCAGTAGAAGTAGATGGTTGTCCTCCATTGCACTCCCTCTGCTCTCTTTTCAACTCCTTGCGGAGGATTTTCTCAGGTGGGTCAACATACTTGTAGTCCCACAGGAGAACTTTTAAGTTGTTCCCCTGGAAAGAGTCTTTCCGCACAACGAGCGCTTCACATGCTAGGCCACTGTATTTTTCTCTCCAGAGGGGATGGTAAAGAAACCCCAGGCTATGGATTGCCTCTTTCCTGGGGGTTCCTCATTAGAAGAATTGTCATCTTCAGGGTTTGACTCTTGCTGCTCACTTCCACAAGATACCATTTTATTTTTTAAAGCAACACAAAAGCAATAATCAAAATGCACTTCCAGTACTAGAAAATTGAAGAGAGTACTAAAGATGCCTCCAATCTCTCCACTGGAAGTGTGTAAAAGAGAAAACTGTGTGGGGACTTTCCTTCTAGAATAATGAAGTGTGTTGTTCAATGAAATCCCTTTATTCTATAGCCATGTGATATCCGCGAATTTCAACGTATTCGTGAACAGCGATGCACACTGGCGTATTTACGATTACGGGAGTGCAAGTGTATCCCCAGTAAAACTCAGGAGCATACTATTTTTTCAGGTGATATGCACCTAGAGGGTCTCCACCCAGAGCTTTAGAGCAGGCTATGTAACATACAGCCAGCTCTAGATATTGCTTTAGTGTCTGTATCAAGTGAATATGTACAGGCTAATACTCAGGATACACTTGGCTATTCCACAATTAAGACAAACACCACAAATACCTCATTGGCTCCTCAAATTCGCTCCTTGGGCAGGGTGTTGAAGATAGCATTATGGAATGTTGCAGGCATAAGGGGTAAATCAGATTGCCCCCAATGGCTTGAGCTCGTCAGCCTTCACAAGATTTGTCTATTTCAGGAAACATGGAGTTTGACCCCCATATTTATACCTGGGTTCATGACTTTCCAAAGACCAGCCATTCCATCCAAATACGGCCCGCCATCAGGTGGGTTGCTTATCCTAATTAACACTTCACTTAACTGCGATTGCAAGGAAGTAGACACTAACAGCCATGATATCTTAGGGGTAAGGCTAAAGAATGACAAGGGCAAAACCATCAACATTTTCAATGTGTATGCCAGAAGTACCAGAGGAGGTAGCTCTCCAACTTTGCATGCCCTGGACCAACTATTGGAAGCTAGACAGGATGGTCACTCCTTACTAGTCGGTGGTGATTTCAATGTGACATTTGAGCCACTGGATTGGGTAGAGCCCCATGATGTGAGGGAGGAGGACAAAGCATGGATGGTACCATCTCTGGAGCTTACCCCCATTAAAAAATGGTCAAAAGCAGCATTACAGCTGAATGCCATCACCTTGGAACACAGGCTAAGAGCCGCAAATGGGAGAACAAGCTCAGACAAAGAAGGAGCGATGACCTTTAGTGGACTGAAAGGGACAAGCAGGATTGATTATCTTTTTGTAGATCTCATTCTATGGCCCTTGCTACAGGACATGGTTATTTTCCCATCCAGTGACAGTGACCACAATCTCCTTAGCCTGACTGTTGAACATTCATGGGACGAGAGGGCGAAGGTTGGATTGATTCCATTAAGCACCAAGGAGGTATTCCCCTCCAATAATAAACATCGACTTAAATGGCCTGCCGTTCTGGTAGACGAAACCAAGACTAGGGTGATCGCAAACGATCTAGAAAAGCATCTAGAGACCATAGGTGTTGAGCCCGACGACTCCCCCAATACATTCTCTTGTAGTAGCTCACACAAAGACTACTTTGACCACCTGACCATTTTTTTCTTGTCCACGGCCATAGGACCGGACCTAAACAGGCCAGACAGCTGGGTCCCAACTTATGGTTTAATAAAGAGTGTAGAGCATCAAGAGGGAGAATTTTCCATAGCTATTAGAAATAGGGATGCACCCAGTATTAGAGATGCCAGGAAGGAATATAAACAAGTACAGGCCAAAGCAAAGAGAAAATGGGAAGAGAGCAGATGGGAAGACCCAGGGGAGGCCATTTGTCATCCAGATGGCAGGAAGTTTTGAACCCTCTTGTCGAAGGGCAACTTCGAAAGAACACCCCCTTTGGCCAATAACATTCCAGCCCTAGAATGGCATTAACACTTCAGTCACCTCTATTCTGTCATGGGAACTCATGACGGAAATCAGTTGTTCCAGGACATAGGCTACCCAGCGTGTACCCTCTCTTTTTCCACAGAGGACATTTTATCTTGCCTGGATGCAATTGTACCTGCGAAAGCCCCTGGCCCGGATGGTATTCCAGGTGACCTCTTTCGCGCAGACAGGGAAAACTGGGCTACATATTTTATGAAATTGGCCAACGATATAGCTGGTGGGGGGAGGATCCCCGATTCGTGGAAAGGGGCTGAAGCAGTACCCATTTTCAAGAAAGGGGACAGGTCGATGCCTTCCAACTACCGCCCGATCAGCTTGATCGATTGTGCGCAAAAGGTCTTCTGCCGTTCCGTCTTGGCCAAAATCCAGCAGGATTTTGGCGGAAGACCGGCACAATGGATCAAGTATTTCGTTTAGTGATGTTATATTGGAAGGTTGTTGTTCTGGGCAAGGGAAGCCTATACTTTGCCTTCATTGATTTAAAAACAGCATTCGACCTCGTGCCCGGAGACTCATTATGGCGGGTGCTTAGGGATATCGGAATGCCCTTGGAGGTCCTGGAAATATTAGTTAGGTTACATGATGGGAATTACGCCCAAGTGAGATGCGGAAACCAGGGACAACTTACTGAGCCCATTAAGATCCAGCGGGAGGTTCACCAGGGCTGCGTACTAGCTCCAACCCTTTTTTCCCTGTACGTCAATCAGGTGGCAGATCTTTTGTGTTCTTTACCAGCTGATGCACCATCTCTGGCGAACCAAAAAATCGCCACACTGCTATTCGCCGATGATACCTTATTGATCTCCAAAACTCCCATGGGTGTTCAGAAACTTTTAAACCATTTTAAGGCATTCTGTGACGAGAGGGGCTTGGTTATTAACACCTCCAAAACCAAGCTAATGTTGGTCAACCCGCATAAATCTTTTAAGGGTAATATACTTCTGGATAATGTCCCGCTGGAGAGGGTTAGTTCATTTGACTACTTGGGTATTAGACTATCGGAGGGAATGGCTTGGAAGAGACATTTAGAGAAGGTCTCCTTGAAACTATCTCAGCTCACTGGGGCACTGAGTAGGGAGCATCGCTTGTCGTATACCAGGCCCGTAGCCCCTGCGCTCAAATTGTACAACTGCAAGGCTGTGATCAGAGCCCTTTATGGGGCAGAACTGTGGGGCACTGCATCCTCTAATGAGCTTGCAGCTGTGGAAAACAAGTTCCTTAGGAACCTGATATCCCTTCCTTTAAGCACACCTCTTCTGCCTCTTAAGCTTGTTCTGGGTATTAAGTCCATCAACGATCTTGCGAGGCTTCACCCACTGTTGTTTTGGCATAGATTGGCCTCTACCCCTGATTTGGCACACTATGCAGCTGCTTTTTAAGAGGTCTCAAATTTGGACACTGCAAATAAAATTGCCTGGATTAAACAAGTAAATGCTTTACGGTCTAACATTAGCTTGTCAAACCAGGCCATCAGCCAAGCACCTTCATACCCAAGAAGTCAAGTTAAACTTTTGTTTTGGGCTTGAGTCGATGAGAACAACTTTCGGAAAAACCATCTTGGCAACCTAACATATGCTTTCATCAATCTGAAACCCAATTGTCATCTAGAAAGCTACTTTGATATTATTAAGGTCCCAGCTGACAGGAAGTTGTACACACAGTTTAGACTCGGCAGCTTACCAATTCATGCTTTTACTAGCTCCTGGCAGAATAACAGATCTCATCCTAAGACCTGCCCTTCTTGTCCATGTCCACTTGAATCTATTGGCCATGTACTTTTTGCCTGCAAAGTATACGCAGTGCCAAGAAGCAAATGGCTAGCTCCTGTGTGTAGACAATTAGGGACCCGAAGCTCTAAAGACGCCCTACGGATACTAAAATCAGATGCCAGATCTCTTTCCGCCTGCGCCACTGCAAACTTTTTAGGCCACTTTTGGGTGATCAGAAGGAGGGCACAACCCATAAGGCTAACTGGCATGAATAGATAAAATAGGTTGTGCTGACTAATCAAGATTATCCTGACTAAGTAATGCAGCTTTTTAAATTCTTAAAATTGTTTTACGATTCTATTTTACGTATTTTATTCAGGTTTTTATGATTAGTCTTGGCACCTTGCCTTTTTGATTAAGGGTTTGATACGTGGGGTATTAACCTGCAAATTTAGTTGTATAAATATTAATGACGCACTTGCACTTTCGCCACATAATTATGTTAGTGAGACCCAAGTCATGAACTCTGTGGATATTGTTTTATTCATATGATGTTAACCCCTTCGCTGCCAGGCCTTTTCCCCTCCCTTGCCACGCCCTTTTTTGGCTATTTGGGGTAGTGCGCGCTGAGGCCCCTGTAACTTTTTGACCACATAAGGTATCCACGCCAAATTTGGGGATTCTAAAGGTACTCAGGGTTTGTGGATTCTCCTAGAGGGGTCACAGAAATGAGCCAAAATACAGCAAAATTTTGTTTTATTTCGGAAAAATGGGAAAAACGGGCTGCAAATGAAAGCATCTGGGTTTTTCCCTGCAAATGTTATCAAAAAAGGGTTTGTGGGGTTGAAATCACCATTTTCCCAGCTTTTCAGGGATACCAGACTTTTGTCAGAAACCCAACATTTTTTACACAGTTTTGGCATTTTTCTGGGCCATAGCCTAATTTTGCTATTTTTTGTGCTTTTGACCTCCTACCAGTTAATGGCAGAAATGGGTACAAAAGCAATAATGGATCCTGACAAGCTATACATTTTCGAGAAGAAGACAAAATTCTGAATTCAGCAAGGGGTCATTTGTGTAGATCCATCAAGGTTTTTTTATAGAAACTAACAGTTAAATATAGGATAAATTGAAAATTAGTTGAAAAAAACAGCCTTTTGTGTCAACGTTTTCACCTGTAACTTCTTCTAATTATGACAGCTCTTTGAAAGCAATATACCATTACATCCGCTGCACATTACTGGTTGTGGGGATATATAGGACTTGTAGGTTCACCAAGAACCAGACGAACCCAGAGCCAAAAACTGAGCAGCAACTTGCAATGGTTTTTTATTATGTAACGGGTATATAGTAATTATTCTGTAAAAATGTGTACATGGAAAAATCGGTATGAGAGACACCTATGTATTTCTGAAATGGGAACAAAATATAGAGTTTAGAAACAGTAGATATTTGCACATTTCTGAAATTGGGAATACTCATACTAGCATGAGAACTATCAGTCATTTTTTAGAATGACTTCTTTTTTACACAATATCTTTCATTTGGAAGGCAGAAATGCATCGAAAGTTAATAGATAATAACAGTTCCTTTACAAATCTGAATTACCCTAAGTCTCCTGATAAAAATGGTACCTCACTTGTGTGGGTAGGCATAGTGCCCGTGACAGGAAACGGCGCAAAACGCAACGTGGTCACAACTCAATATCGCAGTGAAAATTTACCCTTTTTTGGCAAAGTGCCTAGCTCTAGTTTTTTAACCCTAGCTCTGCGGGCACCTTGGGAAACCTAGCAAACCTATACATTTTTGAAAACTAGACACCCAGGGGAATCCAGGATGGGGTGACGTGACTGCCTCCCACCAGGGTCTGTTACCCAGAATCCCTTGCAAACCTAAAGAATTGTTTAAAAAAAACACATTTTCCCCACATTTCTGTGGTGGAAAGTTCCGGAATCTGCGTAGATCCACAAATTTCCACCCACCCTGCGTTCCCCAAAGTCTTACGAGAAAAACGGTACCTCACTTGTGTGGGTCGGCCTAGTGCCCGCGACAGGAAACGGCGCAAAACGCAACGTGGTCACACCTCAATTTCGCAGTGAAAAATGACCCTTTTTTGGCAAAATGTCTAGCTGTAGTTTTTGAACCTTAGCTCTGCGGGCACCTTGGGAAACCTAGCAAACCTATACATTTTTGAAAACTAGACACCCAGGGGAATCCAGGATGGGGTGACTTGACTGCCTCCCACCAGGGTCTGTTACCCAGAATCCCTTGCAAACCTAAAAAATTGACACAAAAAAAAACACGTTTTCCCCACATTTCTGTGGTGGGAAGTTCCGGAATCTGCGTGGATCCACAAATTTCCACCCACCCCGCGTTCCCCAAAGTCTTACGAGAAAAACGGTACCTCACTTGTGTGGGTCGGCCTAGTGCCCGCGACAGGAAACGGCGCAAAACGCAACGTGGTCACACCTCAATTTCGCAGTGAAAAATGACCCTTTTTTGGCAAAATGTCTAGCTGTAGTTTTTTAACCCTAGCTCTGCGGGCACCTTGGGAAACCTAGCAAACCTATACATTTTTGAAAACTAGAAACCCGTGTGCTTCCAGGGAGGCATGGCTTGCGTGGATCCCCCAACGTTTCCTTACCCAGAATCCGCTGCAAACCTCAATTTTAGCTGAAAAAATCACATTTTTCACACATTTTTGTGTGGGAAAGTTGTGGCATCACCGGGCTCACTCAAATTTCCCACCACCCAGCATCCCCCCTGGTCTCCCGGTAAAAATGGTGCCTCACTTGTGTGGGAGGCTGAAATACCCACGACAGACAAGGGCCCAAAACGCAGTGAGGCGACATCAAAATTGCCTATCTCAAAACCACCTAGTTTTGCAAGGGGGGGGGGTCACTTGGGTTTTTGGCCCGGTGCTCGGCAGCCATCTAGGGAAACCTACCAAACCCATACATTTCTGAAAACTAGACACCCGGGGGCTTCCAGGGAGGTATGGCTTGCGTGGACCCCCCAACGTTTCCTTACCCAGAATCCCCTGCAAACCTCAATTTTAGCTGAAACAAATCACATTTTTCACACATTTTTGTGTGGGAAAGTTGTGGCATCACCGGGCTCACTCAAATTTCCCACCACCCAGCGTTCCCCCAGGTCTCCCGGTAAAAATGGTGCCTCACTTGTGTGGGAGGCCCAAGTACCCGTGACAGGCAAGGGCCCAAAACGCAGTGAGGCGACATCAAAATTGCCTATCGCAAAACCACCTGGTTTTGCAAGGGGGGTCACTTGGGTTTTTGGCCCGGTGCTCGGCGGCCATCTAGGGAAACCTACCAAACCCATACATTTCTGAAAACTAGACACCCGGGGGCTTCCAGGGAGGTATGGCTTGCGTGGATCCCCCAACGTTTCCTTACCCAGAATCCCCTGCAAACCTCAACTTTAGCTGAAAAAATCACATTTTTCACACATTTTTGTGTGGGAAAGTTGTGGCATCACCGAGCTCACTCAAATATCCAACCACCCAGCGTCCCCCGGGGTCTCCCGGTAAAAATGGTGCCTCACTTGTGTGGGAGGCCCAAGTACCCGTGACAGGCAAGGGTCCAAAACGTATTGAGGCGACATGAAAATTGCCTACCTCAAAACCACCTGGTTTTGCAAGGGGGGGGGGGTCACCTGGGTTTTTGGCCCGGTGTTCGGCGCGGCCAAAACCTATTCAGGAGACATCAAAATTACCTATCACAAAACAACCTGGTTTTGCAAAGGGGGTCCTATGAGTTTTTGGCCACGGGCTTGGCGGCCACCTAGGGAAACCTACCAAACCCACACATTTCTGAAAACTAGACACCCGGGGGATTCCAGGGAGGTATGGCTTGCGTGGATCCCCCAACGTTTCCTTACCCAGAATGCCCTGCAAACCTCAAATTTAGCTGAAAAAATCGCCTTTTTCACACATTTTGGTGTGGGAAAGTTGGGGCATCACCGGGCTGACACAAATTTCCTACCACCCAGCATTCCCCCGTGTATCCCGATAAAAACGGTGCCTCACTCGTGTGGGAGGCCCAAGTACCCGCGACAGGCAAGGGCCCAAAACGTATTGAGGCGACATGAAAACTGCCTACCTCAAAACCACCTGGTTTTGCAAGGGGGGGGGGTCACCTGGGTTTTTGGCCCGGTGTTCGGCGCGGCCAAAACCTATCCAGGAGACATCAAAATTACCTATCACAAAACAACCTGGTTTTGCAAAGGGGGTCCTATGAGTTTTTGGCCACGGGCTTGGCGGCCACCTAGGGAAACCTACCAAACCCACACATTTCTGAAAACTAGACACCCGGGGGATTCCAGGGAGGTATGGCTTGCGTGGATCCCCCAACGTTTCCTTACCCAGAATGCCCTGCAAACCTCAAATTTAGCTGAAAAAATCGCCTTTTTCACACATTTTGGTGTGGGAAAGTTGGGGCATCACCGGGCTGACACAAATTTCCTACCACCCAGCATTCCCCCGTGTATCCCGATAAAAACGGTGCCTCACTCGTGTGGGAGGCCCAAGTACCCGCGACAGGCAAGGGCCCAAAACGTATTGAGGCGACATGAAAACTGCCTACCTCAAAACGACCTGGTTTTGCAAGGGGGGTCACCTGGGTTTTTGGCCCGGTGCTCGGCAGTCACCTAGGGGAACCTACCAAACCCACACATTTCTGAAAACTAGACACCCCGGGGATTCCAGGGAGGTATGGCTTGCGTGGATCCCCCAACGTTTCCTTACCCAGAAGGCCCTGCAAACCTCAAATTTAGCTGAAAAAAAATCACCTTTTTCACACATTTTTGTGGGGGAAAGTTGAGGCATCACCGGGGTGACACAAATTTCCTACCACCCAGCGTTCCCCGGGTCTCCCGATAAAAACGGTGCCTCACTCGTGTGGGAGGCCCAAGTACCCGTGACAGGCAAGGGCCCAAAACGTAGTGAGGCGCACTACGTTTAGGACCCTTGCCTGTTGAGGCGCACTACGTTTTGGACCCTTGCCTGTCGCGGGTACTTAGGCCTCCCACGCGAGTGAGGCACCGTTTTTATCAGGAGACCCAGGGGAACGCTGGGTGGTAGGAAATTTGTGTCAGCCCGGTGATGCCTCAACTTTCCCACACAAAAATGTGTGAAAAAGGTGATTTTTTCAGCTAAATTTGAGGTTTGCAGGGCATTGTGGGTAAGGAAACGTTGGGGGATCCACGCAAACCATACCTCCATGGAATCCCCCGGGTGTCTAGTTTTCAGAAATGTGTGGGTTTGGTAGGTTCCCCTAGGTGGCCGCCGAGCACCGGGCCAAAAACCCAGGTGACCCCCCTTGCAAAACCAGGTCGTTTTGAGGTAGGCAATTTTCATGTCGCCTCAATTCGTTTTGGGCCCTTGCCTGTAGCGGGTAATTGGGCCTCCCACACAAGTGAGGCACCATTTTTATCAGGAGACCCAGGGGAACGCTGGGTGGTAGGAAATTTGTGTCAGCCCGGTGATGCCACAACTTTCCCACACACAAATATGTGAAAAAGGTGATTTCTTCAGCTAAATTTGAGGTTTGCAGGGCATTCTGGGTAAGGAAACGTTAGGGGATCCACGCAAGCCATACCTCCCTGGAATCCCCCGGGTGTCTAGTTTTCGGAAATGTGTGGGTTTGGTAGGTTTCCCTATGTGGCCGCCAAGCCCGGGGCCAAAAACTCATAGGACCCCCTTTGCAAAACCAGGTTGTTTTGTGATAGGTAATTTTGATGTCTCCTGAATAGGTTTTGGGCCCTTGCCTGACGCGGGCACTAGGCCTACCCACGCAAGTGAGGTACCATTTTTCTCTGAAGACTTTGGGGAACGCAGGGTGGGTGGAATTTTGTGTCAGCCCGGTGATGCCTCAACTTTCCCACACACAAATGTGTGAAAAAGGTGATTTTTTCAGCTAAATTTGAGGTTTGCAGGGCATTCTGGGTAAGGAAACGTTGGGGGATCCACGCAAGCCATACCTCCCTGGTATCCCCCGGGTGTCTAGTTTTCAGAAATGTGTGGGTTTGGTAGGTTCCCCTAGGTGGCCGCCGAGCACCGGGCCAAAAACCCAGGTGACCCCCCTTGCAAAAACCAGGTCGTTTTGAGGTAGGCAATTTTCATGTCGCCTCAATTCGTTTTGGGCCCTTGCCTGTAGCGGGTAATTGGGCCTCCCACACGAGTGAGGCACCGTTTTTATCGGGAGACCCGGGGGAACGCTGGGTGGTAGGAAATTTGTGTCAGCCCGGTGATGCCACAACTGTCCCACACACAAATATGTGAAAAGGGTGATTTTTTCAGCTAAATTTGAGGTTTGCAGGGCATTCTGGGTAAGGAAACGTTGGGGGATCCATGCAAGCCATACCTCCCTGGAATCCCCCGGGTGTCTAGTTTTCAGAAATGTGTGGGTTTGGTAGGTTTCCCTAGGTGGCCGCCAAGCCCGGGGCCAAAAACTCATAGGACCCCCTTTGCAAAACCAGGTTGTTTTGTGATAGGTAATTTTGATGTCTCCTCTATAGGTTTTGGGCCCTTGCCTGACGCGGGCACTAGGCCTACCAACGCAAGTGAGGTACCATTTTTCTCTGAAGACTTTGGGGAACGCAGGGTGGGTGGAATTTTGTGGACCCACGCAGATTCCAGAACTTTCCACCACAGAAATGTGAGGAAAATATGTTATTTTGGACACATTTTTAGGTTTGCAATGGATTCTGGGTAACAGAACCTGGTGAGAGCCAGTGAAGTCACCCATCCAGGATTCCCCTCGGTGTCTAGTTTTAAAGAATGTACAGGTTTGCTAGGTTTGCCTACGTGCCAAGTGCGCTAGGGCCCAAAATCCACAGGTATGCACATTTCTATAAAAAATCCGGAGCCCAGTGGCCTTTCTGCCGCCCTGGCGGGGGGGAATCGGGGAAGGGGGTTTCATCCTGATATGCCCCTAAAGGGGCAGAAAGACTGTGGCTATTTTTTGTGGGGGTGGGGGCACTGGTTTGACCATTTTGGGCAGCCCCCACCCCCACGCATATAAAAAGCCTGCGTACTCGCTGGCACCTAGTGGGCTTTCTGCCCCCCCCCCAGGGGGCAGATCAGGGGCCACTGCCACCATCTGCCCTCCCAGGGGGGGGCAGAAAGACTGGAATTTCTCTGGGGGTGGGGTATTGTCATGCCCATTTTGGGGAGCCCCTACCCCTTCACTAATAAAACAAAAAAAATCCATGGTTTCTAGTGGGCATTCTGCGCCCCCAGGGGGGGCTAGATTGGGGGCTACAGCTCCCATCTGCCTCCTGGGGGGCAGAAAGACTGTCATTTTTGTGAGGGGGAGGGTGGGGGCATTGGCGTGCCCGTTTCGGGCAGCCCACACCCTAAAAACAATTGCGCAAAAAAATCCCTGGTGTTTAGTGGGCTTTCTCCCCCCCCCCCCGAAGGGGCAGATTAGGGGCCAATGCCCCATCTGCCCCCCGGGGGGGCAGAAAGACTGTGATAATTGGGGGGTGGGGTGGGGGCATGGGCCTGCCCGTTTTGGGCAGCCCCCACCCCTATATTTTTTTTTAACATTTCCCTGCTGTCTAGTGGTCTTTTGCCCCCCGGGGGGGGGGGCAGATTGGGTGCCAATGCCCCATCTGCCCCCCAGGGGGGGCAGAAAGGCTGTAATGGTGGTGGGTGGGTGGGGGCATTGGTGTTCCTGTTTCGGGCAGCCCCCACCCTAAAAAAAACTGAAAATAAATCCCTGGTGTATAGTGGGCTTTCTGCCCCCCCGAAGGGGCAGATTTGGGGCCAATGCCCCATCTGCCCCCTGGGGTGGGGCAGAAAGACTGTGATAATTTTGGGGTGGGGGCATGGGCCTGCCCATTTTGGGCAGCCCCTACCCCTATTTTGATCGTGAAAAAAATTCCCTGGTGTCTAGTGCGCTTTTTGCTCCTCCGGGGGGGCAGATTGGGGGCTACTGCCCCCATCTGCCCCCCAAGGGGGGCAAAAAGACTAAATGTGCCCAAAATAATTTGGGGGGAGCAAAGGCCCTTGCCCAAGGGGCCGCTTCCCCCTACCTGGTGTATAGTGGGTGGATCCCCGCTTGGGGATCACCCTCCTGTGGCGATCCCCAAGAAGGGATCCACTGGGGAGGGGTACCATTGGAAAGGGGAGATTCTCCCCTTTCCAACGATACCTCTCCCGTCTTTCTACATGCTCAGGGGGCTGAGATAGCCCCCTGAGCACGTACAAAGTGAAACCTGAAATGAGCCTCTTGGCTCATTTCAGTTTCACTTTCACTGTAATGACGTCGGCGCGACGTGCGCCGATCGTCATTACAGTGAAAGTGTGGGGGGGGGCCTCGGGAGCTGGGGAAGCTCTTCCCCAGCTCTCGAGGCTATTTTGGCAGAAAGGGAATCCCTCTGGTGCCCGCACCAGAGGGATTCCCTAGGGTATGCCTCATGACGAGCTGCACTCGTCATGGGCACAGCGCGACTGTGCTCCACGACGAGTCCAGCTCGTCATGGGCATTCAAGGGGTTAATATCCTTTTAATGTCAACTTGAGCGCTTTTATTTCTTATTTGCACATTGTTTTTCGAAACGCTCCTTTTATTCCAAATGACATTCATGATCTGTACGGTTGCTTCTTTTATGGTTTGTTAAACCGAAATAAAGACATTTTTGATTACGGGAAATGGAATAAAACAGTGTTCAACCATAAAATCCCACTTAATATGGTATATTAGTAAACTACTGATCATAAACATAAAATTACAATATGTGTATACATGTTTTTTAGACTTTCTAAAAATCACCACAATTTCACAAATATCCGTTTCAGCGGAATATAAGTATTGCAACTTTTCTTAACAAATTTGCGAATATTAAGTGAACTAAACCCGAAGATATCAGGTGTCAGAGCGCTTTACTTGAGCACCAGTTTTGTTACAGATGGACACATTCATTTTTAGTAGGCACAGAGAGATTAAGTGATTTGCCCAGAATCACAGGATGTTGAGTGTCATTGCCGAGAGTCGAACCCGGTTCCCCAACTTTGAGGTCGACCGCTATAGCCATAAGGCTAACTTGCTTCATATAGTTAAGAGGAAGTACCCTTGTTTGGTGGAGATTTACCTCTTTTTAGTCTTGTTGTCTTCCCTGAAGAAGAATTCATGTTATTACAAATTTCTAGATGAAGACGCATGAGAAACAATCACATTGCCAAAATGCACGCTAGATCATTGGAGACATTTCCTCTTGGTCCATTACGCAGCTGTAGTGTAGAATATGCAGTAGATATTTAACCATTGATTGTAGTACTTACTAATTAACCAGTAGAAAGTACTCCAGTTGGGTAGACATTTTGTGCAAAGCTGTGGATTCTTGTTGGATAAAGGGGCAGGTGAGTTTCTATTCTGGCGCAGTCACTCACACAGCTACTGATACACCCATACAGACACTCAGACACCTACTCACCCATCCATTCTGCCTCTCTCACATCTACTCACAGATCCGAACAGTCACTCAGACACACACTCACCAACTCATAAAGCCACTTAAACACCCAGAAAACAACTCATACTATCACTCATACGCGTACTCACTGACCTGTACAGCCACTCACACACCCACTCCCAAAGGTTACAGATTAGAGTTAAGAAATAAAAATTTAAAAATCTTAGAAATTCAGTAAAAAAAAAAAAATGTTACTGTTCACGATCCACGTCAGTTAAAGAGGAACAGACTCCACCCGGTCTGTTTTGGAATCCTCAAGAGATAAGTGTGAAGGTACCTAAAACCCACAGTTTTGAAAGGTATAATATGGGACATTTAGAGCTATCCAAAACTCTGTCACATAACATAAATAAAAGTGTATTGAAAAGTCAAACGTCTGTAAAGTTATGTAAAGTTATGAACAGCACTCACTGAGAAGAAAGAATGCAGCAGCTGTGAAGTGGCAGGCAGGACTAGAATGACATTACTGAACAAAACTTCACAATAATGCTCCCGTCCATGTGGCTGTTTTTTACACCCAAATTTGTTTCCTCGTTTCTGCTTGTCGGAACGGGCAGAGGCAGGCCAGTGTGTCAGCACTCAGCAGGAGAGATAATACAGACGGTGGGCCTGCAGTCGCTTCTTTAGGTTAGGGATAAGTGTATGTAATTGCCAACAGTGCAACACATCTATATTGTTTGATGTCCCTCTGGAAAAAAGGCAGCCTCCGGTGATAAAACTTTTGGCTTGGTTGACTTAGAAAGGTCATATTTCTCTTCATAACGTAGGCTGAGTGTATTATAATTACTTCTAATAGTGATAAACTCCTACACATAAAAACAAGCAACCTAATTTGTCAAGTAGCTTCGGGGCTGATCACAGTGACTGTGAACGTGGCTCGAAGATCCTTTCCATTTTTAAAACAAAATGGCGAATTTAAGGCGTTCAAGTGGGTGTTTAACAAATAGAAGAGGGCTGACGCGTCACCCACTGGGATACACGGTCAGGGGAACCCTGTAGTCCTCTGTTTTTTCGTGTCGACTGCTCCAGACAAGGCGAACAGCAGAAATAAGAACGCTTTGCAGCGCTCCTCCGATTTATGGGCGAGCTCGCATAAATGACATCTGTTTGCATGGCTGCACTTTGCAGAGCGGCTCTGTAATCACAGATGACAGCTTGGGGGCACGTGGTACTAGACGTTAATACTCACAAGGCGCCTCTGAAGAAGTCAGAGCACCTGCACTCTATTTTTAGCTGAATATGGAAATGAATGCAAAATACCTATGCGACCTTCTTGTGCTCTTTCGTCCCAAAGCATCTGCTGAGACGAACTGCTCAGCCCTACTGCGCTTGGGCCCAGTTTTTTTTTTGGTTCAATGTTCCTATGCAATCCGGATCTGCAGCAGGCCTTGGTACCCCTCCCGGAGGAAGCACAGTAGAGTTTTCTTTAGCCAAGATATTGGCATGGAGAATGCGCCTAGAAGACTGCTCTTATGTTCCTTGGTTTTGAGCACCTGGAAAGCTTATGAAAGTGCCAATAGTAAGATGAACTCATTTCAAGGCACTTGCTTCCAAGATTCAATAAATCATACATACACTAAGGCAGAGACAGTGAGCATTAAAACCTATTTGGAAAAAATACCTCTTTATAAGGTTTTTGACAATACATATGATGCAAGTTCAAGCAGCTTGTTACAGCTAAGGACTCAGGCCAGAGGACGCTGTCCAATGATCACACATAGATTATGCATCAAGGCCAGGATGATTTCATAATCTTATCAACATGAATTATGGGGAAAACAAAAAAAAACATACATCGAAGACATTACAGCAAAACTATGGAGATTAGTTTTATCAGAATCTAGGATCAAACGGTGGCATAGCACAGGTGATTCTAAGAGTGCTAATTAAGAGGTGGAAAGGAACAAGCAGACACAAAACCATAACTCGCCTCCCACAAGACAGGAAGTGACTGCTCAACTGCATCTCTGTCAGTCATGGAGAACAACATGAAAGTGATTCAACACATTCATTCTAAGCTTGTGAGGACTGATCCCACAAAAAGGTGAAATATGATCACATTCCTCCAGACGAGTTGGAGAATGGAAATCATTTTTTTTGTTGCATTGTCTAGATCACAAGTATCACATATCTGAGTCTAGCTTTGAAGGGATAGTCCTGTATTTTTTTCCCCAGGAAAACATCAAAAATTGTACAGGTCAGGAAAATGTTTTTTGAGGTTCACTTGCTTATACTTTGTTAAACATATTGAAAAACGATTGACCCAACAAATACAGCCACTTCTCACAGCCAACCACCACCACTAGTGGCCTGAAAACTCAGATGTGCACACTAGCTTCATCCTAGTGTCAGAGCTGATTATAGTAGGTGAACCGTCAAGTTGCTTCTTCCACCCAATGAAGCCTCAGATAGCAGTAGCATGTTTCCACGACAGGATGAGTGTTAAAAGGTGGATTCTTTGATGAATGAAGAAGCAGGAAACGGTATGTCTTCTGAAGCAGATTTAATCTTCAAGTTGCAGGAGAAAAACAGCTCAGTCACCCAACTGACAGCAGGCTCATCTTAATCTAACCAATCTAACACAAACATTCTAACTCTGAGCCAGGGCAGCTTTGTATTCTAGAACACATACATGTAACCAAAGGATCTTGACAGATATAAATTATATGAGTAACATTACAACAATGAGGCACTTCAAGTTGTGTCTTATTTAGGTATCAAACACTCCTCTATCAAGGGCTGCTCTCTGAAGGAGGCAGACAAAGTCTCGATTTTGAGGGAGTGGTTTGGTTGCGGCCATTAGAGAATGGAAGAACACCACAGACCTCACACATTCCACCATCTCCAGAGACTCAACTATTTCTGGATGCTCAGCCACACACATCTGTATTGCTAAAAAATCTGCAATGTCGCAGCAGATAGGTCTTTAACCAGCAATTTGTATTTATTTATTTATTTATTGTATAAGAACAAAAATGTAGCACAGAGGCATGGTATTACTCCAAACATGGTGCAGTGGAAGTCACTGGGAATAGGCATGATGTGTTGCAGAGAGGGTATGACTAGACACAGCAGTGCATGCCTACAACTTTACAAGTGGTCAGAATTCTAAGGCTGAGCTGGAATTCACAGGGATCTGTTGTATGGAGTACACCCAGCACCGACAAAGACCCAACCAATGGAAGCACTGTGAAAAAACCAGGATGTACATATCATGTGGGGTCTACCAGAAGAAAGAGCCACACAATCCTTGGAGGTACTATTACCAACATGAGCAAACACACCCTGTGAAGGTCCCATCAGAAGAAGCAATTCCTGGAGATAAGAGGAGTGGCGAGGTGTGGAGTTGCGACCTAAGATGGAGGCTGCAATCTAAATTCACTCCATGTCATGCTGCTTAAATCCTAAAAAAACCTGTCAGTGCATTGGATACCACCACTGTTGCAGGCGATGTCATATCATCAGAGAAGTGGCATACCTGGTTGGTGCCCTTCCCGGGACCCAGAGAGTCTTTACAAACTGATGAGTACAGATGAGGCCGAACGTCTGAAGAGTCTCCAAAGGCTGCAGGGATACATGGTAGGGCTAGCCATTAGTATAGGAGAAGATGAGGTACACCAGACCCATGCTGAGAAAGTGGGACTTTGATGGAGGAGGCACTCAACCTGACCTGGTCTAACAGCAAGTACATCAAAAGATGGATCCTTGCCCACTGCGATCACTGTCTGACAGAGTGGTGAGGCCAGCTGTTGTGCATGAGAGGGGGGGGTAAAGTGACCCACACGGATGGACGACAGTCAGGGTCCCAGGGGTACTAGTGTGCTTACCAGGAGGAGGAGTGAAGTGGGATTTGGGGCACCAGTAGTGCCGGCTGCTCTCTGGGGGACCGGTCCTTGTGGCCTGCACCAGGTGAGGAGGATAAGCATAGCGCCTGGGCAAACGTGGGGCAGAGTTAAAACTGTGTCTAATTCGGAAGTGGCTCTATATTAGAGCCAATGTGAAGAATTGGATCTATCTGTGTCTTTCACCTTCCTCCCATCCCCAGTCCTTGAGACACAGGGCTGGAAGAGAGCAGTTGGGACTTGCTTGTGTCACGGGCCAGCAAATGGACCATGTGACCCCACAACAGTGGCAGGATGCAGAAGGTGAAAAGGCAGCAAATAGAAGGCATGTGCTAGAGATAAACTAAGTACTAGCTAGAGGGAAGCCAGAGGGTCTGCGGTGTTTTCTGTGGACCACAATCTGGATGGTCTAGGGGCAGCAACTGAGTTGGGAGGGCTGATCCTGATGCAGGAAGATGCCACCAGCCTCCTTACTGCCACACAGAGGAGAGATGGGAAATGACCCTGAAGTAGAAACATAAGGGGTCAAAAGGCAATGGTGAAAGGGTGCTGTACTAACCAGAGGTTTTGAATGACAAGGGTATGTTGAAGTGACCCATTAAAGAATGTACTGCTGCCTCGATTGGCTTGCTAAAGCTGGGTTTTGAAAAGGGAAGAGGACTCCCCCTGCAGGGTAAAATAGACACATTCACGAAACCTACTTCCTCCTTGCTGGCCAGATACTAGAAGATCCTAATGACCAGCAAGAGGACATGGTCTCCCAGCTGCAATCTTGCAAGTGATTGCACATGAAGATACGAAAGGTGGTGCGGGAGCGGAGTTATCGCTGCTGAGGCAGGATATCAACAATCTGCATATACAGAAAAAAGCTGAGACACTAATATCCTTCATAGAAAGAGAATTGCCCTCCTTCATGAAAGAAGTTAAGAAATTACAATATAAGACATCTCACCTGGAAGAATGTGTGGAAGATGCTGAAGGCACATCCAAAAGGTACAACCTATGCCTGGTTGATATACCAGAGGGGTGGGAATTTCCTACTCATAACATTATTTAATGAATTGATTCAGATCCTGGGTACCCAAATGACCTGCCTTCATGTTTTGTGATGGAAACATCCCACAGAGCTTTAATATCAAGGGCTCACATAGGTGCCCATTATAGTGATGGTCCTGAACTACATGGGCAGAGGTTCTCAAAATGACTTGATAAAAGTAATACATTCGCTGTGATTCCTTTAAAGTCCTGATATTCCCAGACTACACAGCTCAGGTGCAGTAAATACAAAAGTTCTCTAGTGAGATAAAACAAATACATAGAGCTATGCAACTACCATATATGTTGCTGTGTTCGGCCAAGTTAAAATTCATGTTCAATGGGAAATAGTTCTACGAGACAACAGAGATGGCGTGGGATGGGGGAAAGGAAGGTTTAAAACAACAAGGATGACTGCCCTCAGCCACGTAAGTGGAATAAAGAACCTGACAATCTCCTCACCCCACTGAAAAGAGACAACACAGCATCATAATCATCAGAGATGAAATGGGGGTTGGCTTATGCCCCCTCAATGAATGCATTGTAGTGATTCAATGAGGCACTTAAGACATGATAACCTATGTTTCTTTGAAAGAGCTATACATAAATTCTCATGTTTAGAATTAGGGAAGACAGATATTTCCTGTTTAGAAGTGTAGGGTGGTGGGGAGTTGGGAACGGGGAGGTTATGATAGTTGATAAGTTGTTCTTTAATCCACAGTACGCACACAATTCAGGTAGCTGACAGACAAGAAACATATTTTATCCGCTATGCCAAGTAAGGGTAGGCAGCAAGAATACAAACATATCCTGGAAGGTTCATGTTGTAACTGACAAACTTAAGTGGAGAGCAATCATGCAATACATTCAAAAGCTATCCTTGAGTGTGCTCTTCCTCCAGGAAACTAAACTTTTGAGCACTCACAGTGCTTTTCTGGGCAGACATAACATGATAATGAAGTTGCCCTTGGACAGTTTGGTTGCCTGTACTCACATTAGTTTTACAACACTCCCGGGTTGTATAGCCTCAACGGGACTCCGTGATGTCTCAAGTGTGGTACATCTGGACATGTTGGACTTTACTTTCTACTCTAATTCACACCATTCTACTACTTTTTCTTTCCAATCTTTGACCTGAGTGAGGTTACCAAATCATGCATCCTTCCTAATTGCCTTTCAGACCACCACCAGTGGAGAAAAAACCCTTGGCAGTACCCAGGGAGTGGCTAATGGACACTGGTGGTTGCAGGCTTGGTGGTTATCGGGCATCAAATTTTCTGACCACTTAAGAGAGGAGATCAGCTCCTGTTAGGAATTTAACATGGAGTTAGTGCTTTCCCGAATAACCCTGTGAGAGGTGCTCAAAATAGTTATGCAGGGGAAAGCAATCTACCACATGACTGAGAATAATAGAGAGGAAAATAACATTCTGTTATTAGAAATGTGATATTGACTGAACCCAGAAGAGGAAATATTGTGCAATTTACAGGTACTACGTGCTTCCTTTAGGGGATGGCTGATGGATTTATCCAAGATAGCATGGGTTGAATCTCAACAATGAATTTACAATGTCAGTGGAAAAAAACAACACATTGTTATACTGGCAAGCTAATAAGGACCGAGAAACTAGAGTACCACCTAAGTGTGTGAAGCAGAGATAGAGTAAGTGACACATTCTAGTAACCTAGCAAATACATTTGTTAATTACTATAATCGGTTATATGCCAAGCTAACTTCCCCCTATCTAGAACTAGAGAACCTGTTAGAGATCATTCTGTCACCAGACTATGGACTGAAGAGAAAAGAGCTTTCTTTAAATGTCCCTATTTCGTAAGATGAAATGTTGAAAGCCATTGGGGATACGCCATCTGGAAAGACTCTGGGACCGAGAGATTTGCTTTAGAATTCATGAAAAAGATTATGTCATCTAGTTCCGCAGTTACTGATCATGTTTCAGGAGGCCCTATAAGTGGGGATACAGCCCCACGACATCAGTAGCACCACTATTTTGGTCATTTCTAAACCAGACAAGTCAACTACTGATTGTGTCTTTTTCAGGTCTCTCGTTTTAATCAACATAGAAATGAATATCGTAGCCAAGGTCTTAGCAACAAGGTTGATTGGTGGTCATACGTTTCCATATTAATTAGAATCTGAATGGGTTAGTGCCAAATAGTAACACACACTTTTGCATCAGGCGACTGCAGGTGGCATTAGCAAACATGAAGGAGATTCATGGGGGTGAATACTCTTAACTGCTTAGGGTAAAGTGGGAGAGATATCTAGGGACTATTGAGGAGATTGAGTGGACAGAGGCCAAGACAGCAGCCAGACAATCGGTGACCTTTGTGAAATTACATCTTATTCCATTTAAATATTTTCTAGTGTGTATGATACACCTGAGAGGCTATGGCAGATGGAGAAGGGAATGGACACTAACTCTCTCAAATGCAAGGCTGTCTTGTATATGTGGTGGGAATGCCTTGTCATCCAGGATTATTGGGCCCTTACCCATATAACCCTTGGAGTGGTAATAAGGTGCTCCCATTCTTAAAAAGAGTCTATACGAAGGAGGAGCCTAGCGCTTGACCAAGATGGCCGCGTAAGCCCTGAGCTCCCGCTACCCTCGCGCCCTCCTGCACTTATCCTGTCCTAAATCCTGATTTTCCTGCACGGAATCCTGCAGATGAGTCACAGCTGGGGCGACTGACGCTGTCCGGGCGAAGATCGCCCACCGGGGACCGAAGTTGTGCATGGCGGAAGATTGCGGCCTACCTCCGAAGGATGCCAGGGGCTTGCGTTGGCAGGATGCCCGGCCACTAATTGAACAACAGCGGCCCTGGGAGGTGTGAACTGACGGACGGATGCCGCTGCACTTTCACTTTCGCTTTCTCGCCCTTTGTTTGCTCTGGCTTGGGAGCGCTTCACGCATATCCCCCTCTGTCTGGAGGACTTCCACTCGGTCCTGACTGACTGTTGTAGTCCTATTTGACCCTGTTTCCTCTAGCTGCGTGAGGGACGTCCTTTGGCAATTGATTGTCCTGCTGTTCGGGATGTCGACCAAATCGGAGGCGGACAGGTCGAAGTCTAAGACTACCCGGCGGGGAGGCTATACCCAATCCAACAATATGGATCGTTATGCCCAGCAGAAGGGGTCGCCTGGTGGATCGGGACAGTCGCTGGAAGTGCAGAAGGCCGATTCATCCCCTGCCTCGGAGCTATCGCTGCAGGATATCAAAGGGGCGATAGATGGGATGCAATCTTCGATTGGGCGACAGTTCGAGACCCTGGCGCACAAGGTGGACATGATTCTGATTGATGTCAACTTGATTCGCGCGGACCTGAGCAAAACCAATGAGCGGGTCAAGTCCCTGGACCTCAAGACCACTGGTCTCGCGGACGATGTCTCGGAACTTCAGGCTGAGGTTCGTAAGTTACGAACCGCGAGTGACCTCTCCGCCCGCCGGCAAGAGGACTTCGAAGGTCGGGCCCGGCGCAATAATGTGCGCCTTATTGGGGTCCCGGAAACTTCAGAGGATCTCTCCGTGGATTTACTCGTCGAGGATTTGGTGGTGAATCATCTTGCGCCTAAGGGCCTCAGCAAGTTCTTTGCGGTGGAGCGGGCTCACCGAGTGCCTGGAGGACGGCCTAAGGTGGGAGCCCCCCCGCGACCGATTGTAGCCCGGATCTTTAATTTTTGGGATCGAGATGCTATCCTGCAAGCATCGAGGGTGACAGGCCCGGTCCCTTTTCAGAACGCCTCTGTGAGTTTTTATCCTGACTTCACCCAGATGGTGCAGAAACAGAGGCAGAGTTTCCTGGGGATGAAGCGGCGGCTCAGAGATATGGACCTGAAGTATGCCATGCTTTTCCCCGCCAGGTTACGTGTGGTGTATGAGGACCGGACTTTCTTCTTCGAATCACCGGACATGGCAGGGGACTGGTTGGATGCGCTCCCTCGGCGGCAGCCTAGCCGGGACAGCGTGGACGGAGCGGAGGGCGATCGTGATGGACAGAAGTGATACCTCCGGTGTTGGCACGTATTGACTCAGCCCCGGACAGTGACTCGCACCTTCCTGCAGTAATGGGAGGGCGGCGGGGGGAAGATAGGAGCTCTTTCCTCCCTTGGGGTACTTTTTGTAGATTTGTTTTTGATAGGGCGACAGGCACACTGCAAGTTGGGGGGGCTTTGTAAGCGGACGCAAGGGTGCAGGGAGGGGGGGGGGATTTGGGATGTTGGGGTTGTTGTTGGGGGGTGTGTTTTTCTTTCTTGCAAGGCGTAGCAATTGTTGTCAGCATTGTCCGATCGTGGTTCTCCGGGGGGGGGTGGAGGTCTCTTTGTGTTCGGGGATGGGGGATAGGGGCTTAAGCATAATCAGCTGGAATGTTAATGGCTTAGGGGATCGTATTAAACGGGGGATAGTCCTGCAATTCTTGAAACGGACCTCGCCAGATGTGGTCCTCCTGCAGGAGACCCATCTTATAGGGAATACGTGATATGCACTCAACAGAAAGGGCTATAAATTCATTGCTCACTCGGGGTTCTCCTCGGGCTCCAGGGGTGCGGGCATACTTGTTAGAGCTTCCCTACCATTCGAGGTTGATTCCACCATTGCTGATGACAGGGGGCGCTTTGTGGCTATGGCGGGGAGATGGGAGGGCAGAACGTTGGTATTGGTTTCTGTTTATGTCCCTCCTGCCCTGCAGGCCTCCACGTTTGCTGATCTGGGCAAGGCCTTGTTGGAACTCCCCGAATGGATGCTGGTGGTGGGAGGAGACTTCAATGCGGTTGGTTCTGGAATGCTTGATAGGTGTCCGCCCAGGGACACCGGGGGTGCTCAGAAGTGGCTTCCCGATTTTATAGACACTTTTGGTCTGGTAGACTGTTGGAGGCTACGGCACCCCACTCAGAGACAATATACCTTCCATTCTGGGGCCCACGGGAGTCTCTCCCGGATTGATTACTTGCTCACTCTGGCTGCGCACGCCTCTTTGGTATCTGAGGCTAGGCACCTGGCACGGGGCATTTCTGACCATTCACCGTGTGGGCCCGCTTGAATATTGGCCGGGTGGCGGGGGGCAGGGTGGCTCCCATTAACCCCTTGTATTTTCGTGACCCCAAGCTGCGCAGTGCGTTGCTGAAGTCAGTTGACCGCTATTTCCAAGAGAATCAGGGTTCAGTTGAATCTGCGGTGTCCTTGTGGGAAGCTTTTAAGACTGTATTGAGGGGGGAGGCCTTTTCCCTGGTAGTGGCCGCCAAGCGGCGGAGAGATGCCGAGGTGACGCAAGTAGAGTACGAGATAGCGGCTTTGGAAGTGGCCTTGGAAGAGGATGTTACACCGGCCACACTGCATAATTTGAGCTTGAAGCAACTGGAATATAGGGATCTGGTGACGAACGCTGCTAAGACCCTTCATAGGGAGCAGCAGGGTCGACTGTATGATATCGGCGATAAGGCCGGGAAATTGCTGGCGTGGCTGGACAAAAAAGAGCGTGTCAATCGAGTGGTGCCGGAGTTGTCTACGGATGGGGGGGAGGTTGTTACTGACCCTGACGGTATAGTTCAGTGTTTCTCGGACCATTTTCGTACGGTATACACCTCGGTCTCGGATAGGCCAACTGAGGATTCGTGTGACCTGTTGCGGGATATCGCTCTGCCCTGCCTTTCTGCCATTGATAGGGATGACCTCGATGGAGATATAACTGTCGACGAAGTGGCGGGTGCTATCCGCGCGTTGCGCTCCGGTAAGGCTTCGGGCCCAAATGGTTTGCCGGTCGAGCTGTATAAGCTTCATCCGGATAAGTTGGCTCCTCACCTGCGCGCCATGTTCGTGGAGGCGCGGGTGAATGGGTTTCTTCAGCTCGACCAACGGCTGGCGACGATTGTGGTAATACATAAAGACGGTAGGCCCCGTGACAAGTGTGGCTCCTATCGGCCGATATCACTTCTCAATGCCGAGCCGAAAATCCTTGCTAAGCTCCTTGCTAACCGCCTGGTCCGGGTGCTTGGCGACTTGATCCACCCGGATCAGTCGGGCTTTATCCCGCACCGTAACACTGCACTGAATCTTAGACGCCTTCATGGTGTGATTGCCAGGACGGGCACGATGCGGGAGCCGGCTGTTGTGGCGTCCCTCGATGCCACGATGGCCTTTGATACGGTGGAGTGGGCGTACCTGTGGGCTGTGCTAGCCAAGTTCGGCTTTGGGCCTGGATTTGTGGGCTGGGTGAGGTTGCTCTATGAGGGACCTCTCGCCAGCGTCGTGGTGAACGGGCGGGCGTCGGCACCGTTCGAGCTCGGGAGAGGCACCCGGCAGGGTTGTCCCCTGTCGCCGTTATTGTTCGCTCTTGCTCTTGAGCCGCTGGCGGCGTGGATACGATGGCACGCGGACATACGTGGGATTCGCTGGTCGTCTGACCACGAAGACCGTATTTCACTTTACGCCGACGACATTCTGCTATACCTCGCCTCGCCTAAGAAATCTCTGATAGTGGTTTGTGATGTCTTGACTTCTTTTGGTAGAAACTCTGGTCTTGTCATTAATTGGGGGAAGTCATACTTGTATGTCCTGTGTGGTGATGTCCCGCCTGTCCCGCGCAACTGCCCGCTCCAGATAGCCCAGCAGGGCTTTTTGTATTTGGGGATCTATATTTCCATCAATCCCATTTTGCGATACGAGAAGAACCTGCTCCCTCCCTTGGCGCGTCTGCGGCGGGACGTGGCGGGCTGGCGGCGGTTGCCGCTTTCCCTCCTTGGCCGTGCCGCTCTGTTCAAGATGATGTCTCTTCCTCTATGCCCTGCAGAATACTCTTGACTGGGTCCCGGCCAGTTACTTCCGTGAGGTTGAAAGCCACCAGCGCGCGCTATTGTGGGAAGGGCGTCCGCGTATAGCGATTGCTAAGTTGACGCTTCCGTGGTACGACGGGGGTATTGCGCTTCCGGACATCCGACGTTATTACTGGGCCACCCAGTTGAGTGCGATTAACCATGGTGTATATGGTCCGGCGCTGAGCCCTGGTTTCGCCATGGACCGATGGTTGCTACGTGGGGGTAGCTACTCCAGAGCGCTGTATTCGAAGTCGTTAGACTTAACCCTAACGGGGCCCACCAGGGTGGCTGTGCATGTATGGAAGGTTGCGACGGATTCACTGGGCTGGAAGGGTAAGCTTACCCTCGCCACCCCTCTGTTTGACTCCGATATTCTGGGTAAGCTTTGGCATACAAAAGGGTTTGAGAAATGGGACCTGATCGGCATATCCAGGGTTGGAGACCTCTTGGTTAAGGGTAGGATAAAATCATTCGAGGCGCTGCAGAAGGAATATGGGCTGGGGAGCACGGAGTTCTTCCGATACGCTCAAGTGTCCCACGCCTTGCGGTCAGTTCTTGTGGAAGGGGAGAAGGTGCCTGAGTCCTCTCCGTTAGAGGACCGGATCCTGGATGGCCATATGCCAGAGAGTACGATCTCGCTCATTTATAAGAAACTTGTTAATGTTCGGGCAGATCTTCTTCTAGGGTTACGTGCTCAATGGACCAGGGATGGCCTTGAACTAGATGACGAGGACTGGCAGTACGCAGTTTCCTCTCCCAAAGAGGTCGCGATCCCCGCGCGCCTGCGGTTGGTGCAGCTTAAAATACTCCATAGGGTCTACGTGACGGGGCCCAGGCTGGTCCATATGGGTTTTTCTGAGGAGGGCTTATGTAAGAGAGGCTGTGGTATGGTGGGCACCTTCCTACATATTATTTGGGAATGCGGTGCGATTATGGAGTTTTGGAGGCGCATCCACGAGGTGATGGGGGAGGTGACGGGCATCGTCATGCAGCCTGAGGCGCGGTGTTGTCTTCTGAATGTTTGGGGTCCTAGTGACCACGATGCGGCACAGACTCAGTGGGTGACCCTGGGTAACATGATTGCCAAGCGCGACATTGCTCGTCTGTGGGGCTCTAATGGGCATCCTACATTGACAGCATGGATGGAAAACATGGATTGGAGCATGTTTAGGGAGAAGACAGTGTATTGTGCTCGAGGGCGCCCTCGGAAATGGCACTCTGTATGGGGGCGCTGGAACCAGTACAGAGGGGGCATATGCCTGCCCCCGGACCCGGATCCGCCCGAGGAGCAGCTTTCCCCTTAGCTTTCTTTCCGGCTTTGAACTTCTTACTGATATGTGTATGTCTTCTTGAGTCTCTGAATTCCCCTCCCTTCCCTTACTACAGACCTGTGCCTGTTAGACGAAATGGGGCTCGCTTCCCCTGATGAGAACCCCTTCTGGTGCTTACAGTACTTATCGCCTTGCTTGTGTTTAGGTTTGGATTTGTGTTTATTTAAAACAGAACCTTCGATTCTCCTGTCATTGGAATGTTGACGCTAGCATGTGTTGTGTTTTTAAAGCTGCCGTACCTCCGGGTTGTCGGCTGAATAGCTGTGTCACTGATCTTACAGAATAAAGGTTTTTACCAAAAAAAAAAAAAAAAGTCTATACTTAGTATACCACTCAACAGGGGCAAAAACATTGATGGCAATTGATTTTTAAAGTCACTGAAAGAGATATTCCTCCTCCTGTGTTGGAATGGACCAGAGGAATGGACTATAGTGCCCTTGCAGAGAAAACAGACAAAGGGTTGGGGTGTATGGTGGGAACAGCTTCATTAATGAGCTGCTAAAACTGAGGAGTTACATGTGGAAGGTGTATTGGTATAGAAAATGAACTATATTTTCTCTGTTTTTGTAAATAGAATGTGCAGGTACAAGTTGAGGCTGTAATGCAGGTATGTTACATGGCCTAATTGTGCGGACGCCATAATTACTTAGGGGTCGATTAGGATGGCGGTCGGAAAACCATACTGACCGCCGTGGTGGCGGAAATTAACCGCCCGCAGGTACAGCAGGAAAACCGGCGGTCAGATTCAACCGCCAGAAAAAGCCAACCGCGGCGGAACGGTGCCACAAAAGACCGTTGGTAGCGGGCGGAGCAGGTGAAAATCAGTCCGCGGTGGTCGTATTCGCGGAGGAAAAAGTCAAACCCGCTGCAAGGCCAGCGGATTGACGGCACGCACAATTAGGATACCATTGAGGTGACAGGGGAACGATCCGCTGTTTCCGCCCGCTGCAATCGCAAACAGTTATGAATGGGAGAGCCGGCGAAAGGGCTGTTGCATACCCACTGCCGAGGCCACTCCGGAACTATTATGGCAGTCAACAAAAAAAACACACAACAAGGCCACCAAGTGTACACATCAAACTAGCTCAGCCCCCAAAAACACCTAACACACCCCAATGACACATCCCCATGGCAACAAAAAAAATACAAAGCCCATGACAACCCACACAACACACCTGACAGCAATACTCCATTTTGACACACATAGCTGAGTATAAAACCAGCCCCTTCCCTGACCAGAATCCTTTGCAATACTCCACCCCTGAAGGAACTAACCCTACAGCACAAAGGAGAGGCAAACCACCCCACATCTCACCAGCACAACACACACCACTTGCATCACCCCACCACTCTCACACCTGCACCTGAAACCTTTAGCACATCGCACACCATGGCACAAAAGAAAATTCACAAATTCACTGACAATGAGTTGTGAGTCATGGCAGATACGATAATCAGAGTAGAACCATAATTGTTTGGTAACCTGGTCCAACAGACAGCATTAGCCACCAGAACATTAATGTGGGAAAGGATTGTCAACAAAGTCAATTCAGTAGGGACCACCCCGCACATATAAATGTAAATGTCAAGGTACTTATAGAGCGCACTGTCACCAGACGGCCAGCTTGCGGGGTCGCCTTTGTGGTTTCCTGGCGCTGATACTCATACCGCTGTGGAACCCCTCCTGGCTTTCCCTGTGAAGTGTCCACTCCTGGGCACCTCCAGAGTGAAGCCAGGCATCCTTAGCGCTGTTGGGGCCGGTGTGGAGGCTAAGCAAGCTATTGCCCAGAGTTGCAGCGTGGGGCCCGTGATTAGAATAGGCACCGAGGCGAGAATAGACAGGTCCAAGGAAATTGAGCCCGAGCCCTGCCAAGGCAGGAATCGAACACTGGTCCCTGGCCAGAACTCTGCTTCAGGGTCTGCCGCTCTAACCATTGAGCCACACTCCTCCGCACATCAAGAAGGAGATCACGAAGAGATGGCATGACCTCAAGAGGCAGGTAAAAGAGAGGAACAACAAGAACTGCCAGCTGGCTCAGATGACTGGCGGTGGCCCTCCCATTCCACCAAGAACATTCACTGCATGGGAAGAAAAGGTGCTTGCCATATTGCATCCATTTCACAGGAATAGCCGGGGGAGTGGAGGCTGGTAAGTACAAACAAATGTCCACCATCACACTGCTATGTACTGTCTTGCACAACTACAAAGCTACACCTCCTAGGCCCAATTCCATTCATCTGCACCACACACTCCACAATACATGTCTCACAGATCCAACATTCACTCCCTCTCATTCACCCCAAAGGTAGCTAGCAACATTCCCTGGGTTGCATGTGTACAGGCAGCCAGCACTAAAACTCCCACCAGGCCCCCTGTCCCACAGCTGAGCAGGATGGAACACTCCCCCCACCCAAGAGCCATGTGTAACCATCCCCTCCCTCTGCTCCACAGGGAGCCAGCCATCTTAACAGGGAGGGTTGTCCCACTGGGCAAGCTTGTCCCACAGGTCAGCAAGATGGAGCACTTCCACCCCACCCAGAAGCATGCGGCAGCCATTGCATTTCAACAACCAAACTTACAGGTAGGTAGCCATCTTAACAGGGAGGGGGGGGGGGTTGTGGGTGGGAAGCCAACACTGCAACTCCAACCAGGCCCCCGTGTCTCAAAGCTGAGCAAGATGGAGCACTCCACACACCCACAACCATGTGGCAGCCATTGAATCCCACTCATCAAACTTACAGGTAGGTAGAAATCTTCAGAGGGAGGGGTGTTTGTGGGTAGCAAACCAGCACTACAACTCCCACCAGGCTCCCTTGTCCCACAGCTCAGCAAGATGGAGCACTCCACCCCACCCAGAAGCATGTGGCAGCCATTGCATTGCTCTCTTCAAACTTACAGGTAGGTAGCCATCTTAACAGGGAGGGGGTATGTGGGTGAGAGGCAGCACTACAACTCTCACCAGGCCCCCTTTTCCCATAAGCTCATAAGATGGAGCACTCCCCCCCCCCCCACCCAGAACCATGTAGCAGCCATTGCATTGCTCACCTTCACCTAACAGGTAGGTAGCCATCTTATGATCTCTTGTCCCACCCCTGAGCAGGATGGAACACTCCACCCACCCAAGACCCATGTATAACCTATTCCCTCCCTCAACTTCACAGGTAGGTAGCCATTATCACCGGGAGGGGTGTTTGTGGGTGGGAGGCCAGCACTACAACTTGCACCAGGCTCCCTTGTCCCAACACTCAGCAGGATGGAGCAAAGACACCGCCCAGAACCATGTGGCAGCCATTCTATTAATCACATCAAACCTACAGGTAGGTAGCCATCTTAACAGGGAGGGGTGTTTGCTCACATCAAACGTACAGGTAGGTAGCCATCTTAACAGGGAGGGGGGTTTGCTCACATCAAACTTACAGATAGGTAGCCATCTTAACAGGGAGGGGTGTTTGTAGGTGGGAAGCCAGCACCACAACTCCCACCAGGCCCCCTTGTCCCAAAGGTCAGCAGGATGGAGCACTCCCCACACCCAGAAGCATGTTGCAGCCATTGAATCTCACTCATCAAACTTACAGGTAGGTAGCCCTCTTCACTGGGAGAGGTGTATGGGGGATGGGAAGCCAGCACTACAACTCCCACCAGGTGCTCTTGTCCCAAAGCTGAGCAAGATGGAGTACTCCCCAACATGTGGCAGACATTACATTGCTCACCTTCACCTAACAGGTAGGTAGCCATCTTAACAGGGAGGGGTGTTTGGGGGATGGGAAGCCAGCACTACAACTTCCACCAGGCCCCTTTGTCCCACAGCTCAGCAGGATGGAGCACTCCACCCCACACCCAGAAACATGTGTCAGCAATTCGCCGCAACTGTGCCACAGAACAGGTAGGTAGACAGTGCATGCACCATGCCATTTCTCTCTAAAAACATGTAGCCATATGACCACACCAGCCTTCACATCACACCCAACTTGGCATAGATCCAGTAGCCACTTCCAGTGTGCAGACAGCTAAGCGTATGTAACTGTCACAGACACCAAAAAGTGACTCACCATATCACATGTTGAAGAAATTCAGGGCATAATCGTGCACAGCAGTGAATGCTATCTGTAAGTGCCATGGGGGCAGAGCATCAACACCCATATGAAAACAAAACAAGCATGGTCAGTAATAAGAAGAAAGCAAAGCACATGATATGGCAAAGGTATGTATGAGATTACAATGGCTAGTTCATGCTCAGATGTAATGTCTTCCATGCAGAGTAAACAGCAAAGACGCTTCACATAAATTTGTTGTGCTGCTAGTCGTTAGATGACGACATGTCAGTGTAATCACACAATCTGTACGTGGCGCATGGTATCTATTGACATGTCACACCATGGACAAATGTATGTACCTCCACATCATGTCATGATGCTCAGTACCGTGCAGCCATACAAAGTGATGTCAATGTAAACTGTGGGGTGTATAACATGGTACATCCAAACGTCTAACACCAAGCATGTGGGGTGAACTTCAATGACCATTCCCCCTCTGTTCCACAGGTAACCAAGAACTGACAGATGCAGATGAGAACACCAACCTGCAGAGCCAGTCTTCCCCCGAACATGGACTCTCTGATGCGGACTCCCTAGATTCCTTGGATGCGGACCCAGAAGCCGACCAGTCAGGCATGCCAGGGTGCAACCGGTCCCAGGAGCTCACCGTTCCCCCCGCCACCACCTCAGCAACAACAACTGTACTGAGCCCTGCTGTAACGACCCGTACGGCCTCCACCACCACCACCACCACCAGTGCTGCCAGCAACACTGTCCCTGCCTCAGAGGATGCCCACACTACCCCACAAAATGAGGATGGCAGGGAGAGTATGCAGGTGCGTAGAGTGGTAACGCCACAGGTCCGGGACTGCAGGGCAGGTGGGAGGGCAACTGGGCGCCAAAATCTACCGGACACTGGGACCAAAGCCCTGGCCAACATCGCCAGAGTCCTTGGGGCATATGAACGAGCCCAGGGACACCCGGGCCAGGCTCTGGAAGATTCACATAAGCTCCGCCTGATGCCGAGGTCCATAGACACACGAATGGGCCAAATCGTGGACCTCTTGGGCCAGCTTGTGGGTGTCCTTAGAGACAGGCCTGTTCCCTGCCATTGACTGTCCTTATCTACACTGCCATGTTGTTGGCAGGCCTCTGTTGGACTGGGTCAACACATCAATGTGGTGACTAATCTATTGTCCCATCTACCATCACTGACAACACATTGATTCCCTTTTCACCTTTTTGTAAATATTCACTTCCCTGTCACATATACCCATTGTAAATAAACACTCCTTACACACCTATGTTTTCGTGTAAGCTCCATGTTTTTCACAGGATGTACAATGTTGACTCTGATTACAATGTACCAGGAGCATTGATTGTTGGGTGGCATAGAGAGGCTGAAGGGACCTAGGAAAGCGCAAGAGAACAATATTCACTTGTCAGGTGATGGCATCACAACCATTACACAACACTTGTCATCAAGGTACTCATATCTGCACACATTACAATGAGCAACTGTACCGACATAGACATCCTGTAGCTGTGCATAACTACCCTGTCCCAAAAACATTAGCAGCCAGCACAGAGTCAATAACAGGCAGCAGTCACAAAGCTCCCCTAGGCCTTTTCACCAACAACAAAATCAGCAGACAATGGCACTGTTTTACGTTTTAACTTAAGGGAAGTGGTGGTTGATGAGCTGTTGACGCAGGTCGAACACCTTCCTCCTCTCCACTATCCTCGTCACCGGACATGTGTGGGTTTGCAGGTGGGGGCCTAGGCTGCTCATCATCGTCCAAGAGCAGGGGGGTCTCTTTGCGCAAGGCCAGGTTGTGGAGCATGAACCATGCAACTACGATCTGACACACCTTTTGGGGAGAGTACATCAGTGCACCTTCGGTCTTGTTCAGGCAGCGAAATCTTGACTTAAGTACACCAAAAGTACACTCCACCAAATGACGTGCCCTCCCAATGGCATCATTGTAGTGGACTTCACGCGGTGTCCTGGGATTCCTCAGTGGGCTCAGCAACCAAGGCCAGTTGGGATATGCAGAGTCACCTAGGTGTGAGATACACAGAGCAATTTTGTAAGATAAACAGTAGCTGAGAACAGCATGTCACACATACAGCACACTACTTGACTCTGCGTACTCACCCACAATCCACGCACACTCTAGATACAGATTTGCCATCAGCTGTGGTACGATGCTGTTACGCAGGATGTAGGAGTCATGGGCTGATCCAGGAAATTTGGCACAGACATGTGAGATTATTATATCTGCCTGGCATACTACTTGCACATTAATGGAATGGAAATGCTTCCTGTTCCTGTAGATGTGCTCACGTGCCTGTGGTGGAACCAGGCCAACATGTGTGCAGTCAATGGCACCAACAACATTAGGGATGTGGCTAAGGACATACAAATATCCTTCACAGCCGCTAATTCATGCCTCCTGGGGAAATGGATGTATCTGTCCTTGTAGGTCATCATAGCGGACAGGACATCACGTAGCACCATGCTGAATATAGGTGTACTGGAATGAACCAGTAGCAAAGAAATGCAGGGCCGCCATCACCTTACACGTTGGTGTCAAAGCAGTCAGATAAGTTCAGCGAGGCCTCTGATGAGGCTCCAACAGAGCACATAGGTCTTGAAGGGTAGGTCGATCCAGATGGAATTTCCGTATGATGTCCTCATTCTCCATGTCCGCCAGCACTGTGAATGGACACAGTCCAGTATTCACACAGTGAGTACCCCAAAACAGATTCAGACTATGTAAATGCCAAAAGGTACATTTCAACATCTTGTGTCACCAGCCCTGAGAGTAGTTGACACAGCACATGTGTGAGAAAGCAACACTGCCAGCTTCTACGTACCTGCCACATCTTCTTGCGTAAGTCGACATGGCACACACTAACAACACATTGTGCACAGTGTGTGCATAAAGAGCAAGTATTAAAATGAGTTCAGCAATCTACACAGTGAAATAGGCACATTATGTTTTCAGACCTTCATTACTGTGTGTTACTTAGCTTGAAATGTGTACATATGTGAGAGTCTATCACACCACAGATCTGTGTACATGCACAACAATTTCATAAGTGACATGTGAGTGAGTACATGCCTGTGCATGTAATCCTGTGCACTGACATGGCATGTGTAGTCATCAGTGGGCTAAATGTCACACTATCATTGGTTAGCACTATCTGGTGGCATGATTCATGTGTCTACTGTACAATGTTGAGAACTGGCCATTGACACTGCCACAGCATGATGTGTCCATAAGTGCGATAAGCGTGCACCGCCACCACATTCACGGCCATAGGCACCAATATCAAGCGGCCAAATCGCTCTAGCGACAGCCTGGCACCTGCGGTGTGTCACCGCCAATGCCCATGCCCTCACAGCCAATGTGAACCACAATTGGGGTAGTGATATACACATTGGAAAATGGCGGTTGGCGTGCTCCGCCACCACAATCACAGCCATAGGCACCAATGTCAAGCGGCCAAATCGCGGTAGCGACCGTCTGTCCCCCGCGGTGTGTCACCGCCAATTCCCATGCCTATACAGCCAATGGGAAACGCAATCGCGGTAGCCAAATGTAATTTAGAAAATTGCCGTAGGCGTGCTCCACTACCGCAGGCCAGTCATTGGGTGCAATTTAAAGATGCACGATTGCGGTACCCACCGCCTGGCCCCTGCGGTTTGTCACCGCCAATGCCCATGCCCATACAGCCAATAGGAACCGCAATCGGGGTAGCCAAATGCAATTTTGAAAATCGCAGTAGGCGTTTCCGCTACCGGGGGGCCGGTCATTGGATGCATTTGAAAAAAGCTGACCTGGAACACCAATTGCAGCAGCATAGTACCACTGAAACAACCCCAGGGGGCTATATATGTGTGGGAGAGAGCCACACATTTCCACTGCTGACTGACACCCTTCACCACCAACTGCTGCTGTTCCTGTCTCCTGGACCCAGTGATGGCGAGGACTGAGAACATCAGGGCCTGTCCCTTCACCACAGAGGAGCTGGAGGTCCTGGTGGGCGAGGTGCTCACACAGTATAGTATGGGAGGCTATATGGTGCTCCTGATGTCATGGTAAGAGTTTCAGAGTGAAAGTAGGGGAGTGCAGGGAATGCACACACGAAGTTGATCTTCTGCAGTATGTGCCTGAGAGTGAGGGTTTGTGTGATACACTGCCTAGCATGCTGACTTCAGGGAAAAGGGGTTTGTAGCCTATTTTACACATTTCCCGGGCTGCATATCAGGATGGGAGGGACATGCAGTGTTTTTGCAGCCATACAGTGACACTGCAAGTTTGGTACGTGGGAGTCAGGACAGAAATTGCCTGTGCTAATGGATGTTTGAGTCCATGAGGTTCTTCACAGGCTCATCCGGGGCATTAAAAAGACTTTCCGTCCAGAGGGTACTGATGGAAGTGTGTTTGACTTTATATTGCCAACATGGATATGTCAGCATTATGCACCAGAGTGAAATGCCTGAGGGTGACACTCTTGGTGGAAATTCACCTATGACAGTAGATTGTTGTACTTATGAAACATCCCCCTTCCATGTTCTTCATAATGTGTACTGACTCGCATGTGAAGGCACTGTTTGCCCTCTCATATTGTACATGCATGTGACAGTTCTGATGGCCCGCGTTAGACCACAGTGTGAGCCCCCCTGGCCTTCACAGTTACTGCCCAATTTGACAGGGACCCATCACTTAATGGACAGGATGAGACATATGGGTTGTCTGCTACCCTATTCCTCAATGAGCTATTTTAGGCCTGTGGATTGCACAAGACAGACCTTGTGATAAGGGTGTGAGATTGTAAGATCATGTCCCTATATGTGACCTCCATGACACAGGTAGCCATTCACTGTCCAAGGACATTGAGGGGTGTGCAGTGTTGGACACAGTGAGTCTGCCCCGACACATCATTTGCAATATAATGTATGTCTTGCTCCCTCACATACTGCATTGCAGATGTGGGCCTTCTTCACCTTGCTTTCTGTGCTGGCATTCTGCATGTGTATGAGATGGCCAGGTACTGTGTCCATACTCATACCTGCATACATTTAGGTATGGATATCTCATGCTAATGTACTACGTGTTATGCTGTATTGTCTCTGCTAAACATATCTGAATAGCTGTGCTGAGTGTGTGCATGGTCCTGTACTGAGAAACAGTGGTACATGACCCAGTGTCACTGAAATTTCCTTCTCTTGTCTCCCATGCCTGCAGCTCAAAGTCCACCAGCGTATGGCCGTATGGAGGGCCATTGCACGCAAGGTGCGGGCTCTGGGTGTATCCAACCGACGGCACACACACTGTCACAAGAGGTGGGAAGACATCTGCCGGCTGAGCAAAAACGTGGCAGAGATGACGCTGGGGCAGCTCCCTCGGACTGTGAGGTTGACACGCAGGAGCATGACACCACTAATGGCCCGTATCTTGGCCTTGACACAGCCAGAGCTGGATGGACGTTTGAGGGCCCATCAGCAGCAAGTTGGGGGAAGTATTCTGGGAAGGGTGACTTTAGGGGTGAGTGACTGCATGTATTCCAACCCTGAGCCAGTGCTTTGCTCTGTGATGTTTCTAGTGTGATGCAATGGCTTGTAAGAGGCCTCTGTGTTGAGTGCAGCCGTCTTGTTTTTATGCCACATGTACTTTCTCACGTCTTTAAAGTAATGGCCCTTGACATTGCATGCTGAGATGTGGCTTTACGGCATCCGCTGCATTAGGGGAGTCATGGACATCACTGGGCAGTGAACGGCAGTGTGCCTCAGCTGAGTGTGCTTTCCTCGATGTGTGTAGTGCCCGACCTCGGAATTGTGAGAACTACACATCTGACACCAATGTGCAACTGTAGTTGTGCACCAAAGCACAACATGGTGGATACCAGGAGCTCATGGCCATTGCCAAATGACATATCTGTGTTGTCCCCTTATGGTGACTCCATATGTGACTGTGACAACATGTTGAGATGTACATCTTTTTCACCTACAAGCACGTAGGTATGCTTACAGGAATCTGTATGTCAGGTTACATGGAGGCACGGGCAAGCTATTTGGCTGGGTTGACATCACATGGGTCATTAATGCCAAGTGTGCATGTTACCATGCATGTTTTGAGTTTTGAATTAAGGGTGGAACATGCAGACTGCATAGGGTTGTGTGCAACATGGGGGTATCATCATCTTGTTTTGTGATTTGCTTGCATATGATGTTTGTGTGTATGGCACTAAACTGAACCTACATCTCTGTCTCTTCCAGAATCTACGGAGGGCACAGAAGGACATGGGACGGACACCAGTGGTGAAGCTTCGGGCACGATTGCTACACATGAGCTCACTGACACGGATGTGACCAGCGCTTCGGAGGGGGACAGGAGTGCCCTTGAGGAATCACACTCAGAAACACCAACCTCAATGTCATCGGACGCCAGTGTTGGCGGGCACAGGGAGCGGAGATTCTGCCTCCTCTTCCACCACACATCGTCCAGTGCCCACCCTCCCAGTTACTTCCACTAGTGCTGCACATGCTTGCACAAGTAAGAAGGGAAGAGTGCCCTTCCCCCAGGCACCGCTGCCCCTGCCCCTGTCTCCCCTGCTGCCCTCAGTGTTGGGGCTGTGGACCTTTTGTGCCAGCTGTGTGTGGGTCAGACAACTCTCCTGAATGCCTTCCAAGACCATGACAAGAAGTTGGCACAGGTAGTTGCCTTCATGGAGGGCATTCATTCTGACATGGGTAGGCTACACAGGACTGTCCAGTCTTTGTCCTCCACAGTGACAGCAGCACTCAGCGGTCACAGTCTCAGAGTCAGGCTCCAGTCCCTTTGGCAACTCCCCTGCCAGTGGCTACCTCCGACTAGAGGGACCACACACCACAGCCCACAGGTACACCACACGCAGCACACAACAGCAGCACCCCAAGTGGGCCAGAGCGAAGACACCATCCCCCAAAACAAACTAAAGTCACACAGGAGAACAAAGGCAAAAGACCTTCAGGTGACACTCAGAGCCAAGAAGCAGGCCTCAGGCTCACATGCCTCAAAATCAGCCCCATCCAAGGATACTACCATCCCAAAAGCATCTCCCAAAGTCAGGCAAACAGTTGCTGTGCCTGCTGTGAAGCTGGTGCCTGCTAAGAGTCTGCAGAAAAAGCCCTCTAAGACAGATTCACCCACCAACTCAACTCCCACCCACACCCCTGTGAAACTGGGACAGGAGGGCACTGTGGGGGTTCACCTGGTCAACAGGGGATGGAGGGAAAAAGGCAAGGCCAGGCCAAGCGTACCGCCAGATCCAGCAGATCCCCAGAGGGAGGGCCACCACCTGCACCTGATGCACCTGTGGTGGAGAGTGAGGCTGTTGTGTCCGCCCCACTTCTACCAAGACAATCCTTACCTATCGAATCCCCAAGAAGTGGAAAGGCAGCCCTCCACATTCTCCCTTCCACACTGTCTCACGGCAGCATGTCTCCACCTCCACATGCCACCACACCACCAGGGCCAAGCAGCCCTCAGGCTCCCAAAGCCACTGATGCCTCTACCTCAGCTGGTCCTCTCTCTCCCAGGTCCAGTCCTCCAACTGGCCCGACAATCAGCCACCTCCCAGTTTGACTGACAGCCAAGTCTGAGGAATAGTCCCCCCTCCCAAACCTGTCTCTCCCACGGCGGTGCCCGGACTGCACATTGTTATCCCCTAGCTGTGTTGCTTCCCATGGCAGCGTATGGTGTCATCCATTCCCTGTGCAGGTTCTCATGCACACGTGTACCTCCTTTGAACTATGGACTGGCCACTGGCCTTGCTGTTTTTAATTTGGATGCCCATTCCATGTGCAGGTTCTCATGCACAGATGTGCCTCCTTTGAACTATGGACTGGCCACTGGCCTTGCTGTTTGTAATTTGGATGCCCATTCCCTGTGCAGGTTCTCATGCACACATGTGCCTCCTTTGAACTATGGACTGGCCACTGGCCTTGCTGTTTGTAATGTGGAAGCGCATTCCCTGAGCAGGTTCTCATGCACACATGTGCCTCATTTGAAATATGGACTGGCCACTGGCCTTGCTGTTGTCTACTTTTGATGCCTATCTGGGTAATTGGTAATAAAGACAGTTACTCCTGTTGCCTGCTTTGCCAGTCTCCTTGCTAAATAAACACCTTTCTGTATGGGTATGGTTTCATGTGACACATGCTCTGTATGCCACTTTAACATTGCCAATTGCTTGTTTCACTTTTCAGAGTTTGCCAGAGGTGACAGGCTTGTCTTTGACTCTGCGACTTGGGGTGCAATGATGATTGATGGATGATGATCTACTGTTATCCTAATCATTCCATGGTCAGGTTTGATAAATTGTACACGTCATGTTAGGATGCACTACCAGCACAGAGGGGAATTCTATCCACAAGAATACCTGCAGGCTGGCCAGGGTCCATCATGTCTGTGTGATCTTTCTTGATGTGTGAACAGCAGTGCTGATGTATGGTCATCGTGTAATGGCCTGTCTTCCTAGTTACATGGGTACCTTTGAATGTGTGCACTTGAGTGGTCATGAAGAGTGAAGGGGTGACTTGGTCAGTAGTGTTGATGTGTGTGTGCCCCTGCAATGCCAACTGCACACATGTAGGACCCAGGAGCTGAGTGCCTGTTTGTTTGAATTGTCAGCCATGTGCTTATGGTTGTGGGCTCATGTAGGAGTTGTAAGTTGTGCACTGTGCAGTGTGTTGGTGTATCCTTGCAAACCTGGGGGACACCTACTTGTTGTTGCTGACAATTGTGAGTATGCAGAGTGTGTGACTGCCAAGTCTGTGTTGTGTTTTGTTGATCAGTCATGTATCGTGCTACTGTTTGTGCTCGCTGTGCAGACCTGCTCAGCCACACTGACATTGTTGGTGAGTTTTTTCATGCATTGCTGTCACTTGAGCCATTTTTGGCTCCAGTATGGTATGTGGGATGTGGATTCATACCATCCCATGTCTGTGCTTCTGGTGCTTACCCATTGTGAGTGACTCCCCTATGTGTTTGTGAACAGTACACTCCTGACCTGTCCATTACTGGCGTACACACCACTTCAATCTCATGTCACCTACCCCTTGGGTTGCCAGTGTGTGAGCCTCCACACCACTTCATTTGTTACACTATGCATTGTGGTTCCAAGCTGTGCACAGGACCAATGTGCCACTCAGAACAGTTTCCCAATTAGTTATGCGTGATTTGCTTGAACTGGTCTGCAGTCACGGTTGCTCATGTGCAGTGCAAATGTGTGTGCTGCACAGTCCTCTGGTCATGTTGTTTGCATCTGGGTGTCCCTGAGTTGTGCATCTGTGGGTGTTGGGTAAGCTGTATGTGTGTTTGCTGAGGTACTGCTACCCTCCTAAATGTGGTGATGTCTGTGTGCTGTGCTGATTTGTGTTGTGGGAGTACATGTTGTAGCACTGAGATGTGTGTGCTACTGATTTGGTTGGTGTGCACACACTGCTTGGCCTGCATGCAGTGCTGTGAGTGTATGTTGCCTTGTACTTGCCTGGTGTGCATTCCCCTGATGTCCTGCTGAGTTTGCAATGTGATGGATTGGTAGGTGCATCTGCTGTGTTTTAATTGTGGATGTATGCAGTGTTTGGGCTTTGTTGGCTCTTTCTGCTGACAGATGCTCTGTGTGTGTGATGTTCTATTTGCATGACATTGTGTGTGAGTAGTTTGTGCATTGTGATACATTCTGATGTGTGTTGCAAGTGCAGTGTGCATTACTTGTGTGTCTGTCACATGCAGCAAGGCGTATTCTTGTTACTGGGCTTGTTTTGAGTGCACAATAGTGCTATGTCCTCCTATATTTGAGCTGTCACTTGTCAGGATTGTGTATGTGCTTGCTTATGGTACACTATGACACCATGTTGACTTGATGGGTGGTGTGGTGTCTCTGTCTGTGTTAGCTTATTGTCCCATTGTTCCCAGTTTGTGTTCATGATTGTTTTGAGATGATGCAATTCTTGTTTGTGTTGGGGTATGGTGTCTGTGCATTGGTCCTGAGTGACAATGTTGTGTACTCCTGTTCGGTCTGGGGTCCCATTGCCTTTCCAATGTCTGGGTGGCCATATGTGGGCTTGTTGGACTTCTGTGTATGTGGTTTGTGAGGTTTGTGTTTGGCTATTGTTTTTGTGTCTGCATTGGCTCAGGCATCCCTGAGTGTGGGTGTGATGTTTGTGGATGCACCCCAGGGAGTGTGATTGGCTGTCAGTGTACTCACAGGACATCATTTGCACCATTCTGTGTGTTTAACACTGGTGTTGAGTGCTGCAGGTGTGAGGCGGGTAGAGGAGGGGCATGTGTGAAGGTCCAACTTGGGTTTGACAGTCTGGGAGTGTGACAATGAGCCATGTGTGTTGTGATGATGACATACACATGTCAAGTAGGTTGACACAGATGTGTGGCTGATAACTGTTTGACTCCGGACACTTCCTATCATTCCTGTGCCAATGCATGGCTGGCTTGCCTTGATGTCTCCATGAGTTGTTGAACAGAGGTCACTTTGGTTTAATTTCACTCACTGTGCCAACCATGTCTGATTTGATGCCCTAAGAGTGGTGTGATATGTTCCTTCTCTTGCATGTGATGTACACATGCTTTGTGGCTTGCTCCATGGCTTTCCAGCACTGTCCACTTCACTTTTGGATAGCCCATTTATTGTCCTCCATTGCTGCTGACATCTGGTATGCGTATGTGGCTGTGTGTCAGTGTGGGGGGTGTCTGGGTGACTTGACAGGCAGTGTGGACAGTTCAGTGGATGTTCATATGCAGTGTGAGTCTTCATTTTGTGATTGGACTCAGTTTGCTTGACTTGAGTGGAGGGTAGGTGTGAGGAGGAGGTATGCCCTGCCCCTGAGCTTCTGTGCAGGGTGTTCCTCTTCACCCCCATCTTCTAAGAAAGGCTCCCTGGTTGTTTTGTGTGTGAGGTGCAGGGTCTGGCTACACCTGGCAGATGAATTGTGCAGGGGGGCACAGGAGGAGCACACAGCATGTCCCCAAATGGGTGTGGGGCGTAGTGTGTAATGGGTGGAGGTGGGCCCTGTAAATCTTTGTGGAATACCCATGCCTGGCGCTGGCCCTGCCTACTACATTCTGCGCAGGTTTTCCCGCGTCTGCACCGCGGCGGTGACGTGACCGGGACATTGCAGTGATTTCGCAGTTGATGGGTAACCCAGATGAAGAGGGGTGATTTTCTTAAAGGTAGGACATGTGTGGGTACACTTGGGAATGTGTTCCTGTCCCCACCAGAGTGTCTTAAGTGGACAGGAACCATATATCAGCCCAGGAGTTGTGTGTTGTGTTTGTGTGCGGAGTTGTGTGATTGCGTACCTGCGGCGTTGTCCGCGACGGTCCATTATTTGCTGGTAGTGGATCAGGTACAGCACCGGAAAGGCTTGTAGAGCTGGATCCATTGTGGTCGGGACAGGGTGGAGGGTACCGGGAGTCTGGTTTCGCGCTCCGCTGTAGTGCTTCCGCCATCTCCGGTTGGGTGGTTTCTCCGTTGCGGTGTGCCGGGCTGTTTGGGGCATCCTGATTTGTATGGCGGTGGGTCTCTATTGGCTCCCACCGCTGCTGTGGCGGGCGCATATTTCTGGCGGTTCACGTCGCACCGCGGCGAACGGGAAATGGGATATGTTTGTCCAATGTAATACGGCGGGCGCGAGGACCGCTGCTGGAGTTCGGAAAATGACATTATCCGCCAGCACTGCGGATGTGCCTCCGCCCGCCATCCTAACGAGCCCCCTAGTGTTTTGTTTTTGTCTATTTGATCGCATAAAAGGGAAATAATAAGAAAGTTAAAAAAAATCCCTGGAGGCACTCTTAATCATCAAGGTTATAAAATATCATTATAAATAGGAGGAGCCCCCACTAATGTGTATTTGTACATCATGAGTAGGGCTCCCGGTTTTATGGTATTTATGTTATTGACATTTCCGTCTGTATTCATCCATATTTATTTTTTTCAACTTTATCTGTTTATCCATATTTATTATCGGTTTTGTGGAAAAAATAAAGCTGAAACTGGTATATTTCCACATATATTTAACCAATAAATATGCAGTCATGCTAGAATGCCTGCCAGATTTCAGTGATATGAACACCCGCTGAAGAGAAATCAATGCATTTTTATGAAAATATGCACATTTTAGTATCAATCTTGTGCATATCTACTTCTGTTTAAGTCACTTTATTAAAACTCCTTTTTTTTTTTTACCCCCTTACCTATCAATCCGCACAGTTATTGGCCTGGCAGTCATGGCAAAGTGTATATAGAATCACTCAAAAAGCACCCAATTGCTGTTTTTACCCACATTTAAAAATAAATATAGACAAGAAAATAAATGTTTTTGGTCTGTATTTATCTGTAAAAATCAGTGAAAATGGAAAACAGGGAGCCTTAATCATGAGCGAAGAAAAAAGTGGACATGCCATCAAAGTTGGTAACCTAGGGGGGCGCTAGAGAGCCGGCGAGCAAGATGGCCGCACGGCAGTGAAGCGCCTGCTGTCCAGAGGCTACATCCGTCATTATCCTGCCTCAAACGCCGACATCGCAACCAACATATGAGATTAGAGCAGACTAAACACTGCTGGGAAGTAAGGGCCATATGTATGAAGGCATTTTCGCGATCGCAAACGCCGAAATTCGCAGAATTTCGGCATTTGCGATCGTAATACAGCAGTGTCATATGTATGACACAACTATACTGAACAGTATCCCTCTAGACCTATCTTATTTTATTTAGTGTGGATACACATGGAGATAAATACCACTACTATGTGCGCATTTATATAAAAAAAAAAAATTTATTTGTATTTTTAGTTATTTGTGCATTATTTCTTCATAATCAGATGCTTTTTCACATTATACAATACAATTCATTGCTTCTTTTGTAAAAGGTTTTGTCTTTTTATAAAATACAGAGTGTAAACAAACGTCTTTTCAATAGTCTTACCCTGTAAATTTCATCAGTGGTTCACAACAACAAAAATAAGAATAACCCCACACCAGTCATACCTCTAAAAGTATCTACATACATATCACATTCATACAACACCTTACAAACCGCACCCCAAAGAAAAGGAAAAACAGCAAAATTGGCGCTCGTCCAACAGGGCAAGCTGCTGGATCCTCTGATGGATTGTTAAACGTTGGGGTGTCTCAAACTCTCTGGTCGACGCACGTTTCGGTGGCCTAACAATCTTCAAATGCCACCTTCTTCAGGACCTGTTGCTGCGTGTGTTAATCACGGGCAAGGGTGGGGGCCTGAATTATCTAAAAGTCAATAGGATAATGTTACTAAACATAGTTTTGTATAGTAGCAAGTACCATGTGTCAATCCTACAGGAGAGTATACAATTTATCTCCAATGTATAGTTTAAGTGACCCATTTCAGGTTTGCAAAAACGCTACTGAATTCGTTGCCCTTAAAAAGATACCGTTGGTATACTTAAATAGAGAAAAGAAGAAAAAGTTTAGAAGAACAGAGTTGATAGGAGATGAATAGAATATATAGTCTTGACTTCTACTTTCACATCTACCATTCTGGGGTACTTTTACACCTACTACATTAGATAGATACGAGAGAGACATATGTGACTCTACCTGCTATCAGGTGGGCTCACTGATAGTGATGCGGGGACGTATGGTCATCTGGAAATCATGTGATATTGGTTTGATTAAGGCTATTGCTGAAAAAAGATAATTATTAGAAGGTCATCTATTTCTGATAAGTATGTCATTATATGACCGCATATTTGTCCAATAAAACATTATCTAACATACCTCATATATGTTTAGATCACTCCGAAAATCGTTAAATGGAGCCGTCGGTTTACCACGTTATCACTCCGCCGTATCTTTTTATTTAGAGGAATTGATTTCATTCAAGATACCCATGAGCCTCATTGAACCTGTGTATAGTCATAGAAACTGATGGTTATTATCTATGCAATTGCTCATAGTCATGAAATGGGCGGATAGTGCCTACTTAAAGGTAATTCAAACTATTTATAAGGCTACGCCTACTTTTTCAATGCTGTCCTCAGTATTTGTTGTGGCGGTCGATCTTAGTTTTTATTCCCTTGTCGATTGGGACTTTCTTTAGTCAAAGTTCAGCGTCTGAGTCTCAAAGCCATTACGACCGCTGATGTGAAAAAAATAATAGGTTAAGTTAGAATGGAAAAAAGGGAATCAAACTAGGCTATTGGTATTATTGGTTGCCCCGAAGTCAGATTGTTTGAACAGAAGATTCTTAGTTTAATTATCCTGTCAATTCCAATATCGTTGCTAATGGCCAACAAACATATCAGGGTATGTATTATCCTGATGCTACTAACCCTACCTGGCAACATAATGCTCGTCGGTTAGGGTAGGTGCGCTTCTACCTCCAATGTGATAATCCACTCCCAAACCTCAAAGTCTAATATCTCTATCAGTTCACTACGTCTAGGTACGATCTTCCGGGCTATGATTTCGTGATAGGTTAAATTCCAAATACCTCAAAACATGGTTCAGCCCCAAAGTTACGCACGAATTCGTGTGACGATTTCTCACCTATTACTCGATGCTGTACGGCGTTCTCCAAAAGGTCTTGGCGTGGTCCGGCTCCATGCAGGTCTCAGATCGGACTGCCGCTTTTTATACCTTTCACCTCGGCCTAATTTAGGGATAATTGGTAGATACGAAACACCTGCGGCTCTCTTGCCGGCAAGCTATACGTCATTTTCCGATGTGTGTTTTCTTCATAGAATTGTCCTGCTAGAGTTGACTCCATCTTGGAGTGATATTTGAATACATAGAGCCCTATTACAAATTTGGGCTGATCCCAGCTATTGTCTGCCATATTCCACTATGGAACCTGTAATACGGAATTATGTATATTGTATTTGTTAGGAATTGTGTCGGTATAACTTCTATCCGACTACCCAAGTATGAACGTTAATTTTGTTTTAGTCGGAAAAATGATGGCGCCATGTTGGAATAGGTCAAACCCAATTGTATCGGTATTAATTCTATCCGACTACCCAAGTGTGAACGTTTATTTTGTTTTAGTCGGAAAAGTGATGGCGCCATATTGGAATGGGTCAATCCCAATATATTTATCTCATACATGGTAGTGCCGCGTATCTAGATTGACATAAAAATTAAGTGAGATAAATAATGGAAATGTATTACAAGTCGTGCGGCCCAAATGTGAACATTCCCTATTTTGTTATCGACTAAACTTTTGGCGCCATATTGGAAAGGGTCGATCCCGGTATGTATGTATCCTACAGGACGACTATTAGTGAGGCTTCTCTAAATCAACATACTGACTACCATAGGAAACATGGGGATATATATTGCAAATCTTATTGCAATGAGATATTATAAGAGCAGGTTTCTATACTAAAAACCAATCGTGTTGGAAATGTTATTGGCCGTTCTTTATCAGTGCTAGAGTAAATTTCCATTGCCAAAGGGAATGTATCCTTTTTTGTTTGTCAATGAACCTAGTTAGGTTATATTAGTGTGTGTAAACCTCAAATGAAGTTTAAATGGCATTGGTAAAGTGACTGCTGAGATCTACTACAATCATTTAGATGGAACATAAACGCCCTTATATAGTTCGAAACTAGTCTCCAAGTTCCTAAATAGGGGTAGATGTAGGATAGAACAAGGATATATGTAAGTAGATGATGTGTTTTTACTTACAATACCTAAGTGTATACTCGGGCTGTAATTTCAAATTGTACCTAATGTGCAGGAACATGTTTAGGCACATCCTGTAAGATGGCGTCCAATACCTACCCTACCACACTAATTTTCTCATACATTATATAGGCAGTGACTGGTCCATAGCATACTCACCTCCAGCATCAATTGTTAACATCCTTAACCGGTATGCCACACTATTTCCTCGTTAAGACCATTTTTCACTGTGTCTAGGGTGTAAATCCAATAGTTCTCACGTGTTTTTCTCACTTTTTGTGTTTCTTTGCCCGAGATATTTTTTACTTTTTCAAGGATTAGCCATCTTAACTCATTTTCATTATGGCCCAGATCTATACAGTGTTGAACCATAGGGCTGAGTAATTTTTTAGTTCTTATGGCAGATCTGTGCTCACTATACCGAATTCTAAACTCACGTCCTGTTTCCCCTACATATCCGAGAGCACAGGGACACAGAATGAGATAGACAAGATTGTAGCTTCTACAATTTGTGAAATCACGCAATCTGCCTGCCTTTCCTTGGTAATTCCATGACTCAGTGACTAGCGCGCTTTCACATGCAACGCATGAGCCACACTTGTGGTTTCCTAGGATTGGTGGTCCTACTAGTGTAGTTTGCGAGTTAACTTCTCTCTGTTTGGGCCTTGTATGGACCAGACTATCCTTGATATTGCGATTTCTGCGAAATGCGAGGATAGGCTTTTGAATGGTCTCTTGATTCTCATCTGCATTGAGAATGTGCCAATTTTTGTTCAATACTTTTTTCAGTTTGAAGTTAAGCGTTGAGTGATTCACTACGCAAACTAATTTGTCGTTCTTCGGACGCGTGTTGCCTACTAACAGGGCATCACGGTTGTAATATCGTGCCCTCTTATAAGCTGATCTGATCAGGCGTCTAGGATACCCTCGTACAGTCAGTCTTTTTTTCAGATCCTCCCCATGTTTATCATAGTCTTTAATATTCGAACAGTTACGTCGAATACGCAAGAATTCTCCGAAGGGGATGGAATCTTTTTGGCTATTTGGATGATAACTGGCGTGTGCCAAAATTGTATTTTTAGAAGTTGGTTTTCTGTAAAAATTGACCGAGATTTTGCCATCATCTGATTGTATCATTATATCAAGGAATTCCACTGAGACCGTGCTTCTATGGCTAGTAAATTTCAAATTTTTGTCACTGACATTTAGCCATTCTATGAACGTGGTTAAAGTTTCATCATCTCCTCGCCAAATGAAAAAAATATCATCAATGAATCTATGCCATTTTAAAACATTCTCATAAAAAGGGGCTATTTCATTGAAGATATGTTTCAATTCGTACTCACCCATATATATATTGGCCACACTGGGGGCACAGGAAGCCCCCATGCTGGTCCCTTTGATCTGATGATAAAGATCCCCTCTGAAGTCAAAATAGTTATTTTTTAGCACTATTTCAAGGCATTCTAATATAAAGTCATTTGGTCTTTCTCCCTGTGTTCTTTCTAGGAGGGTCTTGACTGCTTCCACCGCCTGTTGTTGTGGTATATTAGTGTATAGCGCTTCAATGTCAAGCGTGACTAAGATCTCATTATTGGGGTCATAGGGTACATGTTCGAGTTTGTTGATGATATCTCGTGTGTCCTTAATATAGGATTTGTACTGAGTTGTGAGTGGGCATAAGAATGTGTCCACATATTTCGATAGTGGTTCGGTTATGGAGTTGATGGAAGAGACAATCGGACGTAATGGAGGATCCGACACGTTCTTATGTGTTTTTGGCACCCCATACAGTGCTGGAATAATTGCATTGGTTTTGTTAAGAAACAAATATTCCTTTTCACATATAATTTCATCTGCAAAGGCTTTACTCGTAGTACGATTGACAAGTTCTTTCAATTTGGTCAGAGCTCCTGCTTTGATGGGCCTGTAGTGCTCAGCCACATTTAACATTTGTTGAACCTTTTCCTCATACTTGTGAGTATCCATAAGGACAATGCCCCCACCTTTATCACAAGGTTTAATTGTAAGTTCGGGTGCATTTTGGAGTTTTAATAGGGCAGTTCTTTCTAGGGTTGTAAGGTTAGGTTTACTCTGATGATTATATTTCATAATCTTGCTGATATCATTTAGCACCAGTTTTTCGAAAATGGCGACCTCAGGGCCCACCATTTCCAACGTAGGTGTAAACATGGATTTTAACTTACAACCTGATAGGTTGGTCTCAGGGTCCCCATCGTCTTTGTCCAAAAAGAATTTTTTTAGGCGAATTTTCCTAAAAAAGGAGAAGATGTCCTGCATAAGTTTAAACTTATTGCAGTATGTATTCGGTACAAAGGATAATCCTCTGCTTAGAATGGCTTCTTCCTCTGGTTTCAATGTGTGGGTGGAGATGTTAAAGATAGGTATGGTGTCTATATTAGCTACAGTATTCAGTTCTTCCAATATTGTTGGTTGCGGGTCCTCATGTACATTTGAGGAGGTTGAGGGTCCATATGTTGGTAACCTCTCCTGTCTGACTTCGTAAATCTGCCTCTGTTGCGGCCTCGGCTTCTCCCTAAAAAAGGAGGGGGAGCTTGATAATAGGATTGGTGGTCTCCACCTCTGCCTCTGTATGGTCGTTGACCTTGATAAGGGTCTTCATAGTTATTGGGCACATCTCCTTCAGATTCGGATGAGTTGGTATCTGAAAATGTGACCACTTTTCTTTTATTGTTGTTGGCATAGGTGTATGGTTCATTTTCATTTTGCCACTCCTGGTAATAGTTACTTCTGAGGTATGGGTATACCTTTTCCTGGGTGAACCATTTTATATCCTTCCTCAATTTTTCCGTTTTTTTCTTTATGATATATTCTTCGAAATCATGTAGTTCACCTTTCAAACTCTCCAATTTTTCCTTTGCCTCGTCTACGGCTGTATTAGTTTTTAATTTGTCTTCTAATTCCAAAATTTGTACATTGAGAGCTGCAACTAGTTCTTTTGCTGTTTCGATGATTAATATCATCCAATCTCTTGAACACCTATTACTAATATGGGACCATCTCTCCAAAAATTTACGTAGTTCCACAAATAGCGTAGGGACATTACGGACCCGTAGACCCGATGGGATGACTCCTGCCCTCAGATACTCAAGCATAAATGTGGCATGGGATTCCATTCTCTTACATTTCTTCCTTAGGTTCAACAGTGTGTGCCATTCATTATTGGCCACATTGACTGATGAGGTACTCTGATTGGTGGTACCGGTGTTGCCAATGAGTGCTATAACATCAGCATCTGTGAAGCCAAAAGTTTGTAGGGCTTCCATTGTCACAATACACGCAATTTGCCCGGGAGTGCTATGATTATCCTTGCCTCCACTAATATAAAATCAATTGATAAGATGCGATTGCAAAAAAACCAAAATATCATGAATTAATGTTTAAGACAATAAATATGCTCGTAAAGAGGGAGGATGAGTGCTCATAGGAGAATTGAGTGAGTGACTATAGTTCTAAGAGAAAACACCGAATATGTGTCAGTAGGAGTAAATGTGTGAGAGTTAAAGAGCATCCAATTACTGAGCGCTTTTGCTTACCTTAACAGGTGGGTGAGACTCTCAAAACGAATACCTGTGATTAAACAACCACAATTAGTCATACAAAAAAAGGGAACCCCCTAAAAGGTTAATTTGAGGTCAGGGAACAGGGGGAACAAGGAAAATATCAACTATACTGAACAGTATCCCTCTAGACCTATCTTATTTTATTTAGTGTGGATACACATGGAGATAAATACCACTACTATGTGCGCATTGATATAAAAAAAAAAATTTTATTTGTATTTTTAGTTATTTGTGCATTATTTCTTCATAATCAGATGCTTTTTCACATTATACAATACAATTCATTGCTTCTTTTGTAAAAGGTTTTGTCTTTTTATAAAATACAGAGTGTAAACAAACGTCTTTTCAATAGTCTTACCCTGTAAATTTCATCAGTGGTTCACAACAACAAAAATAAGAATAACCCCACACCAGTCATACCTCTAAAAGTATCTACATACATATCACATTCATACAACACCTTACAAACCGCACCCCAAAGAAAAGGAAAAACAGCAAAATTGGCGCTCGTCCAACAGGGCAAGCTGCTGGATCCTCTGATGGATTGTTAAACGTTGGGGTGTCTCAAACTCTCTGGTCGACGCACGTTTCGGTGGCCTAACAATCTTCAAATGCCACCTTCTTCAGGACCTGTTGCTGCGTGTGTTAATCACGGGCAAGGGTGGGGGCCTGAATTATCTAAAAGTCAATAGGATAATGTTACTAAACATAGTTTTGTATAGTAGCAAGTACCATGTGTCAATCCTACAGGAGAGTATACAATTTATCTCCAATGTATAGTTTAAGTGACCCATTTCAGGTTTGCAAAAACGCTACTGAATTCGTTGCCCTTAAAAAGATACCGTTGGTATACTTAAATAGAGAAAAGAAGAAAAAGTTTAGAAGAACAGAGTTGATAGGAGATGAATAGAATATATAGTCTTGACTTCTACTTTCACATCTACCATTCTGGGGTACTTTTACACCTACTACATTAGATAGATACGAGAGAGACATATGTGACTCTACCTGCTATCAGGTGGGCTCACTGATAGTGATGCGGGGACGTATGGTCATCTGGAAATCATGTGATATTGGTTTGATTAAGGCTATTGCTGAAAAAAGATAATTATTAGAAGGTCATCTATTTCTGATAAGTATGTCATTATATGACCGCATATTTGTCCAATAAAACATTATCTAACATACCTCATATATGTTTAGATCACTCCGAAAATCGTTAAATGGAGCCGTCGGTTTACCACGTTATCACTCCGCCGTATCTTTTTATTTAGAGGAATTGATTTCATTCAAGATACCCATGAGCCTCATTGAACCTGTGTATAGTCATAGAAACTGATGGTTATTATCTATGCAATTGCTCATAGTCATGAAATGGGCGGATAGTGCCTACTTAAAGGTAATTCAAACTATTTATAAGGCTACACCTACTTTTTCAATGCTGTCCTCAGTATTTGTTGTGGCGGTCGATCTTAGTTTTTATTCCCTTGTCGATTGGGACTTTCTTTAGTCAAAGTTCAGCGTCTGAGTCTCAAAGCCATTACGACCGCTGATGTGAAAAAAATAATAGGTTAAGTTAGAATGGAAAAAAGGGAATCAAACTAGGCTATTGGTATTATTGGTTGCCCCGAAGTCAGATTGTTTGAACAGAAGATTCTTAGTTTAATTATCCTGTCAATTCCAATATCGTTGCTAATGGCCAACAAACATATCAGGGTATGTATTATCCTGATGCTACTAACCCTACCTGGCAACATAATGCTCGTCGGTTAGGGTAGGTGCGCTTCTACCTCCAATGTGATAATCCACTCCCAAACCTCAAAGTCTAATATCTCTATCAGTTCACTACGTCTAGGTACGATCTTCCGGGCTATGATTTCGTGATAGGTTAAATTCCAAATACCTCAAAACATGGTTCAGCCCCAAAGTTACGCACGAATTCGTGTGACAATTTCTCACCTATTACTCGATGCTGTACGGCGTTCTCCAAAAGGTCTTGGCGTGGTCCGGCTCCATGCAGGTCTCAGATCGGACTGCCGCCTTTTATACCTTTCACCTCGGCCTAATTTAGGGATAATTGGTAGATACGAAACACCTGCGGCTCTCTTGCCGGCAAGCTATACGTCATTTTCCGATGTGTGTTTTCTTCATAGAATTGTCCTGCTAGAGTTGACTCCATCTTGGAGTGATATTTGAATACATAGAGCCCTATTACAAATTTGGGCTGATCCCAGCTATTGTCTGCCATATTCCACTATGGAACCTGTAATACGGAATTATGTATATTGTATTTGTTAGGAATTGTGTCGGTATAACTTCTATCCGACTACCCAAGTATGAACGTTAATTTTGTTTTAGTCGGAAAAATGATGGCGCCATGTTGGAATAGGTCAAACCCAATTGTATCGGTATTAATTCTATCCGACTACCCAAGTGTGAACGTTTATTTTGTTTTAGTCGGAAAAGTGATGGCGCCATATTGGAATGGGTCAATCCCAATATATTTATCTCATACATGGTAGTGCCGCGTATCTAAATTGACATAAAAATTAAGTGAGATAAATAATGGAAATGTATTACAAGTCGTGCGGCCCAAATGTGAACATTCCCTATTTTGTTATCGAGTAAACTTTTGGCGCCATATTGGAAAGGGTCGATCCCGGTATGTATGTATCCTACAGGACGACTATTAGTGAGGCTTCTCTAAATCAACATACTGACTACCATAGGAAACATGGGGATATATATTGCAAATCTTATTGCAATGAGATATTATAAGAGCAGGTTTCTATACTAAAAACCAATCGTGTTGGAAATGTTATTGGCCGTTCTTTATCAGTGCTAGAGTAAATTTCCATTGCCAAAGGGAATGTATCCTTTTTTGTTTGTCAATGAACCTAGTTAGGTTATATTAGTGTGTGTAAACCTCAAATGAAGTTTAAATGGCATTGGTAAAGTGACTGCTGAGATCTACTACAATCATTTAGATGGAACATAAACGCCCTTATACAGTTCGAAACTAGTCTCCAAGTTCCTAAATAGGGGTAGATGTAGGATAGAACAAGGATATATGTAAGTAGATGATGTGTTTTTACTTACAATACCTAAGTGTATACTCGGGCTGTAATTTCAAATTGTACCTAATGTGCAGGAACATGTTTAGGCACATCCTGTAAGATGGCGTCCAATACCTACCCTACCACACTAATTTTCTCATACATTATATAGGCAGTGACTGGTCCATAGCATACTCACCTCCAGCATCAATTGTTAACATCCTTAACCGGTATGCCACACTATTTCCTCGTTAAGACCATTTTTCACTGTGTCTAGGGTGTAAATCCAATAGTTCTCACGTGTTTTTCTCACTTTTTGTGTTTCTTTGCCCGAGATATTTTTTACTTTTTCAAGGATTAGCCATCTTAACTCATTTTCATTATGGCCCAGATCTATACAGTGTTGAACCATAGGGCTGAGTAATTTTTTAGTTCTTATGGCAGATCTGTGCTCACTATACCGAATTCTAAACTCACGTCCTGTTTCCCCTACATATCCGAGAGCACAGGGACACAGAATGAGATAGACAAGATTGTAGCTTCTACAATTTGTGAAACCAACATATGGACCCTCAACCTCCTCAAATGTACATGAGGACCCGCAACCAACAATATTGGAAGAACTGAATACTGTAGCTAATATAGACACCATACCTATCTTTAACATCTCCACCCACACATTGAAACCAGAGGAAGAAGCCATTCTAAGCAGAGGATTATCCTTTGTACCGAATACATACTGCAATAAGTTTAAACTTATGCAGGACATCTTCTCCTTTTTTAGGAAAATTCGCCTAAAAAAATTCTTTTTGGACAAAGACGATGGGGACCCTGAGACCAACCTATCAGGTTGTAAGTTAAAATCCATGTTTACACCTACGTTGGAAATGGTGGGCCCTGAGGTCGCCATTTTCGAAAAACTGGTGCTAAATGATATCAGCAAGATTATGAAATATAATCATCAGAGTAAACCTAACCTTACAACCCTAGAAAGAACTGCCCTATTAAAACTCCAAAATGCACCCGAACTTACAATTAAACCTTGTGATAAAGGTGGGGGCATTGTCCTTATGGATACTCACAAGTATGAGGAAAAGGTTCAACAAATGTTAAATGTGGCTGAGCACTACAGGCCCATCAAAGCAGGAGCTCTGACCAAATTGAAAGAACTTGTCAATCGTACTACGAGTAAAGCCTTTGCAGATGAAATTATATGTGAAAAGGAATATTTGTTTCTTAACAAAACCAATGCAATTATTCCAGCACTGTATGGGGTGCCAAAAACACATAAGAACGTGTCGGATCCTCCATTACGTCCGATTGTCTCTTCCATCAACTCCATAACCGAACCACTATCGAAATATGTGGACACATTCTTATGCCCACTCACAACTCAGTACAAATCCTATATTAAGGACACACGAGATATCATCAACAAACTCGAACATGTACCCTATGACCCCAATAATGAGATCTTAGTCACGCTTGACATTGAAGCGCTATACACTAATATACCACAACAACAGGCGGTGGAAGCAGTCAAGACCCTCCTAGAAAGAACACAGGGAGAAAGACCAAATGACTTTATATTAGAATGCCTTGAAATAGTGCTAAAAAATAACTATTTTGACTTCAGAGGGGATCTTTATCATCAGATCAAAGGGACCAGCATGGGGGCTTCCTGTGCCCCCAGTGTGGCCAATATATATATGGGTGAGTACGAATTGAAACATATCTTCAATGAAATAGCCCCTTTTTATGAGAATGTTTTAAAATGGCATAGATTCATTGATGATATTTTTTTCATTTGGCGAGGAGATGATGAAACTTTAACCACGTTCATAGAATGGCTAAATGTCAGTGACAAAAATTTGAAATTTACTAGCCATAGAAGCACGGTCTCAGTGGAATTCCTTGATATAATGATACAATCAGATGATGGCAAAATCTCGGTCAATTTTTACAGAAAACCAACTTCTAAAAATACAATTTTGGCACACGCCAGTTATCATCCAAATAGCCAAAAAGATTCCATCCCCTTCGGAGAATTCTTGCGTATTCGACGCAACTGTTCGAATATTAAAGACTATGATAAACATGGGGAGGATCTGAAAAAAAGACTGACTGTACGAGGGTATCCTAGACGCCTGATCAGATCAGCTTATAAGAGGGCACGATATTACAACCGTGATGCCCTGTTAGTAGGCAACACGCGTCCGAAGAACGACAAATTAGTTTGCGTAGTGAATCACTCAACGCTTAACTTCAAACTGAAAAAAGTATTGAACAAAAATTGGCACATTCTCAATGCAGATGAGAATCAAGAGACCATTCAAAAGCCTATCCTCGCATTTCGCAGAAATCGCAATATCAAGGATAGTCTGGTCCATACAAGGCCCAAACAGAGAGAAGTTAACTCGCAAACTACACTAGTAGGACCACCAATCCTAGGAAACCACAAGTGTGGCTCATGCGTTGCATGTGAAAGCGCGCTAGTCACTGAGTCATGGAATTACCAAGGAAAGGCAGGCAGATTGCGTGATTTCACAAATTGTAGAAGCTACAATCTTGTCTATCTCATTCTGTGTCCCTGTGCTCTCGGATATGTAGGGAAACAGGACGTGAGTTTAGAATTCGGTATAGTGAGCACAGATCTGCCATAAGAACTAAAAAATTACTCAGCCCTATGGTTCAACACTGTATAGATCTGGGCCATAATGAAAATGAGTTAAGATGGCTAATCCTTGAAAAAGTAAAAAATATCTCGGGCAAAGAAACACAAAAAGTGAGAAAAACACGTGAGAACTATTGGATTTACACCCTAGACACAGTGAAAAATGGTCTTAACGAGGAAATAGTGTGGCATACCGGTTAAGGATGTTAACAATTGATGCTGGAGGTGAGTATGCTATGGACCAGTCACTGCCTATATAATGTATGAGAAAATTAGTGTGGTAGGGTAGGTATTGGACGCCATCTTACAGGATGTGCCTAAACATGTTCCTGCACATTAGGTACAATTTGAAATTACAGCCCGAGTATACACTTAGGTATTGTAAGTAAAAACACATCATCTACTTACATATATCCTTGTTCTATCCTACATCTACCCCTATTTAGGAACTTGGAGACTAGTTTCGAACTATATAAGGGCGTTTATGTTCCATCTAAATGATTGTAGTAGATCTCAGCAGTCACTTTACCAATGCCATTTAAACTTCATTTGAGGTTTACACACACTAATATAACCTAACTAGGTTCATTGACAAACAAAAAAGGATACATTCCCTTTGGCAATGGAAATTTACTCTAGCACTGATAAAGAACGGCCAATAACATTTCCAACACGATTGGTTTTTAGTATAGAAACCTGCTCTTATAATATCTCATTGCAATAAGATTTGCAATATATATCCCCATGTTTCCTATGGTAGTCAGTATGTTGATTTAGAGAAGCCTCACTAATAGTCGTCCTGTAGGATACATACATACCGGGATCGATTCTTTCCATTATGGCGCCAAAAGTTTACTCGATAACAAAATAGGGAATGTTCACATTTGGGCCGCACGACTTGTAATACATTTCCATTATTTATCTCACTTAATTTTTATGTCAATTTAGATACGCGGCACTACCATGTATGAGATAAATATATTGGGATTGACCCATTCCAATATGGCGCCATCACTTTTCCGACTAAAACAAAATAAACGTTCACACTTGGGTAGTCGGATAGAATTAATACCGATACAATTGGGTTTGACCTATTCCAACATGGCGCCATCATTTTTCCGACTAAAACAAAATTAACGTTCATACTTGGGTAGTCGGATAGAAGTTATACCGACACAATTCCTAACAAATACAATATACATAATTCCGTATTACAGGTTCCATAGTGGAATATGGCAGACAATAGCTGGGATCAGCCCAAATTTGTAATAGGGCTCTATGTATTCAAATATCACTCCAAGATGGAGTCAACTCTAGCAGGACAATTCTATGAAGAAAACACACATCGGAAAATGACGTATAGCTTGCCGGCAAGAGAGCCGCAGGTGTTTCGTATCTACCAATTATCCCTAAATTAGGCCGAGGTGAAAGGTATAAAAAGCGGCAGTCCGATCTGAGACCTGCATGGAGCCGGACCACGCCAAGACCTTTTGGAGAACGCCGTACAGCATCGAGTAATAGGTGAGAAATCGTCACACGAATTCGTGCGTAACTTTGGGGCTGAACCATGTTTTGAGGTATTTGGAATTTAACCTATCACGAAATCATAGCCCGGAAGATCGTACCTAGACGTAGTGAACTGATAGAGATATTAGACTTTGAGGTTTGGGAGTGGATTATCACATTGGAGGTAGAAGCGCACCTACCCTAACCGACGAGCATTATGTTGCCAGGTAGGGTTATAGCATCAGGATAATACATACCCTGATATGTTTGTTGGCCATTAGCAACGATATTGGAATTGACAGGATAATTAAACTAAGAATCTTCTGTTCAAACAATCTGACTTCGGGGCAACCAATAATACCAATAGCCTAGTTTGATTCCCTTTTTTCCATTCTAACTTAACCTATTATTTTTTTCACATCAGCGGTCGTAATGGCTTTGAGACTCAGACGCTGAACTTTGACTAAAGAAAGTCCCAATCGACAAGGGAATAAAAACTAAGATCGACCGCCACAACAAATATTGAGGACAGCATTGAAAAAGTAGGTGTAGCCTTATAAATAGTTTGAATTACCTTTAAGTAGGCACTATCCGCCCATTTCATGACTATGAGCAATTGCATAGATAATAACCATCAGTTTCTATGACTATACACAGGTTCAATGAGGCTCATGGGTATCTTGAATGAAATCAATTCCTCTAAATAAAAAGATACGGCGGAGTGATAACGTGGTAAACCGACGGCTCCATTTAACGATTTTCGGCGTGATCTAAACATATATGAGGTATGTTAGATAATGTTTTATTGGACAAATATGCGGTCATATAATGACATACTTATCAGAAATAGATGACCTTCTAATAATTATCTTTTTTCAGCAATAGCCTTAATCAAACCAATATCACATGATTTCCAGATGACCATACGTCCCCGCATCACTATCAGTGAGCCCACCTGATAGCAGGTAGAGTCACATATGTCTCTCTCGTATCTATCTAATGTAGTAGGTGTAAAAGTACCCCAGAATGGTAGATGTGAAAGTAGAAGTCAAGACTATATATTCTATTCATCTCCTATCAACTCTGTTCTTCTAAACTTTTTCTTCTTTTCTCTATTTAAGTATACCAACGGTATCTTTTTAAGGGCAACGAATTCAGTAGCGTTTTTGCAAACCTGAAATGGGTCACTTAAACTATACATTGGAGATAAATTGTATACTCTCCTGTAGGATTGACACATGGTACTTGCTACTATACAAAACTATGTTTAGTAACATTATCCTATTGACTTTTAGATAATTCAGGCCCCCACCCTTGCCCGTGATTAACACACGCAGCAACAGGTCCTGAAGAAGGTGGCATTTGAAGATTGTTAGGCCACCGAAACGTGCGTCGACCAGAGAGTTTGAGACACCCCAACGTTTAACAATCCATCAGAGGATCCAGCAGCTTGCCCTGTTGGACGAGCGCCAATTTTGCTGTTTTTCCTTTTCTTTGGGGTGCGGTTTGTAAGGTGTTGTATGAATGTGATATGTATGTAGATACTTTTAGAGGTATGACTGGTGTGGGGTTATTCTTATTTTTGTTGTTGTGAACCACTGATGAAATTTACAGGGTAAGACTATTGAAAAGACGTTTGTTTACACTCTGTATTTTATAAAAAGACAAAACCTTTTACAAAAGAAGCAATGAATTGTATTGTATAATGTGAAAAAGCATCTGATTATGAAGAAATAATGCACAAATAACTAAAAATACAAATAAAATATTTTTTTTTATATAAATGCGCACATAGTAGTGGTATTTATCTCCATGTGTATCCACACTAAATAAAATAAGATAGGTCTAGAGGGATACTGTTCAGTATAGTTGATATTTTCCTTGTTCCCCCTGTTCCCTGACCTCAAATTAACCTTTTAGGGGGTTCCCTTTTTTTGTATGATATGTATGACACAATCCACCCCTCGCAAAATAAGGAATCGCAAATTTTGCGATTCCCTATTTTGGGATTGCATTTAAGGAATCGCAAATTGCGATTCCTTAAATGCAATGTAAAAAGCACAGAAAAAGTGCAATTTGGACTTAAGGAATCGCAAATTACCACCAACTTCAAGTTGGTGGTAATTTGTGGTTTCTTTGAAAAATGCACTTATATGCATTTTTCAAAGTGCCATGTGACTCACATACATGCCCTTTAGGGCATGTATGTGTGCCACATCTGCACCCATGCTCATTTCAGGGGTGCACCAGGGTGTCCTATTGACACCCTGGCACAACAGGGTGTCCTTTTGACACCCTGGCACCCTTGAAAATACATTTGCAATTCTCTAATTGGGAATCGCAAATTGAGAATGTCTTCCCATGGTAAACAACCTTTACAACGCAACTTTTACAACGCGATGCTGTTACATCGCGGTCGTTACAACGAACGCGATGTAACCACGCAATGCCATTACAACGCAAGTCTTTACATCGTCTTGCGCTAGCTGGCGTGCTAACATTACAAATAGTGTTGTTTACTATCCCAACACCTTGCCTACTGTTAAGTGGACTGGAGTTGGAATAGTAAATTACGCTTTTCTAATGTTAGCACGCCATCTAGCGCAAGTCGATGTAAAGACTTGCGTTGTAATGGCATGGCGTAGTAATATCGCAGTTGTTGTAACGAATGCGATGTAACTGCACGCGTTGTAATGACTCGCGTTGTTACGTCATACATCCTCTTCCCATTCATCCCTATGGGCCTCTAGGCCCATAGGAATGAATGGGGGGTATTCCTTAATTGTAGGATTCACAACATTTATTGCAAATCCTACATACATAGGGTTTTGCAATTCTCAAACAGCGATTCGCAAAAAATCGCTATTTGAGAATCGCAAATGGGCATGTTCATACATATGTCCCTAAATGTCTTAACACATGTGTGAAATTATAATGTATATCTGCTGAAAACGAGCTTGCGGCTCTATCAGCAGAAATCTACAAGAAGTGCATATAATGGCGAACGCGCTGCTCGCCGACTACTGCTGTACCTGATCAACTGCAGACCTGACTGTAATGAGCAAGCTGCTGCTGTAGGGGCATGCCGGACTAGTGGAGGAGTGTGCCCAGACTGACTGCTTCCCTGGCAGATGGTGCTGTGAAAAAGAATGCTGTTAGGGCAAGCTACTACTGGGATCCGCCTCTGCCATGGTACGTGCTGTTCGGGCTGCGGTGTGGCCAGTGCCCGTGTGGCATAGTTGGGGGATACGAGCTTTAGACTGTCGCTGCCGGTTGTGACCTGGGCCCTATTGCGAGGTGAGGAGGAGAGCGACCGGCATCAGGCGGTGGTGCGGACGCCGCAGTGGCTGGGGGCTGATCCGGTGCTTGCCGTGGCACCATAGAGATTACATCAGACCACTGGGTTGCCGTGTTTCCCCTCCATCCTCCCTTGTGGCGCACTTTGTAAATGGCCGCACTGAATGGGTCTTCACCCTCGTGGGGGCCATCCTGAACCGTTGCAGTGTTTGACGGGAGGAGCGGGCCGCGGACCACCGCCGCCGACTGAGTCCATGGCTCCGGCCTCATACATCGAGCGGGTGATTGCGGAGGTGCCTTGACTCCTGAAATACCACAGGCTTCACCGCGCACCTCTCAGGTGACAGGAACAGGCTAAACACTAGCCATGGAGACCACATTGCAGCTTGGCTGGTCTCTGCCATTTTTTACATGGGCCTCTGGCACAAGTTATTTGGAACACTGTTTTTGGTGCCAAGGTGATTGCTGATGTCTGGTGAATTCCACTGCCTGCTTTTCGTTTTGGGCTGCATGTCCCCCTCTGACAGTTGTATAGAGGTGAGGGGGGCTGTGGACACATCTCCTGGCCCAAGAAACTCATTGGGGGCAGAGCTGGGCCCTGGTAGCCTCACATACATATGTTCTATTTGACCTGCTTTTATGGATACATCTTAATCCGAATAAAGATTAATTGAATTGAAAATATGTGCAAACCTTGCTACGCATTTGCATCTCCCCTGCGGCTTGTCCTGAGTAATCTACCAGTGCAAACTGCTTGCTGATAACATGGGGAAACACACTAAACAAACTAAACTACAGTTCGATGCCTGCAGGTCCGCCTGTGTTATGGATTAGACTGCTGACCGAACTCACGCTGAGGAATCCTCTTGGGAGGAATCGTCTGAGGCTATGGATATGAAAGCCCTCTTACTCGTGATAAAACAAAGCCCTACCTCCATCAAATCCAAAATAGATACCATGTGCTCCAGAATGGACTCCATTGAGGAAGATAAAATTAGGGAAGCCATTATGCAGTTACATTCGAGTAAAGCTACTGGTACCGATGGGATACCAGTTGATTTCTATAAGTCATATGTTGTTACACTAGTTCCAATCCTGAATTCAGCATATCAGGAGGCAAAGGAAAGAGGCATGCTGCTACCTGCCATGAAGGAGATGATGATAATTATCTTACTTAAGCCTGGCAAGCCCCCGGAATTTTGCAATTCTTACAAACCCTTATCCCTTATAAACTGCAATGTTAAAATTCTTGCAGAGATTCTGGCAAATCGCCTTAGCCTTCTGATTACTTTTCTGGTTCGACCTGACCCGTAGGGTTTCATACCTGGGTGGGCCACCTCACATAATTTGCACACACTGTTTGGTTTCCTCTAGTATATCAACCTAGAGCTAGTCACTGTTGCTGTGTTTTGTAATGCCACTAAGGCTTTTTATTCGGTGGAAGGGGATTACCTGATTGTGGTGTTATAACGAATTGGCTCCCCCACTTCCTGGCCTGGATTTCACTGCTGTTTACCCAACCAACAGCTAAAATACAAATCAACTGAACCTGCTCAGCCCCATTCCCAGTTGAGTAGGGCACCAAGAAGGGGTGTCCCCCTAACACCTCTGCTTCTTGCGCTGGCGATAGGGACGCTGGTGGCTCTGTTGCAACAATATCACTGGGATTACACCATCAGAAGTCCCACCAGGCATATTCTGCTATCATTACAGGCGAACGATATCACACTATATCTCAGAGACCACCGAAACAGCCTGAATGGGGTGCTGCCTGAATTTGTGCATATCAGTAGAATATCAGGTATCCAAATAAATTGGGAAAAGTCCCACCTCATCCCTCTCACCCGGCCACTGCCTGCGTTCAACCTGACTATCCGTTGCAATGGTGCTTCATGGAACTTGGGTATTTACTAATAATACTCTCCATAGAGAGAGGTGAGCTGATGCATGCGTTACTACAGTACAACCCTAGATGCGACCACAGACAAAATCACAAGATGGATTTCATTACCCATTTCCCTTGAGGGTCAGATATCCCTTATGAAAATCGTTATACTATGGAAGTTGCTCTATCTGTTCCTCAATACTCCTTACTCGCTGGAGCGGCATTCTCTCAATGCATTGAAAACACAACTGATACAATTAGCCTGGGAGGGTAAGCAACCACAACTCCAATGGAATATCCACACACAGCCCTTTTCTAGGGGAGGTTTTGAGGCACCAGACATGGAGCTCTATTTTTTTTATGTGCCCAGGGGCATTATGCTATACACTGTGTCCAACCTCAGTGTTTCTGGGCTCAATGGGAGACTCGCCGGGATAGCGGACTCTGCAGTTGTGTGCACAACAGCGGCATAGGACTTATTGTCTAAACACTTTGGTAAACCTATAGTTTATTCACCACTAATCCCTCTGCCTGCCTTTGCATTTCCAGTAATGCATGAGGTGGCCTGTAGGGTCATGCTCATGAAGACTGGGCTTAACACATGGGGGGGACCTATATGCAGATGGTCTATTCATCAACCGTGAGGTTTTTTTTGCTGGGAAAGCGCCGACACCACTAGCTATCTTTCACTAAATCAGGCCCTGACATAACGTTAAAGCTGCCACTCCTGACTTCTCCACCAAACATCCCACATTTAGTACTCTACATACGTTGCTTAACACCACCAGTCCTAGATATTAAGTCTTGTCTGTATACCACATGGCTCAGCTTGAAATGTCGGAATTAGCGGGAAACGCCCAGGCTGGATGAGATCTGGAGCTTGGGACTACATTTATACTTGGGTATACTGCTGTCAGCAGATGGGGCGGATCTCCTAATGTAGCAGGCTCTGTATCATTCATGTACTACATGCCTGCCAGATTGCACCGGTATCGCTTACGCTCAGATGACAGGTGCACCAGGTGTGACGCAGCGGGGACAGACTTCCTCCATCTGGCTTGGTCTTGTGGGCCGATTCAGTCATATTGGAATTAAATAGAAGGGGCACTCGCCCTTATGCTTGGTCACTCTATACAACTCACACCACTACTCATGCTACTGGGACATACGGAGGAAATAGAGGTGTATTTTAGGAAATGTGTGGCACTTATCCTGCTATTAGCAGAGAGTTGCATGTAAGTGGGTTAGAGGCCATGCACCAAAATTTAAGGAGTGGCTGCAAGACCTCACCTATGCTGAGCTATTCCCCCCTCTAAGTTCAAGACCCCAAAGTATCAGGGAACACCTGCAGGCATATCTAATGGCACCAACACCTGATACTGTTGAGGCGCACACGCTAAAAGCTACGGGGCATATATTCCCTGTGTCTATCATTTAGCGTATTAAAGATCATTAAGGAGTACACATGATGCGTTGTTTCACTGCAGGTACTCAAAAGTGCAGTTCTGGCCCGGAATCTACTCTCTAGTGCTTGCATGCAGTTGTGGCCAACATGACTCTTGGGCGGGGGGGGGGGGTCAAAAGGGGGCAGGGGGGTAATTTAATTAAAAATAATGTAAACTTACCTTCGCTTCCGGTCCCTCGTCGCGTCTCCTCTCTGCTTACAGGCAGCAGAAGCAGGCAGCCTCCTTCTCCACCCCCAGTTTTGTAATTGGCTGGGACGCTGACCGCACAGGGGTCTATGGGGAGGCCGTTTTCTCCATGCAGCCTGCATGAAGAAAACGGGAGAGTGTGCATGACTGGTTTGGTCGCCCTGGGCCGACCAAACAATCAGCACCCACAATATTTGGCTAGCCACTCCTACCCGACCAGCCCACCCGCCCGCCCCCAACAAACTTTTCTTCTGCTTTCTCGCAGTGCGAGAAGCAGAATCATAAAATGGTATTCATACCATTTTATGTTTCTGCTTCTCGCACTGCGGCGACGCTCCTCCGCCCACATGGAGGAGCCGCCCCTGCTTGCATGGCAGATGATTTGAGACTGCTTACTACAAGTATTTAGAGCAATACCTAAGTATCTATATTGGTGTAACAGATGCTCAATCCACTGGGCTGTCCGTGCATACCTTTGATGTTTGAGGGTGGAGCATATTTAGACAATAGCCTCCTGAGATGGAGGCACTGGGTACTGGAATGGTGCATAATGCTAGTGTGTCATATGTTTGAACGTTATTGACATTTTACAGTGGCATGAATGAAAAAAAAATAAAAAAAGTTTTTTTTTTTTAAATGTTGGTAACCTGAGCAGAAACTGAACAACCTTATAAAGCCTCAGATTTCAACTGTTCCTATGTAGACCAAATTTTTAGTAGGGGATTGTGTGCCAAGTCTGCCAAGTCTCTAACATGCTCCCGTAGGTAGTCAAAGTTTGATGAGTCCGATTCAGTTGAGCTCTAGTTAGATCTTTCCTGATACCCTGACTGAAGTGCAAAGGTGCGGCATGATGCTCTTGTAAGGTTGTTGCCATGACAGTACAAGACTGATTCAGTTAACCACATTTTACCCTCCATTCCTTATACTTCAGTGCAAGCACAAAAGTGCATGTTATATCCCGGAAACACTTTCCCCATGCCCTTCTACAGATTTTCTTCGGAGAGTTTCACTTTGATTATGATAACTCAGTGAATTTTTATTTGTTCGGCGAAATACAAAAATATTGAAGTAAAAATAGTGAGTGACACAAACACTGTACCAAAAATATCATCACAACTGAAATATTGTGGAAAGAAAACTTTAATGTGAGAATATCATTTTTCGGGCATATAATATAATGCTTTTAAATTTTGTTGTATTTAATATTGTTTACCTTAATACAGTTGAAATAAATATTGATTTTAGTTTATTTAATATATATATTAAATAGTTTATTAATTTTAAGTGCTAGTATTTTGGAATCATTGTTCTTAATGACCATAAATATTGTATTGGTTATTAATTGTGTGAAATGTTAAAGTGTTATTTTATTTAGTTCACTTTTAATTTTAATGTATATTTTAATTTTTATATTTTTGTTATTGTAGGGCAATAGGGTGGAGAATCAATTGCATTATAATTATGACATTTGTTTTATTGTAAATTATATACATTATATTTATACTTTTGTTAGTAAATTATATTTGAGTAGTGGTTGCTGGTTTTGTAAGGGGAATAGAGTGGGAAGTTATTGAAGTTATATTATTTTTAATGAATTGCTAATCTTAATTGTTTAATTGATAATTATCTACATATGTAATTATGATGTATATTTTATGTTTTATTTGAATTATTTATTAATAATGTATTTGTATTTATTATTGGTTTAATTTTATTTGCTTGACTTAAGTAATATTGAAGTGCACATTTTCTACTTATCATTTCATTGATTTATTTTGGTGTTTGTGCGTTTTGGGTTGCAGGGGAAGAAGAAAATTTTATTTTAATTAATGTAAAGTTTTATTTTGTTTTAACTATTATTTTTTATTTTAGCTATTTATTTTACATAGTATGTGTTTTTCTATAAACTATGGTTTAATAATTTTCTGTTGTTCGGTATTTATATGTTTTCTATAAAATGATTATAGGTTGGAATAGTATATGTAAGTCCAACACTTTCTCTACAGTAGCATAGATTGGAGTGAAATAGTAAACCTAACCCCTCTGGAGTCCTACACTTTCCCTGCTATTGTTTAGACTGGAGTGGGAATAGTAAATCTAACAACTCCTAATTTCAACATGCTCTCTACTGTTGCATACATAAGAGTGGGAATGGTAAATATAGACTCTCGAAGTCCAACACTTCCCCTACCCGTGCTTAGACTGGAGAGGGATTAGTAAATTTAATGCTTTGCCTACTGTTCTTTTGAGTGGAGTAGGACTAGTAAATGTAACCCGACCGAAGTCCAACACTATCCCTACCTTTGCATAAATTAGAGCAGGAATAGTCAATCTAACCCTCTAAAGTAACCCTTTCTCTAATGTTGGTTAGACCAGATTTATATTAATTATTTTTTATATCGTTTTCATCTTATTTGTTTTTACATTTTAATATTTTGTGTGTGAAATGATTATATTATTTATTGAAATGTTTTATTTATATGTGTAATATATATTATGTTTTAAATATATGTTGTTCATTTTATTTTGTTACTGCTAATATTTTTACATTTTGTAATTGTTAAAATATTGTTATATTTTTAAAAATATGTTTATTATTTGCGTATTTATTTAAAAGTATTAAATAGTACCATTTGTATATTTTAATTTCAATATATAAATTAGGTTAGAACTTGTTGATTATATGTTTGCTAATTTTAACTTTACGAATAATATTGTAAAGTAAATGAATTTGAATTTAAAATTGTGTTGTGTTATTTTGTTTTTTAAAAATACACTTATATAGACTTCTAAGCATTTAAATAACTAATCACATATATTAATTGTGCATTATATTATTTTTTAACTGGTTTACTATTTTGAATAATTTAACGTCTATATTTACCTTTAAACAAATTCTTTCTTTGTTTAGCAATATTCTCTTCACTGATACTTTTGACTCAATATTTTGGTCATTTAACTTACAAGCATGATATTTTGGCACACAATATTTTTGACACACTATTCATGTCAGTCGATATTTTTATGCGCGATATTTACCACCCATTTGTACATCTTGCACCCTCATGAAATATATATATACACACACATTTGTAATTGTTTATTATGTAAATATATGGTAGGAGCTCATTTTTAATCTTTGCTCTGGGACTTGTGAAAGAAAAATAAATAGATCTTATATATGTGTCTGTAAACTAATTCCATTCTTGTCCCCTCACCCTGATAAACTCCCCATCAACTCTGCTTTCACCTGTGGCGAATGCCTTTGAGGCATTACATCAAGACATATTGTAGCCCCTTCTTAAAATAATATAAGAGAATGTATGATAAGCAAGAGACATTGAGCATGGGGTATCGTGAGGATGATGTGATGCCTCAAGTTTACAAAGATGTTTGAAAGCTTTTTTATAGCAAGTGCTAAGCGGGAAGGATCTAACTTGACACAGCAGAGGGGACTTAGTGGTGATGAGGTGCTGTTAGATTACTGTAGTGAAATATAGAGGTACTCCTTACTTCTCTCATGAATGATGGGCACTAATGCTAAATAAAATAGCTTTAGGTTTAAATCTTTTAATCAAGCCTCAGACAATGGAAACCATGCAGACACATCCACCAATAACAACATTTTGAAAAGCAATAAGCCACCTGTGTACACAGATGCTAAAACCAGCAAGCCGAAATGCCACATTTGGGAAGGGATAAGGGAAGGCACCAAAATCAATGAACCATTATTCAGAAAATTCCGAAGAGAGCAAACCCTACCCAAAACATCTTTCCCAGGGGAAGGCCCCAACAATCCAAAGCAGTACCCCTTCAGCAAGGCTACAGTCTCAGGGTGACTGTCCCACCCCACACATCACAGCCAACTGCTGGTACTATTTCTAAGACATTCTTGGCTGAATCAGTTTGGAAAACTTTGTTGCATAGTCAACCAAAAGCTTCAGTAGATAGCCCAATGAAACCAGAATACCCTTCACTTTCAGGTTTTTCTTCACATCCAGAGAAGTCCTCTTGTGGGAAGTGCCTCTGGGCTTAGGTCACGAAACACAGAGGAGACATTCGAACCCCTTAGCACTGTACCTTTTTTGATAGCAGCTTGTAACATTGTTGTGCAGATCAGCAGTTGCAAAGTTAACCATCACTCTTTCTCCAGCAACCATATTGTTCCTCCAGTAACTCTGGGGTATTCTATACATTCCTCGAACTAATGGACGTAGTATCTCGATTTTCGTTTTAGGCAACTCCCATAACACAGCCCCTAAAGTTTCCATGGGGTTGGCCTGGATTCATGGTGGCATTCAGAGTACTCTCACAGCTGTGTTTCTTGTCGAAGACTATCAAGGCGCTTACAGTAATGCCTCCTTCATTTACATTTACCCAGAAAGCCTCCAAGTTATTCACAGTTGAAGTTGCCATCTGTTCCTCTAAGGTCTGCAGCCTCTTCTTTGTGTGTGGTCTGCTGCTACTTCTCCACTGTAGTCATCCTGCAGGCCAAGCCTTTCATCTAGCTTTTCACAGTCTTTGAAGCCAGGTCTCAGACTTCAGGGGTGATGCAATCCAGCCCATAACATGCGCTCCTCTTTTGGGCTGAGAAAAGTCCTCTTCGTCAGCCATTACTACTCAAATTCAGTCATGGGTCCTTTCAAAGGATAAGTACTTGCAGGCTCATTCCTCAAAACCCAGGATCTGCAGCACATTGGATCATCCTTGCTGGTTTCAGAGGTTTCAGCAGAATGCCATGGTTAATGGTATTTTTTGTCTCATAACACAAGGGGCCATGGGCCAGAGATCTTAGCAGGCACTTAGGGGTCTGTTGCATGTCTCACTGGCAGAGGCTCCTGCCTATTTTGTCCTCAAGGGTCTTCATTCACTGATGCAGCCCCAGTTTAGCCACAGCACCCCAATCTGGCCTCTCGCTACTCAGCCCTCATGCAGTTACATCCATCAAGTTAGCAACCTCCTGGTTATCCACGTTCTAACCCCAAAAGTGCACTAGACATTGGCATTACGGACAGCAGTCTCATTCAATCGCAGTCGAGGGGACTGTGACAATCCATAACTAGGCCAGGTGGTGAACCATGAGGGAGTGCTGCATTTACCATCACCAGAGCCTCCACTTCTCGCGCTCCGTCGAGTGCACTGGTGTTCCCACATTTAATGCACATCTTTCAACATTAAAAAGCCCCCGAAGCTTGCTACAGTGGTCAGCAGACTGTGGCTGCAATTATGAGCTCCATTAGAACGCTGCCATCTTGGCCACACCCAGACCTGTCACCCAGACCATTGGCTTTAGAATACCAATTCTGGTATTTTACACAGAGCTATCTGCCACCAGTTAAGATACAAGCTGCACACGATTAGTACCCAAATGGAAAAAGTACCACCATAAGAGATTTAGTTGGAACTCTGCCAGGGCTTTGAGTTTAGTTAAAATATAGAGTATAACAAACATTCTTGTAGCTCGTGACTTTCTTCATCCTATTCGTCCACTGGTAAACTTCACATGACCTGGTACAGTGTTTCTACAGCACTTTGCTCAGAAGGAGGCACAGACTTGGATTATTCTTGATTAGTGCCTTATATATCCTCATCACCATTTGCAATACATATCCACACAGTCACCATTCCTCTTTTAAATGCCCAGTTTAAAGACAGTGGACTTCCTTTGTGCACATTACTGTCATGTGCCACTTCCTAAATGGAGTTGAATAGCACAGGATTTTCGGCAAGTACATTCAGAAATCCAGGAGAGCGTAAGTTGCTCAGAAATGCTTAAGTTATTGAACAGTCTTCATTTCCATTGTCCATGCTGCTATTGCGCTCTGTCTTTGTTTATGGGCTGCTGTAGTGCGTATAATACGGATTCTGTGCAAATCAGATAAGGGAATTATAATATGAGGCATTTCTTGTAGTGTACAATTTTGTCTTCAAAATATTTGCTAAACCCTTTATGTTTACAGGAGTGTTTTAGCTATTTAATGGAAATGTAAACCCAGGGATGTGGGTCGGCTTTCCTGTTTTCAGTTTCTATTTGTTATGACTTCTGGTAAGCTTTTTTCAGTGTTTCCAAAAAGTGTAAAAATCAGTTATCTATGTTTATTCTTTCCTTGCTCTGTACAAAATCATGGGAATTGTGTTTTTCGAGTGCTTACAAAAAATGTTTTTATTTCTTTGCCTCTTCATTCGTAAGTGCCTCTATTCCTTTTTGCTCCTAACTCCTTTCTTAGCATTCTTTCCTTGAATCTGCTCTTTCAAGTAATATATCACTGTTTCATCTCCTCCCTTTTCAGCGGCTATGTCTCACCCCACGTCAAGCATGTGTAGAGATGGAGATAAGTTTGTACTTCATTAAGATTTAATTGTAGTATATATAAAACGTTAATTCTGGACATTTAAGACATTATACTGTTGTGCTGAGAAATGTCAAATATCAGCTGAATAAAGATTTTCTACTTGGAACATAAAATCAATATTGTGGGGGTGCTCAGTGCTCTGTTATTAAAGTAACACACTGCACTGTTCTTTGTCTCGAGATACCACGAAAGAACAGGGCTAATAAATGTATTATTAGTGTCTGACCTGGGCTTATTCCTGCTCTGCCTAGTCACACGCCAGAAGAAGACTGATAAGGAATTAATAAGCCTACTGCTAGCTATAGGGAATTTGTTTACAGCAAACTGCTTTGTTGTATGAAGAAGCAGCTGAGGTAGTAAAGAAATGTAATAATCTGCAAGATGCCCAGGGTCATTTGCCTGTGCAATTCACACCATGAATGAAGTTATTGATGGCATTTTATGCGGGTGTGAAAACCAGTATAGGGACAACTTAGGATTGGTTTTTACAAATCATGAGGACCTTTGTTTATTTGAAAGCTGTGTCAGACTGTGTTCCTGCTGGGCATGTGTGAGAATTGCAGTAGGCACTTCACCTTTGTGCTCTGTGCAGTGTGCACAGTTTCCCATCTTGTGCGGGGAGGGGAAAGGAACAAACACAGTTTAATATGTTTCCATCAGATGCAGTCACAGGGGTTTGACGAGTGATGTTGCCCAGTGTCAAGCCTTGTTTCAGCACCATAACTTTAAAGGTTTAATTTGACATGTAGGAAGTAGGAATGCAAGTTGAACTTGGTGATCCTGGGGCTGCATTATGAATGTGTCCTACTTGAGTGTGCAGGCGCAGAATGGGTCTATGCATCTATGTCCTGAAATTGCACAGTCTGTAGCAAATACTTGGAAACACATTACAGTGGCTGCCTCTTCATGTTTCCGAGCAGTACTGTCTACAGCTCATACAGTAATTTGAAGGTTTTCTGAGTTTATGTGTGTGCTAAAAGCAGCAAAACTGTGCACAACCCCCGTGTGGTTCTGTGCATTCACACTGAAGGCGTTCATGATATTATGTCCCCTGATCATATTGTGAGACAGGATGTGGCTCATATAGACATTCTTTTCAGACTATCATGTAGTAAACCGGAAAGCAGGAGTCTTTGGTGCAGTGTTTTACAGGAGGATGTTGATTCTGGAGTCATCTGTATGCACAATCATAATCAAAGTAAAAGCAGCCCGAAACTCTCCAGCAATAATCTGCCTCACATCACTAATAATCAACTGTCTTAATTTCCTCCCTTGATAAACCACTGAGTACCAGGGAGGCATCCATAATGACTAAAATCACTAACACCAAAATCTCTACTAAAAAAACACCAACACTTGTATGACCTACTTAAGCCTCTCAGCTGTAATGCTGACAGAAAAAAACCAAAAAGCACAACAATAAATTAAACAAAACTATAAAATAGTTGCTATAACATCTTCATATGCAGATAATGGCCAGCTCTACACCCAGGACCCCTGTCAATGACAAGAGACCGAGTGACGAAAATACTGGAGCACTTCCGCATGGCCTCTAGTTTTATAGTTGATTGATCCTAGTCCACAGCAGTCTCTATCAAGGGTGTAACTGACACCTGGGGAAAGCTATCACAGCTACAACTTTGCCGCTGCACAATGAAATACTTGGGGATACATAGATCTTTACCTCTGCAAGCATACTGGAATAACAATAGAACCCTACTGCTTCACAGAACAAACCAAGACAAAGAAGTTGGCTTCCTTGCCGCTGTCCATTTTAGGCGAGATTGCTTTGCTTAAGATGTTATGTTATATTACATGGATTTGTAAAGCGCAACAAATCACCAAAGGGGTATCCAGGCGCTGCACGCGAGAAGGTCGTCTGCAGGGTCATTTGTTGAAGAGCCAGGACTTCAGCTTCTAACGGGATTACAGAAGCGAGGAGGCGGCCCTTAGGTGTAGGGGGAGGTTGTTCCATGCTTTGGGTGCAAGTATTCCTCCTGCTCTCTTCTGCAGATGTGGGGTGTGTGTGCGATAGAGAGGGAGGGAGGCAGAGTATAGGTGTCTGGTGGGCTACTGGAAGTGGAGGCGGGAGTTGAGGTATGCTCCTCTAATGTTGTGCAGTGCCTTGGATGCATGAGTGAGGAGTTTGAATTGGCGGTGTTTGTGTATAGGCAGCCAGTGGAGATCTCGGAGGGGTGGTGTGATGTGGGCGCACCGAGTCATATCCAGGACAAGTCTGTCTGCAGTGTTCTGGATGGTCTGAAGGCAGTGGAAGAGGTAGTTGGGGATTCTGGCTTAGAGTGCGTTGCTGGAATCAAGTCTGCTGGTGATTAGGGCTTGAGTGACGGTGCCTCTGGTGCTCTTGGGAATCCACCTGCAGATCTTTTTAAGGATGCGTAGCCATGTGAAAACAGGCAAAGCTAACTGTGTTCACCTAGGCGGCCATGTTGAGTTTGTCATCTAACAGGATTCCCAGGTTGTGTGGGTGGCTGGAGGGTGATGGGGTTGGACCAAGCTCTGATGGCCACCAGGAGGAGTGCCATGGGGAACTTTTAAACCAGAAGATCAGTAATTCTTTTTTGTTCATGTTGAGTTTCAGGCAGTTGGTTTTCACCCATACTGCTACATAAATCATGCATTCGGTGGAGATAGATCTGGTTGTGGGGGATTTGTCTGACATGAAAAAGATGACCTGGGTGTCATTGGCATAGGAGATAATTGAGATGCTGTGAGATCTGATGACATCTACGAGTGGTGTCAAATACATGTTGAACATGGTGGGCTGAGGGATGATTCTTGGGGGACTCCGCAAATCAGGTCCTTGGGCTCCAATATGGGGGGGGGGGGGGTCTTACTCGCTGAGTTCTCTGTTGAGGAAGGAAGAGATCCATTTCAAGGCGGGGCATTTGATGCCTGTGTCATGTAATGTTTTTACAAGGTTTGAGTGTGACACTGTGTCGAAGGCTGCCAAAAGGTCCATCAGTACAAGGGCCGCAGATTCTCTTCTTTCTAAGAGGGTGCAGAGTTTACTGTGGCAGCGACGAGTGCAATATCTGTGATGTGGTTGCTGCAGGATTCAGATTGGGGACAGTCGAGAAGGTTTTGAAGTTCCAGGTGGTTAGTGAGTTGCTGGTTGATAGCTTTCTCTATGTCCTTTGGTGGGTAGGATTGTAGGGAGATGGGTCTACAGTTGTTCAGTTTGTTGGGGTCAGCCAATGGTTTTTTTGAGGGCTGTGACTGCAGCGTGCTTCAGCTCCTCAGGGAAGGTAGCAGACTCAACAGAGGAGTTGATATGAGTAGGGATTTTACTGATCAAAGGTCCTTCTAGGTTGTAGATGTGGTGTGGGCAAAGGTCTGTGGGGGCCCCAGAGTGGGTGGTCTTCATGTCTGAGGTGGTGTCTTCTTCAGTGGTTAGGTGTTAGTCCGAGTTGTAGGTGAGCAGCTTGCTGATGTCCTCTAAGGTTCGGTTGCTTTTCAAAGTTATTGTAGATTTTATTGATTTTGTTGTTGAACTACTTTTAAAGATTATTGTAGAGTTACCTGGAAGGAATGATAAAGTTGGTTGAGGTGTCAGGGTGGTGAATTCCTTGACAATGGAACTGGCCTCAATCCTATCTGTGAGGGCTCTACTCTTTGCAGTTCCTGAGGGCGGCTATGTATGTTGATCTGGTGTTGGTGTCATTGTTGGCTCTTCCTTTCCAGCTGTTAGTAGCATCTTTTGGAGTCTCGGAGTTCTACGATGTTTTTGAGTTTTGATGTGTGCGAGAGCATCAGCACAGTAGGAGATCCATTGGTTGAAGTTAGTAATGTTAGGGAAGTTAATGATGATTGGACTTTCAAGGTGGCTATATACTTCAAAACCTCCCCCTCAAGATTCCACTACAAAGCTTTCAGGGGCATATTCTCAAAGAGCTATTGCCGAGTTAACGGCCCTTTATCGCAGCCAAAGTCGTGATAAATTTATCACCACATTCACAAGCTGGTGCGAACAGCCCATAGCACCAGTTTACCTGCGATAGCAACCACAAAAAACATCGCCACAGATGACCCTGGAAACTATCGTTAATGAGATGCAGAGTAGGCGTTCCCGTGCAAAAAGCCGCGACAACACCACTCCGAAACATTCTCAACTACCAGCCAGATCAGCGATAAGACCACAAATCAGGCGATTAGGCGTGTTAGCAGCAGGAAACTAACACCTGCTCTGACCTGCTGCAACGTCAGACCACAACCTGCACCGGGAAATGGAGCCCAGCCCAGAGCCACACCTGAAGGGCAACAGATGCCATGGAGCCAACGATCACCCAGCTCGGAGCCCCAATAGGGCCCAACACACACCGCCACCACCCCCAGGACCCCCGTCCCCGGGCACCCCCCCCCCCCAGCCAAAGACATGCCACATTGGCTACATAGAATCATGTACCAAATGATCCGCCTGATGTAGCACAATCACATTTGGTGACATGCATGTGTCGTCACAAAAATGAGCATCACACATTCACCTTCGATGTAACAAATGAAAATGTATTCAACGAAACACAGAACAGAAATGAAGACACATGGCGGCTCCCCTCCAGACAATCCGTAGGTCACAGCCTGCAAGACAAAAATCATGATGAGAAGGTGTGTCTTGAGCACATCAAAGGACAGAGAGAGAGCGAAGGAGAGAGAGAGAGAGAAGGAGAGGGAGAGAGAGAAAGACCGACAGAGAGGCGGGGAGAGAGATAGACAGACAGAAAGGGGGGAGAGAGAGATAGACGGACATAGGGGGGGAGAGAGATAGACGGACAGAGAGGGGGGGAGAGACACAGATAACAGAAGAGATGGACAGGGAGAGAGAGTGCCGACAATGCACACCCAGTCCACACTGCACACCTGCTGCCACCGGTGTGTCTCCAACCATGTGCCAGTATGTAGCGCAGTTCACCAGGTCACACATCTGAAACAGATCCGTCATCTGAAACAGAGTCCATATACATGAATGGCAAAGTACATACAATTGCACAAGACATCACCACCTGTCCGCCCCTGCGCTCCCAGGCAGATGCACCCCAGCCCCTCCCGCCACCCAGCGGTGCATGCCTGCCCCTGCGCACCCAGGAAGATGCAGCCCAGCCCCTCCCGCCGCCCAGCAGTGCATGCCTGCCCCTGTGCACCCAGGCAGATGCACCCCGCCCCACCCACCGGCCAGCGTTGAATGCCCACCCCTGCGCACCCAGGCAGATGCACCCCAGCCCCTCCCGCCACCCAGCAGTGCATGCCCGCACCCAGGTCTCACTGCTCACCTTCCGCCCTTGGCGTGTAGCGATGAGGGCCCACCACGTGCTGCTGCAAGCCACATGCCCGGGCCCACGGACATGGCACCCTCCACATCATGCAGCCCCGCCCTGTAGGCCACCAAGTCTCACATTTGATTCTGGGTCTTGATTTCGCCATGGCAAAGGACATACCAGTGCACCCGGAATCATCGCAGGCTGCACACCTGCTCAGCCTCATAGGTGCCACTAACTCTGTGATCCAGGAGGCAATGCCACGTGGCGGTAGGCCCCCGCTGTCCGCTGGCTCAGGCCTACACTGCGGTCCAGCAGGGCACACAAAACCTGAGCAGTCCGGACCACCGGGATGGGGCATCATCGCAGGCTGCACAGCCGCTCAGCACCGAAGGTGCCCCTAGCTCAGTGCACCCAAAGTCACCATCCCATGGCGGTGTGCCTGTGCCGGCCGAAGTGTATCCGGTCCCACCAAGTCTGTGCCCCGCAAGTCATGGACTCTGATTGGATATCATGCGGACGCCATCATGTCACCCCTGGGGTGGCGGAATGTGATGTTGTAGGCTACTGGTCCCCCATGCCTACATGTACACCACACGGATACACCCAGAGAGAGGCTGGAAATGGCGTCGAGCACGTGCGCCCGGCCCTTTTTAATTGGCAGGGTCACATGTCCTGTGACGCGTGTGCTGCGTGGGTGTGGTGTGGGTGTCTACCAGCCATGAGGGAGTGGCTGTGGCATGCTGACAACTAGACCTGTGATCAGCAGATTACTACAGGGAAGACCTGGGACATGTAGCGTTGCCATCCCCCCCCTGTGAGCGTAAGCGGAGTGGCCTGGCCTGGCGTATGCCAGTCCAGCGTAAGGGTTTGAACAATGACCCCGGGGCTCTGTGCGTGGTTCAGTACGGGGCTGTACTAGGAAGTAAAACTGCATGTGTCCCTGTTGTTTCGTTGGCGCCACCCGGACAACATTTGGCAATGTGTCACCCTGTCCAACGACATGAGCCACATGGACGTAAGAGGAATTCACTGACCCTACATTCATCCATGCACCCACACTTGAAACACCACAGACACAACACTTCTGTGTGATTATGAATGTTTAATGCACATTCAGTGGAGTGCTGCATCTGGAGCAGTACAGGGCCGTGCAAACCCCATATGACGATGTTGGCCCATGGAGGGCCAGCCAGAGTCCTACAGGGAATGACAAGTCCAAAGGAAGAGGAAGTGTTCAGTCTGCAGTCTGATTGCTGACTCATTGGCGTTCAAACAACATATGACAGTCCATGTCGAGGTCCAAGGTGAGTGTATCAGGGTACAGTGGAAGGTGATGATGCAGAGGGCAGAACCAAGCAGAAACAGGCCATATTGCGGAGATAAATGCTACTGCATCCTTTTTACCACAAAGCCAGATTCATCCGCATCTTCGTCCCTGCTGTTTCATGTGCCTCATGTGTGGGTGGTGGTGCCCTTTCTCCAGCACTGTGCGTCAGTGACACCTCAGGGGCCAGAGATGGAATGTCTGCCGCACTGTGTGGCACTGACACTTTAGGGTGCGGGGATGTGGATGTATTGGTAGAAGCAGCATGCATCAGCGCCAGGCCTTGTGGCAGCAATGCCAGGAGGATGGTCTTGAGGTCATTGAGGAACCCAGCTACCACTCGCTGGTGTGCAACCGTGGCAGCCGTACTTTACGCTTTTGCCCGCTCCATGCTCTCCATTAACCTCCGCATGTTTCCCAACTCCCGTGTGACATCGCTAGTGCCACTCTAACTGGACAGTTGTTCTATTCTCTGAGTCAGGGCTCCAGCGATGTCAGTTATGGTTCTTTCGAGAGCAGACTGTGGGTGTCCGTCAGGGACCGTGAGTGGTTCTTGATGGGACTTAGACACCCACGTATGGCGTCTAGTTTGTCTGCCATGCAGTCGAAGCCCACCCGCACCTGTTCGGCCAGCTGCTCCTGGCACCCCAACACACAGCGTTGGAAGGCCATGTGTTTGTTGTGGGGGCCTGGGAGGCAGCCGTGGTGGTGGGTGCTGCCTGGTGTGTAGTCTGTGCAGGGGGGGCTCTACTTGTAGCAGCTGGGCTGCCTAGCTCCTGGAAGTGGGCTGCGGAGGCTGTCCACGAGCAGTCGGAGGGTGCCCGAGTCGAAGCTGTGATGGTCCTCATCGTCATCAGAGAAGAGAGGTTCGGGCTGCTCTGCAGGAGGTGTTGATTCTCCCTCTGCAATGTGAAGAGGAGATGCAGTTTAACAATGTGTTCACATGTATGTTGTCACATAGTACATGTTAACATACAGACAGCATGACTGTGTACATCGTGGCTGTTTGGGAGTAGCTGCCTATTTGATGTGGGACAGTGGACATTTCGACAGCAGACGTGTGTGTGTTTGGACTTGTACGTTATCAACTCACATTTCCCTGCAATGCCAATTGTGATTGGCCAGTGTCTACACCCAGTCGGTACCAGTTGTGTCCTGTGTTCTGTTGTGGACGTGTTACGGTTTGTGCTACATCGTTGTCAATGTTGAGGTGCTCTGCATGCGATGTGTGTGTGCTGTATTTTGGGAGAGTCGCCCATGCAGCTCTGATTTTGCTGCCCCTTATCGCTTTCATGCGGTGTGCCTTTGACTTCTGTGCTTATACAGTGCTGAGACGTTGCATACTTGTGTACATTGGTCTCTTGGTGGGAGTTGGGGGCTGGGGCATGGTTTATCCGCAGATGTGCTATGCTTATTTGTGCATGTGTGCCACTGTGCCCATCTTCCCCAGTCATTACTCACCCTGTTGCTGTTGTGTCCGGTCCTGTTGAGCAGTGTCCGTGCCCCCTACTTCTGCCACCGTCTCCCCACTGATGACTGTGGACACCATTTCCTCCATCTCGTCCAGCTCCTCCTGTGGCGCAGGACTCCCACCTCCAGTCTGCATTGCTGCCTTCCGGTTATTTGCGAGTTTCTGCTTGGATTTGCGCTTGACATCATTCCAGCGCCTCTTGACCTCTTCCATTGTCCTCTTCAACACTCCGACTGCATTCACCTTGTCCACGATGGACTGCCATAGTTCATTTTTGGTTTCCAATGACACAGTGGAGGTGACGAACAGTAGTTGATGGTGTTCTACCACCTCGGTTATCAGGATCCTGTTTTCCTGCGGACTGAACCTTTTCTTCCTACTCTACTTCTCCTTGGCCTTCCCTGACCCCGAGGTCCCAGGCAAGTCCTCCGGGGGGCTTGTGGAGTTCTGGTTCTCTTCCGTACGTGCTCCGGCAAAATCCATTGTGCTTTGCTGTTGTTTGGCATTTGTTTGTCTGTTTTTCTCTGGCTTTTATGGTGATTTTCTAGCATGACGAGTGTGAATTGCAGCCTGTCACTGGTTTTCACCGATTTTTGTATCGCGATTGGCCTCATCGCAGCTTTTTTGGCGTTGTTGTTTCGCATTTTTGCGACGTGGCATTGATTTTATCGCAGCCATTTGACTAGTTATCTGGTGACTATCGCATGGTACAGCCGTGTTGTAAATACTTGGTTAACACGGCGTAAATTTCCTGCAATAGACTGATGTTGAGAGTTGCGTTAAGTTACTTTTGCGATGGTTATCACACGCTCTTGTGAATATCCCCCTAAGTGTCTACAAAGGTCATATAGGGATTCCTGTGGGCAGTAAAACCACCCAGGATATCTCTAACTCAATGCACACTGCATACATTTGATGGGAGTAAGGGGGTGACAATCTGATTGCATTACTCGACAGCACATATGGTCATGAATAATGACTGATTTGTGGCAGACAGGAATGGCCCGGCCTATCACCTGGAGTTGGAAGGGTTTGGGCAGAAGGAAGTCCTGCACTTGACTATAGTTCCAGGATTCTGCCCTCCCTCCCTGTAGCCACTAAAGAGATGTCTATGACTGATTCAACTGAAATACCTGCAACGGGTATAGTTCACACTCGTGCAGCTTCGGAGGATGGGTCATAGACTTGTTGCTGGATATACTCGCTGCTCCGAAGTCTGTTCCTCCATGTGTTTGGGACTGTCCAGTTATTAAACAGTTCTTGGACTGTGTAAAAAAGGATTTTGACTGCTGCACTGAGAAGATCAGTTCAACTCCACCCATGGGCAGCTCTACTTGGGATTGCTGCTGGAGGAGAGTGGCACATGGAGCAGTTGTTTGATTTTTGGGGGTGGTCTGCTTAGTAGCCAAAAGCAATAATTTGAAAATAGAGCTTTAGAGAGGCCATGACGCTCTAGGAGTGTCAACAGACGATGGTCCGCTGCGCACTCATGGCCAGGGGGTGCCCAAAAAAGAATAAGAAAATATGGAGACCCAGGCAAATACTCATAGGCAGCGAGCCTGTAGCTTTACATACAAGCGATACAGGTGAGGAGTCAGTGGCACGTTATCGGTCTTATATATTGTGTGTGTTTATACCTACTTATTATATCACTCACACGGGCCTGTGCCCGACACTACTGTTATCTGCTGAAGTACTTACACATGTACAGGATGCAAAAAAGGTTTCTGCGGCTTGTGTATACACCGCATGTGCAACGGATATGTTCTAAACATGCAGTGGATTAACTTGCTCTATCAACTAATGAAACATTTTTTTAATGTCCGCTTTCAAATGTAAAAATTATATCTCAACACTTTGTATTTGGCTAAACTAAGATGACTGACAGGATTAAAAGTAAAGATTAGTCCTATCTCTATGTTTCTGGAGTCAGCGTCTGAATGAATGAATGAATGAATGAATGAATGAATGAAAACAGATTTATATCGCGCTACTATGCCCAATGGGCGTCAAGGCGCCTAACCAAGAAACCGAATAAAAAAATAAGGGATTTACTGGTAGGCCTTTATAAAGTACCAGGTCTTGAGTGCCTTCCTAAAAAGGACCAAGGTTGGTTGGGACTTAATCTCCAAGGGGAGAGTATTCCAGAGCAGCGGGGCAACAATGGAAAAAGCTCTGCTGCCCCATCTGATCTTTTTGAAACGAGGGACTACCAATTGATTAGAGTCTGAGGAGTGGAGACGTCTACTGGGAATGTAGCGGGTAAGCAGAGATCCGAGGGCATCCGAGGGACCAGCCAAAAGAGCTCTATACGTAAGGCATAGAAGTTTAAAAGAGACCCTGTAATGGATAGGGAGCCAATGTAGGTTCTTCCTGGCCATAGTTGCGGAAGCGTCCCTTGGGAGTGCCAAAACAAATTTGGCGGCCGCGTTCTGCACAACCTGAAGGCGCTGAATAAGGCATTTATTGATCTTCGCATATAATGCATTACAATAATCCAGCCTAGAACCCACCAGTGCGACCACGGTCTGCTTGCGTGCCTGCAGGGAGAGATAATGAAGGATTCTTTTGAGGGTCATGATGACTCCCCAACAGGTGGCAAACGTCCTGTTGACCTGGAGATTCATAGACAGCACAGTATCAAAAATAACGCCGAGGTTCCTAGCCGATTTGGCGGGAGAGGGGCAAGCTCCTAAAGATATGGGCCACCACTCATTAGACCAGATGTCCTGGTCTTTACCAAAAACAAGGACCTCTGTTTTGTCGGCATTCAATTTTAAGGAGTTTAAGATCATCCACTCAGCCACCATCTGCATGCATGACCTAAAACTGGACGCCGAAGCATCAACAGAGTGGGCTAGAGACACCATAATTTGGTGTCGTCGGCGTACGACACCACCTCCATCCCCTGTGACCTTACCAATCTAGCAAGGGGGGCCACATAGATGTTGAATAGAGTCGGACTTAAGGCCGACCCCTGGGGTACCCCACATGGCAAAGATTTAACAGGGGAGAGGAAATCTCCAAGCATGACTCTTTGCTCTCTAAGATGTAAAAAAGAGTCAAGGAGACTTAAGGCCGATGCCGCCACCCCTGCCTCCCTTAACCGAGATGTTAGCGTAACACTAATTGAAGCGAATGCGCTCTACAGGATACTCACGCGGTCCCAATACTAGGAAGAGGGTTTTCAGCTTCATGCTCCCCTGCTCCATCATGCAAGTAATCAAGAGCATCATGCATGAAAGTAACAGCTGATGAACTTCGTTCCAAACAACCGCCGCTCACGAACCATATTCAAAAGAATATATATTCATATTCTTAGTTCAGATGCTTTAAAGCCCTTACAGCCATCACAAACCAAACTAGACCCCATAACAGCCAACAATCACGCCACGTCAGCAATATGCTCCGTCAAGAAACTCAGTCTGGAAATATCTGTCATCTCACATCAAAACATGCAAATACAATCTCACTGGTTTAGACCCTCACACATGGTCAAACCAAGTCAGAACCAAAAGAAAAGCAATTTCTCTCTCTAGATGCAGCATTAAAAGAGGTTTCATTTCAAGACAGGCAAGTGTATGTTTTTAGGCTTCTAAAATTACTGTGGCATTGTGCCGCTTATGGAAGTAGAATAAAGGGGTATGTACAGGGCTTTAAGTGGGATGAAAAACTTGGGGGTCTCTCAAAGGGGAGTGGTCAATGTAATTTAGGGCGTGGCTTAAAAACACGTAAGCTAAAGTCAGTGTTTAGCAGTGTGCCGCCCTACTTGTATTTTGCTGTTCCTGTCATTGCGTCCAGATATATGATACAATAAGTCACATTATACCTACAAGTCAGGACTATTGGCTTTGTCAATGGTTGCTAGTTGCATAAGATAAATAAGCAGCAACTATGGCTTGTATATAATATTAAAAACAATTCCACTTAAAGCCCTGGTGACACCACAACAATGTTGCTGCGTGTGTGTTCCAAAAAGAGAAGGGAAATCCAGAGAGGAAATGACTCTCTTTAGAGGATTTCCCTTCCTCTACAACGCTCACCATGCACACATCAATGTGCCTGCTGTCAATGCAGTTTGGAAGAAAAAAAACGGACCGCCTGTGCAAGGGCACATAACAAAGCCCGACAGAGACCCGTTTCGAGGCCCTCTTAAAAAACATTGCCGGTGCTCAGACCCGTTGAGACCCGGCCCACTTAAAGCCCTGGGTATGTACATAATCAGAGCTTCCGGTTTTGCCACCAAATCTCTGGAGCTATTTTTAATCAAGGAAGTAGGAACAGCAGAGGTGGAGTGTTTTATAGCTAAAGCTTGGGAACACCCCCTAAAAACACTGGTAAAAGGGATCTACATACAATCAATTTTATGCCTGTCCAGGTTATGAACTGCGGCTTTATGAATAAAAGTTAATATTTGGACAGGTACATTGTGTTTCGTAAGTGCACAACACTTGCAGGCATATGAAATTCAGTTGCCCAGACTTAAAACTAGATTTCTAAGTAAACACTTGTGGCTCTTACAAAACCATACGAAACACTATTTGGCTGACAGAAATGGGTGCTGGGTGTTAAAAGAGTTACTGGTAAGACGATCTGAAGTTGCCCAATGTCAGGTTGGAGTAGCTCATCCAATCCTATAATTGTGCCCCATATAGAGGTGAGCGAGCCACTGCTTGTGCCAGTCTCAAGCTTGGATTTGGCTCAGCTAGAGGACACGTTGAAACTTCGAGCCCATAACAAGACAAGCTTTCATGTGGCTTCTACCTGCCTTCCTCCCACGACCCAAGATGTGGCGCTAGACGCAAACTGGGAAACTAGGTTGGAGTCTCAGCATCGGATCAAAATCTTGTGATTCAGGGAAAATTACTTAAACTCATCATGCCTATTAACAATGCATGTGAACTTGTGTAATGTAACTGGTGCTCATGTAAAGTGCTCTAGGTCGAGTGGGCACTATATTATTAAAACTGGTGAAAAATGCACTAAGAGGAAAAACAAATACTTGACAGTGTTGCGAGAGTTAAGAAGGACAGAACCCTTTTGGCTCCTGATGGACTCCGTAGAACTGTGGCATAAGTGTTATAGCATAATGAAGTGAATGCAGGTTTAGAATGTTGAGTTCACAGTCACACGCAGATGAATAAAGACATGTTAAGCTAAGTTCCGTCTGTGGCAAAGTCCTTAGCGGGCACCCCGGCTGGGGAGGACACTACACTTAACACATGGGAAGACCTAGATATCCACCTACTGGCTGATTTGAACAAAGTGAAACCAGAAAACCTGGATACATTTCGGCTTCCCCGCTTAAATTATGTGCTCTTAGGTAAAGATTCTATTTCACGAAAACTCTTCTTTCTTGATTATTGAACATGAAAGCACTTTCAAATATGTGTGTTGTACAAAACTATCACATTTAATTAGTTCTTCTCAGTGCACTGCTATAATGTGCCCTAATAACGTCTTAGCTTCCACATGTAAAGAAATACACTTTTTATTTTGAAGAGACTTCATATTTTACATCAGATTTGTTGTATGATTTACATAGGAAATATATTTCAGAGCTCTACTTGTGGAGGAGCTTAAAGATCCAAACCAGACCCTTGGCTCAGCTCTCCTATTAATTTGTTGGCTTGCCCACCTCTAGTCCTGTATTTGTAACAGGAACTATGTGTAGCTGTTTGGTAATCATTGGGCACCTGAATTGAGAGATCTCTTTGACTGTCATATATGGTACGGAGATAGATGATTAAAAAGGCAGTAGCGTAGCAAGGGTGGCATGGTCCCTAAAGTAGAGAATGGGACTGAGCCTCCTGCTCCTTATTGAGAAGTAAAATATATCCATAGTTCAGGTGCAGTGGTCCCTATAAGCCTATATGCCTCTGTACCACTACACCTGCTGCACTATTAATAACTGCATCCCTGTAACAGAATGAGCATTCCATAAAGTGAGGTATACTTACGCCTGTAGCAAAGAGGGAAGTTCTTGTGAAACAAGTAAGTTATACATTCATCATTGACAAACTGCACATTAAATTCTCTGGGCCTAAAGTAGCTTTCAGCTTTGCAGTTGTCTGGTACAAGAGCAACAAGTTATTTACCTTTGGTAATGCCTTATCTGGCAGAGACTCTATGTAGCCGGAGAGTCCTTACCTTAGACTTACCCCCAGGCGTCAGAATGTATCTGGAGATATTTTTTGTGAGAAGTACCCCTGCCTGCTGGTAAGTGGCACAGATCGGCTCCGCGTGGAGTCGGAGTCCACGCCAGAAGTGATGTACATAGTACCTATATAGTCGCCACCCCAGCACGCTGATATGAGTTTCTTTTTGCAACTTTCTACGCCAGAATCACGGAGCCACAAAGAGTACTGACCATTGGTGTGTGAAACTAGGGCCCTGAAAGGGAAACAGCCCTGAATCTATAAATCCGTTTGCAGAATGTGAAGGATGGGTGGGTCGGTAAGGAATCTGCAGCTGGATAGTCTCTACCAGATAAGGCGATGACGAAAGTAGGCAACTTGTTTATCTCATCCCTCAAGGCCTTGGGGTGCATGGCACGACAATCAATGCAGATCTTGGCATTGTCAACGCGCTCGAAACACCAAAGGCAGATGAGGTGTGGGCCCATCACTGACATTTGTTGGTGACAGGCCCCACAGGGCTTAACACTAATCTTCCTCACAGACATCCCTGACAGACCAGGAGACAATGTCTCAAAAATCTTCATCAAAAGGTTAAAAAAAAAAAAGTCAGTCAAAAAGTGACTGAGGGTAGCTCTACTCCGAATCTGTGCTGACTTGCGCGGAAAGAAATGACGTCAGTGCACTGGGAGCACCGCACACATCTCTTCAGGCACAGATTACGCCATGTGGAGCCAAACGACGCCACCTACTGGTGAGCAGGGTTACTGCTCACTAAAACGTCCAGATCCAGTCTGACACCTTGGGATATTCTAATGTAAGGAATCTGCAGCTGGAAGTCTCTATCAATTAGAAAAATACAACAATGCATGAATCTCTCATATAGTAAAGCAGTTCTACAGTAGCGATCCATTACAAATTACCGGTCATATCACAGCCAAACTAAACTGGGAATGAGCTAAGCACCTTATATGTTCTTCCACATAGGGCTGGTCAATGTACTGAGAGCATTAAAGCTGGCATAGCTACGGAGGTGTGCACTACAGCCCTACTTCCAAAGAGGTGCTGTTGGTATTCCAAAGTAACATGAGCGTGTGAGGAATAGCTGCCTGATACGTATGATGGCGGGACTGAAGTCTTCAACGGCTTCTGTGCAATGCTCCCAGTATGTGATATTTTTTTAGGAAAAGTTACCAGTGATGGGCTGTACTTCAGCACCTCATTATAGTCCTGCTTCTCTCAGAAAGTCTTAATGATGCCAATAGTGGGCTCTAATCTCCTCCATTATTGGTACAAAAAACTGACAGACTTCCATGCTGTTTGGAGAAGCAAGAAAATGGAGATTGTTCTATAGAAGCATTCCAATTGCATAACCATTCTGCAGTAGGTTTCTCTTTACCATACTGAAAGTGTTCATTTGACCAGTGAAATATCTTTAAGGGGCCCTTGTGTTATGCTCATATGTCTAAAACAATCAGAGACTGACAAGGGGCCAGATCCCTAAGCCTTCTTATGCAAAGTCCTTTAGCCAAAGCCTTTGTTTGCAAAACTTTCCACTTAGAAGACTGCATAGTGATGAAGTGAAAGGGGTTTTCTTCCACGCTGGTGATGGTGGTGAGTGGCAAAGCTGCCCCTATGCTTTTCTTGGTGACTGCAAAAGTGAATATGCATTGATCTGATGCCTGCACTTGGCTGCCTGAGAACCTCTGCTTCTTGAAGCATGGGGGTCGCACCCAGATGAATAAGGAAGTAGCAGCTGTGGAACCAAGCAAACACTTTCAAGCACCTCAGAATCCTTTTGGGACACGTCACTATCCCTCCCACCCACCATGTGAGGAAGGAATCCAATGTTCTGGACCACCACAGTGGTGAAAGGCTGCACAAAGGAAACAGGATCCTCAGGTGTCTCTGCCTAAAGTAGACCCTCCTCCATTCCACACTTGATTACCCCTGCATAAAAGAACATAATGCAGAGATAGTAAATGAATGCCTGCTCTCCTCACACCTGACCCTTGACAGGTCAGGCCTGATTCTGTACTCAAGCTGTTTGAAAGAGGAGATGTGGTGGTATCTTGCTTTAATTCACATACAAGCAGAATCTCAAGAGTAAAGTGATAGTTCATGTGAGAGTTGCCTTTGCCAGAGAAGGCAGAGCAAGGGATGACTGGAGATCTATATGTGCCATTAGAAGCAGACAATATCGCCCTACAGTTCTCACCCTGGAAAGCGTCCTCGAGAGGGCTGTGGGAAGCTCTGGACACTTACCTTGACTCGTACAAACCCCCCATAAATAGCTGTATCCAGAATACAACGAATCAACCCCCGCCCAAAAGTTTGAGACCCAACATAACACCCTGCATTCGGACCTAAAATATACTGAAAGGGTGTCAGAGGCAACGTAACATGTATAGCTGATGCAAATATTATGTACACCGTCAGATGTAATGCAGTATGCATAGCTGATGCCAATGTATTGTACAGTGACTATATCTCTCTTAACTGTCCTATTCCTCTTCGGCTTCACCACTAATTTGTCTGTCCTTTCCCTCTTACATCTCTGTCTCTCTCAATAAACAAACAAAAGGGGCTAGCTATATATATACACCAATGCGTAAACTACTATTATCCAATCTTGGCTAACCCTGTAACAGTGATTGTATTCTCTGTAAAAGCAAATATATATATATTTTTTTTAATAAAAAAAAGAATTACATGTTTTTTCTATTAAGAACGAAAGCCACACCATTGTGTGAAGAAGAAAAACACAGTCAGCCCTAAAGGCTTCTTACAAAGGGGTGGATGTGCCGATGAATTCCTGAATGTTGGTTCGATTCGTCTAAGTTTTTTGATTAACAAGTGATATGCTGCTGCGCTTCTGTAGTACCCTTGTCACTGAAAACTCTATTTAAATTCATTATGCTTGAAAACTGCACAAAAATAGGATTGTACACTTACGGGTCGATTCCGATCTCGCTCGGAAGGACTCCGAACGCGATCCTGCGGGAAAAAGGTACGAGTCGGATGCGTGGGTCACGACCAACTCGGACACCTGTACGAGCGAGCAAGTACGATGCGAGTGTACGTGTGTGTTCCGACCGAACCGTTTCCGAGCCGCTCCAACTGACTCGTACGGACATGATTCGCACCGCGCAATGGAAACGTTTCACGGCCGAGCACGATGTACGCGGCGGACAGCCGGATCGAGCCAAAGTTTTCGGCTCGCAAAATGTCTGGGAAGCTGCCGTTGGGGGTCCACGTCGGACCCCCATCACACGCAGCCTTACGACTCGGACACAGGTGGAGACCCAAGGGTCTCCCCCGCACAGTCATGTACAGTGCGGATGGCACGGCCGCGTACCCACTGTAGGGGGGCCCTTGTGCGAGACGTACCCATTTAGTCAATGGGAGCCCATGTATGCGTCGTACGACCGGCTCCCATTGACTTCTATAGGAGCCTGACCGAACCGAGTTCGGCAGCATGCGGCCGCATCATTTTCGCTCGGTCGGACTGTAGGGGTCCGGCTCGGTCGGAAAACACTCCGGATCCGGCTCGGTTGGAGAGCTTTCCGACCCAGATCGGAATCGACCCCTAAGTATGAATCTACTAATGCCCAATATCAACAAATCAAATTTGTTTTATGAAAATCTCTTCTTGTGACCACTGCACTTTATATTAATACATATGACGCATCAGATCCTGTAGCACAACCGAGCTGTCCAATGCATCATCCCAGCACAGTATATTTCAGAAAATTATACCCTCCAAAACTAACTGCACCGTTGGGTACGCTTTGCAAACTGCAAACAGCTAACTGTGTATATTATCACACTTTCAAAATAATAATATGGATACGAAAAAAGAACAATACATATATACAGGACTACAACATCAGCAGCGAGGGGCCAGCTTTGCAGTACATATCATTGTGCCAGCTTCGGTTTAGCACCCAGTCTCTTCCTAAGCTTTTGCAATGGCTCTGTCTACTGCCACAAGAGAGCCTCTGTAGAGATTGAAGCAGCAAGGCAGAATACGAAGTAGAACCATTTTTAGGTCGAGCCTGGGCAGCGCATGCGCTGCTGTGAGGCATGCAGTATTGGAGTATGGCTTTGAAGCCCAGCCCACCATCCGCCCATATTTTTTATTGGCTTGTGTCATTGTCCTTCATAAACACTGGCTTCCGAGTCGTTATTAGGGTTGTTAGCCTCCTTGTCCGCCTTGTCTGTATTTGTTACCTCCCATAATGACTGGACCTTTTACTTGTCTTGTTACACATTCTGCTTTAGCTTGGCTGTGAGGACTATTTTATTTAATGATTTGCCCCTATACCACCCAATACGTTGCAGCGCGCTGCTCGCTTTTATTTTAATTACTAATGACGGTCCGCTATATCTATAATGAATACGTAGCTTTCTTTATTTGAGCAACGCGGTCCGCTTTACGTATAGCGGATGTGTGTACTTATTTTTTGGGGGGTTATTTGTTTACTAGCGCCCATGCAGCGCTTTCACATTCATGGAGGCCGCATCCCTTTCTTTAGACAAGCGTGTCTAAAGAAAGGCGCACAGCCGCTATCAAACTGAAAGCGCGGCATGGGGGATTTTACAAAAAAAATACATCTGTTTGTCAACTTGACAAACATGCTTTTTTTTGTCAAAGCGTATCTCGCCACGTTTTCACTTTAATGTTGGCCACGCCCCTTTCTTTAGGCACGGCTTGTCAAAAGAAAGGGGCCCAGTCTCCATGAATGTGAAAGCGCCTCATAGGCGCTAGTAATTCGCAATGCAATAGGTCTCGCATTTGCGAGAGTTTAAGCTATTGCATTGCCAATCGCTCAAACTCTCGTAAATGCGAGACCTATTGCATTGCAAATGCTTGTTCACTGTGCTGCCATAGTTGAACCATGGCATTTTATAGCTCTAAAATCGCGGTTTTTCAAAAAAGTAACTGAGAAATGTGTAAAATACATTAATATAAATAAATATAAACACTCCCAATATTTGTATATTTAGGCATAATATTTAATTAAACTGTTGTGTAGTTTTTCCTGGTAATACTGGTCTCCTCTTCTATACTTGATGTGAGTTTTGGTAACTGTCCCTTAAGATGTCCTCCTCACGAAGCTGTATATATATTTTTTTTCTTATTAACTCAGCTTGTGAAATGGCTTCTATGGGAACTGATCTGAAACCCTCGGGTTGTGTCTGTGCTGTATAACAGTTTTATAAATGAATACAATAAATTATCATTTTAAAAACGCATTTCTATAATATTAGCTATGCTAAAATGTCTAAAATGGCCGATCCAACAGTAAGGTTAGCGAGGCTAAATATATATATATATATATATATATATATATATATAGCAATCAATCAGAAACACACATACACATACGGTGGCCCATGTGCTGGGCTGCGGTCTGCTTGCGGTTTCCTTTGTTTTCTTTTTTCCCTTGGTCATGTGCACCGCATATGACTAAACATAATGCAATTTGATTTGTGCTGCAGCAGTTCTCGAAAGAACAAATCTGTGAAAATACAGCATGTGAAAGCTTAGCACAATGACACAAAGCGGCTGTGGCACGGTTCATATCTTAAACTGACAGACTGCGGGTGATTATTGCAAGGACAATGCCCTGCATATGTCAAAGGATTTGCAAATAATTTATGTCACCTTATTCTCCATTATTGTTTTTGCAGAGGACATAAACTGTGTCACTGATATTAAACTGTGTCTGTGGAGAGAGAGAGCGAGCGAGATAGGGGAGAAAGGGCTAGCTCAGCTTTTCCCCAGCCGAGGAGGCCGGGCCATCTGCAGCGAGACAAACATGCATATGGTCATCATTTGTCCAACATCTTACACAAAGTGAAGGTTTTTTACTTGAAATGCCAACCTATGTGGCAGATGATGTATGTGTTTCTTCAGTCCTGTGATTAGCAGCAGCGCGCGGCTGTGCAGTGCTGCTCACCTCATCAGTTCCACAAGCTGCACTCCCGGCCGCGTGAGGCATTCGCAGCAAGATGGCTTCTGACGGGCAGCCGGGCGGAAGCGTTCTGCGGCGAATATCTGACTAGAGCTCTGCTCCGAGCAGGGTCGCCATTCCCGACCTGGCGGGATTGGCGCGCGGGGAGATTTCATACCACCAAAGAGCAATTTGATCCCGAGAAATGAATGCATTTGCAAGAGGGGTGGAAAGGGAACTGGTGCTGCCTCTTGTTCGACCCCCACCCCGCCTGCACCCCTTCCCCGCCTCGTAGAAACGGATCGCAATTGCTGGCATCAGACTTGCGAGGATCCGCGAACCTATGTATTTTTTCTATTCGTACAAAAATAACGCCACCGGTCTGTGGCAACGCTAGTCAAGCTGCTTTTGGTACGCCAGGTAATGAAAAGTGTGAACATAAATGTACCCAATAAAAACTGAGACTCCAAAGTGGCAGTTTCGGAGTAAGTCTGCATATATGGAATTAAACAATAAGCAATCCATCCATACGTATTTTTTTGAAAATTATTAAATCAGATTACGAAACACACGCTAATAGTTGGCTAAAAACTCAGAATTAAAAGAACACATACTTTATTTTATTTTTTTAAATCAAAAAATTAAAAATACCTTCATATGGATAGTTATTTTTCGGATAATATAAGGGTTTTAAAAATGCCTATATGGTTGTCCACGAGTCAGTGTTTTCACTCGCGACACAAATGAGCATCTAATCAGAATGAAAACGTGTCAAGAACACACAACCCATTCAAAAATTGACCATCGAAACCGGGCAATGATGGCCAGCAATGGATAACGTAGGTTGCCCTTTGTATAGGTAAGACAGGGTAATTATAGCACTTTCCCTTTATAACAATTCATTAATCAGAAAAATGATCCTTGCTTCTGTTGAGATGTTTTACTTAATTTGGTACCTCTGGCCCGCTGCCCCACTAGTGCCAAAATTATTATTTTGCACTCGGCAGGTGATAAATAACAACTTCAGTCATGATTAATACCATGAATTTCTCAACCTGACTAATGAAAAAAGCTCGAAAGCAGCAGAACAAGTGGGTGATAATTGTTGCGAGAGCCCTGGGAGCTCGGCTCTGCTTGTAAGGAGAGAGATCCGCAGGAAATGACGCGTTTGCTAGCAGCCCAGCTGATCCTAGGAGGCTGCTTCATTAGCCGCATCTTGGAATCCTTCTGCGTTTTAACACTGAGAGCGCTTCCCTTTCAAGGCATCGAGCTCTTAGCAGCAACATAAACAAAAGAGCAAACCATCAATCTACACAATACACACAAATGGCAGTCGTGGCAAATAAATACATATAAATATTAGTATTTGTTGTAGGCACGCTAGTTTAAAATGCACTGCCCTACTCTTAATTTTAGCACTTCCAGAGGTGTGTTCCGAGGTATGGCCCCCTCACCTGTTCTCCAGCTTACTCTTCAGAGAAATAAAGAAAGGACTAGAATCACAAAGCCTCTACATTGAACATGAGAAGAGATAGGACCTCCCCTCCACATTTCTAAAACACAATTTCGTTTTCTTACATCGTCCCAGACAAACATTGAGAAGATTCGCCTTCAGAAAGTTCCTTTCCAGTGATGCTAGGAAGTGCATTGAAAGCCTGATAAATAATGCATTGTGCATCACAGCTCTTCAGTCCATTTTTGGAAGGCTTGTCACCTCTTTTCTCTAAATTTTTACAACTTTTTTCTTAATCTCACTCAGGTTCAAGGATTGTATTCCTGAACTTATTATGCCTTGACTTGTCTTGTTCTTCCAGACCACGTTAGGCACTGTTGGCATTTGACTGTGCTCAACCTGCAGTTTCTTTCATGCTGCCCATCATTTTGTGTTGTTTTTTTTTTGGTTCTTCTGCTTTGTCTTTGTCCGCACGAGGGCAGTTTCTTCTTGATGTTCTCACTGATTACTGGTCTGTGAAGCTGTGCACAGATGAGGTAGGTTCCAAAAGGGGTTGAAATCACCACCAGTAATCCAGGAGGTCCCAGAGTAATGACAATGATGCCTAGCCCCTTTTGAGAAGGGCTAGAGGGCTCGAAAGTCAACCTGGTTGGTCAAGGGCAATCCATAACATATACTTTATGTCCCACTTTCCACAGAGGAAAACACTGGCAATCAGGGACAGAAGTAAAAATGGGGAACCTAAACACCCAGGTCTACCCTATCAAATATTCCTTGCCCCAAGGTGCAAAATCGGATATGCTGGTCATAAGTAGGCCAGATGAGGAATCCAAAATATGATTGCCACAAACCCCTATTAAAGTAAGCAAGGAGCTCATCTCATCTTACCCACCATGGCACATTCCAAAAGCACATATACTCAAAATCAGGTTGCAGGACCCTGCCAGAAGTGTAGGGTAGAAGATGTTTACTCCAAACACTTCAATGGGATGCCAAGAAACACAGGCATGCAGAATCTTCCAGATGCCTGTTGCATCGTGCAGTACATATATTGAACTTTGTTCTCAACCTTGTTGTTTTCCTTTCCTATCCCATTTTGTTGCCCCCCCCCCCCCCCGACAGTACCCAATGGATGTGGAGAAGGAGATGAAAGAGGAGGAAAAGAGAAAGTTCAGTTGCCATGTGACTGCCATAAAAAGAAAAAGTCACAGACCTGCCTTGCTCTGTGCGGCATTATCAGTAATTAGAAATGGCAGGTTACAATAATACTCAGTTGAATCCTGCCACAATGTGATGTTTATTGAAGACTGTGTAGCCAGATAAACTGATAAAACATTCTAGCAAAATGACCATGCTAGATAAATACTGGAACACTAGGAAATGGTCCTAGTATTTCAGAGGCCCACATTTTAGAATGAAATGAAGGAAAAATCTAGGCATTACTGGATAAAAGTAAAAGATATTTTGAGGAAATGAAATCTTTCAGAAAGACAAATCTTGGGTCTTTCACAATCCCCGACCTACCAAACTTGGTCACCAGCAAAAAACTAAGGGCCATACGCACAAACCATTTTTGAGGTTGTAAACGGCCTGATCAGGTTTTTACTGACTGCAAAAATGCTTTTACATATGTGCAAAACACAAATTGCGCTTCTGTAACATTTTACTGAATCACAATTTGTGTCTGCAATTCAGTATTTGGAAGGGAAGTGTTTAGGGCGTCCCTTCCATATACCTAATCTGAACGGAATGTATGAATGTTTAGCAACTGAATTACGGTCGCAAAACATTCATATTTTACCGACTTTTTGAAGGAGGTGGTATCCCATTTGGAATTGGAAAGGGCCTCTTTGAGAATGGAAAACACAGTTTTTTAAAGAGGAGGCAGAGGTCCCACAGACCACTACCTACTCATAAAAAAATGAACCTTCAAAGTTGAATTTTTACCTTTTTAAACGCATCCCATTTTCCTTTAAGGAAAGAGGGCTACATTTAAAAAAAAAAAAAGATTGATTTATTAAAAAGCAATCACAGACATGGTATTCTGATGATCCCAGCAGGCCACCATCCCAGTGATGGCTGCGATTTTTAATGGGTCACAAACCGCAACCTACCTCACTAATATTCATGAGGTAGGTAATTTGCAACCCACTACGAATCGCAATTTAAAAAAATTATGTTTTCTTACATCAGGAATTGCGATTTGGTAAGAATCGCAATTTGGAAGGAACGCGTTACTTACCTGTAACTGCGGTTATCCAGTATTGGTATCTTTCATAGATACACATGCCTGAATCATTCCCCGTTGTCGGGATGGGAGTCACCGGTAAATAACAAAGCAATGTCTAGAAGACATATAGAGTAACAGGCCCCAAAGGGCCCTAGCTTAGAAAGCTATCCACGTCCTTATGTAAAAAGGAACAAAGTTTGGCCAGTAGCCAATCAGCCAGCACCACCTTCTAGAACCCTCCTGGAAGGAGCCCTAGTCCCTCAGATTTTCGTAAGCACAGTGCTAAGTAGTTGTATGACTGAGAGATCCAAGAGAGCCCTTCCAGGGGAGGTGGGTGGGTTGCATGTGAATCTATGAAAGATAACAATACTGGATAACCGCAGTTCCAGGTAAGTAACGCGTTCCTTATCCAGTATTAGGGTATCTTTCATAGATTCACATGCCTGAATCAGAATAGTAAGCAATACAAAGCACATTTTGGCAGGCACAGTAAATATACAGTCACTAGATAATAACATATCCATGTGAAAGATAAAGTATCAAAGAACCATAACCCAGGTAATGCCAACATAACAGTGTGAAATGTGCGTAAAGAGACCAGGATGGTGGGATGAAAAAGGAAAGGGCTCACCTCTATTGAAATAGATGACGGAGTACAGCTTGCCCCACTGCAGCATCCTTCATGATCTCCGTGTCCAGGCAGTAATGCCTGGCGAATGTATGCGGCATCTTCCATGTGGCCGCTCTACAAATATCCACCATGGACACTCCTGCAAACAGTGCCATGGAAGTAGACATCGCCCTTGTAGAATGGGCACGAACTTCTGATTGCAGTGGACGTCCTGCCTGTTGGTGACAGAAGGTTATGGCTGAAGAGATCCAGCGGGAAATGCTCTGTTTGGTGAGCGGTAGTCCTTTTCTAGGCCTACTGAATGCCACAAAAAGTTGATTAGACTTCCGAAATGTTTTAGTCCTTTCAATGTAAAACTTGAGGCAGCGCTTAACATCTAATGAATGAAGAGCCTTTTCTGCCCCTGTGTGTGGATTCGGGAAGAATGAACGTAGTATGATAGGTTCATTGAGGTGGAACTGAGTCGGAACCTTAGGGATAAACTTCGGATTCGTCCGAAGAATGACCCTGTCCCGTTTGAACTGAATGAAAGGGTCCTGGATTGAGAACGCCTGTAGTTCTCCAACCCGTCTTGCCGAGGTAAGGGCCAGCAGGAGTGCAAGCTTCCAGGAGACATACTTAAGATCTGCTCTGTGGATTGGCTCAAACGGGTGTTTCATGAGCTGAGCCAAAACAGTGTTAAGATGCCAAGCCGGTGGTACAGGCTTCACTGGAGGAAAAGTTCGAAACAGCCCTTTTTAGAAATTGTTTGATAAGCCTGTGAGACCACAAAGATGGACCTGTAGAGGACCTCCGAAAGCGAGATATCGCCGCTAGGTGTACTTTGATGGAGGCATGAGCTAGACCGGATTTTGCGACATGCAGGAGATACGGTAAAATCTGCTCCGGGGTTGAAGAAAGAGGGTGCAACCCGTTTGTTTTGCACCATATGCAGAATCGTTTCCATTTCAGTGAATATGTCTTGTAGGTGCTATCCGCTCGAGCTCGAGCTAGGATTTGTCTGCAATCCGGAGGAATGTCTAAGCCCTGGAATTCTCTGTACTCAGGAGCCATGCCGATAACCTGAGAGACGCTGGATCCGGATGCTGAACCTGTTGATTGTGCAGCGTTAGCAGAGATGGAAACGGGTGCAGTTTGATTGGAGGTTCCAGGGAGAGGATGTGAAGCTCCGTGAACCAGTGCTGCCGTGGCCAAGCTGGGGCTATCAATATCAGAGTGCAGGGCTCCACTTTCATCTTCCGTAACACCCTGGGAATTAGGGGAAACGGCGGAAAGGCGTACGCAAAGACGTTGCACCATGCTATCGAAAAGGCATTCCCCAGAGACCCTTGTTGGGGATGCCAGCTTGCAAAGTGTTGGCATTTGGCGTTGATCTGGGTGGCGAATAGGTCCAGAGAAGGGGTGCCCCATTGAACAAAGATGCTGTTGAGGACTTGTTGGTCCAGTTCCCACTCGTGGCAAGTTGACTGCCGTCTGCTGAGGGAATCTGCCAACACGTTGTGGACGCCTGGCACATAATCTGCTCGCAGAGAGATGTTGTGAGTGAGTAGCCAACTCCAGATTTTTTGTGATTCTCGAGAGAGCGTCAGCGAGCGTGTTCCTCCCTGCTTGTTCAAATAGTGCATTGTCGTTGTGTTGTCTGTTCTGACAAGCACCATGGAGTTCTTGATTCTTGGGAGGAAAGCCACCAGAGCCAGGTAGACGGCGCGCAGCTCCAGGAGGTTGATATGAAGTGCCCTCTCTGTAGGGGACCATTTCCCGCTTATCTGCAGCTCCTGAAGGAAGGCTCCCCAGCCCTCCAGGGAAGCATCCGTGGTGATTATGTGGGGTGCTGCAGGAAGCAAGAAAGGCAAGCCTTTTGAAAGGTTCTGGGGAGACACCCACCATCGTAAGGACTTCCTGATCGCGAGTGTGACTTGGATGACGTCCGACAGTTCTTCTTGAAGGGGTCGCATATGGAGACGACAATGCGGGACCAAGAGAATGCAAGAAGACCACATCCCGAGAAGGGATTTGAAGAGACGCACCGACAGCGTCCTTTCGGACATTATCCTGAGAGCCAAAGCCTGCAGCTTGTCCTTCCGTTCCTTCGATGGAAAAGCTTTCCGTAGCACAGTGTCCAGAGTAGCACCCAGAAAGTTCATGCGCTGAGACGGCTGAAGGACGGACTTCTCTCGATTGAGCGTTAGGCCTAGTGAATCGAAGAGCGTTAGACAGGCGTTTGAAGACCTGGACGCGCCCTGAAGAGATGGAGACTTGACTAGCCAGTCGTCTAGATAGGGAAAGACCTGATGATGGTGATGGCGTAGGTAGGCCGCCACTGGAGCTAGACATTTGGTAAAAATGCGGGGTGCCGATTTGAGGCCAAACGGCAGCACCCGGAACTGATAATATCTGCCAGCCACCATGAATCGTAGGAATTTCTTGTGGTTGCGATGTATTGGGATATGGAAATAGGCGTCTTGCAGGTCTAACGACACCATATAGTCGTTCGCATTGAGCAGATGTAATACCTCCTGAATGGTGACCATACGAAACGACTGCTGTTTCAGATAGTTGTTCAGATTCCGTAAATCCAATATCGGCCTCCATTTCTTCTCCTTTTTCCTAATAAGGAAGAAGCGGGAGTAGAACCCTTTTCCCCGTTGATTTGTGGGAACTCGCTCTATAGCCCCTTTTTGGAGCATAGTCTTCACCTCCAAGAGTAACAGACGTAGGTTTTTGTGAAGTGTTGGGCGGGGAGGGGTGGGAGGAGGGATTTGTATAAATTCCAGGGAATGGCCGAATTGTACTAATTGTAGGACCCAACGGTCCGTAGTTATTCTTCGCCAATTTTGGAGAAAGTGGGAAATTTTGCCGCCAATCTTGGAGGGTGGCGAGAAGGTGGAGGCCGGCCGTAGTTGTAAGTCATTGGCGTCTGGAGGTTCCCTTTTGCCTTCCACCTTTACCACGAAAGGAGGACTTCGTGTATGTGGATTGTTGCCGCTGTTGATATTGCGGCCGGTGTTGCTGGGAGGAGGAGAAAGAAGAACGTTGGTGGAATTCTCCCCTACCAGAGGATTGACCTCTTCCCTTGGGGCCCCGAAAGGAAGGGTTCCGGAATTGCAAAGCACCCAACGCTCTGGCAGTATCCGTGTCTTTTTTAATCCCCTGTAACGCCTCATCAATGTGGGTGCCAAAAAGCAGTTGGCCATCGTAAGGCATGTCCAACACCTTAGTCTGGACCTCCGGTCTGAAGGAGGTTGCCTTTAGCCAAGCCTGGCGTCGGAGAACTGCTGCGCCCGCTAATTGCCGGAAGCCAGTAGAAGCAATATCCATTGCACAGTCAATTATTTCCGAGGCCGATCTTTCTCCCTCAAGCAAGATCTTTTTTGCATCCTCCTTGGACTCCTCTGGCAGGTCTGCCATGTATGGTGCAATGTCTGCCCACATTTGGCGATTGTAACGCCCCAAAAGAGCCAGGGCGTTAGAGGCCCTCACCGTCAAGGCCGACATGGAGGAGAACCGCTTGCCAATGGTGTCTAAGCGCCTGCCCTCCTTATCAGGAGGAGCCGTCAATAGAGCAGCCGGGTTGCTTGACCTCCTCTGTGCGGCCTGCGTAATGACCGAATCTGGCTTCGGGTGGCCCGTAAGACAGACCGGAGCTGTGTCCGGCGCTTTATATTTCTTGTCCAGGCGTGGTAACACTGGGGGAACAGAGGAAGGATGTTGCATAATTTTAACTCCCTGTTCCCAAATGTAGTCTATCATTGGTATCGCTCGCACGGACTTCTTAAAGGGTTCCTTAAAGTCATAAAGGAAGCAGTCTTGTTGATGCGAGGGCATCGGAATTTGAAAACGCTGGGCCGCTCTCTCTAAAATGTTATGGAAGCCGCCAATATCCTCTGGAGGCGAGTCGGCCGTGGTGGGGGCAGGAGAAGTCGGACAGGGAAGGACATAATCATCCCATTCGTCCTGGGGAGAATGGATCTCCTGAAGTTCTCCCTCTTCGGGCTCGTCCTCTTCTTCCTCATCTGTTGTGGGAGGAAGTGGCGTTGCAATAGGCTCTGATTGCAGCACTAATGGTGGCGGTCTTGCCCTTGGTGTTGGTGGCGCAACTGGTGTTGGAGGCGCCGGCGTCGGAAACCTCGGTTTGTAGTCCGTGATCAGGAATTGGAGGTCCGTGACCAGTGATGCAGGCAGACAAACCATAGAAGGTGGTGGCTGCACATATTGTGGAGGTGGAACCGGTTGGTAATCCTGGTCCAAGTCCTCATAATCAGATGTATCTTGGAATTTGACATGTAGCTGTGAAGGGCTTGTCGCAGCTGGGAACATACTGTCCTCCTCTGAATTTTCCTCCTCGAAAAGCTGAGCAGGTGGCAAAGTAGGGATCCGACTGGGTGATGTAAGGGCCGGTGTTAGTGCCCGTTTGGTGATTTTGAGGTGCACAAATGTATTTGGCGTCTCAGAGTCAATAAATGTCGACGGGCCCGTCGACATTAGAGGTGTAGGCGGTGTAATAGGCCTATGAGACAGCGTCGACGAGGACAGCGATGGCGGTGTCGTCGTCAGTGAGTTAGACGAGAGTGGTTTCTTCGACGACGACGGCGTCGACGACACTGGTCTCGCCGACTGTGTTCTTGTCGTCGTCGACGACGGCCTCGTCGACGGTGTCTTCGTCGACGATCCTGCTGTCTACGATGGTGCTGTCGTCGACGATCCTGCTGTCGACGATGTCGTCGGCGGCTTAGCTGACGAAGACGACTTTTTTATTTTCAGCGTCAACGAGATCATTTTACCAGCCGTCGACGATGGTGTTGTCGTCGTCGACGTGGTCATTGAATGGGATATGACCGTAGATATCGTCGCCGTCGACGAAGTTACAACGACTGCCGTCGATGGATGTCTTTTCGTCGATGAAGCCACCGTCGACGAGGTGGTCGTCGGCGACGGGGCAGAAACTGGCTTCTTAAAAGTAACCTGGACATCTGGAGGAGAGGTGATTCCTGGCATAGACGAGTCCAGAACCTCGGAAGACCTTTTGTGTGGCTTCTTAGGAGGTGGCTGCGACGAAGGGCCTGGAGAGGACGCCCTTGGCCGCTTGCGTGAGAAGATAGAATAGAACTCTCACTCTCCTCAGAGGACACCACAGAGTCCTTGTCCTTCAGCCTTTGTAGCCAGATTAAAAGGCGTCCTCCTCTGTCCTTCAGGGTCTTGGATGAAAAGGTACGACATACCTTGCAATCCTTGGCACTGTGGCTGGGGTACAGACAATAAAGGCAGTCCTTATGCTGATCATCCACGTGGAGCCTTTTCTTCCCACAGGAAGCACAGGATCTGAAGAGTCCTTTCTTAGGAGTATCAGCCATGACAAATCCGAAAGTTTTGAGTAGAAAACACTGGAAAACCAGAAGCAATGAGCAGAGCTCAGTGGAGACTCCCTTAGCACGAAGTGCGGTAGAAAATCTGAGGGACTAGGGCTCCTTCCAGGAGGGTTCTAGAAGGTGGTGCTGGCTGATTGGCTACTGGCCAAACTTTGGTCCTTTTTACATAAGGACGTGGATAGCTTTCTAAGCTAGGGCCCTTTGGGGCCTGTTACTCTATATGTCTTCGAGACATTGCTTTGTTATTTACCGGTGACTCCCATCCCGACGACGGGGAATGATTCAGGCATGTGTATCTATGAAAGATACCCTAATACTGGATAAATTGCAATTCTAGAATTCTGTACATGTGGCCCTAAGTGATAAGGCACAGTTTCTCAATCAAGCCATGACGAGCAAAGAAAAGCAATTGTATTGGGTGCTCCCCTCCTAACATACCACTCAAGGTAACAATTACATAAACGTTGGAAATGTAGTCTCTGCTGCTAAAAGTCTGCTGAAGCTATCATACTTTGTGACCTTGTTTAGGCATCCATAGGTAACTGCTATGTTAAAGAGGAACTATGAGAGAAATTAACTCTCAATTCAGAGACGGCCTACGTATGCACATCTTCAATGCGTTAATTTTAAAACGTGTAAATTCAGCAACATATCATTACTGCAAAGTAAATCAAATGAACGTGATTAGCGAGTAGCACTGTGTATTTATAACAGACACCATACAGCATGCCATTCCCAAACAAACAATCATTGTCAAAGCCAATGTCTCGCCTATGCAAGAGCTATTGGCTATGCCAATGTGTTTTAGCCGTGTTGTACACCAGCATAGGGCTGTTTAGCATGTCTTATAGTTAGTGTCATAGAGGACAGTGCAATGGCGTAGAGTGGCTTGTGTCAGAGTGGGTGTCTTAGAGTAGCGTGTCATACAGTGATGTGTTGTAGTTTGGAGTAAATGGTGGACAGTGGAGTGGCATAGTGTGAAGTGGCATAAAGTGTTGTAGTGTGGTGTGTTGTAGTGTGGCGTGTCATAAAGCGGCGTGGCATGGCTTAGAGCGAGTGCCGTTCAGAGGAGTGGCATGTTGTAGAGTACAGTGTTGTAGGGTGAAGTGTCGGAGTGGAGTAGGGTAGCACAGAGTGAAGGGTGGAGGGGCATAGAGTGGCACAGAGTGGAGCAAAGTGGGGTGACATAGAGTGGAGTAGCATGAGTAGATTGGACTAGTATAGAGAACAGTGGCGTTGAGTGGAGTGGCAGTGAGTGGAGTAGAGTGGGATTATGGTGTAGAGTGACACTGTGTGGAGTGGAGTTACGTAGAGTGGCGTATAGTAGAGCGGAGTAGCATAAAGTGGACTGGCGCAGAGTGGTGTAGAGTGTACCACACCACCCTACGCCAATGCACTCTATGCCAGAGTAGAGTGGCATAGAGTGCAGCAGCGTAGAGTATCGTGGTGCAGAGTAGAGTAGACTGGCCTAACATGCAGTGGCGTAGAGTGGGGTAAAGAGGAGTGGAGTATGGTGCAGTGGTGTAGAGTGCAGTGTGCAGGGTAGAGTGCAGTGTGCAGGGTAGAGTGCAGTAGCGTATAATGCATTAGTTTAGAGTGCAGTAGTTTAGAAAAGAATGGTGCAGAGTAGAGTGACAGAGTGCAGTGGCATAGAGTGGTACGGAGTGCAGTGGAGTAGAGTGATGCAGAGTAGAGTGGCCCAGAGTAGTGATGCGGTGTAGAGTGACGTAGAATGTAGTGGCATAGAGTGCACTGGCATAGAGTGTTGCAGAGTAGAGTGCAGTGGCAGAGTGCTGTGTTACAGTTTTGAGTGGCAGATTTCAGCGGCGAGAGTAAAGTGTTCCAGAGTAGAGTGTCGTTGAGTTCAGTGGTGTAGAGTAAAGTGGCATAAAGAGCACAGCATTGTGCAGTGGCACAGAGTAGAGTGGTGCAGAGTAGAATAGAGTGGCATTGAGTGCAATGGTGTAGAGTCGAGTGGCATAGAGTGCAGCGGCATAGATTAGGGTGATTTAGAGTGGGTAGAGTGCAGTGGTGTAGAGTTCAGTGGCGTGGAGTGCAGTTGCATAGCCTTAAATGCCACAAAGTGCTGTGGCATAGAGTAGAGTGCTGAAGAGTGGCATAGAGTGCAGTGGAGTAGAGTGTAGTGGTGCAAGGTAGAGTGCAGTGGCCGGACGAAGAATGGAGTGGTGTAGAGTGCAGTGGCATTGAGTGTCGTGGTACAGAGGAGATTACAGTGGCATAGAGTTAAGTGGTGTAGAGTGCAGGGGAGTTGAGTGGTACTGAGTAGAGTGCATTGGCGTACAGTGCACTGATGTAGAGTGCAGTGTTGCAGAGTAGAGTGGCATAGATTGGAGTGGTGCAGAGTGGAGTAGTCTGGAGTGGTGTAGAGTGCAGTGGTGCAGAGTAGAGTGGCACAGAGCAGAGTGGTGCAAAATATAATAGGCGTAGAGTGCAAAGGTGTAGAGCAGAGTTGTGGCGAATAGAATAGGGTAAATTGCAGTGGCACAGAATGGAGTGGCACATAACATAGTGGAATAGAGTAGAGTGGCGTAGCATGTAGGGGCTTAGGATAGAGGGGCATGGCGTAGAGTGGAGGGGCATAGAGTGAAGCAGAGGGGCACAGAGTGGAGTAGACGGGCATAGAATGTCGTGGACGAAAGTGCAATGAGGGGTGAGTACATTGGTGTAGCATGGAGTGAAGTGTCGTACAGTGGGAAATGTGTTGTAGAGTGTCAGAGTGGCATGTCGCAGAGTGTTGTGGAGGGTTATAGAGTGGCGCCGAATAGCGTAGAGTGGAATAAAGTGTTGTAGAGTAGAGTTTTGTGGAGTAGAGTGTTGTAAAGTGGACTTGAGTATACTGTTGTGTCACAGTGGAGGGGCATAGAGTGGAATGGAGTGGAGTAGAGTGGAATGGGGTGTCGTAGAGTGGCACAGAGTGCAGTAGAGTATACTAGAGTGGCATAGTGTCAGAGTGGAGTGATGTATAGTGGAGGGGTGTAAACTGGCGAAGCACAGAGTGGAGTAAAGTGTTGTAGAGTGGGGTAAAAAGTTGTGGAGTAGAGTGGAGAGACGTAGAGTGGTAAAGTGTGATACAGTGGCAGAGTGGAGTAAAGTAGCGTACTGTCATAGACTGGGGTATCCCCAAATGTACCCTACATTTGTCAACAGATCTTCGAAGATAAAAGGTAAAAAGCAGAATCTCCACACAAGATCACAGAACCCGATTTTCTTTTGTTTTCAATTTATATGGACACATTCTTCGAACTCACTAAATTGGTATGCGAACCTTCGTATGGACCTGTTTAATGTGATATATTTGTATGCGTTTTTCCTGATTCACTACAGACCTTTGACTTGCGTGTGGATTTAAATAAACTTTGACTTGAATAAACATTAAATAAAGTTACGGTTTTAAAATAAAAAGTTGTTGTGCAAGTCAAAAACAAAACTAAAGTCAGCGATATTAGCACTACCAATGGCTATAATCAATGAAAAGTGGAAGCACTAAAAGAGAAAAGCTGGGGTAAATTAGTGCATTTTCAATCATTTATAGAAGGAATGAAGACCAAGGACAAGTCAGAACACAGGTAATGAGGTCCATGGCTCAGCAGCATCAGTGGAAAAGCGCCTACACCTATGATTTATAGGCATATCAGAAACGTGCTGCCAAATTCTTACGTAACTCCCGGAGCTCGCCAAGTATTCAGATTGTGCTTTTAGATGCTACAATCCAGCATCTACTGAGAACAAAATTCCATAGGAAGCCAATGTAAAAAAGTAAACAATAGGAGTGACTTGAACAAAATCAGGATCACCCACCACCAAAACATTCATTAGCATGGAATAAATAATAGCAGCGATGCAAAAAGTGGACCACGGAGACCTATGAGAAGTGCATTCTTACTGCACCATCTGGAAACAACCAGACCTTGGACAGCTCTACAAAGGTCAGAGTAGCAGCAGGACATTTTTTCATCAGAAGAGACTGCTGCAAAAGATTGCAGGATTGCACAAGCGTTCCCATCTGCTATCCGACTGAGTTCAGTATCAAGAAAAAAACCTTGTGAACTAACAGCTGATATGTCTACCACGGTGTTTAGTAGCACTGAGGTGAGGGCAGTCAGGGGAGAATCCAAAAGGTACGACAGCTTGAGAGGTCTGGCCACAGGTACCAGGAAAGTTTCATTAGAGGTCTGTGACAGTGCCAGGGAGACCAGCAGCAACTTCTCCACGATCTTGAATGACGTGTACTTTGGGGGGTGTCACACACTCTATGGTGCAGCACACCTCCCGTGTTGGAGCAACATCACAGCAAGACTTCTGCAGTAGGGTGCCCTGAGAGGCTACCCCCGGCAGGCTACCTTTCCTAATGCCTACTGTGTTTTGGAGCACTAGTGGTGCGCTGCCACAAAGATGGACATGCCCTCTTGCATAGCTTCATAAACACTGATTAGTGGCACTGTCCTCAAATGTCGCCTTCTCAGTGCAGAACCTGAGTCTAACCACAGGGGTGGAAAACGAGTCAGGAGCTGGACCTCCATCGCCAGGCTGGAACTTCACAGAGACCACCACCAGGTGCTAGGATTGACACCCCAATCCAAAAGGTCCTCAAATGCCGGACACTACATGCCATTTACTCAAACCATGACAACACGGGCAGGCAGAAATTAGTGACTTGAAAGTAGTGGAAAAAGCAGTACTGCACCCTAGTTCTTTCGCCTTTACAGCGGATACCAACACCACTGCTGTACAAAGGGTAACCTTGTTGAAGAAGGGAGAGGATCTACGTGGTATGCCTCAATATCTCACTGGCAGAAAGATTACTCAGACCTTGCAAGGTTGCCAAAACCTACCTCCTTACACTTCTTTCAAATGTTGAAAGAATGTACTGCCACATGCATCAACAGAAGGAATTGTGATTCCTAAATAGCGATTATTAAGGAATCGCAATTCCTTATGCATGTAGGAATCGCAAAAATAAATTGCGATTCCCAAACATTACCTAATAGCGATTCGCAAATTGCGAATCGCTATTCGGTAATGTCACTCCATTCATTCCTATAGGCCTATAGGAATGAATGGGAATACATTTGCAAATTGTGATTACCAAATTGGTAATCGCAAATTGCGAATGCAATTCCAAGGGTGCCAGGGGGCCTAAGGCCCCTCTGATGCACCCTCCAAAAAAGGTGAGTATGCACATGTGCAGCGCACACATGCTAGGGCATGTGTGCACTGCACACCTTGAAAAATGCACGTTTGTGCATTTTTCGAAGCATGCACAATTTACCATCAGCTTCAAGTTGATTGTAATTAGCGTTTCCTAAATGCACAGTTTGCATTTAGGAAAGTCTTGATGCATCGCAATTAGGGAATCGCAAATTGTGATTGCCTAAATACATTAGAAATTTAGGTAATCGCAATAAATTGTGATTACCTAATTTGCAAATTCAAAGCCCTTGATGCATCGGAAAAGGCCTTTTTCCGGTCGCAAACGTTTGCGACTGGAAAAAAGCTTGATGCATGTGGCCCTAAATTCTTAAGGGATTGCTGCCCCTTACTCTAGAATTGAGCCAGGTGGTTCAGATGTCACGTCACACAGATGGTAGTAAACAGAGTGCAGGTGAACCCCAGAGCCCACATTATTAAAGGGAGCACTTTCCGAGTGTGGGCCACAGCACACCTTTTTCCCTTTTGGATTGTGTGTAATTTCCCCTGCTCCCATGTCTAGGCATCCGTTTCAGGGGTCCCCTCCTGTGATTTTTCTGCACAGCACACCTTTGAACAGGTGCACCGGAGTCAAACAGAGAAAGTTCACCCATTATGAAGAATGTGCTGTCCTCAGGGCAGCCGCAAAGTCGCATGGACCCAGGGCAGCGTGTTCATGTGAAATATAGAGAAGTTGTTTAAAAGCCATTCCGCATTTCACTGTGCAGGCAGCAACTCACCTGCACTTTCAAGCGGGGACAGAGTCTGCCTGCAGGCGGGTGCAGTGAATGACTGCACCCGCCTGCAGCGCCCAGTCTTCGGGCGTAAATGGGAGCACCTCAAGTCCCCTCCAGAGGGCTGTCCTCAGGGGGCGCATTGAGAGTAGTTGCACCTTCAGACAGCATGCTTACCTCTGCGCCCGAGTCAGTAATACGGGGTGGGCACTGAGCTAAAGTGATTTCCTCATTTGTACGGGGCAACGCCCCCATTCAAAAGAAGGAATGCCCTCTCATGATAGTGGTGGTGCTACAGGTGCACTAACGCTATCAGTTTTACTGAAGGGGCCCTCCTGTCACACCAAAGTGTACCAGGGGTGCACAAAGCCTGCGCACAAGCCCGTCGAGCTCCCAGGCACTTTCTGTAATACGGTCCTGGTTGATTGTTCCACAACAACAAAAAAGAGACAACGGTTATGTCGATAGCTGCTGCAAATGGCTGGTGATACGACACGCAGAGCTTAAAACAGATGGGTTGCGGAATAAACCACCCAATTAAAACGAGGATTAAGCGAAACAGTAGCAAACTGACCAGGTCTCAAAAAGATGAAAGGCCAATGAGGACTTACTTCACTTTGTAATATGCTGACTACAACCCAAAACTTTGGAAGGAAAAACTGCTATTGCCATAGATAGCAGTTATTGTGCTTCATGAAAGTAAACATAGTGGTATCTGCACGAAAACCGTTACTATCGTGAAAATTAAGGACTGTTTATTGAGAATATAAAAAAAAAAACAACATCTGTTATTTTAAGAATGTATTTTTTAAATGACAATAAAAGTTGAAAAAATATTCTTTGCATATCGCTTGACTGAACTTGAAAATTACCACTAGGAACTGTCGCTATACAAATATTTTACTATTACACAGTAAGACGCAGCAGTACGGTATTGATGTTGTGAGGCTCTTGTGCAGGACTTGTACTCTGGAACCCTACATACGGTTTTGTCATGAAGAATATGTTTTGGAGTCCCAGGCATTCAGGGGTTGTTCCACTCCAGTCCAGCTGCAATGACACTGTATTTAAGTAAGGTTCATAGTTTGAGAACAAGTGTCTTCTAACATCTGAAAAAAGACTACTTAGTGGCAGCACTGACAAAATGCTGCAGAACGCCATCCGTACCACCACTAAAGTGCGATCTGGTAACAAAAGAGGCAAGCATTGACACACCTACATCAAGTTGAAAGTAAGGAGCTACCGTTGTAGGAACTTCCAGTTGACCACTACAACAGGTCCCAGCTATTGAGCTGTATAGTGGAGTTTTTTAACTCTGTATTACATTAGTTAATCAGTAACAGAACACTGTGCATCTCAATGGTTAGATAAGAACAGAAACTAAAGCCAACATACACCAATTGCTGGTTTCAAGAGCCACATGGACCCAACTGGTGCCTCTTTTTTTTGCAGGAGTTCGCTAGATGTTCAAAAACACAAATGTCAGCAACTGGATCCAATGGAAACCATTAGTAGCTGGTCAACTGGGAATTTTTGCTTGGGCGCATGCCTTTGGCTCCCTTTGCCTTGCAGGTCGCAGGTACTGTTTTCATAATTGTTCCCACATTACGCTCCTAAATGGTGTATGATGTTCTCATTCATGTATTCTGTTTTTCTTGGTGTTGCGCACCTCGTATTCGCCAACCACTAAGCACCTTACAATTAAACGTAGTTTCCATTTTTTGGGCAATTGTGGCGTTAGAACAAAATGATATGTGACCTTTGCACATTTTTCCTGAGTAACGACACAAAGGGGTTCATAACACATTAACGACCACAATCTGCAATTATTGTTGGATTCAAATGAGTAGGCAAAGGTCACAGATACAGGTCTGTCGTCCTGCGACATACATTTGAATTATTGTTTTTGGATTTGATTAACTTACACGAATCAGCAATCGATCAATATTTCCTGCTGGCAACTTGTAACTATGTCAGGAAATGGCGTTAGGAAATCTGCCGGTCAATACAGGGGTCAGGCCGTAACCTGCCGATGACCTGTACGGCCTATGGCTGCGTTTCCAGAGTGACCTTTGGGGCATTGTTGATTAGGCACTAGGGAATGCAAGATAATTACACGTTAGCCACAAACACGCATTGCATGATACAACTTGATGTGCAAATGTTCGTGCACGCCTGAAATGAGCTTTATGGCTGAAGCATGCCTGTTTTAAAGATAAGGTTTAACATGCCACCCACCCACACACACTCACTCCTCTGTGGCCCCAAAACAAATATCCGAGCAAACGGCTCAATAAGCAAACACCAAGTGGCATGAAGTTAGGTAAACAGATGAACAGCCCGACACGTCTCGAGTTACCTGAAATTGAAATGAGGGAAGTGTGCCTTTAAGCTAAGCGTGCAGATCAGATAAGCACCTTACTTCTTCAGGGGAGGGGGCCATCTTTTGCTTAGATTGCCCTCTTTGCCAGTCTGATTATAGAAACGCAACACCTTTTAAATGCTAATCTGTTACAGAGGCTAATCACCTTGTAAACACGCAGATTTCCCGAGCGCCCTCTTGTTGGGCCAGGAAAGTGGCTGCACCGTGACTAGCTGGCCGTGTAGCCAACATGGTAATCCTCGGAGTGTCATGCAAATGGCGGCCTTCTTCGTTCGCTGCGTGGTTGGCTTCGGGGACAGAGGTTGCCACATATGCATAGGGATTAGCCAGCGGCTGTCTTGGACATCAAAGAGAAGGAAATGTAGTTGGGACACAGTTGACTTTGATTTATTTACATGCAGATACAGGCTTGCTTCAATGCTGCTTTGATTTGCATGAGATGGAATACAGACGAGGTGCTCGCCAACTCTCGTACACCCTTTCTTGCCATCGTATATTTTGCATGTTATCAACCTCGTACACCCTTTCTTGCCATCGTATATTTTGCATGTTATCAACAAACTGAGGACAATAATTTGTTTATTAAAAAAAAATGCACTTCTGCCAAAAAAAAAAAAAAAAGGTAATGAAGCTCCAAGGCAAACTTTAATTTTGAATGTAACCATGTCTGAGAAGGGTCATTTTGGGAACATGAAGGAGGAGCCGGAAGAGGCGACGCGTTCGAGGAGGGAGGAGTCAGAGGAGAGGGCGGGGCCTTGCTCCTCAAAGTACTTCTGCTCTATTCTTCTGCAGAAGGCGATCAGGTTGCTGTAGTTCTTCACTCTGTCACACAGCTCGTCGTTTGTCAGCTGGGTGGTGAGGATGGTGAACAGATGTCCGAACACCAGCGCGTCCAGCTCGGTGGGCCTGGAGGGAAAGGGAACAGAAACCCCACACACGTTAGCGTGCGAATAAACGTGTAAAACGTTCTACAGATGAGAAACTGCTAAAACACGCATAAAATGTTCTACAACTGAGAAACAGCCTGCCGATTTTGTGTAACACTTGCTGCCACCGCTTTTCCCGTTTCGTAAACAATAGACGAGCATATTATCTATTATAATGGTGTCTAATTTATGTACGTTTGGAAGGTTTAATATGAGCTGCCAAGATTCGAACCTGCTACATCAACGAGCGCTTAATTCACTGACCTATATTTAGTAAACGAACTGCCTTTTAAAAATAGACATCTAGTGTATATTGTAAACAAACAAAAAATAACACACCACGGCCAATTTCACAAATATTTCACATTCTTACAACTAGACAGCAGAACATCAGAAAGCTAATTTTCTCATAAGGTAAGTAACTCGTGAACCAACCTTTTCTCATAAAAATAGTACATTTTGTTGAACATGAAAGTGCCAGTATGAGTTTCAGTTTCCAGACATTCACTCACTCACTCAGTCACTCATTCATTCGGAGACTTGCGGAAGTAGGAAAATACTGTGGCAGAAAAGTAATGTGGGGCAGAAAAGCACACAGGGACAAGCACCACACATTTTTATGCTCGTCTAAAAACATGAAGACATGCGTGGGTTTATTTTAAAAGTGTCAAAATGCAACAGAATCGACGCTGGCTGTATATGCAAATTTAGGCTGTAAACATAGGAAGATGTGATAATCAGAGGGTACTGGAGGCTGAGGACATATAGAGCAATGCAAGCTACCAATCATTGGACCCCCTGTGTGCTCGAAGATGCAGCACTGGTAGAAATAGATGGTATAGCAGACTCCAGGCTCATTCTTGAAAGCTCTGAGGAAACTGTTCAACATTAGTGACCTTTTTTGGATTGACATTCATGGTACTTGAGCAATTCTTAGCACATATATTGTACACATAATTTACTTTAAGGAACTTTGGGTCAGATATTACCGCCATTGGCTTCTTTTGCTTGGGAATCCTCAGCCCCTGGCTTGAACACTGTTAATCTCATCTTGGATAAGCCCGTACGACTATTTGAGTATCACCATTTTATTCTATTGGTTGTTTGGGTGTGTGCTTCCCCCGCAACTGGAATGCTGTAACCTAACGGCCAGGACTGCCGACTTTGGAGCTGAGGAACCTGGTTCGAGTCTGGGCATCGGCTCAACATCATGTGATTCTAGGCAAATCCCGGAATCCCTGTGCCTAGCAAAAATGAATGGGTCCTTGTGTAATGTAAATTGTGCTTATGTCAGGCGCTCGATTACCTTCGGGTCGAGTTCACGCTATATAAAACTGCAACAAAAATATATCAACTGGCGAGCAGTCCCGTAGCAGTAGGGAGCAAGCAAAGACAGAGGCATCTAGAAATAGATGAAACAGAAAAGAAAAAAAAACATTTGCGGTGGGAATTTTTATTTTTTTGTGGGAAAGCTATTATCTACCCTCCCACCCCAGTGCTGCCAGACAAACAAGAACTAAGCGGTATAAAAAGGGGTGGTGATGGACGGAGCATCAGAACCAATCAAACACTCACACCCAGTCAACAGATCTGGGTTTGATCCATCACCGTTCTTTAGCCCACTCTGCCACCCCAGTTCAGACATGGCCATATGCAAATCAGTCTGACCCTGTGCCTCATGGGAACAGTCCAGCCTGAACTGCCAAGCCCTGCCTTCCCTGGACCGAAAACAAGCTTCCTAGGACCGGTTCTGGCATTTCAGCCGTCTTCAGCCAGGCTTGCTTGAATCCAGTGGCAAAGTGAGCAAGGGACTCACGTCTGAGCATACCCTGCCAACTTATGCGAACAAAGCGGTACAAAAGGGGGTGGTGATGGACGGAGCATCAGAACCAATCAAACACTCACACGCAGTCAACAGTTCGGGCTGGACTGTTCCCATGAGGCACAGGGTCAGACTGATTTGCATATGGCCATGTCTGAACTGGGGTGGCAGAGTGGGCTAAAGAACGGTGATGGATCAAACCCAGAACTGTTGACTGGGTGTGAGTGTTTGATTGGTTCTGATGCTCCGTCCATCGCCACCCCCTTTTGTACCGCTTTGTTCGCCATAAGTTGGCAGGGTATGCTCAGACGTGAGTCCCTTGCTCACTTTGCCACTGGATTTAAGCAAGCCTGGTTGAAGACGGCTGAAATGCCAGAAACCGGTCCTAGGAAGCTTGTTTCCGGTCCAGGGAAGGCATAGCTTGGCAGTTCGGGCTGGACTGTTCCCATGAGGCACAGGGTCAGACTGATTTGCATATGGAGATGTCTGAACTGGGGTGGCAGAGTGGGCTAAAGAACAGTGATGGATCAAACCCAGATCTGTTGACTGGGTGTGAGTGTTTGATTGGTTCTGATGCTCCGTCCATCACCACCCCCTTTTGAACAGACCAACAAGAACTGGCAAGACCAATAGGCTTGACGTTTATACAACATGAACAAGCCCAATCGACATGCATACAATGTCAAACTTAATGGATTTGCCACTGCTTGTTCATTTTGTCATTCAAGCATCAATGCAGTGCTGGAGCAAATCTTGTAATTCTGAGGGAATAGTGCGGGGGGGATGTCGGGAAGGAAGCAGCAGGGTGGGGGACAAGTTGATGCAGGTAGAAAGTTTGAAGACGATTACTTGGTTACAGATGAAGTCAGTCCTGTGGACCCTCCATTTTTAGGTGTGTGCAATAAATAACTAAATATTTCAAACACAGAGTTTTAGTTTGGCAAAGTGATGCTTTAAAAATGAGGCATTTATTGGCATTTTTTATTTTTTTATTTGTGACCATTTATAATGTTTTCAAATGCAACTGTATTCAATTATTGTATACATTTGAAAAAAAATATAAGCTTGAACCAGTTTTAAATTCTTTCCACAGGCGTATTTGCAACATATTTTTTGTTAATATTCTAGCTCAGTTCTTTGTGGTGGGATCATACTCAGACATTTTAGGTTGAAGAAAAGCCACTTTTCTAGAAGAAATGGCCATTAAGCATTACACGATGTTTACAAGTGGGATGGAATAACTGGAATACAGGGAAAATTACTATTCCAATCAAGAGTTTACACATATAAATACACACATTTGTCTAAATTAACTCTACGTCATTGGCTACTTGTCAGCACCAACTCAGTGTCTTGCAAACTAGATTTCACCTTACCATCACCCACTCGCAGTAACTCTGCAACAATCTCTTTCAATCAGACCTCGCCAAATGCCTCTCTATCTTATCCAAAGAACCTATGCTAACCGCATAGGTAGTCCTCACCCCAGAAGAAACCACCGCCACCATGAAGTCCATCCACTCAGGGGCCCCATCGGAACCTTGCCCCCACCACGCCTACTCCAGAGAACTGCAACCCACCAGCACCATTCTCACATCAATTCTGAATGCCCCCCCCCTCTTCTACTAGCTTCCCAGATGATTGAAAACACACAAATGTCCTCCCATTGAAGCAACCCTCTGTGTACCCTTCAATGCTCACCACATACAGACCGACCCCGCTGCTACCATTACTAACCAAGGTCTCAACAGACAGAATACCTCAACGACCACCAACTACTCAACGCCACTCAGTCTGCTTTCAGACTCAAGCCCAGCATGGAAAGTGCTCTCATCCCCATCACGAATGACATCCGCATGGCTCTGAACAGAAAAGACACAGCAACGCTCATCCTCCTGGACCTCTCCGCAGCGCATTTGACCCAGTCTCCCACACCATCCTCATCCAACACCTACGCAACTTTGGAATCCAAGGACATTCACTCAGATGGAACTGCTCCTTCCGGACAGGAAGGACTCCGTCAGGCAGGCAGTGTACACCTCAGACGCCCGCGACCGCATCTGTGGAGTTTCACAATGATCCTCCCTGAGCCAGACACTCTTCAACAAATACATGATCCTTCTAGCCAGCATCATCTGCTCTCACAATATGAATGTCTTCTCCTTCACCAATGACACGCAACCTATTCTCTTCCTCAAAGTCAAGATGCACAGAACCCAGATCAAGTTCAATGCCTGAATGACTGGAATTTCCCACAAGACAAAGACAAACTGTCTAAAGCTGGAAAACAACATGACCGAAATTGTGATCTTCGGGAAGAGCACCGCACCATGGGACTCCACCTGGTGACCAAGGAGCTAGGGCAGACACCCAGCCCCACCACTCACATTAAAACCTTGGGATCATTATCAACAGCAAACACAATATGACTGCGCAAGTCTATGTAATCACTGCCTCATGCTTTCATAACCTAAAGATCCTGAGGGAGCTTTTCAAATATCTTCCAATCAGCATTTAGAAAACCGCCCAGCACACCCTGGTCACAAGTAAGCTGGACTATGGGAACATCCTCTATGCCGGGACCAACATACAGCTCACCAGAAGGCTTCAGACCATTCAGAACTCAGTATCCATAGTCACTCTCCACCGCCACCGCCACACTCACATCACACCACACCTGAAGGAGCTCCACTGGCTCCCCATTCAAAAAAAGAGCACAATTCAATCTCACCCACACTCTCAAGGCACTACATAACATTGACCCAGCTTACCTGAACAATGACATCTGTTTTCATAAACCTTCCAGACACCTCTTCTAGTCCAGACTCCTACTTGCACAAATCCCACGCATATGGAAAACAAGATATGGTGGCCGGGATCCTAAAGCATGGAATGACCTGCCACTGCACATAAAAGCCCGCTCCTTACTTGAATTACGCAAGAAGCTGAAGGCCTCACTTTTTTAGTAGTTCTACTATGCCCTAGGTGTGCCTAGACTCACAGCTGCTCAATGCCAGGGTGGCCTCCTAGGTGATAGTGCCCTTTACAAATCTGAAAAACATTAGCCCTTCCTTACACCTTCCTACTCTATCAACCTCAAATTCTTCTCAGCCTCTTCACCACAAACTGAGCCATCCATATCTCAGTTAAAAAAAAATCTTTGTCACAATAAGAAGGAAAATCATGTACAAACCAGAAAGATGCCTCAGTAAAGAAATGTATACAAAACCACAGGAACCACATCGTAGACCAGACTTGGACATGGGTATACATAATTTAAAACATAAAGGTCCAACTAGGTATCATTCAATATAGAACTTTTTAGATAATTAAGGATATCTAGAAAAACAATCCCAATACCCTAAATGTGAATACAGGTATTCTAATGCCACCATATAACCAGATATGAAGTCAAAATATAAGTTTTGTATTTGATTTCAGTAAACAGGTGGTTGCTGGAGATGTTTGCAGTGATCTTAATGTCAAAAGCATGAATAGCAGCAAGGCAGAGGTCCTTCTGCCTTGCTGCTATTGAATAACATTAAATTGTATAACATGAACATCTCTTATATTTAGTGCTATAAGAAAACAAGCTATTAGTTCTAATCCCATTTCTGCCCTTTCTCGAGAAACAAAAGTAAAGGAAGTGTGCCACCTGTAAACCAAATGTCTAGCTACCTACAATGAGCAGAGCAAATGCAGCCTTAAAAGCCAAACTCAGTAGAAAGAGTCAACTTTGAAAATAGGTCACCTATTAGTCTACGAATCGCAGCTTTATGAAGTAGCCACCCCGCTTTAGAGCCATGTTCACCTGCATCAAATCTCGGACATTCTATACTTTAGCACACACAACAAGATGATGGACGGAGTGCTGAAACTTTTCAACCACTCAGCCCCAATCACAAATCTGGGTTTAATCCATCATTCTTTTGCTCAGTATGCCACCCCAGTTTGGACCCAGCCATATGCAAATCAGTCTTGACCCTGTTCCTCCTGGGAACAGTCCAGCCTGAACTGCGAGGCCACGTCCTTCCTGGACCGGAAACAAGCATCCTGGGACCTGTTTCAGGGTTTCCCCCCTCATCAGCCAGACTAGCTTGAATTCAGTGGCACAGGGAGCAAGGGGCCCACGTCTGGGCAAACCCATGGCCTCTTAGGGCGAACATAGCAAACATATTCTACACTTTACCCCTTAAAAATCAATTACCTCTCTTGAACCCACCTCTGATATTCGGAATGATTTGAAAAGGTTTCGGTACTCTACATGATAAGAAGGTGTCACTTGGCCATAACATCACCACACAGACCAATTTCAAATACATAATTTATGACAGAATTCTGAAAAAATTGGCCACTTCACCTACAGATGTCTTTAGAATTAAACATCTTACTTGTGGGCAGCAATGAAGCTTCTGCCACATAAATGTCACAGAAACATCACTAGGTAGTGTCAGGGAAAACTTTACAGCAGCTGATCAAGAACTGTAGACCACAACCATTATGGTTGGGGTTGTTTCCCACTGGGATCATGGGATCTATCCAACTTTGGCTCTGCAAACTGGGTCAAGTACACCCTATCCATACTTGAGTCACAGGGTATTGAGGATAAGCAGTCAAAGGCATCTTAGCATAGTTGTGTGGGAGGCAAAGACTCCGAACTCAACAAAATTGACATTTGTCCATAATATACACAGACTATAAAACATTAAGTAAAATGCTAGCACAGAGGCTCCTCCCGTTATTGCCTATATTGATACATTTGGATCGAAATGGGTTTATCCCTTATAGGAACACTTCCCTAAACCTACATCGAATGAACCATATATAGGAAAATGCTTGCAATATTTGGGCCAATTCGGCATGCATTGCTATGGACCTAGCACAAACGTTTGATACCTTCAAAGAGGAACATGTAATCAGAATATCGTTATCATGGATTAACCTCTTATATTTCGCCCTCCCAGCTACAATGAAAACTTTCCCCGACATAGCAGATACATATGTAATAGCCAGAGGGATGAGGAAAGGTTGCCCATTATCACCTATATTGTGTATATTGTGTGTGCGATGGCCACACAGCGGTAAGTGAGTAAAATGAGACAACATGGAATAGAGTGGGGGATCCAACTGGGCAATACAACACATTATTTCGATAACATGTTGCTCTATATATGAGATACAAATGTCTCTTTTAGCCACAATGATGAAGGACGTAGGAGATTTATTGGGACTACAAGTCAATTACACCAAACCATGTGTGTTTTTCCTGCTGCAATCGAACCCTTACCATTCTTTTACTCAGGGGGAAGGGAGTGCACAAAAATGGGAACAAAACACCTTTTGTTATTTATGTATCAATTTCTATCATAAGGAAGTTGATTTAATAGAGGGCAATGTCTTCCTCCCGGTAAGGACCATAAGCCACTGTCAATAACATACAGCGATCTTTAACCCTTTCGCTGCAGCGGGAATTCCGCCGCAGCGCTGGGGGGGGTTTGGGGGCAGCGCGGTGGCGCGGTGCTCATGACGGAGCCACTCCGTCATGAGCCACGGTTGAGCTGTGCTCATGACAGAGTGGTTCCGTCATGACTCCGCCCACTGCGCTAATCGCCCGCACAGGCGGGAAATTAGCGCCGCGTGGGCGGCGCGGCCGCCAACGGCCGCAGCATGACGGAACCACTCCGTCATGAGCACACGGCGACCGTGGCTCATGACGGAGTGGTTCCGTCATGAGTGGGGAAGGGGTTAAAATGGTAATGCTCCCACATTTGCTTTATTGTTTTAACAACTTACCGTTTTGATCCCAGCAGAGAAATTTAAAGAGCACAACACATTTATGAGTAACCTAATTTGAGGAGCTGGGCGGAGAAGAGTAGGGTTGACCAAACTAAAATACGTGTCTATAGAGGAGGCATGGGAGCGCCAGACTTCAGGGGTATTATCTAGTTGTGCAGCTACATTGGGCAGTGCTTTGGCTTGCAGAGCACCATGTAAATGAAACGAGTTTCACGGCTAAAAAAGTATGAGAAGTGTTGAATCAAGCACCTGTGCTTGGGCCTGACAAGTACAAATGAGATTTCCCTCTCTTGGTCAGAGCGGCACTAGAGGGCTTGAGGAGTAGCTTGGCATATGCCAAGTCGACTATAGCTTTCACTCCGGAGATACCGTTAAAGGGTTTTCCAATAGCAGAGGGGGGCTTACCCCTACAGGCTTAGGGAAGTGGGACAGAGCAGAGATAGAAGATGTTGTCTATTCCACAATGGTATCCAAATGGACTTCAAGACAATTGTTCATGATTGGGAAATACCCCCTGGCCAGCTCCTCTTATACACTAAGTTGGTACATGCTCTTACACAGCGATGAAACATTCTTCGAAATAGGTCTCTAACACATTCAGTCATTCAGGCACTTTATACAATGGGGCAAAGTCGCAAGATGTTATCCTAATTATTTTAAACCCTACTCGAACACACAGAAGTCTCCTAACAGACATTAAGGGACAAATAGGAAACAGATGGGACAGGTTTTCCAAGACAAGGAATGGAAACCTGCATTTGAGTACCCAGGAAAAGTATTCTGCAACGCAAAATTTAGGTATATCCAATTTACCACACCAGTCATTTGTGGCCTGGGGCTGGAATGATACACAGCACAATCACGTTCTTATGGTTAGCTTCTTAATGCAGCTCAGTACAAGAACTGAACAGGGAGACCCCTCACGACATAGGTCAAGACCGGCTTCACTTCCTGGAGGAAGTCGGCCACTTCTGAGTGCTCCACATACCAGGAACATGTTAAGTATGTTCCCCTGTACAGTTGCCCCCCCTGCAGGGACAGAGTCTCCTTCCCGCTCAGAGCAGACATGCGGCTTCTAGGGAGACCCTCAGGTTCTCCAGCAAATAGTAAGCTTTGGGTGCTATCCCCACACCTCTGGGAAACTGGCTGGGATACAGAACACCAGTCCTGGCCACACAGCAGTCAGAGTAATCGGGGAGCACTCCCTTCCTTTTAAAAGAAGAACTTTGAACTGTAAAAAAGTAGGGTGGTCTGGGTACCATTTTATACATATTTTTCCGACAGGCGATGTTGCTCCACCATTTAATATTCAGGAACTGGTTGGGGGCAGCACTTTCACATGTCACACATAGCAGGTTAGAGTAATGCATTTATTGCTTGTCCCCGCATATCCACAATGAAAAGCGAGGTCATGCAATAGCCCCCTATCCTGTCTGCCAAGTGTTTGGGCCCTATGCTTTTGCAGGAATTTGCGCCGGAGCAATAACGACCCTGCTCACTTGTCACCCGCTGTGAAGCTCATTCGCATAGTCAGGCAGCTGAGAATAGCCCTGCACTTAGCTTCAACTTTCAGTGCGCAGTGATGTGCATCGGAAGTCTGGGGTTTTGACGGTGCAGTCAATAGGCCTCCCAAGGTTGGTGCTCAACCCTGGCCAATTACCTTCAGCTCAATACCCAGGCATGGTCCTTCCTGATGCTCATGTCTAGGAGCTAAGCCCCCACCTCAGGATTAGAGCCTATTACCAGATGGGCAGAGAATACCAATGAGTAAGCCCCAACTTATGGATCAGCACATCTACCTCCCGTTGTTCATGGCACGCACGAGCAAGCGTTTGCATTCTGTTCTCTTCTTTTCCCCATTCATTCCCCTTTTGGGAGGAGAATTATGTTTATTCAACATGGGGCATACAGATCTGCAAAGGAAGCCCGGCTAGCTTGAATCCGGTGGCGCAGCAAGCAAGGGACTCATGTCTGGGCATACCCATAGCCACTTAGGGCGCACATAGCAAAATCACAAAATAAAATGATGAAACTTTTCAAACACTCACCCCCAGTCAGATCTGGGTTTAATCCATCCGGGGGGACCTGGCCTGGCAGTTTGGGCTGGACTGTTCCCATGAGGTGCAGGGTCAAGACTGATTTGCACATGGCTGGGTATAAACTGAAATAGCATGGTGTGCAAAAAACGATGGATTTATGCCTAGATCTCTGTATTGGGGGAGAATGTTTGACATTTGTTTCAGCATTGCGTCCATCATGTGTTCTTTTTGCATTTACCCCTCAAGTCAGCACAGTAATTAGGAGATACCAATCTTCAGTTCTCATTAGTCTGAAACATTCTAGGACTCCTCCAAACGGATCACTGGGTGGTACTGACAAGAACTGATGTCTTAGCAAATGTAGATGATTGTAATATTTATACTGGCCTCCCCAGGAAACTCACTGCCAAGGTACAAAGCTACTGAACTTGCTTAAATCTGCACAAGCACAGGCACATAAAATCCTACACCTCCCTGAAGCATCCCACTGCCTCCCTGCTGATGATAGGACATAGTTACTAGGGCAAAGGTCCAGGAAATCTCCACAAACCCACAAGTTCCCACAGACCTACCAAGAGCCACTGGCGAACCAATTAGTCTTTGAAAAGAGAACACATGGTGGTAGGTACCTAGACATGCAAGGACCTGGAATGAGTAACAACCTCAACACCAATGTGGGTTATGAACACTAATGTAATCCTGAACAAGTAGTTCAGGAAACGTCAGAAAACCAAACCACTTAGATTTGCCATTTAGTGTCTACACGGATTCTAGAGTTTTGACTAAAGAACAATGGATGTGGTTTCCTGCTCCTTCTGTAAGCACCTCGGTGCTCTGAAGTGACAGAATGGTTCATGTAGCGCCTTCGAAAAATAACCCCCCCACACTTTTGTTGCAATGTGATCCCTAAGATTGACGAAAGCATGTAGCTACCAAGACTTGTTCACGTCATCAAACCTGTTATTCAAACAGCTTCTAAGGCACATAACATTTAGTCAATATTTTGCGTTCAATACAATCGGAAAAAGCGTACATCTATATGTAATCCTCTTCCCTTTTCCTTACAAAAATATTTAAGTCTGAACTCCTTTATGCATGAGTTCTCGTCTGGTATACTACATTTCTATATGGTGCCTTATAAGACCGTGGTATAATATACTAACGAGCACTGTGAGCTCAAGTGAACCAATCGTCTGCAGAAGAAAACACAGCAGAGCACAAACAAAAACAGCTAAAAATGTATACCTGCGAAGGGCACCGATTGCAACAACTTCTCACAGAGTGTGTTAAGATAACTGTCTAAAACAGACGCAGAGTATAATACACACTGATCTTATGAGGATGGTTGTGTCTACACACTCTGGGCATGGCAGGTTTCAAAGCTGCCTGCCTCAGGAGCACTCGAACCTCCACTAAAAAACAGAAAGAAAAAATGTAGCCTAATGTACAACTTCCGCATTTTATTTGCCAGCCTAAGAGCCGCCCCGCGATGAACAAATAAAATACGTTTTCGCTGAACTGAGAATATTCTAAATTAAAACAGAAGTTTTCGGTTCCCAGCTGTAAGTTCCTTGCTTCCTGTTCCAAGTATTCTGAATGTAGGGCAGGCTTCACTGGGGAGCCTGCCTTCCTGCCTTCATCACAGCTCCCATGCATAACAAAACCGGCCCCTCAACAGAGAATGGTGCACTTCAAACAGTCAAACACGTCCCTCCCGCGCTTTTCATGTGCCCGCAACGCTGTGACAAGTGAGACGAGACGCTGTGCGGCACTGGCACCCGCATCCATTTCTTTTGTCATGAGGGCCAAACAAATGGAAATAAACATCTTTGCAAAATCAAAGCACCACTGCAGTCACAAAGAGACAGTATCCATGCTCTAGGCTCTACCCGACAGCCCCCTGAAGACTGAACTCCTGACCTGAGTGCTCACGTCACCCAAGAAAGACGCGGCCTTCCCTCCCATCACAACCCAGTCAGTCAAATATGTTCTCTTAGACTTAGATACTAACAAAAGAAAAAATACATGTAAGACAGGCAAATAGCACACGTATTTCATATTATATCACGGTATTTAGCTTTTGCCATTTTCCAATGGTCTGAAAACCTGGAATTCACGGGGAAGGCTCACCCCTTTGATCAAATGTTTGGAAACCACACAGAATGTGAACAAAATCTCAAAAATATGGTACTGTACAACAAAATATACAAGACCGCCGTGAGTCACTTTACCGTCCTCTTCGGGTCTGCCACAGACCAGTTGGGCCCTACTAGGCGAACTATGCAATCAACACCTCAAAATGTATTTTTATTTCTATACATTTTCAAAAATGATCCCCGAATTTGAGGTTCCAGTTATCCTGGCACCCTAGGCAGCTGCCTGCTAAACATATATGGGTGTGATCGCCTTCTTTGCTTCACAAAGTGATGCACGTTATGTTGAAGTAAGGTGACTAGGGTGACAGCCCTAAGAACAATGAAGTTAGTAGTGCGTAATCGAATCATTACAGGTCCATTGATCTATCATGGTCCTATAATGGCATCTCTGGATTCAGGACACAACTTTAGGGAAATGCCTTATGTTTCTTAGTTTGCTATGTTATGCTGTCCACTGGGTGGAACATAGCATTGACCATTATGAATTCTACATGTATATACATTTTGCACGAAAGTCGCTTTTGTTTTCTGCAGTAAAGCGTAACATTCGTATTTCAATGATCTTCCCATGAGGAACTAAGGTACTGCTTTGAGTGTATTTGCCTGTTGACTCGAGCACTTTGAAAGAAAACACTGTACCTGGGTTCGCGAACAAGATACATCAAAATAAACATAAGTACGATATGTTGGAAGGACAAGTGCAAGACTTATATTGTACTTTAGGATGTAAAAATATCGGGGACACCAAGGAAAATGCCTGACGATGGGGTTTGATGGATCGATTTGTTCATGAGTGCAGGCTTGGTCTCACTCACTTCCTTGCCACAGTTGTATAGTTTTAGCGTTAGCCAGTATCAAGTGTGCTATAATTCCGTACATACTGAGTGTAGGAAAATCAAAAGGAAGTCCTGTAATTAAGCCACACAGGATATTCTCTAGCACATACCTAATGCGTTGGCCAATAACCTCACTTGAGCCCATGCTTCGTGCTCTTCTGACCTTGCTACTACATTATTGCCTCAACACTTTGCATTTCAGTAGGTTGGGAGGGCACCAACTACGAGTGAGCTGCTCAGGGACTGAGAGAATAGGTCCCAGGGAGAGACCGGAGGGTAAGGGAGGTGCTTGCAAGACAAACCCTCCAGCCAGAGGACCACCCTTGGACACTCTTGTGCTCTGAATCCCATTGCCTCCACTTCCCTCTCTACCAGCAGAAAGGCAGGTAGAAAACGGTGAAGACTGAAAAGAGATTTAAAAAGAGATACAGAACCCTGAGGACTTCTAATGATGCATCTTCAAGGATGGAAACAAAGTCCCTTAGTCTTGAGCAACCTACCACGGTATGTATGCAGTCAGCAAATATGGAATCAATGCCCGGGAGTGTTAACGCGCACTAACAGTCTGCTGCTCACCAAATCCCATATTAAGGAAATGTGCAAACCAGGACACATAAAAGATACAACCAGGACCGTAATGAAACAAATACAACTTATTTAGGAAACTTCTTCTCATTAAGAAACAAAAGGGGAGAAAACATCAAACAAATGTTAAAGTTTTATATACAATTTAAATTCACTGTTCAGATCTTTTATCGGGTTGGGTGGATGCTACGGCCCAGTTCATTGAATTTAGTATATCCGTCTCAGTAATCAAGGTGCTCACTCCATCAAAACATCTCAATAAGGTCCTTCAAAGGGTGATGAGTCATTTGGTTTTGGAGGCCTTCCCACAGGTAGGAAGGCTGAAGTGTGGCTCCTCCAGGACCCAAGAAGGTATTTTGGGAGGAAAGCACTAAAAGAGACTCACAATTCTGCAGAGTGAATGGTTCAAGCACAAGAGGGCAGTGGTGTAAACGACACAATGACAGGATGGAGCAGTACCTCCCAGAGTGTACTGTAGGAGTTTATGGTAGTTCAAAGGTACATACTCTACATTATAAGTTGCATCTCTATTAGCAAACCACATGATCACTGGATGATAGCCTTTCACTGAAGAACAGCTGATTACCATGACCCTACTCCACTGGTATTCATTTTATCAACCTCAGGGGAATGAAAGGCTTAGTAGATCCACTGGGATTTGAACATGTGCTCAAACATAGATGCCTGAAGTGGATGGATTAGTCCACTTAGACACCAAACCTGCCAATATGACACAGTCGTGCATGAACAACTGCAGACCAGTAACAAGATCCATTCCTTATGAGTTGTTCCCTGTCACACCTGGACAGACTCGTCAGACCAAAAATACACAGTTCATTAATTAATGGTTGTCCCTGTAGCACTCCAGAGTAGCCCATCGTGGCCTACTCTAGTCTAGCTGTATAATGCCCACTCTTCTGGGTGCACTATGTCACCCCTGGGTGAACTATGCAAGCATATACTTTAGTTGGTTGCATATATGGGCTGCTAGCTGCCACACCGGGGTAAATCATGACAGGGAGTATAATGCCCATTCAAAGTCAAAGTCAAAGCTTTATTTCGCTAAAAAGTCATTATCATAAAAGCAGCTCAGTGTATAAAAAGTTACAGTTAAGAACAACAGTAATAAATTTAAAAAGATTTTATATCTCTGTTCCAACATTTAGGAAGGACAATAGTTTCAAAAAATGTTTGTTCAGTTAAACTAGCCAACTAGTTGGTTAAATTTTAGAGGTTGAACAATTATGGCAGCATTTTCAGTTTAAGAAATTTTTCTAACAAAGAATTAAACAGATTGTTTTAGCTTTTTGGCTCGGATAGCCCAAGCCCAGGATAGAAACTTGGCTAGGGCGCAAGCATAGGGTACGCTACTGTCCGAAATAAGTATCCTGATTGCCACATCATGGCTCCTAGTCCCCAGCTGACGGCATAGGTTTTTGAGCCAGACCCTCCTTGGAGTAGCATATTCGCCGCACACAAACATAAAATGTGCTAATGTTTCCGGTTTAACAAGACACGATGGGCATAGCTCAGACATTTCCATACAGGATTTCCATCTTTTAGTAAAGGTATTAAGTGGTAAGGTTCCCATTCTAAATCTAAAATACAAGGCCCTATCAAAGGGTTTTCCAATTGCATCCAGGTACAGTTCCCGCCTGGGGCAGTCTTTGAACCTCAGAAAGTCCTCTGTTAGCCTGCCCAGGGAGGTGCTAGAGTTTCTTTGAGAACAAATCCAGTCCCAATAAAGCTTTTTAAGTGTTTGCTTTGGGGGTGAGGTTCTACTTAGCCATGATTCAAGTTGACCCAACTTAATTAATAAGTTTTTCATGTCTTTTAGCCATTTGATTTTATACCAGCTTGGTGATGACATGATTTCCTTGAGGCCTCTGGCATATCCGCTTAGTTCTTCTACGCGCCAAATACGGGCCCATAATAATAAAGGGCGAAATTTCGCGATTTCGCCAATCTGGGTACAGCCAAGGTCCATGAATAAAGGAAGTGTCGGGGTGCCTTGTGGAAGGGACATTATTTCTCTGCAGAATTTGTTCTCAGATCTCTGCAGAGCGTCAGTGGACGAAAAGCCCCAGAGTTCCGCCCCATAAAGGGCAGAGCTAACTCCTTTAGCTGTGTAAATCTCAAGGACTGTTCCTATAGGCCTTGTTGTACTGGAACGTTGCTCTCTTAATAGGGCACCTGTAATCCTTTTGTGGCTCAACAGCATTTTATCTAGGTGTGGCGTCCAGTCCATTTTATCCGAAAGGCGTATCCCAAGGTAATCAAAGACCTTTACCCTTTCCAGAAGCTCAGCGTTTAGGGTGGGGGAACGCACATGTTGTTTCGGTGGATTGAGGACAAGGTACTTCGTTTTGTTAGTATTTATTACCAGACCTCGTTTGGTACAAAATGATTGGAAATTGTCCAAAAGTCTCTGGAGTCCCATTGGGGTTTTGGAGATTAAAAGCGTATCATCCGCGAAGAGGAGGGTCGGTATGCGTTCGCCAGCCCTGGATGGCTCGTCAGATGGATGTTTGAGGAGATGCTCAACCACCCCATTGATGTAGAGAGAGAAAAGGGTGGGAGCCAGAACACATCCCTGGCGGACTCCTCTCTCGACCGGAATACTGCCCGTTTTCTCCCCTCCAGGGCCCCACCTGACCTGGGCAAAGCTGTCCTGGTGTAGTCTGACTAATAGGGATAGTAGATAATGTGGCAGCCCCATGTCAGCAAGTACTTTCCATAATAGGTCCCTAGGTACGAGGTCAAAGGCAGTCTTTAAATCGATAAACGCGAGATAAAGACTGCCCTTGCCTATAACCACAACCTTCCAATATACCATCATGAGCCTGAATGCCTGCTCAATCGTTCCAGTACCCACTCTAAAACCTGCCTGGAAGTCGGAAAGGATTTTATTTTCTTCTACCCAATTTAGGATTCTAAGTAACAGGACTTTGCCGACAACTTTTTGGCTGGTATCTAACAAGCTGATTGGCCTATAGTTAGATGGGTCATCCCTCGAACCTTTCTTATGGATGGGGACCACCTCCGCCCCTTTCCATGATGAGGGAATAGGGGCACCCCTACAGATGGCAACAAGAAGGGAGTGGATCAATTTGCCCCATTTGGTGCTATCGGATTTTAGCAGGTCCCCGGGAATCCCATCAGGTCCGGCCGCTTTTTGTGGAATGATAGAGCTTATTGCGTATTCCACTTCCTTTAGCGTAAAATCAAAGTCAGTGGGGCAGAGTGCATAGTTTGTGGTAGGCAGGGATATAGCAGACCCTCTCCCGTTGGAGCCGTCATGGCAGGAGTAGAGTTTGGAGAAGTGGTCCTCCCACACCTGGCTTGAGATGTTGCAGGTTAGCAGATCACTGTTTGGTCTGTTACGTGCCCTTATAGTGTCCCAAAAATATTTAGAGTCTTTTTTCAGGCTGGCTTCTTTAAGGGTTAACCAGTAGGCATCTTCCCACTCCCTTTTGGCCAACCACAAGACCTTTTTATATTCCCTTCTAGCTATTTGAATTGATAAGGGGGACTTCCCTTTAACTGCCTCAATTAGACATGTCTTGGCCTTTCTGCATGATGCAGAATACCAGTCGTGTCTGCCTTTGGGTTTGGTTAGAGGTTTGGTTTTCCCTATAATCCCTTTTGCCCATTCACATCTTTTACTGTGCTTCTGTCTTCCTTCTGTGGACTCCCAATACCATTTACTATGTCTAATTCCATGACAGCGACTCCATTACCACTCTTGGTTAGACAAGACTATGGATTGCCCTGTGCCTCTCAAGGAAGGACTATGCAGTTAGTGTGTTCGTTGGTTCCATAACACTCATTCAAATGGGTTTCTTTCTACCACACCTGAATGACTCCGCTGCGACAATTCCTTGGTTGGTTGCACACTTAACACCCATATGGTTTGCTTCCCTGTCACTCCTGTGTCGAGTGCAAAGGAGAAATATAGATGATGCAAGATTGCAATACAAATGGCAGCATCCTTCACCAGGCATACTTCTTTAGGCCAAATTCAATCTGGTTTACAATGTGTGAGAGAGATAAATGCAAACAGGTATGTATATTTATACATGCCCAACTGCATCTATCTCACAGTTTTCTCCAACAGCTCTGTGTGAGCGCAGAGACAAGCATGTTGCAACATGGTCGGAGCAGTCTCTGCCATGCACGAACAACAACAAAACACTTTACATGTAGGCCATACTGATTATCACACACTTTCAATCAATCCATGCACTAGCATTCTAATTCTTAAGTGTCCCATCACTCATGCTTTTTCACTTCAAATTCAAGCATAGGTATGACGACAAGACCCGATAAGAGCACAACTCTCATCCTCACAAACCATGTGAGTATATGGCCTAATGGCTAGAGGGCCGACCTCAAAGTTGGGGAGCCGGGCTCGAGTCTCAGCAGGGACGCTCATCATCCTGTGATTCTGGGCAAAACACTTAATCTCCCCGTGCCTAACAAAATGAATCTGTCCGTAACGCAACCGGTGCTCATGTAAAGCGCTCTGATACCTACGGGTCGAGTTTGCGCTATATAAAACCAAAACAAAACCCCCCCCAAAAAACACTACCCTTACCAGTAATATGTAAGCCATGCATTTTCCATGCTCAGAACTCTGACTGAGTAGTGCACTAACTGTCCCTAAATCCCCTTCAACGCTGAGTTGGGGGTATGATGTGTGATATAAATACAAGTTCAATACAAGACAGAGATCTCAAGATTATGCATATAATTATAATCTTTTAAAGGGAAAGCTTCACTATGCATTCCACTGGAGTTCAGACTGACTATTATTGTGGCAGGTTCGTTTAATCAGTTTACCTACCATCCTCCCCTTAACATTGAAATATATTACATCACTGACAGACAAATATGGTGTTACTAGTCCAAAGTTCGTGTTCTGCACAAAATCAGTCGGACAGACAGTTACACCGAGATGTACACTTCTGCGGAGTTATGTGAGGTGGTTTGGACAGCTGTCATTGTGGGACAAGTCTCCTGGGAATACATAGTTCCTATGAACTGGGATGCAATCAGACTGAATGTCTCACTGTACAGATTGGAAGGAGATATAAGGTTGCTGGAGCAGCTTTAGAGGAGGACTATGGGGAGTCTCATTCAGGGAGACCAGCCAGAGGTGGCCCAATGGGAAGCATTCAAGGCACAGCAGATGCAATGACCATAAAACATACGCCAGGAGATGTCTGACTGAAGTAAACGAAGTCCACAACGCAGGATGGAGTGAAGGTAAGAATAATTTATTGTCAAACAGAGGTTCCCAACTGCCAGTCTAACGCTCCTCCGCTTCTAGTCCCAACATTCTATTGTGCACTCCCAAGGGTTCCAGGGTGGAACCATGATCCAAGAAACACAGGGGAGGAGCAAACCATTAGATAAAGAGATAGTGGGAAATGAGAAAACAGAATTACAATGAGGGAAAAGATAACCATAAAGAGTAATATTATAACACAGACGTCATATGATAATAGCTTTAAATTGGAGAAAAAAAACATGAAAGAAAATATGAAAGACTGTAAGCTACCTTAGCGAAGAATGCTATAAAGTCTGAAGCTGGTTTGTCTAAGTACAACCACGCCTTCTCTTCAAACACGGTCTGTGCAGAAACAAGCCGATAACAGGACTACTACAGCTAATTGATATGTCTCTGTCCAGATGGTTCAAAGCTGACCAGGACAATCCTGAGCAACCTAAGCAGTCACTACCATGGATGAGTAATAGCCCAGGGATCCATGCAGAATGCACGTTCCAGTACTGATGGAGAGTAAAGTAGATGTTTACTTTTTTAATCTTTTGGCGTTCAGGACCTGAGAAATATTCATTCATTTGAGTTAACAGTTGACTATTTGGCTGCAGCTAAGCAAGACATTTGTGAATAGAGTTGTTATAGCTCTATGCTTTGTCCTTAGCTTTCCAAAACAGAGAGGCGAGTCTCCACTGCAGTGTCAAGCGCATTTACCTGCTCTTAGCCGGGTCCTGAATGTGCCGGCATCTGAACTAGATAACAGCTTTGAAATTCACTCAGTGAATGTCCTGCAAGAGCTTACAATTGAAGAGTAAAAGAGGTGAAATCCATCTCAGGGAAGTAACCTCTAAATTGAGAATGGCAGGCCCGCATCGGCAATGCCAAAAGTATGGCGGTCGTGCCGGCCCCCTCTTGACATGGAGAAAAGCCTGTCGCGCACCTTGGTGACGCGACAGGCGCGCCTCCCCAAACAACTGGTCCTGGGCGTGACCCAGAAGTGATTGGAATCACTTCCGGGTCACGCGATGGGCTAACGCCAGGCCGGTTAGAACCGGTCTGGCCTGGAAACCCCGATAAAAGGCTTGGGAGCGCAGGAGTCTGTCTCTTCGATTTTTGTTTTTCTTTAAGGTGTTGCTGGCTTCTTAAATCCTGCTGTTTCATGGCGGATTGCGACGGCGGAGTTTCTGGGCAAGCGACACCGTAGGAGCTCGGCGTGCATCGAGCGAACAGCGGTTGTGGTCGCCAGAGGGAGCGCAGCAGTTGTCCTGGGGGACAAGCGGCACCGGAGGAGATCGGCGTGCATCCAGCAAACAGCGGTCTTGGTCGGGGGAAGCGTGATGGCTTTCTTGTAGGGCGGCGTCCCCGTTCAGGTACCCGGTTGAGGTGGCGCTTAGTTTAGATAAGCGCTCACCCTTCTGGTATTCGTGCGCATTTGATCAGCGCACGTTGTGATCAGCTGTTGCCTTGCCTGTGCTGCTCGTTCTTGGTTCCCGGTTGGGGTGGCGCTTTATTTAGTAGAGCGCTCACCCTTCCGGTATTTGCGCGCATTTTGATCAGCGCGCGTGGTGAACAGCTGTTGTTTTGCCTGCACTGCCCGTTCTTGGTTCCCGGTTGAGGTGGCGCTTGATTTAGAAGAGCGCTCACCCTTCCGGTATTTCGCACACATGGTGATCAGCGCGCATTGTAATCAGCTGTCGTTTTGCCTGCACTGCTCATTCAGTATTCGCGCAGTGTGATTTACTGTTGTTTTCCCTGCACTGCAGAGTGATACTGCCGATAGCGGCGTAAGCTCCCATTTAAGCAGACAGATTTTAAGGGCGCAGCAATTTTTTAGCGCAATAGAGCCTCACGGTGGCATAATGGTTTAAGGTATTTGACCCTGACTCTCAAGACTAAGTGTTCAGTCCTCAGTGATTCACCGTCTCTGTCTGGGCGCAGGGTGTGCTCTAGGGGCACTGCTGTTTCTATACTACTGCTGATACTAGGGACGGTAAAGTATTCTATAGAAGCTATAGTCAGTAGTAATGTCTTGTTGACTGCAATTAATGGTCAGTTTTTCTGGCACCATTTGAATTAAGTGGTGATTGATTTGCCCTTGATCTGCTTTGGGTATATTTTCAGTCTCAAGCAGCAGGTGGCACAAGACTTGCGATTGCCAAGAGGTCAATTTAAATTTAAGAGTAATTAAAGCCAAGCCCAGCAAGGCAAAGAGGGGTGACCAGCATTCTCGTATGGAGAGTCTGATGGAGGCGATTATGAAAAAAGTAGATGAGCTAGGGCAGGGCCTCGCTGATCTCAGGGAGAGGGTAGATGGGCAAGAGGGGGAAGAGGAGACAGCCAGGCGCAGCATGGTACCCCCAAGGTCGGCTTTCCCTCCACTCCCCAAAAGGGTTAGGACAAAGAAAAGGGGGCAAAGTGAACCAGTTACACCGGTGCCCCCGGTTCCCCTGGGGGATGTCCCACCCGTGGTGCCCGTACCAGTCCCACCTGTTGTCCCTGTTCCACAGCCCAGGGAGGAACCCGTGCCCACAAGGGTGGTCCCAGTAGGGGGTGCCCCGCAGGTTACACCAGTGGTCCCTGTGTCTGTCCCCCAGCCCGGGGAAAGGCCAGGGCCGTCGGGGTGGGTCCCCTTAGGAGCTAGCCCTCAGCTGCCAGTAGTCCCTTCAACAGGGGGAAATGCGATTCCACAGGATATAGTGTCCCATTTGGCAGTAATCCTTCCATGGTTGGGGCAGACAGGGATCCTGTCATCAACAGTGGTGGCTAAAGACATTGGTAATTATGCACTCGCAGAGGCAAAGCGAATAGTTGCTCAGTTTCATGGTGCACCAATGGGAAAAACGGTTGAGGGCCAGGGTGCACCTTCCCCTGTCATTCCAGCGGGTGGTGTCAACCCACTTGAAACCAGCAAGGGATTACCAGGAAGCAGCCTGGCAAAGGAGAAGCCGACGGAGTCAGCTGGGGCCGCTTCAGTAGATAAGCAGCTGGCGACATTGCCAATGTTGGATGTAGGGGAATCCCGCACAGAGCGGGAGTATATTGGATCAGGGGTTTTTACATATTCATGGCAGTTATGGCTGAGTGTTTCCCTAATATACAGGCAGAGATGGCGTGTTACCAGAACAGGATTGTTCGGGCACATGATAAATTTGTGGGGGGTGGTTGAATGGAGTATGACAAAAGTTTCAGAAGAACTAAGGCATCTGACCCATCCCTATGTTGGGATCGTATTGACAAGTCCTTTTGTTCAAAAAATGATAGGGGTTTACCCAAATTATCCTCCTATGCCTGGGTAAAGAACAATACAACAAAAAAGTTTGACGTGGCAGGGAGGAAAAAATATATATACACACTCTCACTTTTCAATAGATTCCTCTAATATCAGTCTATAATCCTGTATTCATTTCATTCCATTTTAGTCAGCAAAACAATCACATAGAGAAAACACATGATTACATAATTTAAATACCGTAATCATAAATCACTTCATCAATATTTGTAAACTTTTTTTTCAACAAATTATATATATATATATATATATATATATATATATATATATATATATAAGCGAAAAAAAGTGTGCATGTGGAAGGGATTCGAGTAGGAGTACGTCCTGCTTCGATCGTGCTGGTGAACTAACTTTATTCAGGCCAATCATAGAACGACAGCACTATGCAGAAATATGAACTCACCTGATTGACTTTGAAATATTCCACACCAACATCAGTGCGATTATCAAGTAAGAATTTACATGAAGTATGAAAAAATAATGAGGACTTCCAGTTTACTTATTTGATATGATCGAACATTGCACTATGGGAGTTGTAATTTTAACAGCAAAATCACGTGACTGACTATTTTTAAAGCACGCACAAGCGCACTTTGCAGTTTGAGTGTTTCACTTCCACCTGTGATCAAGGCCGATAGTGCCGAAACGTTAGGAAAGGAAATGGAAGCATGCTGTGCTGCTGGACGCTGAATAAGGAATATGCTACTTACCAGTATGCATCTGTTCTTGGCATGTAGAGCTGCAGAGTCACACACTGAGGATAAGATCGCCATCTGGTGTTGGGCTCGGATGATTGCAGGTTGTTGTTGTCTTCGGAGAAGCCTTTGGTCACGAGGTTGGTGACTCCTCCCCTGGACAACAGTGCGCATGGGCATCCACTCCATCGGCAGATTGTTTTTCGCCATGTTGGGAAAAGATGGAGTATATAGAAAAGAAAGAAAGGATGTCCATGTGTAATGTCTAAGTAAGACGGATGCTGGAACAGATACAGGTCCCGGGGAGGCGGGCGGGCGTGTGTGACTCTGCAGCTCTACATGCCAAGAACAGATGCATACTGGTAAGTAGCATATTCCGTTCGAGGCATATGAGCTGCAGATCACACACTGAGGATAGATTATACAGCAGTGCTCCCCTTAGCGGTGGTCGCCTGTATCCGTTGCAGCAGTTTGAAATAAAGTTTTTAGGACAGCCTGGCCCACGGAGGCCTGTTGTTTGGCCTGCACGTCAACACAATAGTGTTTAGTGAAGGTATGCGTGGTAGACCATGTGGCTGCCTTGCAAATGTCTTCTAAGGGAATATTGCCTAAGAAGGCCATAGAAGCCCCTATTTTACGCGTGGAGTGCGCCCTAGGGGGAACTGTGAGTGTACGTTTAGCCTTGAGGTAGCATATTTGGATGCATTTAACTATCCACCTGGCTATCCCTGATTTGGAGATTGGGTTGCCTTTGTGTGGTGGCGCGAAAGCAACAAAGAGTTGTTTTGTCTTTCGAAAAGGTTTTGTTCTGTCGATGTAATAAAGCAATGCTCTTTTAACATCTAAGGTATGTAGGGCCCTTTCAGCTACCGAGTCTGGATTTGGGAAAAAGACCGGTAATTCTACTGATTGGTTAAGGTGGAAAGGGGAAATCACTTTTGGAAGAAATTTAGGGTTTGTCCTAAGAACCACTTTGTTACGGTGTAGTTGTAAGAAAGGTTCTTCAAGTGTAAGGGCTTGTATTTCACTTACTCTGCGCAGGGAAGTGATTGCGATAAGGAAGGCTACCTTCCATGTTAGGAATTGCAATTCACATTTGTGCATAGGTTCAAATGGGGGGCCCATGAGTCTTGTTAGGACCACATTGAGATTCCACACTGGGGCAGGTGGCAATCTTGGGGGAAGAATCCTTTTGAGACCTTCCATAAACGCTTTGATGGCTGGTACCTTAAAAAGGGACAGGTGTTGCCTATTTTGCAAGTAGGCTGCCAAGGCTGCTAGGTGTAATCGTATAGAGGAATACGCTAGATTGCATCTTTGCAAGTGTAGTAGATAGCAAATGATGTTTTGGATGGAAGCATCCAATGGATGTATGTCATTATTAGCGCAGTAGATGGCAAATCGTTTCCATTTAGCGGCATAACACGCTCTAGTAGTAGGGCGTCTGGCTTCTTTTATGATATTCATACAGTCTGGAGGGAGATTGAGGTAACCGAACTCTAAGACCTCAGGAGCCAGATCGCTAGGTTCAGTGTTTGAGGATCTGGGTGTCTGATTTCTCCATGGTTCTGGGTTAGCAGATCCGGGGAGAGGCGTAGCTTTTGATGTGGAACTAAAGATAGTTCCAGAAGTGTGGTGAACCACGGTTGACGTGCCCAAGTGGGAGCCACTAGTATTAGTGTTAGTGACTGTTGTTTCAGTTTGCGTACCACAAATGGAACTAGTGGGAGAGGCGGAAAGGCGTACGCAAATCTGCCTGACCAGTTCATCCATAGGGCATTGCCCTTCGACTGTGGGTGTGGAAACCTGGCGGCGAAGGTTGGGCATTTTGTGTTTTCGGGAGTGGCGAACAGGTCTATGTCTGGTTGTCCCCACTTCTGGAAGAAGGGGAGTAGAACCTTGGGGTGTAGTTCCCATTCGTGGATCTGTTGTGTGTGGCGACTTAGGAGGTCGGCCACTTGGTTGTGGATCCCTGGGAGATGTTCTGCTAACAGGTAGATGTTTTGGGGAATTGCCCATCTCCAGATTTGCTGTGCCAGTTGGGACAGTTGGAGAGAGTGTGTCCCTCCCTGTTTCTGTATATAATACATTGTCGTCATGTTGTCTGTGCGTATGAGGACAGTTTTGTTCTTTAGGTGAATTTGAAAGGATTTTAGTGCTAGGAACACTGCTAAGAGTTCCAGGTGGTTGATGTGGAGCAGTTTCTGTTGACTGGTCCATCTGCCCTGAGTGGTATGGTGAAGGAGGTGGGCTCCCCACCCCGTGAGAGATGCGTCTGTAGTTAGCACAACTTGTGGAAGAGGCTCTAAGAACGGTCTCCCTTTGGACAGGTTGATGGTGTTCCACCATTTCAGTGATCGAAGTGAGCGACTGTCCACCAACACCAGATCGGTAAGTTGTCCGTGAGCTTGGTTCCACTGTTGTGCTAAGCATTCTTGTAAGGGACGCATTTGAAGTCGTGCGTGTGGGACTATGGAGATGCAGGACGCCATCATGCCTAGGAGCTGCATGAACACTCTTGCTGGAAGAGATGGATGAGTTTGAAATTGAGAGATGAGATTTTGTATACTGGCTATCCTGGCTGTGCTGGGATAGGCAATGGCTTTGGATGTATCTATGGTTGCTCCTAGATACTGATGTAAGTGGGAAGGTTGTAGGTGGGATTTGGGGTAGTTGATAGTGAATCCCAAATCGTGGAGAGTTTGAATCGTGCGATGAGTGTGGAGAACGCATTTTTGGTATGTATTGGCTTTTATGAGCCAATCGTCTAGATAGGGGAAGACATGGATCTGTTGTCTTCTGAGATGCGCTGCCACGACTGCTAGGCACTTGGTGAACACTCTGGGTGCTGTTGTTACTCCGAATGGGAGAACTGTAAATTGATAGTGTTGCCCATCTACCACAAATCGTAGATATTTTCTGTGAGCGGGATGCATAGGGATGTGAAAGTATGCGTCCTTGAGGTCCAATGTGGCGAGGAAGTCTCCCTGTTGTAAAAGTGGGAGGACTTGTTGGAGAGTGGTCATGTGAAAATGATCCGAATGTATATACTGGTTTAGTAGTCTGAGATCCAGTATGGGCCTTAGTGTTTTGTCCTTTTTGGGAATGAGGAAGTATAGAGAATATACCCCTTTTCCCTGATGTTGAAGGGGAACTGGTTCTATCGCATGTTTTTGTAACAGGGATTGAACTTCTTGTTTGAGGAGAGAGAGATGATGCGAGGACATTGGACGTTGTTTGGGCGGTATGTTTGGGGGGGATTGTATGAGTTCGAGGCAGTAGCCAGACTGGATAATTTGTCTTACCCACCTGTCTGTGGTGATGGAAGTCCAGACAGGCAGGAATTGTTGGAGTCGTCCCCCGACCGGAGTGGAATGGTCTGGGGGGAGTGGTGGCAAGTCACTGTTTGGTGGCTGGTGAGGTGCGGGTGTTGTTGTTATTGCCGCGTCCTCGACCTTTGTTATTGTTTCCCCTATAACCTCCCCGGAAGTAACCTCTGTTAGGGGATGTTTGTCCAGAATTTTTAAAGGTGGACGTGGTCTCAGTTGATGTGTTTTTGGAGCCTCCTCTATAAAAGGAGCGACGAAAGGAACCCCGGTTCTGTTGAGACTGCAGTGCTCCCATAGACTTGGCAGTTTCATTATCCTTTTTCATTTTTTCTAATGCAGTATCCACTGCAGGGCCAAATAGCTGCTCTTGGTTGAAAGGTTGAGCAAGAATTGCGGTTTGAACCTCCGGTTTAAAACCGGAAATACGGAGCCAGGCATGTCGTCTGAGTAAGACGCCAGTATTGACCGCTCTAGAAGCAGTGTCTGCTGCATCTAAGGCGCATTTAATGGAGGCATTAGATATTAATTTGCCTTCTTGGATGAGGTCAGAGGCCTGGGACTTAAAAGGTTCAGGCAGATGCTGCATAAGGTCCTCAAGTTGGTCATAATGCGCTCTATCATACCTGGCTAACAGGGCCTGGGTATTGGCAATACGCCAATGGTTAGCCGCCTGCGCGGCGACCCGTTTGCCCGAGGCTTCTAAAAGCTTAGACTCCTTGTCTGGGGGAGGCGTTTCTCCAGTTGTCTGAGAGTTAGCGCGCTTCCTGGCATTTGATACGACTAGGGAGTCTAAAGGGAGCTGGGTTTTAATGTATGCAGGGTCTTGCGGGGCTGGTCGGTACTTTTTTTCGATGCGTGGGTTGAGCACCCTAGCTCGAACAGGGTCCTTAAAGACTTCAGTAGCATGCTTTATAACCCCTTTGATCATGGGCAGTATGTGGACAGTCTTTTGTGACTGCTCAAAGGTATCAAGGAGGAAGTCCTCTTCAATGGCGTCTGTGTGCATTGTAACGCCGTGGAATGTTGCTGCCCTATTTATAAGTTGGCCGTACCCTAGGTGGTCATCAGGAGGGGAGGGCTTGGAAGGGTAGGTAGTGGGGTCAGGCATGTCAGGTATAGGATAAGACCAGTCATCCATGGGTGCTGGGTCTGGGAACGTAAAAGGGTCGTTTGGGTCAGCAGGATCATCAAATAAATCAGGGTCCGCCCCTCCCCCTAAGTCATCATTATCATCCTGTGGAGGAGGTGAATGATAGGGAGATGGTAAAGGTAAAGGTAAAGGAGAAGCAGGAGGAGGAGGGGGGGACGGGTTAGGAGGTAAAACAGGAGAGGAAGGACGAAGTGGTGAAGTAGCACAGTCCTTTTTCCGTATGGGAGCTGGGGGAGGTGTAGTGTCCAGCTTCCGCTTTTTATATGGGATGGCAGTCACATGTCCCGTTTTAGGATTGATGTAGATCCGCTTCTGAGTAGGATCTGGTCGAAAAAGATCATCTGGCTCCGAAGGTGGTGTCTGTGACGTCCGCTTCGGGTCTTTATGAGCTTGTTTCGGCGGGGACGCAGTTTTCGGGTCCGATGGATTTTTCGGTGCCGACTGATTTTTCGGTGCCGACTGATTTTTCGGTGCCGACTGATTTTTCGGTGCCGACTGATTTTTCGGTGCCGACTGAGGTTTCGGTGCCGATTGATGTTTCGGTGCCGAATGAGTTTTCGGTGCCGATGGACTTTTAGGCATCGATGTTGAAGAACGTTTCGGTGCCGGTGGAGACTTCGGTGCCGAGGAACGTTTCTGTGCCGAAGGAGATTTCGGTCTTGGAGCCTGTTTCGGTGCCAACAATGAGTGTTTGGGTGCCGAGGGTGTTAAAGGCACAATTAGGTGAGGTTTGCTCGAGCCCGAGCCACCCACAGGCTTAGATGTCTTCGGAGCCGGGCCCGAGGGCGGGGCTTCTGAAGAGGATTTCCGGTCGCGACTGGGCCCAACTGGCGGAGTCTTGACCACTGCTTTTTTGGATGGGGCAGGGGCAGGGGGGGTGGTACTCACACGCTGCCCTGGAGTGATGAGGTCATCGGAATCGTCGGCTTCGGACACGATCTCGAGATCTTCGGTGTCGTCTTCGGGAACATCTTGAGCAAAGATGTCTTCCGGTTCTGGAGCTGGTTTGGCCATAATATGGCGTCGAGCTCTTCGGTCCCGGAGGGTCTTCTTCGAACGGAAAGCGGAACAAGCTGGACAGGTGGACTCGTTGTGTTCCGGCGACAGGCAGAGGTTGCACACCTCGTGGTGGTCACTGTGGGGGAACTTCGCTCCACACTGGGGGCATTTTTTGAAGGGTGTCCTGTCCATCAGCCGCTTCCGGAACCGGTCCGAGTTGATGTCGACGTCGATGGAATACAAATCAAAGAGTTAAATCGATTGCTGGAAGTTTTCTGCTGGAGCGGAAAAAAGTTCATCCGAACCCAATGGCGGAAAAAAACAATCTGCCGATGGAGTGGATGCCCATGCGCACTGTTGTCCAGGGGAGGAGTCACCAACCTCGTGACCAAAGGCTTCTCCGAAGACAACAACAACCTGCAATCATCCGAGCCCAACACCAGATGGCGATCTTATCCTCAGTGTGTGATCTGCAGCTCATATGCCTCGAACAGGTTGTTTCCAGTATTGGGCCTCAATTTTTGCTTCGTTCACAGTGGTGATTTGATGGGCTGCTCCGTGCCCATTGTCTTGAGGCCGCCCTGAAGGGTCGGGGGCTCCGCAGTTCAGAGGATTTTTGTTTTATATATTATATATATATATATATATACACACACACACACACAAAAGTACATATACAACAATAAACATCACAAGTATAATCAACAATTCATAAATTCCTTCCACCCGATTCGTCAAAAAAAGGGAAAGTGTTCTCCTATTTCCTACAGGGAATGCGCTTCGAGGTAGTCTTATTTCCACAATCAGTTCTATTTTCTCCAGAACCTTAATACAGTGATTGTGCGAAACAATATATTTCCAAACTTAATATCATTAGACTCCTCAGAACGTGATCTGTTGACGCGGACGCGTTTCGGCCTCCAAAAACATCTTGGCCTCCTCAGGACAAGGGTGAGGGAAACGACCTATACAAATATACAAAATCACATCCAGTATCCAATCATCACTGAAGCTATCTAAATCTCTGTGCCAGCCACTGTAGAACCAAGTGCCACACGTGTGAAACCAAAGTACAATCAAGGTGAAAATGAAAAACCAATAAAACTCATACCGTGAAAACACCTAAATGCAATATATCAATCGACCAGTGCTCATCAGCATAACCATAGCAAACCACCAGTGTAATACATATAAACCAAAATCCAAATAATAAAAAGATATTATAATCAAAAAACCACTACTACAAGAGTGTGGAGGGATATCAATATGAGAGGCACACTCACTTGTGAATCTACAATCTGGATCAGGCTAGTCAGCGTTCATACATAAGGGTGTCTCACTGCAATACAAATGCATTCATAGATGTATAACTTCACTCCACAAAAATATAGCCTAAAGAATTAAATTACTAATAAAATACTCCACTAGTCCTCAATCATCTTACCTACAATACATAAACTGTGCGCATCTAAATAATGAAACAAGCACTGAAATCCAAACAAGTTTACCACTTCGAGCTGCCGGTGTCGATCTAAATAAAACAAAAGGAAAATAAAACTTCATTCAAATTACAATCCCTATTGCGCTAAATCCGTGTTTCAAGAGCAACCCTACAACAACTTCCCTGGACGAGGGCCAAGATGTCATCGATAAATCGAATCCACCGGGTAATATGAGCTTTGAATGGGGTCGTTTCATGAAAAATATATTGTGTCTCAAAGGCGTTCATAACCAGGTTCGCAATTTCTGGGGCGAAACACCCCATCGCTACGCCTTTAACCTGTATATATAGATCATCCTTAAAAGCAAAAAAATAATTTTTCAGACAGATCTTAGCGAGAGATGTGATTAAATCTGTAGGCACCACATGTGGTCTGGGCCTTCCATCTAACACCATTCCGAGGACTAGCAATGCTTCTTCCTGCGGGATATTGGTGTATAGGCTTTCAATATCAAAATTGACCAACAGTTGTTGATCACTATTGAATACTGAATCCTCAATCTTTGAGATAAAATCCATGGTGTCTCTAATGTAAGCCTTAGTCAAAGGTACAAAAGGTTTTAAAAATACATCTATGTATTTAGCCAAAAGTTCTAACAACGACCCACATGCCGCAATAATCGGCCGTCCAGGAGGTTGTTGGGAGTTTTTATGAACTTTAGGCAAAACATACATAATGGGAATTTTTTGTGCCGTAGTATTCAAATAGCCATACTCTTTTACAAATATATCCATCATCTAGGGTGAGATGTAAAATCTGAGCTTTTAAGCGTGCGGTGGAATTATCACTAATGGGACGGTAAAGTTCCAATATACTCAGTTGATTCACTATTACATTATTGTAATAATTAGTGTCCCATAAAACAATAGCTCCGCCCTTATCAGCCGGTTTAATGACCGTAAGAGGATTGTTGGTAAGGTCTTTCAATGCAGTACGCTCGTCAAGAGAAAAATTGACAAAAGACAAAAACCTTTGTTTGCATTCCGTAAAGGAAAAAACATCCGCCGACATTTAGTGAAAGCTGCACGGACAAACCCACCCAAAGGAGACTTAAGAAACATGCTAGGCCTTCCACCAGTAGTGGGACACTTTAAATGTAACAGTTGTGTAGTTTGTCCTTACACGACCAATTCTAAATTTGTGATGTTGAATGACAAAAAGCATAATCAAAATAACTTCTCGAACTGTAACATGAGAAATGTTATTTATTTTCTTATATGCCGTTGTGAAAAGGTGTATATATAGGGCAAACCACAAAGGCAGTAAAAATGAGGGTGATGCAGCACCAGTCAATAATACGCTGTAAGACGCAGGGAGCCCCTTTGGTGCAACATTTTTTGGAGTATAATCATAGCGAGAATGACATCAGATGGTCTGTCCTTTTGGTAGTTAAATCCCAAAACAAAATGGTCCTACAGAATACTTTGAATAAACTTGAAGCTCGAATGATAGAGAAGTACCACACGGCTAGTGTTGGTCTGAATGATCGTGATGAAATCTGGGCACTTATTTGATTCCTTGTGCTAAGAGTTTGTCAGGAGGAACTGTTGATTTACCTGAAAAATCCGTGCTGAATGCAACTTGATGTAAATATGTAAATATTGTATAGTTTTGACGCTACCCACCTCTACAGCCCCCTTTTTTTTGATTTAGTATGTTTATGCTTCTGTTTGTACTTGATTCATTTTGAGTATGATTATTAGTTTTTTGTCCGTTACTCATGTATACCCATATTAACTGATGGAAGATACATCGATATACTTATATTCTAAATGGAGAGATGAATGTATTTTTATTTTTAATTTAGACTGTAAGCTTTTTCTCTGTGCCAGCCGAGTATTACCTACGTGTCTCCGTGTTTTATCCTAATGAGGTGTCTTTTACTAAACATGCACTTATTGTAGGGATAGTATTAGTTTTTTATTTATTTTTTAATTTTTATATATCATTATTTCTTGTATGCCGGTGCAGTTGATATGTTCCTTTCTTGGCACTTTCTCATTGTGAGTAGTATTTTGGAACAATAGTCCCCTTTTTATGTTTTTTTTGTTTTTTCGGCAGTCCTTCCTTTCTTTTTACGACGTATTGTGAGCCGGGTCCCGATCACGTGGGATGCCGAGCAGCACTCTTCTTGGATGATTTGCGGCAGCTTCAGTGCTTCGTGCCGTCACCACGTCGGATTTAATCGTGACTAACACCACCTCGGAAGCTCTGGAAAGTAAAATAGGTAAGGTTTGTGGCCCTCGTCCAGGGAAGTTGTTGTAGGGTTGCTCTTGAAACACGGATTTAGCGCAATAGGGATTGTAATTTGAATGAAGCTTATTTTCCTTTTGTTTTATTTAGATTGACACCGGCAGCTCGAAGTGGTAAACTTGTTTGGATTTCAGTGCTTGTTTCATTATTTAGATGCGCACAGTTTATGTATTGGAGGTAAGATGATTGAGGACTAGTGGAGTATTATTAGTAATTTAATTCTTTAGGCTAGATTTTTGTGGAGGGAAGTTCTACATCTATGAATGCATTTGTATTGCAGTGAGACACCCTTATGTATGAACGCTGACTAGCCTGATCCAGATTGTAGATTCACAAGTGAGTTTTCCTCTCATATTGATATCCCTCCACACTCTTGTAGTAGTGGTTTTTTGATTATAATATCTTTTTATTGATTGGATTTTGGTTTATATGTATTACACTGGTGGTTTGGTATGGTTATGCTGATGAGCACTGGTTGATTGATATATTGCATTTAGGTGTTTTCACGGTATGAGTTTTATTGGTTTTTCATTTTCACCTTGATTGTACTTGGGTTTCACACGTGTGGCACTTGGTTCTACAGTGGCTGGCACAGAGATTTAGATAGCTTCAGTGATGATTGGATACTAGATGTGATTTTGTATATTTGTATAGGTCGTTTCCTTCACCCTTGTCCTGAGGAGGCCAAGATGTTTTTGGAGGCTGAAACGCATCCGCGTCGACAGATCACGTTCTGAGGAGTCTGATGATATTAAGTTTGGAAATATATTGTTTCGCACAATCACTGTATTAATGTTCTGGAGAAAATAGAACTGATTGTGGAAATAAGACTACCTCGAAGTGTATTCCCTGTAGGAAATAGGCAAACACTTTCCCTTTTTTTGACGAATCGGGTGGAAGGAATTTATGAATTGTTGATTATACTTGTGATGTGTATATTGTTGTATATGTACTTTTCTGTATGTATATATATGTATATAATTTGTTGAAAAAAAGTAAAAAAATGTTGATGAAGCGATTTAGGATTACGGTAATTAAATTATGTAATCATGTGTTTTCTCAATATGTGATTGTTTTGCTGACTAAAATGGAATGAAATGAATACAGGATTATAGACTGATATTAGAGGAATATATAGTCCTCTATTGAAAAGTGAGTGTGTATATATTTTTTTTCCTCCCTGCCACTTCAAACCTTTCAGTCCTCTTAGTCACAGTCAAACACAGGTTCCACCAATAATACAAATGGCGGTGGAGGAAGGAAGGGGACATGTTGGGATTTCAATAGACGTACATGCACAAAACCCCAAGGCATGTGCAGGTTCAAACATGCGTGTTCCATCTGTGCCAACCCGTCTCACCCAAGTCAAAATGTCTCAAGAAATCAAGGGATAAGGGTAAGAAGAAGCAGGAGTGAGGCGAATGCACCTCACAAGGAACGGTCACCCATTGATGTCTAACGGCTCCGACACCCTGGCTCAACAAATATCCTTGCCATTCCACCGCAAAAACCCTACTAGATGGTTTCAGGTACGGTTTTAGGATACCAGCACCTGATTATGTGGGAACACCAGAGTGCAAGAATCAACTCTTGGTGCGGGCCAACCCCAGTGTAGCAGCAACAAAAATTGACAAAGAATTGCGCCTAGGCAGAGTAGCGGGCCAATTTGATTCCATCCCTGTGGAGAATTTTGTCTGCTCCCCTTTGGGGGTGGTCCCCAGGAAAGAAGATGGTGAATTTAGACTCATCCATAACCTGTCAGCGCCCAAGGGAAATTCATTAAATAACGCAATTAATGATGAGATTTGCAGAGTGAAATATGCTTCCTTTGATCAAGCAGTAGAGAAGCTCAGGGGTTTGGGCCCAGGAGCCCTGCTGGCTAAATCAGACAGTCTGCTTTTCGTTTGTTGCCAGTCCACCCATCTGATTTTCATCTACTTGGCTTTCAGTTTCAAGGGAAATTCTATATGGACATGTGTATGCCAATGGGCTGCTCGGTTTCCTGCGCATATTTTGAAAAATACAGTTCATTTTTGGAATGGGTTTTTAGACAGGTGACAGGGCATCAGTTTGTCATGCACTACCTTGATGACTTTCTTATCTTGGGGTCACCGGGCTCCCGGGAGTGTGTGTGGGCGCTGCAGGAATTTTGCAGGCGGACAAGCACACCAAGTTTAGGGCGGCATTGCAGAAATGCTTGGGTAGGGAGAAGAACACATTGCACCAGTTATAACAGACAGTAGGACAGTTGAATTTTACTCTGAGGGTCATACCTATGGCAAGGCCATTTTCCCGATCCATCTCGCAGGCCATGGCTGGTCTCAAGGGGAGCCACCACCACACCAGGCTGTCAGCTGAGGTTAGGCAGAACATGCGGATCTGGATGGCATTCCTTCAGGACTTCATTGGCAAGGTAGTGTGGCCCGGTCCGCCCACTACTTCCGCGGAGTTCGGCTTAATGACTGACGCTGCGGGTAGTGAGGAATTTGGTGCCATACACGGTACCGAGTGGGTGGCACAGCGGTGGGCAGCATGGTGGGTGGAGGCTGGCTTGACGTGTAACATCGGTTTCCTCGAACTGTTCCCCATCTGGGTAGCATTGACGGTATGGCCAGAACAACTGCGTAATCAATCAGTGGTGTTCTGGTCAGACAACATGACTGTGGTCGAATGCATCAATCAACAAGCTGCATGGTGTAAAATGATTCTCCGTCTATTTAAATAAAGTGTCATTTTAAGCATGAAGCTAAATATGCAATTTAGAGCTAAACATGTGCCGCAGGTTTTAAACCATGCTGTTGATGCACTTTCTCGCTTTAAGATGCAGGTTTTCAGGGTACACCTCCCGGTTGCGGCGGCATATGCCACCCCCTTCCCAGAACTACTTTGGCAGATTGGTGCCCCCAACTACCGGACCTCGTGGCAGCTAGCCTAGCACCCAGGACCAGGAAAGCACATGAAGGGGCATTTTGGGCATATTGTTCCTTCTTGGGAAGGGAGTGGGCTGAGAAGTGGCATGACACGGGAGCACTCCTTCATTAACTGGGGTTTTTGAAGGGGGAAGGACGTTCAGAGGCAGCAGCCAAACGGCATGTGGCGGCAATCTCTTTCATTGCCCAAACTAGAAATAGAGGGGATCCCACCAACAGCTTTACAGTTAGGAAGGCATTGAAAGGTTGGCAGCGCCTCCAAGGGTCTGCCCCAATCGGGGTGGAGCTGTTGACATCTTTACTAGGGACCCTCCCCTTGATTTGCACCACCTCATAGGAAGTTCTGTTGTTCACCGGCGCCTTTTCGTTGGCCTTTTATGGTGCTTTTAGGATTGGGGAATTAGTGGCCCAAAACAAACAGGATGTACACGGCGGCCTGCAGTTTGACCGCGTGAAGGTTCAAGGGGATGCTCTATTGATATCAATTAGGAAGTTCAAGACGGACCAAGAAGCACGTGGGGACGGGGTAGTTCTGCATCGGGCACATGGTAATCCTTGCTGCCCCCTCTCACATGTGGAAGCTTACCTACAGTGTAGACCCAGTAACAAAGGGGGGCCTTTACTAGTACATGCAGATGGTATTCCACTCACACGTTTTCAGTTTAAGAGGGTCCTGGACATGGCAATTCAGAGGGCAGGTTTGTGCGGCTACATAGGTTGTGAGTGGGATATTTACCAGGTGTTGATGCATGTGTCCTTCTCTGCTTTCATTTACAGTTTCTCAAACCTGTCACGCAGGTTGGAAACTGGAAGCGCAACGACAACAACATCAGGCAACTCAAGGACTGTCATCGCCAAATAAAGGATCACATATGGTATGGATTATTGGCCATTCGTATGTACGGCGTTTGTCTAACTTTTGTTTTTACAGGAAATTATAAATCTAGGGCACAGCAGGCAGATTTTAAGGAATCATTTCATGGGAAGGGGGGCCTCCGCTTTAGTCAGTTTAGGGCTTTAATACTAGACCTATTGAATAGGGGTGGGGCTCTTCCCAGTATTATTATTTTGCACCTGGGAGGGAACGATCTGGCAAGTCTGGGTAGAAGGGGATAAGTGGAAACCATAATCTCAGAAGTAGGTTGGTTAGCCAAGACATGCCAGGGGTGTACTATTGTGTGGTCTCAGATGATACCACGATTCCAATGGAGGGGAGGGGAAACTGTAGGAGCACTGAATCACTCGATGAGGAGAATAAATAATAAAATAGAGAGGCTCTTCAGGGCTCCTCATCTGCAGACCATCGCCCACGGGTGCATCAGGGGAGAGCCGTGCTTCTTAAAAGTCGGTGTCCACTTGTCAAGAGTAGGCAATGAAGTGTTCCTAGAGAATCTGCTAGCTTGGTGGATTCAGAAGCAGGGCATGACCTCCTAGTGAGCGCAGGGGGGGCCAGATAGTCGGTTAACTATGCTGGCCTGTGACGGTAAGGTCATGATTGGTGAGCAGTAAATTTAAGGTCCTTAGAAGCCGGCACCGTTCTTGAATGGGGTCGCCCAAGTGGGAAGGACAAGTGGTCTCTCCTAGAACTCCAGTGGCAGTTACAGCCGGTTGGCTGGATGGGTGCAGGGGAGGGGGGGGGGAAGTCATGCTTTCTCTAGGCTGGTTGGCCACCCCGCACGTGCACAATGGCGCCAGTAAACGGCGCAGAACTGCAAGGGCCCCTTTTATGGAGATAATATACAGAGCGTACGGGTGTAACGGGGGGGGGGGGGAAGAGGGGGAAGTACCCACACGGTAAACGGGCCCTCTGCGCATGTGCACTCTGGCAGGAGGGCGTGGTTAAATTGATAAGGATCTGACATCAGTTAGTGACCTTGCCGTAGGCCCAAATAGGATACGCAGAAAAGTAACTGCTGTGATGATTATTAAAGATATGTTAGATTTGGATAGCAAACCTTTGTATTAGAGTTACGTTAAGGTTAGCCATCTGACATCTGTACTTATCAATTGTAATCAATGTAATGCATAATTTTCTGCATAATTTTTGTAAATATTGTATATAATAATAATGTTTATTAATTTTGTTTAATAAATACGGCCGTTTTTTTTTTACGCCCCCAACATCCAAAACTCCTCTCATTATCTGGGTCTGGTTAAGGGAGGAGGGGGTGTAGGTAGTACAGCTTTGAAGTTCACTCAGTGAATGTCCTGCAAGAGCTTACAACTGAAGAGTAAAAGAGGCGAAATCCATCTCAGGGAAGTAACCTCTAAATTGTCTGTCTTGTACATAAAGTACATGGATTACTACCAGGCTTGAATGTGAATTGTGCACCCTATAGTCCAAACACCTTGCAGTGACTGTGACCACCAAGCCAGGATTTCCTTTCTGTAGCAGACTTACTCCGTCTACTGTAAGCAACCTGTGCTGTCCTTGTTTCCCCCTGGCAGAGCCAAGCTCAGACTCTGATAAAGCTGGCATCTACGCCCAAAAGGGAAAACTGATCTGGATGTCTGAAATTCAACTTCGGTGCAGTAGCCAAACTGTCAGTGATGTTTCAGAATGCTTTTGCACAAGTATGGCCCAACAGAGCTCACTCGAAGATTTACTTCAGATAATGAATCCCCGTCTGCGGGGCTCCTTTGTTCGTTCAGTTACTGGTTGCGTTAAGAAAGTAAATAGCAGCAGACGGGTGGGCAAGAAAGTGTCACTAGCATCACATGCAGTAGTCACTACTGCCTGTAGCGCCTTAGGCGCCCACAATGTAATGATATACGTTTTCGTTCAGCACTACGTAAAACAGTTTCCACGGCCTCATTTCACGGCAGCGTCTTAGAGAAACCGCAGATGCATTATTCTGTTTAGTATTTTTACATATCATGAGTGTGACGTAGTAGGACTGTGAAAAGCATCAGTTCTTTGAAACCTAGTCCTTGGAATTGGCAACAGCGGTTCCAGGGATTAGATCGTGGAAATGACTTTCCACCACAACACATATTTTAGCAGTTAAGGGAACCTTCCGCACAATAAGAAATGTAATCACCGACTGAACAAGCAGAAGTTTTTTTTTTCCCAGTATGAACAATTCTGACCCACACATGCTGATGTGCAATTGCAGCTAAAAGTGAATACATAAAACAAAGCCATCGAATTTACGATTTAAATACAGTAAACAGGAAAAACAGAATACATGCAGTTAAACTAATGAAACATCTAGTTCAAGTTAATTTTATCTAGTGCTCAGTTAACTAAAACCTTAGCACTAAGTGCTTTTATAAAACCTTTACATGAAAAAATGGCATTGTAGCGCCTAAGTTAATATCAATACATGGAACATGATTAAACGGTGAAGTAAAGAATACTAAAATACTGGGGAGCCATAAATGGCCAGTGTGGCCTTTAGATAAAATGCTGCTACTGTCCCAAATTTCTGTCCAGGGCTAGCTGCTTGTTATACAGTGTCACTGCTGAGTGGGTTGTAGAGGGCACTTGCTCAGGGCCTTAGGTAGCCACAGAAGTTAACACTTCAGATGCGCTTGTAATGTTCAGCCTAATCAGATATTTTGTGAGCCTGCAGCTGAGCTGCAGGTCTGTTGCGTTAAAATAGGCTAAGATCGCAGGCCTACAGCGGCGTAGTCCCCTCTGGTTCCAAACTGGTTTTAAGATAGATCTTCGATCTTTCAAGTTGTCTTTGCAGATACAGAACTGATGGACCAAGGCTTCTGGAACTTTTCAGCAAAGCCGTCAAAGCTCTGTCGTGTCAGTACGCTTCCATAGGGGTAGATGTAGAAGCGAGGGCAGACCGTCCATGCGGAACCTTACGAAGGCTGTTTAGAGCAATGTTGCTTTATCTGCAACAGCAAACAGGTTTTAACGTATTTGTTAGTCATGGTCTTGGTCTGGGAGTAGGTGGTGAAAGTCTCCCATTGTTCTGTTGGGTCTTATGATGCCAGGGAGCTAGCGAGGTAGTCTAAGTCCGGAGAGTAGGCCCTGTCTTTAATACCAGTCCATAGATGGAAGTTTAGCATCTCGCAGCTCGCTTTCTTCAACTTGAAGCAGAGTTTGACGAAGGCTCCATTCCTTGCAATAGATTACTGAATTAATCCAAATTCAAGGGCGGAGCTGGTCTGGAGACGTGTCTATGGGCAATAAAAAGACAGCCTTGAAAAGTTTGATAATGAAGTTTTCCAGATGGGAGGCGTCTCTCGCCCTGAAAATTTCGCTTCCACAGGCAATAGTGGGAATTGATTTCGCCTGAATTATTTTCTGCAGCAGTAGAAAAGTGAAGGATCCTGTGGCTGTTTTGAGGTGCTTGAAGGTGGAAGTGAGAGCAACTGATTTCCGGCGCATAAGCTCCAAGTGTTGTTTAAAAGAGCCTTTGTTGTCAACAATTCTCTAAACACACAGCATCTCAATATGAACGTAAAAGCTACATTTGAGAGTACACGAAACCTAGTTAGCTCAAGATAATCATGCATGAATTTACTAAAGATGATTGCGGCAACATGTTTACCAACTGCCTTGTTATATATTAAGATGGCGGGTGTCTGCGTATGTTTATATGTATAGTACAAAATGATTTGCATAAAATGTAGCAATGCTTCATAGTATTGACTGCCACACTGCTTGCCATAGCTCATAAAGGGGTCTCAACAGGCACGGAGTTGCATTCTGCAGTGAAGCCAGTATCTGCCCTTCCTATTAAGGTCAAAGTGTTTCTAAAAAGACAACAAAAATGCGGATTCTTTTAGAGCATAATTTAACAATGGAATTGGGCCGTTTAGCAGATGGTTCGTTGTCTCTTTCTACAGGTTTACACATCCACAGATTGTATGCTATCGCAAAATAACTATTCACTAACTTCCTAAAACGCTGCACAAAAATTTAACCTTGACTTAAATTTTCAACTTTCTCCTATTTAATTTATTTTGAATGGCTCTCTCCTTCCCTTCTACATGCCTCCTGTGTATATAGACTACTCTGTTGAATGCCTGTCTGCTTTATTCTCTTTTTCTTTAAAACCATACTTTCTGCTACCTAACAATATCTATTAATTTGTATACACCATTTGTTAAGAAACTGGAAGAGATGCATGGAATGGCTTCTTTGAGAGCATAAAACGAATCCCAATAAGCATGAATGGACTAACCTCTACATTTTGGATCGGGAGTAGGTTGGTACTTGCCGCAAAGCACTTAAAAGCCTGGTATGGGGCAGTAAGCGCTGTATACATGCATGTATACATAATCAGGAAAGAGAGAAGCTGCCCTAAACGGGCTGCGCCTTTTCAAAACTTAAAGTAAGAGTAAGCCCTCTTTGGCCATGTTTACAACTAGCAATGTACTTCCGGGTTGATGAGAAATACTGAATCCCACCATATCCCCCACTTTTTATTAGTAGAATCTCTCCAGCATTTCTCTCACATGTTCATGTAACAGATCTGGACTGCTGCTGAAATAATTTTACAGTTCTAAAATAGGTTTGGAAAACTTAGTACACTGTTCAAACGTACATTTTTCAAACTACAAAAGAGGTTTCAATGCTGACCTGGCAAACTGATAAACACTGAAAAGGCCAGAGAGTCCTGCTTACCTTATAACACCAGAATCACAGGTGTTACATGGTCAAGGGAGGTTTCTTTTTTTATGAAAGGCGTATTTCTGCTGGTAAATACAGCCTGAACGAGAGCTAATTGGATTGTTTTAAAGTGCACACTTTGGGCCTCTTCCGTAAACCATCACATAATTTTATTTTTCCCCTGATTTTAATAGGCAGTACTCCTGGAGCTCACCCCTTACTTGCACTGTAATTGGTAAGAACACCGCCGCTTGTGCGGGCCCGGTTTCGGGGTTGTGGAGGGTTTCTTTTTACTTCCTAGCAGGCGCCATCTTGAGAAGGGCTTTGACGCTCTTCCAGCGCCATCTTGGGTGTACCGGAGGGTCGTTTTGCTCCCCACCTGGAGGGACTATTTAAACCAGTCCTCCGAGCGCAGCGGGATCGCGCAGCGGGTCGGCCTCCGCTTTGCCGGAGTCTTGCCAGAGTCCTGCCCGTCTGCGCCCGTCAGTGTCTCGGCAGCGGCCGGAGCTGGACGGTGGGGTGCCTATTTTTGTATTTGCTTGTAGTACTTCTGTGTTATCTCACAGATATGTTTTGCTATATTTCGGCAGACTTACTTGCCTTACGCCCCCCTAGTGGCCAATGTCATTCTTTCTTTCCTGGCAGCCGGGCCTTAAGAAAAGGTTGTCCAACTTGCGGTTGGCGTCTTCCAACGTCTATCGGAACTGCGCTGGACAATATTCCGGCCCCTTATCAATGTCTTCTTCTTAATACTAGATCCTTGACCTGTCACTCCCTTGATATCTGGAATTTATTACAGAATTCCAATATATCATGCCTATTTCTTACTGAGACCTGGCTGAGTGACTGCTCTGCACCTGATTTAGCCAACGCCATCCCTCCGGAATACAACATCTTTAGGAGGGATAGAATATCAGGCAGAGGGGGAGGTGTAGCTCTTGTGGTAAATAAAAACATACCCTGCTCAACCTTCCCGGTAGAGAATATTCAGGGATGTGAAGCCTTGGGTTTCACCCTTCAGCTCTCCCCCCAACAGGCTTGTACCGGGATTCTCCTGTATAGAGCCCCGGGACTTGCAGGGCCGTTCTTTGATGAACTACAAGTAGCTCTCTCAGTCCCTTGTCTCAGATCTGAGCATTGTATTCTTCTTGGGGATCTCAATGTTCACATGGATAATACAGCGGACCTCGATGCAATGAAACTCAGTGACATCACAGTTCCATTAGGATTGTCTCCGTTTCTGCAGAAACCGACGCACAACAAAGGCCATACTCTTGACCAGATTTTTTCAACAAAATCTATTACGATAACGTCTATACAACCAGTATTATGGTCTGATCATTTTTTGATCTCCTTTTTTGTGCCTGCCACTGCTCTTACTCGGGTGAGAGAATCAATAGAGACCACGCGAACTTCGCGCCCTTTACATCTGCTTTCGGTGGATATGTTATCTGAGGCCCTTACCACCTTTCCATGTCCTCTTTTGGGCAATTTGGAAGAGAATCTTAGTCTCTTTCAGAATTGGCTGACAGCCAGATTTCAGACCTTAATCCCCGAAAAAAAGCTTAAATCAGGCGAACGTAGAGCGTCGGCCCCATGGTTCACTCCCCAGCTAAGGGAGCAGCGGCAGGGTTGTAAAAGGGCTGAGAGAGTTTGGAGACGGACCTATGATATGACTGAGAAATTGAAATTTCGAGCAATAACTAAAGCCTACCACCAGTCAATCTGGAATGAAAAAAAGGCCTATTTTGAGCGTCGAATTGATGAGGCTGAAAATGGCTGTAAAGAAATTTTTAAAGTTGTTCTGGATTTCACCTCTCCAGCTATCTGTACACCATCTCATACTCATTCAGAAGTATGGATAAAACAGCTTGCAACTGTCTTCACCAGTAAAATCACAACCATTCAAGCCTCTCTTTTCCACCCTAGCTCTCAGTCGGTCGTGGGTCCCTCATCCCCCCCTTCATTTAGGGAGGGTCTAGGCCCTTCTCTTTTACAATTTCCACATCTATGCCTTGACACTTCTTTCGAGCTTTTGTCAAGCTTGAAATCAGGTTCTCCACTTGATCCGTGCCCGGCTAAACATCTGGGGAAGGTGGCACCCGCTTTAAATGCCTTGCTGAACCCCCTTCTGAATTCTTCGCTGTCAACGGGAGTGGTCCCGCAGGCATGGAAACATGCTCTGATCCTGCCATTGATCAAGAAGCCTACCTTGGACCCCCTCATCCATGCCAACTATAGGCCTATTTCCCTTCTCCCTGCCCTGGCGAAAGTGGCTGAGAAATTTGCACATCGGACGATTTCCAATTTCATCGAAGGAAACAACCTGTTGCATGACACGCAATCTGGGTTCCGTGCAAATTTCAGCACGGAGTCGGCTCTTCTCGAGGTCACGGATGCCATCAGGGAAGTACTCGACTCTGGAGGAAGGGCCATGTTGGTAATGTTAGATCTGTCGGCGGCCTTCGACACCGTCCCTCATGATCGCCTCCTTGTAAGACTCTGGGAGAGCGGCATTCGGGGAACGGTGTGGAATTGGCTTAAATCTTTTCTGGCCGGCCGCCGGCAAACGATCTGGGCGCCCCCTTTCTCCGCTGATATGGCTCCACTAGAGGTAGGGGTACCGCAGGGTTCCATTCTTAGCCCCATGCTATTTAACATCTTTATGGCCCCTCTGGCGGTAGTCGCAGAGTCTTTTGGCGCCCAGATCGTATCTTACGCCGATGACACCCAGCTCCTGTTCACTTGTGATAGGGGCGGGTCATTCGACGGCGTACAGATCAGGGATTGCCTTGGTGCGGTTTTTGAGTGGTTCAGGTGTAATGGATTAAAGTGCGATTCCGATAAGTCGGAGCTGCTCTTTTTTGGTTGCACCTGTGAACCAGACTGGAAAGCTTGGTGGCCACAAGATCTGTTTCCACCTGACAACGTGTCTCTCAAGGCTAAAAATTTGGGAGTGGTTGTGGACAGTGAATTGTCCTTTGGGCCACATGTTTCGTGCCTCTCAGGTAAATGCTTTGGCATTTTACGGATGCTGAGGAAGTTTCTTCCTCTAGTGTCTTTCCAGCATAGGAAGATTATTGTTCAGGCCTTGATCGGATCTCGACTGGACTACGCAAACGCCCTTTTCTTGGGTCTACCAAAATATCTTTTGACCCGTTTGCAAGTGGTCCAGAACTCGGCAGCCCGTGCTATTTACGGGCTCCCGAGAAGAGCAGGTGCCACGGGTTTACTGAATTCTTTACACTGGCTACCGATCGCTAAAAGAATTCTTTTTAAGTGCCTGACTTTTGCCTTCAAAGCTTTACAAGGATCTGGCCCTAAGTACATAAGGAAACGTCTCTCCCGATATGTACCCAGCAGGTCTTTGAGATCATCTTGTCTATCCAAAATGACAGTCCCGGTTATCAGGCGTGCAAGGATGGGAGGTCGATCGTTCCGCTACCTAGCCCCGAAGGAGTGGAATGAACTACCACTTTCTCTCAGACAGGCTCCCAGTCTCCTTGCTTTTAGAAAAGAGCTTAAAACGTGGCTTTTTACTAAATAAACTTTACTAAATAAACTTGATACTTCTCTTCTGTCTGCTTTTTTAGTTGTTATGTCTTGTTTTGCCTGCCGATATTCTTCATCAAAGCGCCGGGATGCTCCTCGGAGTAGCCGAGCGCTATAGAAGAAATAAATGAACATTAAATTAACATAATTTACGGGCTGAGAAGCCAATTGTGCAGAGAGGCCTTTTGAAGAGTGCACATTGTGAGATGTAATAATCCTTGCCTTGCTGACCGGTAATGTTCAAGAGTTCCATTCTCCATTCCATTTATGAACGCCGTGTTTCATCGTTTGACACAGAGGTTGGGTGACTAGCTGTTCGTACCCTTTTCTTATAATTCACAAGAGCCACAGGAAGGAAAAAGCCCACAAGACGAAAGCATCACACTGAGAAAAGGGCCAGGCTGGGCAGCAAGATGCTTGTTCCGCATGGTACACCCACCACACAAAGCAAGGACTAAGTAGAGGAGAGGATAGATGGGGTAATGATGCTGGGTATTAGGAGTATTAATTTTAAGCACCTGAGCTTTGGATGTACAGCTAGAGCATGCACGTTCTAAGATGCATCCACAAGGTGGCTCCACATCACGTTGTGTCAGCTTTTTCACACACTCAGTGGAACCCCACAACCATGGGGACGAGTGCTTGCCCACACACTCAGTGGAGCCCCACAACCCTGGGGGCGAGTGCTTGCCCACACACTCCTTGGAGGACCGCAGCCATGGGGTGGAGTGCTTGTGTGTGCACTCAGTAGAACCCCGCAGCCAGGGGGTGGAGTCCTTATCCATGGCACTCAGGGGAGCCCCATAGCATTGGGGTGGAGTGCTTATCCATGCACTCAGGGGAGCCCCACAGCCATGGAGATGAGTGCTTGTCCACACACCCATTGGAGGACAGCAGCCGGGGGGAGGGGGGGTGGAGTGCTTAGCCATGCACTTAGGGGAGCCCCACAACCATGGGGTGGAGAGCTTGTGCATGCACTCAGTGGAACCCCACAGCCAGAGACTCCATGCACTCAGGAGAGCTCCAAAGCCATTGGGTGGAGTGCTTGTGCATGCACTCAGGGTAGCTCCACAGACATAGGGTGGAGTGCTTGTGCATGCACTCAGGGCAGCTCCACAGCCATAGGGTGGAGTGCTTGTGCATGCACTCAGGGTAGCTCCACAGACATAGGGTAGAGTGCTTGTGCATGCACTCAGGGCAGCTCCAAAGACATAGGGTGGAGTGCTTGTGCATGCACTCAGGGCAGCTCCACAGCCATAGGGTGGAGTGCTTGTGCATGCACTCAGGGCAGCTCCACAGCCATAGGGTGGAGTGCTTGCCCGCGCACTCACTGGAGCCCCACGCCCATGTTCAGTGTTCTCCTCGGAGTTACAAGTATAAACTCTATTGTATTCTATGGAGTCCATTGCGCCATTCAGTTCCAATATACCCTGTCAAGAACAACAGGCAGCTTCGAACTAATGAAACTGGAAGCATATCATTCACTGATAAAAAGCAACAGAAATATCCGTAGAAGAAACTCTGAGAAATCGTAACCACAAACAGTTTAATTCACAAACCTGATCTAAAAAGGGAAATTGACACAAGGGGAAAAGCACGATTCGTATAAATCTGCGGGCAAGGAATCATTTTTTAAAAAGACAAATAACAGGCTGTCAGGAGTGATGTATGTATGTATCTGGTGTTTCTTTGAAGCTCAAGATAAGAGGCCTTTGTGTTCCATGAAAAAATGTAAAGTAAAAATGCAGAAGAGGACTTACTGTTTATTGAAGAAGTAGGGCTGTGATCCTAGCCTATGGGAAAGAGCCTGGCAGCACTGGTCAACATCGTCGTACACCTGATGTAAAATACCAAGCGGAGAGAGAAGGGATTAATACTGCGGAGGACTCTAGCTTTATGCGCATTTTACATAATCAGCACTCGCAGGAGCATTCGGAGCTGGAGAATGGTTAGTAAAAGCAAGCAAAAAAAAAAAATACAAAAACTAAAACATCAAAAAGTAATTGCTTAACCAAGTGCATCAATCATTACGGTTTATGGACAATTTTATATGTGCAGTGTTTGAAATGTAGTATTTTGCGTACATTTGTGTTGTGCATGTTTATTTAAATATATGATGTTTTTGCATATCAGGTACCTGCGAACAACACTGCTGGGATATCTAAAATGACAGGCAGAGACAGATTTGTCAAAAGGAAGCTTCAAAGTGACTGAGAAGCGATGGAAAAGGAGATGAGGAGGCTTTTAACTGTGCTGCCATCTTTGGGTCGAAGACTGTGTCGAAGAACACCACATAACTTGTCGTTGCTTGTCGGGATGAGAACCCTCAAGAACTACCCCACCGTGGTGCTTTTATCATTATTAATCAAGTGGCACGTGTCCTTAATGGTCAATAGACTCACATCAAGATGGGCAGGGCACAGTGAGAGCTAGAGAAGTCAGAGGGTCCCTAATACTATTTGCAAGTTAAAGACCTCCTGTTGCAGACTAGAGTCCTATCCACAAAAGCATTTATGAGCACGGAAAGGGGTACAGGAGTACTATTTAAAATACTTTTACATGCCTTTGTGAATTAGTCCAAAATGTTCACCTCCCTATTCGTAAAAGGGCAAAGAGTGTACAGTACTTTCTGTTCATGCTAACTGTATCTGAATAGTCCCGGAATTTCTATTTTATTCTCATTTTTCAGAAGGTTTGGGGCCATTTCACAAAGTCATGTAAGAGTACGTAAAAGAGTACTGCAGGAGTACTCTTTTACATACTCCAACATGCCTTTTGTGAATAGGCCTTTAGATGTCTGAATCAACAAGCCGGGTGAGTAAGTGGACTGTGCATCTTCTGGTGGCACAGACCTGCCAGTAAATATACTATGAAACTGGTGACCATGTGTGGTACAACTGATGCATCAAATACCCAATCTGAAATTATATGTACAGCGGAATATAAAATGTTGCTCCAAAATTAAGAAGGCCAGCTTCACGAGTGGCCTCCTAATTCCGATGGGACCAGCAACAGCAGTAAGCGTCTTCCTTGAATTATGAGATCAGCAGGATCTCTTTACAGCCGCCTGGAAATTTCAGCTGCTAAAACCAGCCAAAGTCACTTGGTGAAAGTGTGGGGAAAAGGAGGAATTACCATGGGAAGTGGATCCTGAATTAACAACTCCACTGCAATTCCTCATTTCTTAGTGAACCCTCGGGATACATCTTGTAATGGGTCGGATGTGTCCCACTCCCAGAGTTAACTGTAATCCAGGTATCAGTAACTTCAGGGCTGGCTAACACCTGGCCCACTTGCAAGACCACTCATAATGAGGGAAAAAAGTTGTTAAAGTTTATATATCTTTAGACCAATAAATTAATGTTTCATTCTCAACATTTTCAAAAACATATTTTGAACATCTTTAAAACACAGTGATACACGGCACTTGCAAAATCACGACAGCTCAGTAATAATATATTGAGGACAATTTAAACAACGATACAATCAGAGTAGGGAAAGAGAAGCTGTGATCCAACCGGCTTCCGGCTAATCATAGATAATCAAAGGAGGAGGGATCACTTGTTACTGGCACCAGGGTTCAAGTGGTTGTCTCCGATATAGGTAAAAAACCCTCAATCACGTCAAGATATGTTGGGGCGGTATATCTTGGTTCTCCGCCTTTAGATACGTGATAGCATCATCATTGGGTTGATTCCATGCATCCTCCACCCGGAGGGAACCACTGAATTCTCCAGCAGTGATCAGTGAAGAATAATGATAAAATAAAAAGTCTTTATTCTGATAGGTGCTGGGGAGACGTTAAAAAAGGTCAAGTTGCAGGTTGGATGTATAATGAACCCTCTGCGACATTAAACGTGGTGATTGACCAATCACCACGTTTAATGTCGCAGAGGGTTCATTATACATCCAACCTGCAACTTGACCTTTTTTAACGTCTCCCCAGCACCTATCAGAATAAAGACTTTTTATAGGTAGCATGAGGAACAACTCCTTTTTATCACTCACTTGAGCACTCCTCACTTTTTTATTTTATCATTTTTCTTCACTGATCACTGCTGGAGAATTCAGTGGTTCCCTCCGGGTGGAGGATGCATGGAATCAACCCAATGATGATGCTATCACGTATCTAAAGGCGGAGAACCAAGATATACCGCCCCAACATATCTTGACGTGATTGAGGGTTTTTTACCTATATCGGAGACAACCACTTGAACCCTGGTGCCAGTAACAAGTGATCCCTCCTCCTTTGATTATCGACAATTTAAACAACACACAAACTCATCTAGACAAACTAAAAGATTGGTTTGACGTCCACTTTCGATATGATTTTTTTTTTTTTTAAATCATAGATAACTATGTTAATTTCCTATGTAATTTTTCTGAGCAGTTTTATATAATGCAAACCTGGCCCGTGACCATCAGAATATTTTATTTCTCGTGTTTTAGATACAGGGCCATGGCACGATTTGCACAGAATCAAAAGATGGTGAGTCAAGACTGAGGTTTGAAGCTGGTTCCCAGTTACAAAGTATAGTCGACTTTCTAACTGATTTTTTTTATTGACTATCCAATCAAAACGTTGGTTTGCTTCCCTATTGGCTCAACAAGTTGCTTTTGAATTGCATCTCCAGGTTCCTTTCTTTAGCTCTTTCTTGCCCCTCCCTTTCTGCCAGCTCCCTAGAGCTTGTCACGTAGCGGAGCTGGCGGCACCCACTCGGTTACAGCTCTCCCCTCCCTCACTCCAGCCTAACCATACAAGCTGATGGTCTGCCTGCCAGCTCTCGAGTATGTCAAATGAGAGCTAGAAATATGGTACATGAGAGAGGAAGACGTACTTGTCAGCACGCTTGTGCTTCCTCTAACAGTACTCTCTGGACTGCTCCATCTCCCCTTTCTCCTTTGTACCTACAGAGATGGCTTAATAGCCAGCTGAGCCGGACGTACTCTTCGTTGAGCGCTTCCAGCCCACAGATGCTATGGTTTTACTGCAAACTTGAGTCAACTGGTTTGCACACAGAGATGGTGTTCCCTTACCGCCGGTCTCCCAACTCTCTTTGATGCTTTGATATTGGGATACCTCAACAAGCCACCCTGAAAGCAGTTTTGACTTACAAATCAGATTATCTGCTTTCTGATGGCTTTAGTACCAGTGTGCTTTCATACCTGCCCTAACCTTTCGTTCCCCGTACTCTCTGCCTTAGCCTCTCTCCCCATGCTCAATTATAGTGAACCTCTACCCTGATTTCTTGCTGTTCTCTTATCCTGGCTCTAAGAACTTCCTTGATACTTGATCCAGAATGTGTTTGCCGATTGTATGTAGTTAATCTGTAATTGATCGATATCCCCGTACTGACAATGGATTTTGATGCTAAATATTACAGAAAATGTTCATGTTTTAATGTATTCGAACTACAGAAAATGTTCAAGATAACAGTTCTCCCTCCAGTCCCCAATTTACAGAAAAGTGATTGGATGATTATGCCCAATGGCATGCTCTACCCAAAACTTAAATGATTACTAGATAGTATGCTAGTCTAGGCAGTTGTGGAGGTGGCCTTTGCCTGTCGGAAAGATCACTTAAGAAAACCCAGGAGGTCAAACCCAGTTATGAGGGGAATAAGCACTGGTCCTTTCTACAGAGAAACTCAGAATGGTGTTTTGTACCACTCTGTGGAAAACAGATATCAGCTATGACTAAAATCTTGTGGTCTCTGTCGAATTTTTAACTCTGGCAGCAACATGTTTTAAGTCAAATGATAGCTGTCATTAAGGCAGATTACCACTTCATCTGAATTGAATAGCATTCACCACGTTGCCTCTCTTTTGGTGCGCTTCGAGGAAGACGAGCTACAAAGCTGCAAACTCATCTTACAGAGACAAGGAAGATCAAGTTTTGAAGTCAGTCACATTTCCATAGCAGAAAATGAGTGACTTTTTTCTGACAGACTAGGGCCTTGCCCTCCTTATAGGAAAGGGCATTTCCTTTCCTATCCTCATGGTGGCAGATGCAAGGCTGAGAAGACATTTGCGACAGGGACTCAAATTTGGATTTGATTCTGCTGTCCATAAGTCTCAACCCAATCACAGAACCTGTCAGTTGTAGTTATCCCAGGAGGCAAGTTCAAAGGACATTGCATTACTTGCTCCTTTAAAAACACATCATAGGACATTCTATAGGACCTTAAATCATCATGGCTAGACCATGAGGCATTGTAACCTAGGGAAGAAGTTGGTGGGGAACACTGGGTTTACAAGGTGTTCGTTTTTAAATGGAATATACACACCTTATACATAGGCAAATACAAAGAGTTTGTTCTCTCTGGATATATATTCTTCACTCATCAAGATCCATATCTGTTGGTTGCAAACTCACCCCCTTCCATAGAGGAGTGGTTTGGAGCAGTTAAGTAGGTGTATGCGCTGGAGAAGACAAAAGAGTCTGGCCACAATGGGTCCCCCGTTGAGAGATGGATATCAGTGCGGGCACTGGATACCACGGTCCTATGATTACACCTCACACCTCAAGAAATTACCGGTAGAGACGGAAACATCCATATTGGTATCAATGAATGAGCAGGTGATGGAGCTCTGTTTGTGGCACTTTTTGAGGGTATATGAGGACCCCAAAAAAAAAGATCAATTTCTATGGACCATTCCACAATTTTTTCAGTGAAATTACGAAGCTTCAATTTGACTCTGCATTATCCATTTTGTATAAAATCTTGATAGACGTTCCTCAAAAATAATCAGGAGATTTTTGCACCAGTAGAAATCTGTACATCTGACTGACAGTTATCCAGCTAATCAAGGTCAGTTGCCTATTACAACTAAAAACCCATGTAACATCCCCTCGCTCGTGTAGAGCAACCACTAGAACGCTCAACATTTATGGAGCAGCTATCTGACTCTCCTGCTTCTAGGCAGCACTCCCCACTCCCAGGAAAGCTAGTGGCTGTAGTGCTTAAAGTAGCCTGCTAGTTAAGTTTCTTACTGAAGCCACTGCCTGGGGCCTGCCAATTCCCCCATCTGGGTCAAGGCACGCCTGGTGCCGAGTGAGAGCAGGTCACCCCTGCGAAACAGCCAGGATTTACCTCTAGCGCCCTGGTGCTCTTTCACACTGATCCTGTAATAAGAATATATGTTACATTTACAAATATATTTTTGCAGTTAAAAAACGCTCCTGCATAAACTGTCAATATATTGTTATCATGGTCAATATCTGCTAAATAAGAAGGAATGTCCGATTTCTGTAATCGATTCATTATTTAAAATAAGCTCCTGGCTGAAGAAAGGGATTTAGATTTGCTGGCCTCACAAGCTTTACGAAAAACACAGGTATAACTAGTGAACCTGTATTCGCGCATTTGTTGCGAGTTAAATAGTAGTACCCATTATGCATTAGCCACTGTAGCTACCTTTATGTTTTACTTCACTTCTCCACCCAGCAGGACTCTCTATAGACAATGCTTCCTTAACAGGTGCCTCCCGAGGCAGAGCCACTCTTGCTTCTGGATGGACCCTCAATGGTGTATACATTATAGCTGTTTAAGAGTGCTTCCACCGTTTGAGACTGTCGCTTCTCGGTGTACTGCATCCAACATACTCCCTAGTCTATGCCACTTATCCAGATTATGCCCAATCTAACTGTCTCAACGTTAGGAAAGGGACCACTCCAAAAATAGTTCTCACACTCGCTGCAACACTCCATGCTTCTGTATAGTGAGGTTTGCTGCATGACATTTGGAACATGTCTTTGAACCTCATGCACCTCAACCAACACATTCAAAAAGGCCAAACTACATTCAATGCCCTACCAGCCATGCATTGTGGTAGGGTGCTATGAACTCTATGCAAATCAGAGTTATTTGTGGCCTTGTCAGGGGTATGAAGCGCTATACAAATGTTACAATACAATACATTAGAGCTGTTATGTCGACAGAAAGGCCAGTGTAATGTGGGTAACAAGGGGATCACCATGTAGGTCAATTTAAATGTCTGCTGGCAGCACTGTTCACAGTGAAATGCGGACCCTCGTGCAAGTGTATATTGTGCTCAGCATTAGTATGCCTATGCCATCTATTGGTCTGCCCAAGGCAGCCTTTATCTTGAGCTGGGATTACCCACACATCAAGATATGGCTTTTCACCATGCTGTCATCACCTACAGAGACCCCACCCCCAACAGGGATATTGATAGATCCTAAAGAAGGCACTCATTGAACAACAATTTAACAAAGTCTTGCAGAACACCGATTGTCTCAGATTCATGCACGTAAGGGAGGAAAGCAAAGTAGCTGCATTACGGCCCTAGATCAACAGATTATTTTTGTTATGGATTTCTTGCTGCATTTGAGGTGTACAATACTTTGAGACATTACCCTATTTGGGGTTCATTTTGACCAGCAGAACAACTGGCTTTCATGCATATCAAAGCGGTGTTCCTGCTTTTCTTTGTTAGATTTTCAAAATCGATCAGCAATAGATCTCTTATACTTCTTTAGCAGATTTATAAAATTAAATGCCTTCCAGTACTTTTGTACGGTGCTGCTATTTGGGGTTATCAGAATCCGTAGCCAATTCAACAAGAGGAGGGCCGCATTTGTAGGTGATTGTTGGGCCTGGCCCCTAGTAGTTCATTACTTTTTATTCATGAGGAGCTTGGTCTTGATTATGTGGAAGATTGTGCGAAAGTGGCCCCAGTGCTTTTGTGAGTCTCAGTGTGGTGTGGAGAACACACAAAATGTAACAGGGATGTGATGGAGAACTGTATTGGGTGTGTGTATGGCTTTAAAATTCCATGGCTGTATTATATGGAGTCTGCTGCCGGGCTGTTTGGTTGCCCTGACTTGTTCTATAAACCGCATCTTCCCAGACAGGAAAGCAGTTAAGAAAAAGTTTGTAAAGCATTTAAAAGAAGGTAGGGAAACTGAGTTTCCTTTGAGGCCAACTACCAGACCACTTTTATTTTTGCAAACTGTTGCTGGCCACGAGCCTTACCTTCTTGTTGTAAGTCATCCATGGGAGAGATCTCTTTTGACGAGATCTTGGTTGGGGTCTATACGCTCGTATATCTGTTTTTTGCCTGATCAGTTCGACCCAAAAAAAATTAGGTATTTCCCTATGATGGCTGGTATCAACAGACTTTGGAAAATTTGGTACTGTTTTGAAAATTGTACAAGTTTTTACGACATAAGTATTTAAAATCCCTTTAAAAATCTAGGAGCTTTTCGTCAGTTTCAGCCAGCTTATTGACACCTACAGTTACTACCTGATCATGAGGTAATGCTAGCCGTTTCCTCTTTTTTGAAGGGTGCACTACACTGGAACAAGATTATAAATTAATAATATCTTTTGTAAACCTGTGGATTTCTCCATGGAGTGGAATAAGCTGAAGTGTTTTAGAATTTTTACAGCACTGAAACATTGAAGATGCGATGTTATTTGTATTGTAAGTATATGTGCTTTTAATTTGTTTTTATTCCCTTTTATGATTATATTGTATAATCGAATAAATATATTATTCATTCATTTTGGAGACACAATATATTTTCCTATGTCAAACTTTTTATAAAATTTTATGTGGAACTCTATTCAAGCTTGCCAAAATTAACATTATGAAACAATGACAGAATGTTTGGGATCAAAAACTTTCCATCATCCATTTTACATTTGCCTAAGTTTTTTTAATTTACTGTTTTATTTCAAGCCTCAAAGAATGTTATGTGCCCGTGCACGATCCTTCCTGTATTTTATCAGATGTTCTCTTAAAAAACCTAAATGAGTTATATAATATTTTCCCCGAAGGAAGAAGCATTTTAATTTCTCTCTTCACGCACAGGGAAAAATATAGTAATAATTACACAAGTCTTTAACAACACTGATGTTTTTGTTTTTAAAATGTAAATTTTTACCGGCAAGGTGAGGTAACAAAATAGGATTCAAAAGCTTTGCTCTCTCAATTATGCATTATCTCCTTCGCCTAATAGTGCCTTCTAATCTGTATACCCCAGCCACCCCTTTCTGCCTTACTCACTTCACAAGTCCATATCGCAGTGTAGTTAGTGTCTGTGTGAACGAACGATTTGCATACAACTCATCAACTGGTGCATTTTCAGTATCCACTTTACATTGCTTGCTTAGTGTGGCAAAATCGCTCAGAAAAATATTGCGCAGTCGATACCGATTACGCAAGGAATTCCCTATGCTCCTCACACAATCCTGGAATAGGAAGCACTTACCACACCCTGCAAATACCTCACCCGAGGGCACTTCTGTTTACCGGATGTGGTAAGAATGCCCTTAGACTTTTTCTGCTAACAGGTGAAAACGAGCAAGCATAAAGCAAGAGGAGCACGCATAAGACAAAACAAAAGCAAGATACACAATAATTCAATAAAAGTCACAATAAAGTGGGAACATTAAGCATCAAAGATTATAAACTGGGCAGTGGGCATTTGAAAACTGCTGTCGGTTTACTAAGGATTGCATAAAGCAAGGAAGGAAAATGCGACCAAGCCAAAAAAAACGTATTATTCGATACCGCCTGCAGCCTGATTCAGTCTCCAGGTTTGATCTGGTTGGTTATGCCAACTCGTGATGCTCTTCGTTAGTTGTAAGGTTTTGACATTCCATTTCTCTTGTTCTCCCCTGTAATTATGTCCTTATCACACACAAAGTATCTGGTTTTAACTTATTGATAGTGTGCCAGGAGGGGAGCAGGCAGAGTACCCTATGGCGCCAGGACTCTTCTTGAATGCTCACATGTGTGCACAGTGTTCTGGCGGCTTCTGGCTCAGAAGCCAGATTGGGGGAGTAAAGAGCCAGGCTAAGAGCTATGCGAATACTAGAGCTATTGAGGTGGCAAAGTGAAAACAGGGGTACATAGATCAAAGTTCGAAGAAATGCTATGAATGTGTGTATGTAGGGCACAGCTGTCAGATTATATAGACTCACATCCCAGACAAGAGTAAACGGTGACAAAGCCAAATATTCTGGTTTTAATGTGGTAACACAGACATTCACAAATATTGTATAAGTATGTAGCATCCCTAAATACTGTTTATCACTTTAAAGCTTACCCGATTAGCTTTGCCAGTGCTGGTAAACAAACGTAACAAAAAGGGACTGATTTCTGTGTAGAATCCAGAAAGGGGATAGACAATTGATTCTAACAAACAGTTCAATGAATGAGTGCACTTTTCAGAAGTAAAATTGTCCCTCATGCATTCCAATGGAAGCACTTCCTGGAAGGTGGAATGGTACACCTAGTAGCCAATCACATACCTTGAGAGAGTAATACACTTCTGGGTGGAGCCAAACTCTACTCTTTGTACATTAATTAGTAACAATACGCCACCTGATAGCTGCGCTTTGAAGCCATACCTAAAAAGTAGCCTTGCACACACCATTATCTGGGCAGTAGCAGTTTCTTCTACTGTAAAAACAGAAAAGTCTGTACATTTTGAATGTCTTTGTCCCAAACAATTTTCCACTCAAATAAAATATTAATTAAATCCATCAAAACAAGCTTGAACAGACAAAGTGAATAGATGCACTGCGGATGAACGAAATGTGTTGGCAGTGAGCTCCAACAATCCGTTACATGGTCCAAATAACAGAATCTCATGAATTTGACCAAAGATGGTTCATATTATTGCGTGGACTGTTAAATCACGACATACACCTCGGTATTGTGCAAGAAACTAGAAGGATTTCAATACCTGCATACAAGACAAAATGGTGTTTGCCAAGATCCAAGTGGAACGAGGTCCACTTCAGGTTTATTTCTTGCCTCAATATTCAGATCCCTTGGTTTTCCAGGGAGCAGGTGGACCCCAAAAACTCACGTTGAAGATGGCTTGTATTTCCCAATGGAATAGTGGCAGCTCCTCTGCAATGGCGGAGGACTGTCACCCCACTGGCTTGGCCAGCAGCTGAAAAATAAAACCATATTCTTTTATTTTTTAGCTGATGGCTGAGCCAGCGTGTGCGGAGATGGGGTGGGGTGGAGATGGGTGGGGCGGGGCCATGCGACAGGGAGGAGTCATGTGCACTGCTGACAGTGCATGTCTGTTTCACCGGCTGTCTTAGGCCGGCCAAACAGGCATACGCAGTTAGGTTTCTACAACCCAGCTGTATTGCACCGCTGAGTTGGAGAAAGAGCACAGACTCCCTATGCCTGAGCGAGCATTAAACAAGCCCGCTCAGGCCAATCCCTGCACTGAGCAGTGTGGCGATTGCACAAGAAGTCTCTGATGCTGTCCCAGGGTCTGCTGGGACCAGGAAGCAGAGGAGTTCGAGGAGCGAGGTAGCAGAAGCAGCATCAGGTAAATTTATTTTAATTTTATAATCCCCCGCCCCCATGCTCCTCATCCCCCCTCCAGCCATTCCCCCCCACTGTTAATATGCGTTGGCCGCCACTGCAATTGAAAATAAATTCAAAGATTGCACATTTAGAGAAATCAGTCAGGAAACATGGGGAGGGTTGCTGTTTAAAATACTCTAGGTCCTGATTTAGCATCTCAAGCAGAGGTGGCTAACTCTTTAGAGGACAACCATAAAGCTACGGATTACAGGAGGAGAAGAAGAAAAATATATTTTGATGCATTTTGAAACCATGTTCAGATTTCCAATGACGAAATATCGCACTTGTCTGTAATACATTGGAGTCTAACGGAAGTGTTGCCACATGAATTTACCATTAAATTATAGACATGAATGTGAAGTGAAGAAAGTGCAAATGAATGTGAAACTCAAGATAATTCTGGATTAACAAAAATATATTTTATGCTGATTGGAAATAAAAGAGTATTTTGTTTGATTGAAACTGAAATGACAAGAGTTTGTTTCTACACAATTTGATGATGCTCAATCCGAATATGGTGCAGGAGTGGAGATAATTTAGCGTCTTGGAGCTGTGGAACATTGTGCAAAACGGGTATTCTTCATCTAGGAGGCAGATGTGCAGCCTATTAAGGTTGCTTGAACAGCTCTTTCTCTTGCATTGGTTGAGAGTCTGAAGTAAAAACGTTTTGGTTTGGTGATGGATACAGTTTAATGGATCACCACAGTTCCAGCAGTACTTAAATGCACATGTACTGGCCTGTGCAACTTTTTTTTGTAATTAACAAAGTAACGACCAGCATTGCCTTTGGGACCTATTGGTTTTGCCAAATATTTTTTTTAGTAATACTGCACAGCGTCTCCGATGATGAGCAGCATGGCTAAAAAAGAACATACAAAAAAAGTGTGCGACTTGGTTGTGTGATCAATTTGTAGCTGTGCGCACCATGCTAACGATGCCAGCGCATGCCTAAATATTGATGTGGGGCTATGTTTTTCTTTTTATTTACTTATCCAAACTGAATCAGTAAATAATAAAAAATTGAGCACAAAAGTGGTTTTTTTTTTTAGAACTGGATGAGAGGAAAGCAACAAGGGTTGAGCAGGGCGGAGGCACCAAAGGGAAACGTGGGTATGGGGATGCAACATGGAGGGTGAGGGATTGAACATGGAGGGCCGGGGATGCACCACGGAGCACATGGGGCGAGGGGCAGAGAAAAGCAAACTGGTAAGAAAGATGGAGAGAAACATGGAGTGGTCAGGAGAAGCCCACATATGAGAAACCAACATGGGGAGAAGCATACAAGAATACGTGCACCACGGTGGGGTGTGAGGACAAGCACACATGCAAAACAGAGCAACACGCAGTGCAGGGGGGAGACAAGCACACAAGGGAGACAGCTGGAAAACACATGCACTCTCATGAACTACTTAAGAAAGAAGAATGAAGTAGTTCCCTAAAAGTGAGCAGCGGAAGGACACAAGTATATTGACAATGCTTCAGAGTAGGGAGAGACACTAGATGGTTGAGGCAAGCATCGCATAAGAAGCAGGCACATGAAAGTGACAGTAAAGCCAGCCAATAGTAAGCAATAGGCAGGCTGCAAGCCCACAATAGGTATTTCATAATCAGAAAACTGTGCTGTCTAGCAGACTCGCCCTGAAAAAGACTGTTTATTGTTAGGTGTACAGCATAACAACCTTTGCTGTAGAGATGTATTTAATTGAAGGATCTCAGATGTCAAAGTGATGTAAAGGAAAGTAGGTATTTTGAACGAGGCAGGACGTTTCAATATTTCTAAATTAAATAAAATATCAACTATCCACATATTCCATCAAGGGTGTTACTCGTAAACTTTCATGGTTTACAGTACAATCTTTGGAGATGAATGAGAGAAGAACTGCAGGATTTAGGGACACATAGCAACATCAAGTCTTAATTTTGATACAAAAAGTACACACCAACACTTCACCAACCATAACAACGTGGGCCAGATTGATTAAGGCACTTGTGGGTATGAAATGCCTCCATTTTGTGGCACATTCAATTATAGGTGACATAGATTTGAAGGCAAGTCTGGTGGGTGGGGTGTTACATTATACATTCAAGTCTGCAGCCTCTATCAAGACTCAGCCTTTGAAGTGTTTTATTCTAAGACCACTGAACACATCTGCTGGGGGTGATGACAGGCTATAAATGGGCATGACATTAAGCCTTCTCTCCATGTGATAAAAGACAGATTCTGTTGTAATACCGTGTAGGAAAATGGAGATACAAACAGTAACTCTTCTAAGTCTTTCTATTTATACAATGCTTATCATTCAGTCCTACTTCAATTTAGGGTTTCCTGGTAAGTATGCCTATAAAAGTAGTTCACTCGAACCGTCTAGTTTAATATATGCCTCAAGTGGATTGTGGGGAGTTGAAACAATTACATGATTTTGACTCGTATTGTTCTGACTAGTGGAACATGTAAATCATACTGGCCAAGAAAAGCTGGCAAATAAAAGATCCTTCTTGTTTTGACATTTATTGTTGCAGGGACTAGTAAATAAGGATATTATCATTTCACATAATGTAAACAGATGTAATGATAATTAAAATTATCCCACATGACAACTGTAAAAACCTGTAACATTTGCAATCATACTAATTCAAACATCTACAAGTATAATTAGAGATTGCATTAATACAGAGACCTCTGATGAAATTTATATAGTTCCTCAATCCCTGTGCATTACAGTTTTTTTGTCTGCCTAATGTTAAGGCTTGAGATAAGTTTTTTAGTAAACCAGGACAAGTCTGCTTTCGGCACAGGACTCATGGACTTTTTACATCTTTTTAGCTGTAGACTAACACAATTACAATTGTTTTTGTATTTTAAGGAATGATTAAATCTTCTTAAACCAGGAGGACGCCCAACCTCTCACTTCTCTTCATATCACTCTTCAACTTTTAGTCTTAATCTTGGTTCTCACTAGGTAAGAATAACAGCTAAGTGCGCCGCATGTCGCAGCAAACACTGGGGAAGATATGGCACTACATTCTCCAACTCTCTCGATTTCCAAAATGGTGTAAATGCATGCAAAGGAGTGTGATTAATACATTGTGAAAAAATGGTAAAAAACAAAATAAATATAGCATTATGCGACATTGTATTTTTTTTTTTTTACAGTTTTAGAGAATCTGTGGAAGGAAGAATTAATAGAAATTTATGATCTTGATATCAATAAATTTGCTATACAACAGAAAATTTTACTTCTAAGTTCTGTGGCTAAAAATAATATCTCCTGGCACCACCACAGAAGACTGGCAACTTGAGAAGATAATAAACCTAAATATGTAGAGCTATACAAGACCACTTATAAAAAATTAAAAACAAATTATATTACTCTAACTCTTTCTTGGATAATAGCAATTCAACTCGCAAATATTTCATCATTTAAAAAAAAATAAAAGAAACAAGGGTGGATCCCACAGAGAAACGGACACATTGGATCAGAGCCCCCAAATTGCCTGGATTCGATGTGGAGAATGACAGTGAGTCAAAGTCAAGCAAGGAAAAAAGCCTTTGTACATCTCAGGGTGGGGGTGGGTTTTGGGGTGGTTGCAAATGAACTATTATAAGTCCAGTCCTAAAATATTTTGGTAAAGTACAACGTTCCCCAAAACCGTCCAGGGTGAGATATCAAACTCCAGTTCTGTAATATTTCGAGTAAAGTAAAAAATTCTCCAAGCACTTAAAATGAAAAATGTAAACTGTGTAATGTTGCATTGCCACAAAGTGCTGTCCTGAGTGCTGCCCTGAGGAATAACTTCAGTTATAGAATGCAATGAGCAATGAAATTAACACATGCCTAAGACCTTTAATGACTTAATTTAAGAATCACAAAAGAACTAGAAGTAGAAAACTGGGAAAGAACGCTCCCCTTTTCAAGGGTTCTGAAGGGAACCTGATCAGAAGGTCCACAAGGGAGAAATGTCAAAACACACAATGTTCTTCGGGAATAGCACACACCTAATTCCTTCCGCCAGGCGCCTATATACTCAATTAGAAAATCTATGACTTTAAGCTTCCTGGTGGGTGAAATGGATTAGGATGAGGACTGACTGGAAAGAGACTACAACGTATAAAAGGGAATGCAGAGCCTAAATGGATTACACAAAGAACAAGCATTGAACATGCAATAGGTCTCGCCTTTGATTAAGTTAAAGCCATTTGCTTTGATAATGGTATTGTATAGCAAAGCAAATGGCTTTAACTTAATGAAAGGCGAGACCTATTGCATTTTTAATGCTTGTTCCTATTGGTCACGGTTACAGTGTCCAGGTCCTGAACGCAGATTCTACACAATATACGGGACTCACTACTTAGTTTTCAAATATAAGTCAGGAATGTGAGACGCGAACACGAAGTCGAAAAGAGAAGCAATGAAGAAAAAAAGTTTATGCGCATCAACTTGGGGAGGCTAAGTTGCACGCTGATGATCTAAAGCTGTGGCATGAAGGTCCCAAATTGAAGCAAGTCCCAGGCTGTTCACGTCTGAGAATTAGAGGGGATTCCACTGTCATGAAGGAGGTCTGGAGAGGAGGTCTCTAAATGAGTTAGGGGCGGCGCCATACATTAAAAAAAAATAAATACCGTGCCAGCCTGCCTCAAGCGTTCCTCCCGAGCAGCCCTGCCTGCCGATCACATAATCTCCCCGTGCCTGAATGTGCCCTTGTGTAAGGTAACCGGAGCTCATGTAAAGCGCTTCAATACCTTCAGGTAGAGTTCGCGCTATAGAAATCTGCATAAAAAACAAACGCTCGGCATCTGTTTTCACTCAGCCCCGTGTTTACGGAGCTGAGTGAACGCATATGATTCCCACAAAGATAAGAAATACCTTCACGACAGAAGGAAAGCAGACGAGCCAGTCCGGGAGGGCCGCACAAAAAAGCCAAAGGGAGGCAACCCAGAAAGCTCATTTCCAATGGCAGGCCACCGGTTAGCATAAACGGTGACGCCAGCCAATGGAAATGGGTGGTGGGGCTTCAAGCCCTTTTCTAAAAGTCCTCATTAACAATAAATCTCGCCGAGCGAACTACGCATGTGCACAGCAACGCTAGGCGAGATCTAAAAAACACCAAATGTGCATGAATTGATCATAACGATGAGGACTTGTGAAGGAGAAATGTAGAATTCCAGTTAAACTTTACAGGACCTGGCTAATATTGTTAAAGGAACTATATATTTAGCTGGTTTAAACACTCAGCAATTTTTGTGCCTACAGTGCATAGGCCTTTACAGCAGATGCAGTGGAGAAACAAATGAAATGTGCAGCCGACATCACATCTTTTAAGCCATTTCAGAATTTCATTTTGCTTTTCAGAAACATACCATCAAAACAGAGGTCTTTTTGACTGAAAGCAAAATAATAATGGCCCAGATTTGCAGGAAGAAGTTTTCTTCCTGCCTGTCAACGCCGTTGTTTGGTTTCCATATCCGGCTCCATAGATTTGGGGATTGACAATCAGTGATGGTCACTCTGCTCTAAATTAGGCGAGTTGAGCGCCACTGTGACAGTCATCTGAAAGTCTGCCATCAGAAACCAGCAGTTTCCCCCACCTCTACATGAGGTGGATGAATTGCTAGCGGGACGGGAGCTGCTCCAAACTCTGAATTACCCCCATGTGTGCCGTTCTTAATATTTATTATAGGATCTTTTTGAGGTCCGTGTAGATTATTAACATGGCCTATGGCTGCAAAATATGCATAGATGGAATGATTCATTCAAATATTCTAGGTTCTTGGATACTGGAACCAAGTCAACATTTCGGAATGACAACCTAAAAATTCTCACTATTAGCCAGTGACTGTGGCCTTTGATTTCACTGAAGAAAATTTACTTGAGTACTGGACTGTAGTAGAGGTGAATGAAATGCCTGCATTCTAAACACACACAATAAATAATTTCACTGCCCTTATTCAGTTTCTGTACCAGATTGGTGGTAGATCTGCTCCGTAACTGTTGCTTACACAGTCAACACTGCTGCTTTTCAATGATTTGTGGTGGTTACTTGATTGAGGCCAAGAGGCTGCCCAGTAGACTCAAAAGGGTAACCAGCAAGGACACACATGGATAATACTTCAATAATGATCATTTATTGCCGGGTGTGGCCTCCGTTGATAGGCACATGGCTGCGAATATGAAGTACCTCCCAGCCAACAGGAAGTTCAAACTTCATGTGACATTCTATGAAGGAGATCAAGACGCTGCAGCTGAGAGCTCAGCTAGCTGTATAAAGGAAGAAGGAGAGGGGGTGTAACTATGTGGAATAGCAGAGGTTTCCTGAGCACCTCGTCCTTCTTGTATCTTTTCAATTCACTCTAAAAGCCTGATACAGAGCGTAATCCTACACTACCCCATGATACAAAGCTAACATTAAAGCTGCTGGATTGCAGCAGAGTTTTGCTGAGTAGACAAGAAGATAGAACAGCAGCCCTCCCTACTACACGAAGGACCAAGTTGATGCCATTCATATATTGGTCAGACAGTGCTCAAAGCTCAATAGGTGAAAGTGCGGAGGTCCAGAGAGAGTACTGTGCTTGGACACCACAGAAGAGGCTAGAACCTTGATGCCGGACAGGAAGGGGTGTGATGTAATTCATAGACATGGGGAAGGGCAGGAATACTGAGGGTCTCACTCACTCCCCTTTCCTCCCATTAGAACTACTCAGATTTGGAATTCAGACAATGCCGGAATTGAGCCTGGGCACCCTTGAAATGTGTGGACTAATCATACAGCAGCACGTAGATACACATTTTGGAAGCATACAGAGGCCATCATTTATCTGTTCTTTTTTGATTTAGAAGTGTGACTTTTGAGGACAGTCTTAGGTCTCCCAGGTGATTTTATTATATCTTAAATGGAAAGAAGAACCATAAAGTGTCATGGGGTGGGGGCGGAATGGAGGACGACAAGAGGGACAACCTGGATCCAGGCACACAGCTGTGGATCAAATGTAAGCAACTAAGTCTGCTGACTAGTTTTGTCAGAGGTGCACCCATTAAGTGCCCCTCATAATAAAAAAAATAGATTGGTCTGACAAAAGAAGAGAATACCTTGAGAGCCTCCAAAGGAAAAAGAACAATTCATTGAGCATCATGGAGGAAACAAAGGTGGCATATGAAGTCAAATTGTACAGTGTCAAAACACAAACAATAGAAATTCAAAAAACGGTCAGCTCAGTTGATTGTAGGTTGGAGACAAAAGAAAAAGAGCTCGAAGAGTTGGTGGTACAGGTTTTTTCTGTTGTGTGCACTTGTTTCAATTGTTTACTCAAAAAATGTGGTGGAGCAGTTAAGAGAATTTACTGAGATCTGATGCTACCAGAGTCCTGTGACGGCACTCAGTTAAGACAAATCAGATTTAGCAATGGAGCTCGAATCATATTTTCACCACACTGTAGTTTCTGATTCACAGGACATACACTTAACAGTGAGAAAGGCAGAAAAGATCCAAACAAATGTCTCCAGAAAGATTGGTAGCAGTGACAGCAATGCAAGCATGATCAAAGTGACCCTTGGTGAAGAGGACACTCAGGAAAACTCATACAGGCAGCGGATGAGAAAAAGGAATAATTTCACAAAGGAATTCAAACACTCCTGTTCCCAGACTTTTTGCTAGGAGGACAAAGATGAAGAAGTTGCGAAAGGGTGTTGTGAAGAGAGTGATTGGGGGGGGGGGGGGGGGTGGAGTCATTGCTTTCATCAGATTCACTGCTTAACAGAGGGTGAATGTGGGACATAAACTAATTCATACTTGCACAGGCCACGTTTCTGGTGATCTATGTAGACAGGCACAAAACGCAAGTAAAGCGGGGAACTAACCTTGAAGAGACCTCATGGGCTAGCACTCTTTAGCATTACTGGTGCCAATCATTATTTTTAGAGTTTGGTTTCGAGTAATTTGAGGTTACATCTCTGCCTCCATCTGTGCCGCTAACCAAGTTTATCCAGAAGTACTAGGCAAATCTGGGGAAAACTATACTTCCGGTCACCCTCTCTATTTCTTCGTGGAGTCTGCTTCATACTTTCGGATGAGGGCACCACCAACACAGCCCCTGGGGCCTTAGCCCACTTTTAGGCTTTCCTTATCTCAGCCCTTGATGTTTTTTTCCAAACCTATCCTGCCTATCCCTTGCTCCTTTTTATCCACACTTAAAAGACCAAGACCCATGCAGAGCGGACGGTTGGGTACTTATCACACCTCCCATTGTAAGACGAGGACTACCTGGGATGATAGGGGAACTACACCCCTCATCTTTACTTCCCTAAAGGGGGACTTCAATGAGCTTAACCACACACATATGATTGTACTTAAAGCTGTTGCAATGTGTTTCTTATTTCCATGTGAATTGCCATAGGCTAGTGTCTCTTAAGTGGACATAATGTGATTTGTATTAGGACAGAAATAAATTAAACAAATAATAAAAAGAGAGGTAAAAAGGCATGTTCCCAGAAGGCAATGTAACAAGAGCCAGAGCTACCGTGCACAATTTTTCAATGCACAAGGACAGAAGCCAGAGCCTGGCCATAAGCACCAATGCTAGAAATGGAGATGGAGAATACATCTAAAGACAATTACAATCACATTGTCAAAATGGAGGAAGAAAACATCACCCACCTACAACCAAGCAATTTGGTAGCTGATTAAACAAACATTTCTCCACGCTCTTTTAATCTACTCATGGCCCTATTATTGCGATGTTAAACTCCCCAAATTAAATCATGACATAATAGACAGTTATGGTGTCTATGTATAAACTGTTAGGCTATATTGTACTCGCAAAGATAACCAAGAAAAAAGGATCACATACATGTTGTCAAGATGTTTAACAAGGTACAAACCTCGACCGTGCAGAAAATGACTGCTAGGCCCCTTGAGGAGACAAAAAATATTAGACCTACAAAATGACACATTTAGGGGAAAGTTCCCGGTGCCAGAATCCAAAATAAGGAGCAGAGGCTGCAAGATTTGCAGTTCCAAAACTGGACTCACAGCTCCAGCTGCATAATACTGAGCCCAAACAACAACAAACTTTATGAATCTAAGCCACTGCCTCTATGAACGAACTGAAGACTAAGGTGGAGGACCTAAAGAATGCCAGATAAACAAGCGGATTAACAGCACTAGAGATCTCATTTATTCAAGAGCAATGCTTTGGCGCTCCTTTTACAATTCTTCAATACAAGCGTCATCAGGAGCACTACCCCTATACCAATGGAAATTTACAGAGCAACAGGGATTCCTATCTGAGGTTCAGGCAGCACTTCTGGAGGACCCGGTACCATCCCAATTGGCTTGGGAACTACTAAACAGAGAGAAGATAAGACCAAGGATGCCACAACAAATAAAGGGATGTCCTACAGGAGCAGAAGGATACAAGACTTGTGCAAATCAATGCCACAGCAGAGACAAGAGATCCGGGTCCTCTAAAAGGGGTAAATGCCATAGGCAAAGAGGCCTCTTTTTGGCATCCAGCGAAACTGACAGTGGTGATGGCTGATTCTCTGCAAGTATTCACCCAGCTTGAGACAGCCCACAAGATCATCAATTCTGTAGACCTAAGGTGGTACATGAGCAGTGTTCTCCTGCAACCTGTTAACCTGAATCCTCCTAGTTTTTCCTTGTTCCCAGCTCTAGTTAAATGTTGTAGTACTGTGGTTCTGTTAGATTCTGACTTACTGCACAGGAGAGGTTTGCAAGTCTTTTTTTTATGATTTAATTCACTGCATTTGAAAGAGAACTAACATTAGTAAATTTAGTCTACTACTGAGTTTTCCCGCAACTTTTCCAATGTCCCAATGCATTCTAGGGCTAGGAAACAATGCTGCACATCACTTGCTAGGATAGGTAAAATACAGCACATTACTTGTTAGATGAATATCTGATTTTAGGTCTTGCATGGTGTAGCAGATACGCTGTTGCTTTTAAGATCTCTTGTTACTCACAAAAACAAAAAAGCTAAAAAGGTCTTAGAGCAAGCGCATTACTTACCATTGGTCAGCTTCATCATCACTCTAATTTCCTTACTTCTCATTGGTCAATGTATGCCAGTTTTACTTTCTCTCTTTTTGTGTTTGTTTCTTCGATGGAGCATGAACCAAGTACTGATTAATGTCTTCATTACTGTTCTACCGTTGCTCACACCTGGATTCAGGTATTTCCTCTCCATTTTCCCTCCAGTTGTTTGATTTCGTTTTTAGTTGTCCCAAAACGTCCCTTTTTAATTTTAAAATGGAGGAAATTACAGAATGCGAATTTCGATGACAGACTGCCCAGGCTCTATGGCATATGATCTACACTCGGGGCTATTATCTATTTTCTCTGCTCTTGCTGAGGAATAGTGCAGAAAACAAAGTATTTGCTTATAATCACAGAAATAAATAAATAAATACATCTACGAAAGACATAACAGGCCTGGAAGTAGTTTCCTATTATGAGTTGGTAGATCGTTGACACCGTAGCAAGGGACCATATACAAGAACAATTTGTCTGAATAAAGTACAAGAAAAATTACACAGAAATCCAATTTTGATGAAGAAAAACATTCGTTCAATTTATATAAACGTTTAATAGTACACATTTCATTTTGAAAAATGTAAACATATATGTATTATTGAATTACTTGTAAAGACTTAAATAATATAACCTCTCAGCTCATTACAATGTTTCATCACTCTGAAATGAATAAAACAAATTGGGGATTTAAACTGTGTCTTAGCTAAATTCCCCAAATCTCTCATTAACTCTAAAGAACTCCCCACTAATAAATGACTGATTCTTTCCAATGTTCTCATGCACTCTGATGAAAGACAAGCCCTTGGTGAACAATTTAATCCATAACTTAGCATGAAAGATGCCGGGGCTTGCAGACCACATTTAGAGCAGGGTTAGCCATGACCATCTAGCCTGTGACCCACAGCAGCCCTCACTGCACCGTGACGGTGACCCGGCCAACAACAGAGGTGAATCACAGACTACAGCGTGTGCGGGATGGAGTATGGTGTGGGGATAAGTGGCACATCTTGGTGCTCTAGCTGGTGGAGGTGCATGCATCCTGCTACAAGGAGGCGTGTTGCTGGCGCAGAATATCCTGAGCATCAAGAGGCGGGCCATTCACAAGACAAAGATCACTCGATGTTGAGAGCTCACCTTCCCTCTACCCACTTCAAGCAGTATCAGCCCCTGCCAGTAGTGTCCCCTAGCTCAGCACCTACATTTGCTCAGGGTATCCTGCAGCAACCTTTATATATCTACAAAAGCCAAATTCCAAAAAAACGGTTGAGGCCACATATTAGAAGTTGGATTATATTTTTGAAGCCACAATCACTAGCCGTGTTGTACAGCAGTGCGCCCACTTTGCATCATTGCTAAAAGCTGGGGGGAAAGTTCTATGACATGGCCAACTCTGGCTGCACAATAGCACTACCCCCACACACTTCTTTATTCATCTTGCCTCCCCACCTCCCTCTGTGCTGCCGCCCATTCTGTCTTCCCTCACACCAACAATTAAAAAAAAAGTGCTGGCCCTGTCATAGCGCTTTTTTTACTTACTTTTAGCCATGCTGTAAAACTGCACTGATGTATGACATGGATAAAAACATTGACAAAGCCAATAGTTTCCGCATAGGAGAGACCTATTTGGGCTTTGCCAAAGCTTCTTGGAAAAAGGTGGAACTGTAACTCTTGCAATTTGGATCAATGACTTCTATTGCAGTGCATATTGGTCTTACCCCTCATGAGGCGCTGAAGAACCTTCTATGGATGGAAAACTCAAAACTCTGTATTTTCTGCATATTCCATCGATATTTGTCAATCTAAATCCATCCAATGCATAAATTGTACAGCTAAAATGAGGGATGTAAGGTGCCTTTGATCGGCAGAAGTGTTGATTTAGATATGGCCAGGCTTAGACATCGATTCTGGAAAATGTGTCTACTATGAGTGCTATGACTCTCGTTAGAGTATGGCAAGGTTACTGAGCTTTCAGAGAGATTTAAGTAAAGATGGGTGATACATGATACATCTATTCAGTGATGCTGAACTCAGAAAGAAGCTCTTCTAGCAGCTACATGTAAATACTAAATAGAGTGAGAAAGTCCCTAGCCACACAACATATGTTGCCTAACTGAACCCAACTGTATACAGTGAGTTAAAAATGAAATTAAAGTAAACATATATGATTGTCTCTAGTATGCTATGAAAAAAAAACACAAGGGGTCAGATAAGCCAAGTCTGGAGCTTGTTGGAATTAAAGGATAATGTTGATATCCTAGCAAACCCTGGTGACATTGACATATTAACACTAAGGTTTAAACACCCCACCAGCAAATATGCCACATAAACATTAGTCATGTGGCTTTGAAAGACTGACAGGTGACAATGCACCACATTACAATTCCAGAAAACTGTTGAAACAGCAATGCCTTCAAGGCCTGTAAACGGAAATTGAGCCTGATTACAAGGGTTGGAAAAACAATGCACTACATCATGATTCCAGAATACAGTATTAACACCAACGCCCTTAAGGGGCATGAGCAGAAATTGAGCCGGATTAGAATGGCTGGAGAGCCAGTAGATACTGCTAAGATATTTCTTGCTAAAACTTGGCCAATATCTCCAGGTTGGATAAGTATGCCCTTACAGATCATCGAGGTGCGACATGCATGCCTTCCATAATTTATTTTACTTATTTGAAGGATGCAATTCTATTTGATAGAATAATATGATTGTGTGGTTAGGTTACATGCAGTAAGTCAACTAAATTAGGTATTGAATGGGTTACATTTATGACCAAGCTTGAAAACAACTTTTAAACTGCGCGTCAGTCAGCATCTACGATTCTGTCAGCATCGGGACTGCAAACGTACTCAGGATGTTATGTTTTACTACGCCTGCATGTTATGTTTGTAATCTTTCTTGCTCAATGCGACAAGCAATCAATACATGTGGCTGAGGAGCACTGACAGTATTGTTCGAAGTAACAACATGGATGGTTGATGCTCTTTGATGTACAAAAAACAGTAAAAAACCCACGGTATGTCAGACAAGGCCGGATTTGCAGATATCATTCTATTGTTGCCCTTCCTGCCACCATAGGTGAAGAGCCCACTCTTTCATTGCACCCTTAGGCTCCTAACCGAGGCTCACACACTAGAATGCCAGCTCATGATGTGCACAAGCACAAATCACAAACCTTAAAGTTAACCTGTGCACCCCTCTCTAGCCAAGGTGCGGGAAGAGAGATATTTAACCAAACATAATAGACACTTTCCCCACCATGTGCATTACCTGGTGCTTCCTGCACTCTTGCAGCGCTGGGCAGAGATTTCAGGAGTATTCGTGCTTCCACGCTCAATCTTGGCTCGTTATTGGTTCTGGGTATTTAGAATTGTGATGAGCTCTGCCCTACCACTTCTCCCCCGCACTAAGCATGTGGTGATCCTGCCTGCTACGGCAGTTACCCCTGGTGCAGCCTCAATAAATGCCTGGAAGTCCTCTCTGACACCAGGGAACACTAGTCATACCTACCATTTGTAATGTGAAAGAAACTCATCACTCTCTCTGCTTTCCGCCCACTTTGAACAACGAAACTGCCATCTTGAAATGGGCAAAATACTGTCAGCTAACAAGAGTAGTACTTTCACCAGTACCACCTGTATCTTCTTTCGGTTGAAAGCTAGGTTTTTTGGGCAGTTACCTTTTTGAAATTTAAATATGAAGATTTCCAAGAGGTTCTCCCCTGTTCTTCCCATGTGTCTAAGCTTCTCATCTATTGCTAAAGTATAACAGTTTTGCATTGTTTGACCTAGTGGAAACTGAACACTAACTATCCGAGGTACTTTTTATGTCCCAGCTAAGAATATTGTTGCCCAACTGCTTACTCAGTTTTTTGTTTATTTTTTTTAAAGCATGGATGCTTTACATTTATAATGCATCTATTAACCAGGGAGATTTTCGAAACATCAGAGGAAATTACTTTGCCCTTTTAATATTGCATCCATTAGTAGATGTTTGAAGCACAAGAAAAATTGAAATAAAGCCCCCTTTGGCTAAAAACACCAGAGAAGTTGTCCGCTAAACTGGGATTCGAATATTGGCGAGATCTGTTGTTGCTTTTCTTGCGAAGCGAGGTGGGAAGCTCCACCCTCGCTTCTTACTGGCGCGCCCGCCAAATCCGTGGTTTCTATTGGGAGGGAAGCATGTTTGGTTCCCTCCCAGTCTTCTTTCGGCGTGCCTGCTCGGACACAGCATGTGAACGCCTGGACATGACATATGCACGCGCTGATTTGCTTTCCCCGGGCGTTTCCTTTAATAACAGTACACGCTTTCACTTTCTTTACTCTTCACGTGCCTGGACATGACATATGCACGCGCGGCTTTGCTTTCCCCGGGAGTTTCCTGTAATAACAGTGCGCGCTTTCACTTTCTTTACTCTTCGCGTTCCCCCAGTTTCCCATCTCTGCACTCTGCTACCGCAATAATGTTGGAAAAGCACGTTCGAGTCCCGGCGCCGGTTCACCCTCCTGTGGTTCTGTGCCAATCACTTAATCTTCTCCAAGTGCAGCTCCCGCAGTGCCAGCAGTAGGCAATACCGCAGGCCTCGAGATTCCCAACACAGATACCTCCTCTCCAGGTGGTGTCAGATGGAGGCGGCGGGGAGGGTTGGGGGCGCTAGCAACATACACTACAGTCTCCCTAGGGTTAACAGGTCTGTTTCAGACCACTGTGTAAGTTACTCCATGATGCAGAACACTGGATGCCATCGATTTTCAATTGGAACAAAGTGTGTGGTGTATCAATTACTGCGCTCGTGCAAGTGGAGCCAGCATCCAGCCCCTGCGGTGAAAGCGGGAAGGGGCGGGCGGCTTGGCCGGCACCTGCCCCCCAGAGATAAGGGGCCTACCGAGGCAGGCAGCACACAGCCACCAGAGAGAATGCAGCACAAGGCGCTGTAGAGCACACATGTGTTCCGTTTCACATCCTAGTGCGCAGTGTCTACAGACTTGTTGTGTGCACACACCTCACTAGTGCAGCCAGACACAAGCACCTAGAGCTCACATACTTCTTGGCACAACGAACGAGAGGCACGCTTGTGTGCACCAGATGAAGGTTACAAGTGGTTATGATCCAAACATTAAATAAATGAACGCACTGTTTTTTAAAAACCTGTCAGGCTTTCACTCTTGGGGAGGGCACTGCCCCCGCAAGGTCTTTAGTTACAGAGTTTTCACTGACTCGTGTCCCTGTGCCGTAGCACCGTCGGTGTTTTCCTGCCGCCCCTGCCCCCCCGCGGCAGGGAGCTCACAACCTGGCGAGGGAGGGCTCCAGTCTCACGAACCACACGCCTCCAAGCCCCTTCTAAATCAGCGATGTTTGGGGGCAGAGTTTAAGGTGACTAAGGTTTCGTTAAGGGGTTCCATGGCACACCGCCAGCCGCTTCAAGTACGATGAAAAAATGGGTGGGGTGAGGTCTTCGTATAGGAGTGTTCAAACAAGTGCACCTAGAAATTTCTTACAAGGGGGCGTGGCTTGTGCAATTAACAGAATAGCTAAAAGATACAAAATAAAGCACCGTGCTTCAGACGGGTATTACCTGACAAGTATTTGGGGGCCTCTCTGACTTCTCCAATATTGCGTGCAGATACACCGCACAATAACGAACATATGCCTAAAACAAGCTAAACATGGAGTTTACAAATGCTTGTTAACTGTATCATAAATGAGTAACAATGATTTTGTTGTGAATATTTAGAGCTGAAAGTGTCAGTTCTGAAAATATCTCCTCCTCCGACGTTTCACCATCTGTGTGTGCCTCCCACGCACACACTTTCATATAAAACAGTGATTACAATCCGCACATAAGTAATCATATCACTGTGCGGTCTGCCGAGAGGCCAAGGATTGGATGAGCGAGTAGTCCGAGCACCTTTATTACCCACTGCCTGGCATCGTCAGAAACTCCCACAGGCCTCACTCCAGAGCACCCTGAGGTGACTTGGTCCACAGAAGGCACTGTACAAAAGTCCTTTGCCACATGAAAATATAAAACAAGCATCCCCCTAGAAGGTCATTCACCCTCTTTCACGAGTCTTGTTCTGGTCTTACATATCAACTCACCTGTATCCATTAGATCTAATAGCAGTGCCCCTCATCATCAGACTCCTTTCTCTCTCCTCAACCCACTCACCACACAGCCACTCAGCTCAACCTATATAGAAAGGAGTTATTCCTTACTCATAGACCAGTTCAATGAGACAAAAATAGTTACCCTAAAATATGAGAGCCAGGGGAAAACGTAAAATACAGCTCAGAATACTGGCACTTAATAGAGCAGAACGAGTCTGGCGTGTTTATACCTCGCATACCTCTCTTGTGCATCTGTAAACTGAAAGACAAATACAAAGAACCAAGTTACACCTACCTATATGAGAAGGGCGACTGGCCAAGCTAAGAACTGCCCAGTTAAGCTACTGAAATTGTGAAACACTCCACTTTCCTGCTTGCCAGATGTGGACTATAACATCTGCAAAGAAAAGCGGTGAGGCGTTATTTGCCTTCCTTGTAGAGAAGGTGAAAAAAGATAGAACTCTATTTCAAACATCCTCTAAAAGTTCAGGACACAGCAGGACAATACAGAATTCTAGAGTCACTTGGTCTTTCTTCAGAGAAGTCATCCCTGAAAACCCGCATAAGATCATTACCAAGAATCAGTGGCCTGAGGGGAGCCATGCGAATGCGATCTGCTGGGAAAGGCGCTGCTCCATTGAAGCCATGGCCTCAGCCTCTGCCCTGCAGATTGAGGCATCCACTGCCTTACAGAAATAGTCATCAAAAGGAAGGTAGTCAAGAGTTCCCATCCCCCTGTGTTTCATCAAAGCCCTCCATCATTGTATGATCGCTAGTAGGGGAAAAACCGCTTTGCATGGTAAATAGTAGTGAAAGGACCCACAGAGGGCTATGCAGACCAAGACTGCAATGGAAGGGCTGGGGAACCGCCAACAAGATTGGGCTGGCAAAACCTCACTTTACCAGGACTAAGCCCTGAAACACCCTACCCTGGTGCTTGTGAATAAATGGGGAAGAAAGCCTGAGAGGAGGAGTCCAAAACTGTATACAGCGCTATGCCTATTCAGCATGTACCCCCAGCGGGGCTGTAATCGTGATTAAAAAATGGCCAAACGGGCCGGGACTGAAAATAGGGGGAATATGGACCCCCCCCAGGCATCACACTCTAGCGCGCAAGGGATACACACCCTGTTGCATGGCGCAATTCACAGTGTTAATAGGGCCCACAGGGGTTACAGACCCTTCTGATCAGGGCGTCACTCTCCAGGTTTGTCAGGCTCCACGCTGTGGTGCGCAATCTCAGCTCGATCTGAGGCATTGAGAGTTGGGCGTTGCAGGACAGGACGCACCTAGTGGGCTGAGGACCACACCGCGGAAACAGCCGTCAAGGGAGGCAGAGATGGTTCCGCGGCGCGCGGTTACACCAGGAAACAAATTGAATAGCTATAATACACGATATAAACCCACAGTGTATGGGAAAGAGTACAGCCACACATGCACTGAATATGGCGTTATAAACCTCAAGACCGTGACTAGTGAAAATAAGAGTACAAGCATATAAGCACTGAGGTAAGAGGAAAGCACTTTTAACGGTTGTGAGCAGCGAAGAAAGAGGCCGTGGGGACATAAGTGAAGGACTATCTCGGAGCAAGGGGTGTCCTGATGGGCTGTTTGGACTCTTCTACTATTGGTTGTTGAATTGTTTGAACTGTTATGGTAAAGAGCTGCATATAAATCCAGCTTAAATGCTTCTGAGAGGAAAACAACCTGTTAGATGAGGGTCAATCAAGCTTCGGGCCAGGATGCAAAAATATTTGCTTACACATTACACATCCTGGACAAAGTGCACCACTGCCTCTTCATCCTTCTTGGACTATCGGTGGCTTTTAACACAGTGACTTATTCAACTCTTTGAGGACCCTCAGAGAAGCAATCAGGGTGCACAGCACAGTCCTCAGTTGGTTGTCAGACTTCAAAAACCATTGTCAAGGCATAAAAATTAGCCAACTCTCTCCCCCAATCCTGCTCTGCTACAACAGAGGCATCTCCAAGGTTCAATTCCCTCGCCTATGCACTTCAGTCTTCACATGGAACTGTCTGCCTCCTTCCACAACCTTTTTTATAACTTCTAACATCATTCATTAGCTGACAACACTCTGTTCCTTATAACCGATTTGCTCCCATAAAGATACAGAATCCACAGTCAAGTATTTGGTGAGGAAACTCTGCTTAAACCAAATCCGCTCAAAACTGAGCTCCTTTTAATTGCTTGTCCTAAATGCTCGGTTTCAATAACAACTTTACTCAAAGCATTTACAGAAATAAACAGAAGCCTCAAATGAGCAATGCTCCAAATCTCTTTGTTTCATTTTAGACTACAACTTTCACTTAACCACCACACATCAACTCACTGGCCAAAGGAGCAACATTTCAAAAGAAACTCCTTTGCTTTAGCCTCACTAGAGTTGCACACTTTGAATTTATTATAAACCAGTATTGAAGAGGCAAAATGAAGAAGCCTGACCTTACTTCAAAGGATATTTGAGGAACATCTGCCCTCTACGAAGGTGCAAAGGTTTCAAAAGAATGAGCCTCTTCTCAAACAAGAGAAAAGACATGTAAAGACTCGCCGTCTGGTCCTCAGCGCTGGGAGGCCCTAGAGTAGCCATGCGCTCTATAAATGCCTCTTTCATTTCATTCACTTCCAAAATCTTCTCAAACCCATCACTCCTTCTCATGAATAAGTATAAAACTACTGGTTTCTTCCACATAATGACAATGATGTACGTACGATTGCTTGCATGACTATGGTAGGAAACTGACATCGGCCTACCAGTGACACCAAGCTGGTGCATCACCCTAAGGAAGCAGGAATTGTAGACGGTGGTTTGGGGCCCAGCAGTGACACCAAACTGGTCCATCACCCTGAGGAAGCAGGAATAGTAGACAATGCATTTTCCTCTCAAAACCAAGGAGTTTGAATTTTGCAAACATAGAAGTGTAGATTTCACTTGTTATTAACATGAATGTCTTACTTTGGCAGTGGGTCCCACTAGTGCACTGGGCTCAATCTTGATTTTGAATGAGTATCTCTAACAGTAGAATACATCTATTAATATTCCTGTTTAAAGAACAAATACACTAGCGGGTGGTAGCATGCAACTCTAGATGATACAGCTCAAATATTACATGCACCCTCTTTGTTTTTACCTCTTTTTCTGCAGAAGGTCATATATGCGGGAGGAGTGGGCACCAAATTTACAACTAACTGTTCGACTTGGCCCTGTCTGCAGGACCATCCCCAAACCTTTTGTCTTCCTCCTGTTTCCTGAAACAGTTTTTGTTGGTTTTAAGGACTTGGGAATTCTTTACCACTGCTAACCAGTGGTGAAGTGCTTGCACTCCCTCCTTTAAACATGGTAAAATTGGCTTACACCCAATTGGTCCATTTAATTTACTTATAAGTCACTACGACAGTGGTATTTCAGGTAACAAGGGCCTGTAAATTAAATGCTACTAGTGGGCCTGCTGCACTTATTTTGGCACCCGCTTAAGTAGTCTTGTGAGCATGTCTCAGGCCTGCCATTGCAGCTTGTGTTACAGCAAACAAATGACAATGCAAACATTTTCCCCCAGTCAAAAGATCTGGGTTAAATCCATCGTTCTTTTGCCCACTACGCCACCCCAGTTTGGACTCAGCCATATGCAAATCAGTCTTGACCCTGTGCCCCATGGGAACAGTCCAGACCAAACTGCCAGACCAGGTCCTCCCTTGACCGGAAACAAGCATCCTGGGACCGGTTTCAGGGTATGTCACCCTTCTTCAGCATTGCAGCTTGTGTATGCAGTTTTAAACTGCGATTTTGACCTGGAAAAATAAAACTTTTGCCAAGACTAAACCTTCCCTTTTAATGCATACAATTCAACCCTGGGGTAGGCGCTAAACAGCCAGCGGGGCGCAGGGCATTGAAAAAGTTAGACAAGTTCTTTCAAGTTTTGCATGTTCGGGCTGTGAATAAATCCTAAATTCATTTTTCGCTAATGTGAGGCCTACCTCCCCCATGGGAAAACATTGGGTTAACTTATTATATTTAATAAGGGACAATCTTCAATTGGGAGCAAGAAGGAATGTTGAATTTGGTGTCTACAGAATTTTAATTCAAAATCCTCTTTAGTAGTAGAATCAGATTTTAAGTCACAAATCTTAAAATGCCACTTTTAGGAAGTTGACATTTTCCTGTCCTAACCATTTGGCCCCTGCAGACTGCATCCTGGGCTACGTTACTAGATGTAGCTTGCAGTTGGTCTTTGTGTAATGCTCCCAGACAGTGAGACAAAGGCAGAGTAGGTGTTGGCAGAATGTGCCATCTCAGACTTGCTGAAGGGGAGAAGCTGTCACCTACCACACTTGCACATCACAAAAGCTCGCCCTGAGCACACTCAAAAAGGGCTTGACACTAATCTTTTGTGACCCCAGACAAGCTGGGGCTATAGCAGGGAGGCAGGAAAATCCAAGCACCTCTGGGGGTGGAAACCTTCAGAACCTTTTCCTACTTCAAAGTGGACACCAGGTATAAATATTGGACCCTCAGACCCAACGCTTCAGTTCTGGACCTGTGGAACACTCAGAAAGACTGCTGTGCTGCTCTACAGGAAGGTCCGCTACTCTGCTGCCCTGCTGTCTGAGTGAAAGAACTGGACCTGCATCTTGAACCCAGGACCACAAGAAGGACTCCAAGGGGTAGTTGGCTGGCTTCCCTATTAGAGCATCAGGGACAGAAAAGGCTCCCACCACCTTGAACCCAACACCTGGAATCTCTCTGCTGTGAGTCCTACCCCCAAGCAGGGCCACCCAAGTCCTGGACCCTTGGATTGGGGGCTGAAAAGGCTCTGCAAGCCCAGCTGTGGTCCTGTGAACAGAACCGGCGCAGCAAAATGCATCTCCTCATAGCCGGTTCAGAATTGCCACTGCACAACGCATCACCAAAACAGAATCTCGCATCACAGCCCTGCAGCTTCCTCGGAATGGCCACTGCAGGCTGCTGCATGATGCATGATGCATTTTCAATGCAGGCCTTTGCATCACAAGCACCTCATCAATGAGGATGCAGGACTTCGCATACCAGCCTTGCAGCTTTTTCGGAACAGCAGCTGTGCGACATCCTCGAAACTTGATCTCGCAACATTCTTCAAACCAGGATTAAAGGTTCTTTATTCAGCAGTCCTAACTTGATCTCTGTATCCGGCCCACGCTTCATCACGGTCAATCTGAGCTTGTAACTTTGTCCTGGTCCGGCACAACCAGGTAACCAGAGATGGCACTTAGGGCTTCTAGGTACTATTTTCACTTATTACAGTTCTACTAATTAGATTTTTGTTGTTTAGGTTTAATCTATATTTCTAAATTGGTGTGGGATCCTTCCAGTGTTGTGTTTTCACTTTATTACTGTTTGAAATGCACCATAAATACTTTACATGTTGCCTCTAAGTTAAGCCTGATTGCTTTGTGCGAAGCTACCAGAGGACTCAGCACAAGTTAATTTTGGGTTTGCTTGCGTTTCAGCCTGACAAGAATAATAGTTGTTGCTTGAGTAAGATTTTGCCACCCTCAACCAGTAACCCAATTTCCAATTTCCAATATTGGTGATCAGTGGTGGGATAAGGACTTGTGTCTGTGCAGTGCCATACAGTGGTTTTGAGTTACAGTAAAAAAAACAACAACAAAAAAGAGAAAAGTATATACTAATTCAAGTTTTTAAAAATTATCCTTGATTGTCTCTTTTACTCGTTCCAATTCATTGTACCTCTCTGTGACTACACATTTGAATTTGAGCTCCTCAACCTAGAGAGCTGCACTGTAATTTAGCTCAACCAGTTATGTAAGGAAAGGGGACTACCAACTAGGAAAGGCACAAAGAAATTGGAGCTTCAGAAAACATGGGCAGAAGCTTACCAGTTGCTGACAGCAACAGACTACCAAGATGGGGAGGATGAAGTGGAAGAGCAGGACCTAGATACTAGTCCTGAGATGCAACATTCAGGGGATGGGGAAGACCTGTCTCCTGAACTGGAACTCCCTGCCAGAGCGGGGAGCAATGTACCTTCACCAGGCCTATGCCCAGAGGAGCTGGCAGACAGGAAGGCTGGGAAGGAGTTTAGGCTGAAGAACGGCAAGCTAATTAAGATGGAGGAAAGTAAACTGGCCATGGAGGCATATGACCGAAAAACTGCTCATAAAAGGAGCCTCAGAGAGTTGGACATAAGACCTAGACAAGTGGAGTTCGGCAATAATGGTGGCAGCATACCCACAGTTCCCTCTGGAGATAAAAGGGTTTACATCACAAAAGATTTGATGCCTAACTTTGTGGTGGGAGATGACATTGACAAGTGGTTTAAAGCCTATGAGGTTGCTTTGGAGATTTATAGGGTCCCGGAGGAGGATTGGGGGCTATTCTCTAGAGGCACATACCTAGTGAAGGGAGGGAGGGATGCCCTGCTGGCCCAAGAGAAGGGGGACAGGATGAGATATCCCCCTATGAAGGATATTCTTGTCAGGAAGTATGGCTTCACCCCAGAAACCTATGGGCAAAACGTTTAAGGATGGTCAGAAGCTGGCCCACCAGTCCTGGGTGGATTGTGTGGATTCCTTTTGCAAGGCACGGGATGGTTAAGTAATGGGCAGTGATGTAAACGTTTACCACGGGCTGCAAAATTTGGTGGCAAGAGAGCACATGTCCAGTCTCCGTGTTGTAGAGCTGTGGTAACACCTGATTAATAGTAAGCTCACTGTCCCCTGGGAACTCGCCAAGGATGCTGACCTCTGGCTCAGCACCAGGATCCACAACAAGGACATGGGAGTGACTCAAAGAAGGGTGGGTCCAGGTTCCCTCTAGCAGAGTGACAGGGAGGTTAAAGATGACCCAGACAAGTCCCAGAGTAAGGTGGAGGGAGAGGGTTCCCAAGCCTCTTCTAAGAAACGGGGAGGAGGTTCTAGTGGGCAGTAGACAAGGGTGCTCCATTTCCAACCCCGGTGCTTTGAACTGTTTTCAGCTAAGACAAAAACAGGGCAACTGTCTGTAATAAGAAACCACCCACCAGTGGGATCTCTACAGGGGTGGCCAACATGGCTTTATGGGGAAGTAGTCCCCAGAGGCAGGTGGTATAACATGCCCTAACCTCTCTTAGTTAGGAGATGAACTTCAAGAGTGGACTTGTGATTCTTAAGGGTGGGAGTCGTCACTTACACCTGGTGAATGTGAATGGGATCCCTGTTGCTGCTCTGATGGACACTGGGGCCAGTCAGGCTATGAAGTGGAAAGGCTGGTTTCCCCAAAGCAGTACACCAGAGAGGTTTGTGGGACAACCTAGGGGCAGGACTTTTTCCACCACATGGCCTGATATCCTGGGAATGGGGTAGGGAGGTAACTCAGAGGAGGGTTGTAGTTAATCTCCTGATGCCCATAGACTGCATTCTGAGAAAGGAGTTGTCCCTCGAGACCTGGAAGACCTGGGAGGGGTGGTCACCCAGACAGTATAGTTTTCTAGGGGTATCACTCCCAAGCAGAGATTACGAAAGCCCAGATGGAGGGGCAGGGTGAGAGAGGGTTCGCCTGTCCAATGTTCAGCATCAGGGTACAGATCCTGGGCTGAAAAGCTAGTCTCAGGATATCATTGAGACACTGGTGGGAGGTAGAGTGGAGGTAGGGTGCATAACAACCTAGGGTTGCTGCCCCCCACTCTGAGAAACCCCAGAGAGAGGTCTGAGAACTCTCAGGAGCCCATAAAGAACTCCTTACCAGCCCAAAGGCTGAAAGTGAGGCCCACCCAAAGTCCCAGCTAGTAACTTCTATCTGGCAGTGGATAGCCCTCGACACTGACAGCTCTCAGTGGCCTCTTTTGGTTACAGTCCTTATGAGCAGAATTTTCATTGGGATGGGGACCGAATTCTGAACCAAGGAGCAGAATGGTCCACATCCATTTGTTGCCCAAGGTTGTACTGTCTGCCTACTGGGATGTATCTGTGAGCAAGTTAAGGTTAAGTGCTGCACAAATGGGGCCACAAGTGGGGAGAAGGGTTTCCCATGAATCAGTCTAGTGGATCAGGCGAGTGTAGACAGAGGAATCAAACTGTTTTCAGAGAGGCGCAGAACTGACAAGTGCACCTGCATAACAGGACCTTCCCTGTTCTATCACCAGAGTAGGGAAGCTCATCAAGGTATTGATTCGTCTTTTGGCTGAATGGGGTTTGTGTTGAACTTGGCCCTTTCTGCTTGGGCATCCCCAAATGTTTTGCCTTCATCCTTGTGTTTTCTGATCCCTTTTTTGCTGGCTTTTAGAAATCTGTACACTTTACCACTGCTAACTAGTGATGAAGGGCTTGTGCTTTCTCCTTTAAACATGGTAAAACTGGCTAACACCCAATTGGGCAATTTCATTTTGCCCACCTGAAGTCCTGTGAACAGAACTGACGCAGCGCAATGCATTTCCTTGAAGCCGCCTCGGAACTGCCACAGAGCAACGCATCCCTGATACCGGACTTCACATCACAGCCTTGCAGCTTCCTCGGAACCGCTGCTGTGTGAAGAATCCTCGACGCAGACCTCTACATCACAAGCCTATTGACGCCATCCCCAACGACGATGCAGGATTTTGCATCGCAGCCCCGCTTCTTTGGAACCGCCACTGTACAATGCATCCCCAGTGTCAAACATCGCATCGCAAGCCCCTTGTTGATGGCATTCTCGGCAAAAACGCAGGACTTCGGATCACAGCCCGCAGCTCCTCGGAGTTACTACTAGGCAACACATCCTTGACAAAGGATCTCACAACGCTCTGCAAACCAGTATTTAGGTTCTTTGTTCAGTGGGCCTAAATTGGTCTCAGTCCACGAGTCATTGCAGTCGACTTGACCTTATGACTTTGTCTCGGTCCAGCACGACCAGATAACCATTACTTGGCTCTTTTGGGCTACTAGGCACTATTTTTACTTAACACTTTAAAACTGCATACCTCCCATTCCATTGATTACATTTTTGTCACTCTGTTCTCAACTAATTTATTAAATTTTACTCTATGTTTCTACATTGGTGTGGGATTTTTCTTGTGTTTTCACTTTATTACTGTTTGAAGTGCTTCATAAATACTTTTTATACTGCCTCTACATTAAGCATGAATGCTTTGTGCCAATCTACCAGAGGGTTGAGCGCAGGTTAATCTGGGGTTTGCTTGTGTTTCATCTTGACAAGAATTGTGGTTGCTGCTTCAGTAGGGTCCCCTCCCCTCCACCCCCACTCTTAAGGAGTAGGCTAATTTCCAACACTCCCTATTCTCCAAAACTCAGGATTTGGCGAATATATCTTTGCAACACATTAGACACACAGTGTCTCTCGCTAATCACCATCATTGTTAAACTTAACGTGGATGTCGATGTAACACAATTTGACCATGCCTCCTTGTGAAAAAAAAGAGAGAACAAAAAAGTTATCTATGTATGAAAGAACCATTTCTGACAGAAAAATTGCACTTCAGAACATGGAGGTACATTAAGTGTTTGGTGACAGAGCGTTGGTGAGGGTGATTGGTGTTGAATTGCAAAACACATTCACAGAGTACTACATTCAAAAGTTCTCTGCACACATTTAGAATTGTATATCATACATATCAACAATTTCAGACAAAACCATACATAGTGATTTTCCCAGAATCGAAAGATTGCGTGTCAAGTGTCAAACTTCTGCTTGTCCTTCCTGTTGATCATACAGCACTTTGGATACAGGAATTCTTAAAGCTGAAAGCAAAACTGCCAGGCCCAGCATGCAGGCTAGAAAAGAAGACCATGCTAAAGATGCCACACAAGCTATAGAGCACCTTGGCACCTATAAGCCCCTTGGAACTTAAGGAAGCTTTCAAGAGTAAGCAGCACCAGCCTATGAAACAAACAAAAAAACACTGATTTCATGGGTGAAACAGGAGCACGTTTGTTCCCTCCGTAACCCGCAAAAGAAATGCTTTTGGTTTCTGGACAGACTGACTGCATAAGACAGCCTGAACATCTACCCATAAATAACTAGGTAAGTTAGAACATGGCTCCAGCAGCGTCGCCCCACTGCCGGGCTCGGAGCCAGCAAATGAAAAATAAAACAATGTCATTGTTTTATTTTTCGTTTGCCGGCTCTGAGCCAGCTTGAACCGGCCCAGGGGTAGGGCACCGGGAGGAGGAGTGCTATGTGCACTCACTAAGTGCGCATATGTGTTTAGCCAGCCGCCTCCGGCCGACCAAAACACACATGCCCACTTCGGTTTCTCCAGCCGTGCTGCATTGAACCGCTTGGCTGGAGAAACCCCCATAGAGTCCCTGGTCTGAGCGAAGCGTCTTTCCAGCCCGCTCAGACCAATCCCTGAGCTGCTCTCACATGAGAGCAGCGTGGGGATTGCAGGGAGTCCGTGACGCGGCCCCAGTGCTTGTTTGGACCAGGAAGGATGAGGCTGAGCGCGATACAAGAGGCAGGCAGCAGCTCCAGGTAAGCGTTTCTTTAAAAACATGTTTTACTATTAAACCCCTCACCCCGAGCACGCTCCCCCGCACTCCCTCCACCCGCCACACCACATCTTTATTGTGGCAGCTGCCACTGATTTTGTGAAGTAAAAGTTTGCTTTGTAAATAACAGACGCACACAAACACAACATTTGATTAACTGTATAACTGTGGTATATGCATCTCCAGAATTCTCAAGACACACAAACACCTCAGCTCTGCACATCAACTTTCCTCATGCTGAGAGCAGTGAGGGCGGAAGTTCCCGTATCTATCGCAAAAATGGAATGAAAATCCAAGCTGACACTCGTATGCCAAAGTGCTCTGATGCCATCTGTATCGTATTAAGAAAATCTGGCATAACAACACCAGCTTGGATTTTCATTCCGTGTTTAGCTATTAGATATCCACATATAACTGACAATTTGCACCAAACTTGACATCTAATATAATCTACATGGCCAAACGATACGCACTGCCTCACGCACTTAATAAAAAATACTTTAAATGTACTCTACAGTTATTTGCCGTGTTCAGTGTACAGAACAAAAGAATTCTTATTCCCTCAGTATTTCAAATTGTGTTTGGTTATTATCCGATCAAAATGAAATGGGCTAGCCATAAACGGTCTATTTTATGGACCGCCTGCAATCGATGGAACTGAGCCTAGCCAAATGTGCATTCACTTTAAGACACGCACATGCTAACAAACAAATGTAGATTAATTTTAATAAATTGATGTTTAAACCAACACAGTTCATTTGAACTTATAAAATGCACAATTACACCAAATGAAATAGGTCTGGACCACTGATTGACCATCCAGAATAACAAATGTAAATACACGTACTATAATGGAGTTTGCTAAACATATAACAAGTATACAAAACATTACAGACATCATAGTCATTGAAGAAAATGATATAGCACGTGCATGCCCACTACAACACAAATGCAGAAAGAATACATTTTCAGACTGGACAACTCAGTGCTGTGCTCAATATAAATCTTACTCCCCAGTCATTTACTTAGTATGAAGGTTTCAAAAGTAGTTAAGCGCACCACTGGAGCTGATTACAACATACTGGCAATGATAAGATATTTGCATAAAAATATAATTGAAACTAAAACGGATGTTTTTTCAGTAGGTTTGAGCCTTGCGATTTTTATCTGTTGTAGCCTACACTGGTTGTAGTGGTTTAACTTGCTATAGAACCCTTTTTCTTTCCTAAAAATTGAAGAATTGTACTTTATACAGTGGTTGCCATTTTGTATCAACGTAAGTTCCAATTTTTCCTATTAGTTGACCCAGTAATACTCTTTTTTTAATCACACTTAAACAATGAAATGCTTAGATGTCTCCAGACATTCAAACCTAACCGTGCTGGTTACACTTCAATTCCAACTGAAGTTAGAATAGTGGCACATCCACCCATCTACATACATATGCATGCATGTATTGTGAATTAAGTAGAATAAATTGCTTGATGAGTTCCAATCAGGATTCAGACCAGGACACATAATAGAAACAGCCACTCTACACATCGTGGACCATGACCTCAAAATCCGAAACAACTCCTGCTTACTTTTACTCAAACTTTCCTCAGTGTTCTACATAGTCGAACACATGGAGCTCGCACCCCAAATGTACATAGATGATACTCAGCTGTACTTGAAGATATATTCACTGGAGGATATCATCCGACTAAACACACCAGTAAAAATCCAATCCTGGCTGGTATATCACCTACAACTCAACTCCCTAAAAACAGAAATCTCACACCGCGCTTCACCCCACACCTTCCCCTATACAAGATTGGATCAATCACCTAGACACCCTAAAATGCCAATGTTATAACGGAATCAACAAAATGCCTTGGGATAACACTTGATAAGAACCTAGCAAACAGTTACACAATAGTTCCGCCACACACCGTGCCTTCTCAACCTTAACCTCCTCAAGAAGGTGAACCATTCATGTCGTCTGCGGACACAAGATCGCAGTTCAATCACTAGACACACTCAGACTAGACTATGGAAGTGCAACCTAACAGGATTGCCAGATTACCAAAATCACAAATTTCCCCATTCAAGGCACCCCTCAATGCTGCAGCGAGAATAGTAACAGGTATGAGACGTTTCAACCATAATACACCCTCGCTCAAGAGTCTACTTCAAAGCCAAAATCCAGCTGAAAATAGCATGCTTGACTCAAAAAGCCCTGCACTATGATGCACCCTAGAACCTAGCAGAAAAACTCATCATCTCAAGAGGCAGTTGCTCTCTTCAGAGCACTAGCTCACTCTATCTGCAGCTTCCTAGATTCAGAAAAAGAAGACTTACGCATGCACCTTCTCTGGATCTGCCCCGAGAATTCCGAAATTTCTCCTATTGGAGTTTTGATCAAACTCATCCTCCATCGCCTTCAAGTAAGAGGTTAAAATGCTTTTATTAAGCAGTTTCCTACCTTATGGGTCTGGATCAGGATGAACGCCTGGACCACTTGGTACACAAGTTACCTCTTGCCGACCCACAGCTATCTTTACGTTTAGCTGGCACACAGAGCGAGTGGAAAGGACAAACTCTATGTTTTTTGTGCTATTTTGTAGGCCATGATACTAGACGTATTATAATTAGCAAAGTTTTTTCTCAGTACAGCACTCTGCCACTAAAATTCGAATGAGTAGACAATAGTTGTTCAATTTATGGTACTTTGATACCCTTGGGTCATATTCACACTATATAAAATTCTCCAAATTAATAAAAAAATAATGATCAATAGAAACATTCTTTATTTATCCTCATGACAGGATTCGATTTTCACTCTTTGTTTCATGTACATCATATAACACTCCATATTAACAATGACCGCATTGCACCGAGAAAATAAAACAAACGACTAAGATCAATGCTCTAATTCTATACACCGCGATTGCACCAAGAAAATAAAACAAACGACTACTAAGATCAATGCTCTAATTCTATACACCGTGATTGCCTATTGCAAGTCAAGCAACCTGCAGAGTGTCTGGGGCCGCAAGGTGATGTGCTGCTTAAAAAACCCACAAAAGGTATTTCTAGTTCTGAACAGAAATATAGTTTTAATATTAATACTATTCAAGCTTAATAGCTACTGGCCAATGGAACACTTTTGGCAAATTGAAGGGATAGCTGTATTAAAAAAATTTAGCAAGTAACTCACCTGCTCAATAGTTTTGCAAGCCCAACCAATGGCTTTCATCTTGCGTTTAATTTCCCACTGTTTCTGATAGGCCAATATATAGTTGAGAGGCCAAGGATAGGGAGAGCTATACCTTGGGCGAGTAATCTGTGGGAAACACAAGCAAAACAAATAACACAAATCAGCAGATCAAAACAGGTTCCTTCACAGAGGGTAAGCATCCATTACATTTCCATTAAAAATCTATTGTATTAACTTGGTCAGTTCGTAGGATACTGTTGTTGACTTTTGTGTAAAACTTCATTGCTGTTATTAAACGTTAGCATCAGCTATAGACCGTTTGAAGCTTGTTGTGTCCGATCCAAGGAAAAGCACTTCAGTCATAATAATAGATGCACTTTATGCTGGGTTTATGAACAACATCTTCCCTAAAACGCATGTGCAAGCAAAGTAAGTGAAAGAACAATACCACTAATGGCAGAAACCTCAATGTTTCATTTATGAGTAGGGACTAGCCGCTGCGAGCAAAAGTGTTTTCTCATTAAATTTTAATAAAGATAAATGTAGCAGAGCCACTCACCTCCTCTACCGTAGCCTCATCACACCACTGAATATGTAGCTGCAAAGAAAACAAATACAATACGTAATAGCTACAACTTTACTCTACAGAAGGCAGGATACAGAAAGTAGTTACAGCTCATTCTAGCATCTAGAATTGATAGGGTCATAGAAAAGGTCTACAGAAGAGCTAGCCCTCTCTTCAGCAGGAATTCAATAGGTTGTCACATTTGAAATTGTCCTTGGCGCCAGGCGTGGATTCCAGAAACACTTTGGGGTCGCACAGCAGACTTTTTGGCGCTGAGAGGCCAAACCATGACTGTATGAATATGCCTTAATGTTACATGACGTCAAGCAAACGAGGCCAAACTATCCTGCCATTTGCCTTAGGATAGTTGGAGGCCGAACCATTAATTAAAAGTCCCAAAAGGGTAGTGGATGGAATGGAGCAGAAAGGGGGAAGGTACTAAAACATGTATATTACTCAAGAGAGTTATTGTTACTGGTAAGTAACTTTATGTTCTCTTGTGTATGATGATGAATAGATTCTAGCACTTTTGAATCGATTACAGAGGAGTACCAAGGGGGACACATAAGTGATTAGTTTTGGACTGAAACAAATAATCTCTACATAAAAAAGACTAGCCAAAATTAAAAGAAACACTTCTACATTCTTATCAATAGAAACAAACTACTCTTTCAACCAAAACCCACTTCTTCCCTCGAAATGCTACACATTATTTCTGTTCATAATAGATGTGTGTTAAATGCCACTGTACAAAAACATTACAATCACAAAAGAAAAAAGTATACAACTTTTTTTTTTAAAGAAACTCTATAAAAAACAAATGCAAGCTAACGTAGAATGAAGCATTCAAGCACAGCTAAAAGAAAGAGTGACCAACATGAGGAGGAAGTTGATCACGGGTGATATGAGAATGAAAGGACAAGTGGAAGAAGGTGTAATCTCTTCTGAGAGAAAGTGGATTTTAACTGTCATGGATTTGTAAGACAAAAGAAGAAATTACATCTTCCGGCTCCTTATCCTCCTTCCTACAGGATCTAACAAGCTATACCGGCGCTTTAATTGGTGACACATATGTCAGAGGTATGAGGATGTAAAGCATACAGCAGAGGCCAAAGAAATGGGCAGTTGCGGTCAACAAGATGTGTACAAATAATTGGTCAATAACACAGTTGACCTTCTGGTTGTTGACATGTCTGTCAACGATGTTGACAACAATGTGTATTTACCAGTGATTGACAAGGATGCCATCTTTGTCATTGTAGCAGACACTGGTATGGGAATTTGCAAAGAGGGCCGGCTTTAGGGCAGTGCGACTGGTGCAGCCGCACTGGCTGCTGACCTGGGGATGGGGTTCTGACTCTGGGTATGGGGGGCGGAAGGGGTTGTGTTTAGCAATAACTTACGATTTAAAAACACCTTCAGCAGAATTCCTTGTTCATCCAGTTTTCAAGCAGCACTAAAAATGTCAAGAGAACTCTTATGATTAATGTTCCTCCTAGAGCGAGAGATCAGAGTTTTGTGTAGGGGCAGTTTTTGACCTGCCATAAAGCAGTGCAGAGGGTTAATATGCCTGCTGCAAATAATGCATACCGTGCAGATCACTAATCTGTATTTTATGTGGATAGCTGAGTGGATTACTGGTTTTGTCACAGAGATCCTTTTGTTACTGCAGTTAATAAGATACAACCCTAATATAGCATAGTAACTGTTATGAAGTGTCAACAAAGAGCTAAATACAAACTGCATGAAATAGGTTAGGACATTCTGTTCCCCCCCCCCTCCCCCCCAGTCTTTCATTATCCATCCTAATGTTGCTGAAAAGGGTTTGTTTGGGTAGATATACATTCTTATTAGTAAAGTCAGCCTTTACCAGTGCTATAAAATGAATTAAATGTACGTGAAAAGGGGCTATAGGGAGATGAGGGGCACTTTTCCCTGGTGGTCGTGAGGGACTCCGAGCAGGTGGTCCGGGGGCTGCTGTCTGCAATCAGTAGAGACATTACTAATGAAGTGTTTTTAAAGCAAAGTAGAGGGTGACTTTGTGTCAAAGAGATTGACAACAAAATGGCATGGATAAAAAGCAAGACCTCCAGTTGGCAAGCAAGATTTAGCCAGCAAAGGTTGTGTTTTTCTGCAGTGCGCAAGATACAAAACGGGAGTTTCAGAAGGGCTGACATTATCTTCGAGGTCTAGCTCAGGAGGCCACCATTTCGCTTCCAGAATAAGCGGTTATTGCCAAAGAGGATGACTTTATTTTTCAGCAGCATTCAGTATAAGACAATTGTGTCCATCCACTTGCTTACAATGCTCATGCAGGTTCTAATTGCAGAACCTGAGTTGTTCTCCAGTTTCTCTAGTGACACCACAATTTTAGTGTCATCGACGTAATATGTTAACCCGAAGCTGGATTTTTTAAGAAGTGAAGTCAGTGGCGTGACAGAGAGATTAAACAGTGTGGTGCTCAGTGCCGAGCCCTGAGGGACTCCACAGGGCAAGGAGAAAGGCCTGTATGTAAAGTTGCCCATCGCCACGCTTTGTTGTCTGTTGACTAAAAAGGATTGAAGGAGACCTTATACTCTATACGCTAACCCCAAACTCTGCATGCGTTCAACCAGGAGCTCCTGCCTGACCGTGTCAAACGCCATGGAGAGGTCCAGCAGAATCAGAGCTGCAAGAACTCTCCCCCCCCCCCCCTGCACTCACCCCCCCTCCACCACGCACCCAGCATTTCACGAATCTCTTCGGTGGCCACCACCAAGGCGTCCGTGCTGTGATTTTCCATAAACCAGTGTTGGGTATCATCCAGTAAACAATTTTCTTTAATGTACTCCAATAGCTGTTCGTTCATCACTTTCTCAATCAACTTAGCGGCAAAGGGAAGCCTGGATATGGGACGATAGTAGCTATTCAAACAAGAATCGGGACCAAACTGTCTTAAGGATGAAGGTTCTGTGGCACATATTGTTCCTGGATCTTGAAGAATCATAAAAAGGACAATTGACAATTAAGCAGTTCTAGCTAAAGCTTGTGTCCACTTTTTTACACAACTATAATCCTGTGTATACTCCACTGTTGAGCTATACATATTGCGGTTAATATTTGTTATTCTTAAGCGGATTACGCCATTATCACTTGCAGCCCCCTGAATCAAGCAGAAAAGATCTTGAGGGAATTATGAAACTGGATGCTTGCGCTGCTTTAGCAACACTCTCTTGCACGCATCTTGCATGTGAGGGCATATCTTGTGTGCAATTTACTACAGACAACTGCCCATATGGAAGGGAAGAAGAATTAATTGACAATAATGCCTCTTCACTGCAGTACGACTGCTGTGTGTTCATGAGTATAAACTAGGGGTGCGCAAAATGTGCGTAGTTTGCTCTACATATCGGTCATTTAAGGCTTTATCTTAGTGTGAAATATGTCCTCGCATCAATTTTTAAAGCACCAACACATTTCATGATAAAAACAAGCACAAAAACGACAATGAACGCAAAACAGCAGCTGCTCGCGTGCTGGTTGTTCATGTTATTCCTGGGCTTCTGTGCTATAATTTTGCCTCAAATTGTGGTGTAATTATGCAACATGGAATAATTTTGGGTATTTTGCGTAACAAGCACTATATGGAATTCCCCAAATTATGTGAATTAAGCCCTCGCAATTAAAATTTTACCCGAGCCTAGTATAATCCTTTTGGAGGTGGAGAAGGCTTAAGAAGAAGACCCACAGTTGCTTAAGGGCAGGTCTGAGGAGAACTTTACCCGGGTCACAGGGGCTGCCATTACACTAGTAGGGTATTTTATTATGATTATTATTTACAGTTTTCGTATTGCGATTAGACATGTTGTCTGATGGCTACTTCCGAGCAAATCTTAGTCTGAATGACAAGTACAGAAGAGTAATCAGTCGGATGACCTGATGGTTAGGCCACGTGGATACCCTGTATGGGAAGAATAAACCACTGATCTGTGATGCCAGAAGGTAAGAAGACATTCTCATAGTTCGCTTGAAATTCTTGACTCTTCCTCATCTTGTGTCCGAGTATCTTGTGAGAAAAGAGAGATGAAAGAAAGCTTCACAGTCAGGAATCTTTATAGAATGCTTTCCTGAAACGTATGGTGTTCTATTCACGCCTTTCCTTAATCTCAGACAGCTTGCTGAACTCAGAGGATGGTTAAGGTTAACTTGATATCCAAGGCTCAAACCCACACAAAATTATTGAGATTGTTTTTATCAATACAGAAACGTTGATAGTGTTTTTAGATTTGTATGCCTCAAAGCGCTAGAATTTACTTCAATGAAGGGGCAATATTGAGAGCTTGCATGAATGAAAAATGTATATTTTGTCCCAAAAGATCCATTATCCAAATATACAAACAAATATAAATGACCAACCAATCTTGTGACCTGTTGAGCACAGGAGATGTCAGCATTAAGCTTTAAACTCACTGAGGCATCTTACGGGCTGACACGTACAAGTTGTAAGGCACAGGCATTTTTTAGGTCTTGCCTGGCGTAGCTGCATGCATGCGCAGTCTCGCTGGCGAGATTTAGTGTTAACAGGTATTTTCTGTAAGGGGCATTAAGCCCCGCCCCTCTTTTCCATTGGCTGGCGTCACCGTTTATGCTGAACGGTGACCAGCCATTGGAAAAGAGGTGTCGGTGACGTATTTGCTTGGCTTTTCGAGCCGTCCCATTTGGACGGACTCGCTTGCTTTGCGTTGGTCGCAAAAGGTTTCTTATCTTTATGGGGCCAAACAAATGGCCCCATAAAGACAAGAAACCTTTTGGCAGGCGAGGTCGGCAGGAAAAGCCAGGCAAATACGTCATGGCGTCTTGGGTGGGGGAGATGCGCGGGGCAGGCGGGGGTTTGCTGGGGCCGGGAGTGCGGCACAAGGGGGGGGAAGAAGGGGAGGGAAAACTCCCTGCCGCCTGACTGGCGGCCAGATCCCCCACTCCCCAGGATCAAGCAAGCGCCCAAGCTCCTCACCTCTTTAGCGGCTGCCAGGAAGTGCGACAGTCCGTTCCCAGGCTCACCCCAGCTCCTGACTTGCAGTCACCTCCTAGGAGGGGGGCCTCGTGTCTGGCCCAGGATCCCTGCAGTGGCAGTCCGGGCCCGGCACACCGGCGCAGACCAGCGTGGGGAGGGGTGCGTATGATTGGGTCGCGCAACCCTTCTGCCACCGTCTGACTTGCCGTAGGGCCCACCACCACACCAGGCCGCCAGTCACAGGCCCAGTCCGCCAACCCAGTAGTTTGTGTGGGCTCCCTCTATGGTAAAGCGGCACAGAAACAGTAGGGGGAAGCAACATTCCTCTCCTTTTGTCGCCGCCCGATCGGCGTCCGAGCGTGTATCGACTGTCCGGCGCCGCACCTCCTCCAGTCAGGTCCGCCCAGGGCGTACGGCGGGTAGGATCTCTCTGGCGCTCCCAGCGCCTCACAATCAGGCGGGTGCTCTGCCGGTGCCAAGGAGGGGAGGCAGCACCACTAATTCAGCCGGGGCGGCGCCAGCAATTCTCCAGGATCCTCCTCTCTCCGGGGTGCACTAGGAGGAGTACCGGAGTTCAGAGCCTCTGAGCGGCCGGGAGATCACCAAGGCGGAGCCGCCATCTTGGGATCACCATGAGGCCGGAGATGCCGCAAGGGCCGCCCACGGCGTCAGGGTGTCACCCCCACCACTACAAAAGAAGGCTCAGAGATCAGGGAGAGGCAGGCAGGCGGCGTGTAAGGTGGGAACTCCCCGATGGCGATGTGCGGCACAAGGAGGGGGGGGGATCGTTTTGCTTGAGATCAGCACATGTCCTTCTCGGTGACGGTTCAAGGGAACAAGAAGATGAACGGTACGCATGCAGAGTGGCAATCCAGGTGCATAGACACAGCAAGCGGTAAAAGAGTGGGTGGGGCATTCACCACAAGCGCAGTACGGTATATCAAAGCAGAGCTATGGTGGAAGGGAAATAAAAGTTTGTATATATGTCACTCTCCCCAATAATAAAAAACATTAAAAAAAAATTCCATTCAGGAAACCCCCCACCCTGCGCAGCTCCCAGCAGACAGACCCAGGCGTGGGAGCGCTCCAAGGCCGCAGCTGCAGAGAGGACTGGCGCGCCCGTGGTGAAAGAGCCAGACTCCACACTACAAAGTGTGCAGGAGGCCTCCGCCTGTAAAATGCAGTACCCTGAAGGTCATGAGTTGAAACTCTACTCAGCCTTCCGTCCTTACGAGTGGTTTAAATTGGGTTACAGTTTCATTGTGTTATTCATAGTTCCTAAAACAGCTAAAGTGCGGCACGTAGCGCTAGGCAAAAAAAAGAATATTGTCAGTTAACCCATGAGTTGTCTTAGCATTCAAGCCGTGTTCCCGCAGAGCATGCTAACAGCAGTGATTATGCGGTTATTGGCGTGAGGTGGATTTCCAGCCACCTGCCAAGGATGGTTGCGCTTGGCGGTGTGAGGAGTTAAGAGAGTTATCACTATTTTCGGAGCTCCTCTTAATCGTGCAAAGTGCAGTCGGAGTTGTAATTGGGGCTTTCAGAAAGGCGTGATTTAAACGTTCATTCAACCTGCCTTAGTTATTACGTACGGCTGCAGGGGCGGGCTGTAGTTGATTTATAACCAGAGCACCTGAAATTATGTGGTATGGCTGAGTAAATTATGCGGTAAAAAGGCACATGATGCGGCTTAATGTGTAAGATTTTGTGATACTATTACTTTATTATTTTGTCCTTTACACACTTCTTAAGACTCGTCTGGGCATTGGTTGCACCTCATGAGTACCAGTTTAGAACCCAAATGCAGCAATAAGCAACAGAAATGTAACCAGTCAACCTTTGCAAAAGGCTTTCCATTGTGCGCAAAATGTGTCGCTTCGTTGTCATTAACTTTTGAACAATTTGCGCGAGAAAACATTTTTGTTTGTTGAAATCTACAGATTATGCATCAAATGATGAGATGTGTGGCAAATGTGTCAGATTTATAATTATTCGGAAAAGAGCAGTGGCCGCATCAATCACATAATTCCAGTGGCCCTGCTTATAACAGTGTGTTATGCTGTTGAGTGATTGTGCGGTTTTCCTACTGGAGAAATTACTGTCTGTGGTTCAAGAAAGCCCCCATCCGTTGATCCAAAAGCGCAAATGCGCACAGATGACGTCTCATTTTTGTTGTGCGCTGGTATTAGAGCGTGCCGTTTGCTAGCTGACATCAACCTCAGTAATAACTTCTGACGTGAATCTGTTCCATGCACTTGTTTATGAGAGGGAATAGGTGTGGACAAGTTATTAGAGCTACATTTCCTTATTAAACAAGCATTTGCAATGCAATAGGTCTTGCATTTATGCGAGTGTAAGCTATTGGCATTGTAAATGACGATGCCTTTTATTTATCTTTTAAAAACGAAAACACAAATAAAAGGCATTGTTATTTGCAATGTGAATAGCTCAAACTTGCGTAAATGCGAGACCTATTGCACTGTAAATGTTTGTTTTTTAAAGTAGGCAGTCTAGGTTTTAGTAGCTCAGAATGTGGATAAAATTGGCAAAAAAATTATGACAGGCAGTTTTTACAAAGTCGTTTTTTGATGAGTCCAAGATGTGATAAAGCTTGAAAGCAACATTAGTTCAGCTAAATCTTTAAAACTTTGTAAGGGTGCAATCATTCCACGGATATCAGGAACACGTGATTTAACTTGGTTCATCTACTATTAGTGCACTGGTTGACTGTCTTTACACGGCTTCAATTATTTTCAGATGCAATGAACTGATTTAAAGTGCTTTTTAAAAACGAAAAGTCAGCCTCCAGGAAAGATTACATTAACATCCACTTTCCCTAATATCCCACTTGTGCTGTCAAGTCAAAGTCAAGTGTTGCTTATGCTGGGGAGGTGATTTGTTGCTGGTCTGCTCTCGAAACCAAATGCCACGAGGTGAAGCATACAGTACCTCAGCTGTCAGCAGCATGTTATTGACTAACTCCATGTAGGCTTTCATCTCCGCTCTCTGGGCTTCATCGAGGCCATCGCTCAGTGAGTGGCCCTAAGGAGAAAGAAGAGCACGAATTAAAGAAATGAAAACACACAAGAGATTAAACATCCAGGGTAAGCCATTTTCGGAGCTTCTTCACATTCTGATTATTTTAAACTTGTCAAAATACAAGCAAAACAGTTTCCTGGAGAGAAGGAAGCAATAGGTCAGCTTTCAGGACACCGGATGCAGGCGAGTTAGGAGCCCTTTGTCCACTATACTGCTATTGCCAAGGCTGCTTGTGGGAAGGTACGATTTTGTTTGTAATAAAAAAAACTGTATTTCTGGAACCACTTGACGTTAGTACTTTGTGCCTATGCTTTGTGGGAATGAGATAAGACATTTTATTCCGCCAATTGCTGCCGGCGACACCACAAACTACAGAGCAGTACCACTATCGAATGGGTTGCGTTCCCACCATTTTATGGTTGAGTGCGCTTGCACTTATTAGATTCTGGGTACAAGAGCAACTGGATTCGGTCTTTCTGGGAACAGAAAAAAATACACAGATCGGTCGTCCAGGATAGATAGTTCTTTGAAGAGAAATTCTTAACACAGTGGACCTCAACCACAGACAACATCCCAATAGTGTCCTGCCCGAGGTACCAGCAAAGACACTGGCTGTGTCTACATACAGCCAGACTGAAAGGCATTTGTCAAAGCTCTCCCCAAAGGGATGACTGTTAAATCAACAACTGGTAACAGAGCAGACTGGCCTTAGGACAACGCGCACAAGACATTCTGTTCCCTTTCTAATTCCGGATATTAACTGTACCTCACCCTATACCAATACCAGGTAATGGAAATCTATTTCATGTCAGCAACATACATGGCTCAGCAGATAAAACTATTTTCAACCTCTGTCCCTAGAAATTAATTACTAAAACTCAGTTCATTCTACATCTTGAACTTATATTGAATAATTTATTTCTGGTGTTTTAATCCCGTGGATATTAAACCACTGCTTATGTGGTGCAAAGTAAAACAAATTTATTACGCTTTGCCAACTTTTTAGGTCTTGCCTAAAGCGTGGATGCGCTGTTGCTGCGAGGGGTACTGTATACAATAAAGGGCTTTGAACCCGCCCATTACTGACTATTCGTGGGCTTCATTGCTTCTCATATATGTTGTCTTCCAATTGGGCAGCAGGAGTCAACTTTACTTCCTCCTCTTGCAGCTGGAGCAGGGACAAAGTACTGATGGCTTCATTCTTCTGCTGCTGGACATGCGATTGAGGTACTATTTTTTAACTATTCTTCTTCCCCTGACTCAATCATAGCGCAAGCAGTGGAAGGCCCATCAGCACTGCCGTTCTTGTTTCTTCTTCTCCTGCCGCTCCCCCTCACCCATCCGTGTTCCATATTCCCCTACCAACGCCCGGTCCGTGTTGCTTGTTCCTCTTTCACCCACCTCGCTGTGTTGCGTTTACCCTGCCAACCCTCCTGCGTGTTGTTTATTTCCCTTCCACCTACTCATTGTCCTGCCTACTTATCCCCTCCCCCCCAACTAACATGATGAAAACGATGATTTCTGTCCCGTTGCCATGTCTGTGATGCAATGGCTGCTTCATTTAACCCTATTGCTCCAGTTGCAAAAACAACTGAAGTCATCATCAAGTCACCCCATTACCTTCCAAACTTGCAGCTCTTGAACGCAGCACTGACTGTAGCAGTGCACAGAAGACTGGCCAGATGATGTGGCTCAGCATTTTGAAATCAACTGAAGTGGATGACTTTCTTTTCCCGGTGCAGTGACACAGAATCATTTACTCTCCACTGGTAGTCTTGCGGGCTTGCGTCAAAAGGACGCACAAAAGCCTACCCGTCTCTCCGTACTGGTTTCTTTGTTGGCACTGGCCGGCTATGGGGCACGATTAACTCAGTCAAGGAAGATACCATGTTACGTACAGCAGGAGCTGTTTGATGCCACCTTTACTCACCCACCAATGGTTCAGGTTATTGCAAGAGGTTGTTCTTTTTTTTAAGTTACCAGATTTGTTTTTAAATGTAATTCATGTTTCTTGCTTATGATGTTTTGCTTATACCCCATCATGTTGCTTAATCCCCTCCCCCCGCTTTGAAAATAGCTCTATAACAAGGCTACATAGGGCTTTATTATTGTCAATTTGTTTTTTTTTCTTATGAGGGCCTTAGGCTTTCAGGCGTGGATTAATGTTCCCTATTTAGCAGTGGTCTTCAAAACTTTGTTATGCCAAGCCCCCCTGTGCCTAATATTTAGGAGGAGGGCCCTCCATACTGTCTAAGGAGGTGGATCAAGCCGATGGTTAGGTTTACTAAATCATCAGCGTTGAGAAATGCACTGGGGGACAAGCCCCAACCAGGGCGCCTCATCAAAAAGGCATGCAGAATTCCTCTGCAAAGTGCTATCTTCACCCTTCTGTACAAAGTCCTGTACTTAACAGTGTAAATTTCCACCCAAATTCAAAGTGCAAAGCTCTCACCTAGAAACCTCTACAGACGTAAAGCCACATCCAGACACACTGTGATCTAACTCACGTCCTCTGCTGTTTACCACGCAGACTACAACTGCTAAGACCTAGATAGGTCCACTTCTACAAAGCACAATTCAAACATCTTTATTACCTTATCCAGAACCCTTTTTTAAAATCCCATCCAAATCGCTCGTTAAAAGTCCCATATAAAAACCCTACATTGCTGGTGAATAAAACAACGCAGCAGAGAGCCCCTTTTGTGTTCACAGGTTAGCCCCAGGCTTAATACCACACAGCAGTGGCTGGCCTCTAAACACAAACATTTCCTCTCCTCCCCAACTCACCCACAGCTCAGCTCTACCACGCTGGTGCCAAATCATTGGTGGGGAGAATGAATTGTTGGTGTATGAAAGCAGAGGGTGATAGGGAGATGGGAGTGGATGAACTGGGATTTAAGTGGCATTAAAAAGTGCCTCCAGCATACAACATGGATTATTAAAAGTAGGTTAACTAGGAGTGAAGTGAGAGGGGTGCAGCTACTGGTTGCATGACCTCATCACAGACAGCTTCTTGTGAAGGTTAGCACCCTAGGTCCAGTTTGCCCATGCCAGAGGCGGGCTCTGCTAGTCAGGCTCTTTCTGATCTGTTGTGTCTCCGATTTTTTAAACACAAGTTCAGCTTCACATGCCTGTACCCCTTTAAAAATACACACCCAGTCCTGGAAAGCTTAATATATATATGCCCCCTTGAAATTCCCACCCAGCTCCTGTTACAAAGTGTTATCCAGTCTCCTGCTCTAAAGCCATAGCTAGTGCCCCCTTATTAAAAGCCATAAATGCTAAGTTTTCCAGGTCCATGCAAAACTAGCAGGCTCCAGTCTAGATTTTCAATCTGCATCCACAGACTTGTAGAACTGGTTTTATAGTAAGCCAAAAAAGAGTACAATCACAGAATGCAAAGAAAAAATACAGGGCACTTACTGGTGTGTAGTAGGTGCAGTGACACTGGAGCCCAGAGGCCTCAGGGGACAATTAAACTCTTTAATACTGTAGTTTTACAAACACAGCAGCCGAAGTGCTGAAGAGATTATTTTCTCTGCTTGCCTAAGGGCCCCTAGAGGCTTGGCTATGCCACTGACCAGTTATCAGGCATAGAGTTGGGAAACTTTACAAGGCTGCAAAGCACCCTCCAGATTACCCAGTAAAACACTACATGTACCCCACTTCAAAGAATAATTACCCATCAATCAACATCCAGAGCTGCTACCCTTCCCCACCCCCTTTCAGTCCATACAGACTGCAGCTGTATATGCAAGTTATACAAATCCGACTGAAAACTCTGCGGACAGCTACAAAAGTATTGGAAAGAGCTTTCAGAGAACCATCACTCAGCACCCCTGCTCACCTTCTCTTCCTCGCTGAGTTTGTTGATTTTTTTTTTACAATGAGCAAGCAAGCCAAATGGAGTAGAAGCTCCACTTCTTTTAAAAAATAACTCAAAAAATCCACAACTATATGAATAGGATACAAAATACATTGATGAAACCTGCACATACATTTCAATGTTGTGGGGCTCAAATCAAATTACACTGGGAGCATGGACTCGTGCCCCCCTTCGAATTACTCGACGCCCCCCCCCCCCAAGACAGGTGGGCCCCCCAGTTTGAAGACCTCTGCTGTATAGCTTCTTTACACTACCATTGCTACCAGTAAGCTGAACTGCAATTCTGTTTTTTTAAACATTGTCGTCCCTGGAATAATGCATGGTCATTCAGGTTCCACTTTTTTCAGCCCCATCAGCATTTTGTACATTAACACAAAATGGCTAACAGACATTGACAAAGCAAATAGCTCTCGCGTAGTGCACTCACAACTCTGGAATGTTATTTCATTCTCCTCAGGACTCAGAATATTTTCAGATCAGTGAAATAAGTATAGCAAATCCAGGCTGCACAATAAGATTTGCTATTACATTAAAATAACTTGCTGAAAATGAGTTTATTTCAATGTGAAAGGTGAGGAAAAAAAAGGAAGAAGCAAAATCAGGTTGCTCTTTCCCTTGCACCAAAGCAGCAAATCTAGCACAAAATCAGTTTGCAAAATTTTTGAAAAGAGGCTATCCTGGACCAACACGTAACCCTTTATATGCAATCGATGCGCTACATAATTATTACAAAGGTTTCACAGTCCACGGCCTAATTTTACTACCACCCCATGTCCTCTAATTCACACTGGCCACCCCACTACCACTTACCACCTGGTAAGAGCAGGTGATGGGAAAGATCCCTGGCCAGGCCATTGCCTTCTTACAGGATCCAGAGTTAAAACAGTCAGATATCTCCAGTCACAATTGCTTCAGCTGCATCTTTTTGGGACCAGGTTTTTACTATTGCACAGTGAAGAACAAACACATGTGCTCAATAAAAGAAACCTTTTATTGGTATCCTCAATAAATTCTTAAAAGCCTGCCATCAATTCGGTAATTACGAAACATACAAGCAACCGAAATACATATGCAACATTGGCACAGCACCTTTAAAGTGAAAACTTTTCAATAAACAGTGTGTTCTTAGACATTTCCATGACTGCCAATGATATCGTCTCCCATCACTCGGTCTCCCAGTGAGGAGCTGATATCACACGATGGCAGGTAAAACAAGCTGAAAACCACTGTAAAAAGTGGTTTTCCAAGTCTTTGAACTGTTTGTGTCATTTAAGGGGTGTGAAAAGGCGTGGACAGCGGCACCTGCCTCAGCAAGCTTTATTTAATTTTTGGAAGGAGGGGGCTTGGGGTGGGGCTCAAATGTGCCCCCTTAGGTACTCCTTGGCACGAGGCCCCACCCCTTCAAGGTCCCACCCCTTCAAGGCCTCACCCCCTCTTCACATGGTGAGATTGTTCTTCAAGGTGGCAGGTATTCATTTCATGCTGCTCTGAGAGATCCGCACATTCGACAACTAAGTGTTCTTTTAGTTTGTGATCTCAAACCTAAACATTGTTGTACGTTTCACGAGTTACAACAGACCTAAGCTGTGTCCTACAAGCCATCAACATGATTTTGTATAGTTTATTCATTAAATAATCGTGGCATATAAAAAAATTGCTGCATGTCAATTACTTGGTATGAATGCTAGTAAATAAAATATACACAAAAAAGATATCATGTGGAGTAGAGATATTCTGGAAACCCCGCATCGACTTACTTTTCTTTTGTTTTAAATAGGGCGTACTTGAGAAAAAGGTATCTGAGGGTGTTACATTAAAACAAGGACACATTCTTTTTTTTTTACGGGGGTTAAATGCTTTGCCGAGAATCACAGAATGTTGATTGAGCCGACACCGGTACACGATTCCCAGTTTCCCAGGTCCAAAGTCAGCAGCTCTGGCCACATCCTTCATGCCACACCCTCTCCTCACATTCATATGCATTCCAAGAACATTAAAAAGTTATTAATCAAATGGGAATACACACTTGAGTGTGTTTGAGCTCGATTCGGTTGTATATAAGAGGAGATGGGAAGATTTAGTGATGGTTACGCTTGTCGAGAAGGTTTAAAATAAACAGAATATGAAGCACATGTGTGGGTAAATGCAGTAGTGCCTGTCTGGGTGTAACATGAAGCGCATGTGTGTAAAGGCGGCACAGCGTGCCAGAGTACCACACAAACTGACAGTGTAAGTGTGCGTGTGTGTATAAAGATGGGCGAGACCGCTAGGGTACCACATGAAGTGGCAATGCTGTCATCGAACATGGTAAGATTATGCAGATATACCGAACCAGGGACAGCACAGAGAGAGGGTGGAAGGTGGTGGTGAAGAGAAGAGATGGACTGCAGACGCATGCCCTTTCAAAGGTGCATGCGTGAAAGTAATTTAAAAAAAAAAAACCTGCAGGAGCCTGTGGCCAGTGGAAGGATACTGGCCAATGAAAGCAGTACTTGGTCCAAGCTCCACGTGATGGACGAAGACGCAAAGCCCAGGAGGAAGCTGGAGGCAAGGAGGAGCGCTGACCAATAGGAAGCATGGAACCCAGAGTGACATGGGAGCCAACAGATAGTAATTAAGGAAAGTAATGGGCCCCTTCTAAGATTTCTTTTTTCGTTGCAATAGATTTTACAAGCACAGCACAAGCACTGTGCAGGTGAAACATAAAAACAGACGGTTTGGTTTGCAGGGGGAGAGAGAGCTGAGAAACAGGTTGTGTGCTGTTACCTTCTCCACCCCCTCTTTGCTTACTCCATGAACCAGTTCTGATCATAGATTGCCAGAAAAAGAATACAAGTAACTACTGTTTTATAAGATAAGGTGGACCACAAGGTAAGAGAGTGAGAAAAAAGATTTTGTTCACTTTACTACTCTGCAGTTTTGCAAAGCGAAACTGGAAAAGCATACAAAAGGGTTACATACAAATCAAAAAGAAGCAAAGCTTGCCTCCAATAGCTGAAAAGGAGCAATTTATTTTGCTGGCATTAAAGAACCGAGGGACTGAAAGAAAACTATTCAAAGGGAGAGTGGAATCCTGACAACAGATTGTATAGTGAGTGATGCACAGGGCCTTAAATGTAGCTCCTTTATTCACTGGCAACACGTGAAGAGCCCTAAGGGAGAACGGTGATGTGGTTTGCTCTTTCGACTCTGGTGAGCAGGCAGGAGACTGCTTTTTAGACCCTCTGAAGACTACTTAGGTGCACAGTTGGGAAGACCAATTAAATACCATAATAGCAGTCCAGACGACTGCAACCTAATGCATTTACAATGGCCTCTCAAATCAAATGTAGAAAACTTCCGTGATATTGAAACAGACAGTAGGATTGTTGGGTCAGGAGCAATGTTCCCTCTAATTTATTTCCTCTCTGTGCGTAGCAGTGTAAGATCTTTGTGCTTTGCAGACCAGTCTATGTGAATCAAGGAAATGATCATGCATGTGAGTGTTGCAATCAGTTATATAAATCTGTGGCAATCACCAATCGAAACTTTTATTTACAAAAACAGCAAAAACAGGTGCATTTCACATATACAGCTACCTTTAATAGGGATTTGTGACAGTTGTGCAATGTAGATACAGTCCAATATGATATGAATTGTTTACTCTAATGGCACCTACACTTCAGGTTTAAAAAAAGGTCAGGACTCAGAAGGTTGTACCATCAAAGTATTTCACTGAAGTTAAACTAATGTCCTGGTGACAATAACCTGTAAGGGTTAGCGCTGGTTAGTGCAGCCTTTATGGCCTCGGAAGAGGGGATCTGGGAGGTGGTATTCGCTTCTTCAGTATGCAATACGAAAACATACCTCAAAGCGATCCCAATGGTGAACAAGTCATAAGGCACTAACAATGGGGGCGGGCGGGCAGGTCATCTTACCTGGATAACTGTTCGCCTCTTTCCCGTGGAGTTGTGGATCATCAATGTGATCATGGCCAAGTAGGTGTACGGATCTTGGCATGGCATCCGTTTTGTTTCTTCCACTGAATTTCTGCTCCTGGCCTTGCTCCCCACAAGTCTTGGTCCCCCTTTCATACATGAGCCCCCTTTTCTCAGGCTCTGGCCCATCATGGAATCGAGGACCTCCACAGGTGCCAGGTCAGTTGATCTTGATTCCGCAATATCTACTTTCTTATTAAATGTGTCAACCAACACCATCAGTGTCCCCACACTCCTGAAATGACACGATAAAACACTCTCCTCAGTGGTGTTGCTATGTGCTGATCCACACTGGTGAGTCCCAAATAGGGCAAAATGGGATTACTTAGGCTGTCAAAGTAGAGTTTAAACAGGTACTGGTATCCCACTGTAACATTATGGAGTGTTTTTTTATGGAATCATTGAAGCTAAAAATTGGGTGTTCCGAATTCACAATATGCATATGACACAGCCTCTACTGGTGACTTCATTGTAAGGTGGAAGTCTGCAAGAAGATGGGTAGGGTTAAAATGGGGAATGCAGTGCTTAGGTAGTTACGAGAAGTGTGTCATTTTATACCCACACATTACAAAGGATACATGTGTTGTGCTCCAGTACTTGCCCTCTTAATAAGGTTGGTTGGTAAATACGAATAGAAGGAAACTAGGATGCTAGCACCCAACTACAGAAAATACAGTGTTAATTATGTCACTCTTTACTCATTATGCTGTATCACATAAACATGATTTAGTGAAGTACTTGTTACACACCCACACCTACCTACCTACCTAATGGAAAGTAGAGGATGTAAGAAAATGTCATTAATATGAACCGCCCAAGTCATTGTATGTTAAGCGTGACACAGTGAGCCGGCATTCTCTACGCTCTGATTTTGTTTTATATGCTCAGATTTCTGCACCTACGCAAGCTCAGGTTTTAGGTGGTTGATTATAATGGACAACAATGGAGAGCTCTGGAGTGGAGGCTGATGGAGGTGTGAGATTCGCACAATGCCTGTCAATAGTTCCAGAAGTTGTAAAGAATACTGTGCATCCAATTGTTGGTCCCTCTGCAGAACACACAGAGCAATGGTACCATTGTAACCGTGATTATATGCAAAACGTGTGTGATGGGGATACAAAACACCATAAACAGCAAATAGGGTGAAAGTAAATGATAATTCATTTCTGACAGGTAAGGCGGTGATTGCACTACACCTTTAACAAACTCCAGTAACAGTTACACTTCTGTTTGCCATGCCTCTTTCAGAGACTCCCTAGTTCTTACATCCCACTTAAAGCCATGGTGACGAGTATGATTTTACACTTTCGACATCAAGACTGGTGAGCTGACACTGTGTGCCATGGCAGTGGGGGAGAGGGGCACAAATTAACTAGTGTCTGCAGCCCCAGCAAAGTGGGGAGTGAGTAGAGATGGGCAGGCCAACAAATTTACAGAGAGAGCTGAGCCAAGTGCTGACTCTTGTTCTAACATCCCGTTCACAAGCCAAGCTCTGAGAAATATATGACATCTAAATCTTACAACATACATCACGTTAAAATTTGATAAGTTGTCTTCAAGATAGTGTAGATTTTAAACACCCAGAACCATTCAACTTGGCACATGAGTTTATTTGAAAAGTATTTATAAAACGTTGGAATTGTTTTACATAAACTGAGAAACATTCCTGCCCCGCACTTGGGGGACAATGCTTTAAATGGACAAAGAGGCACATCAGTGGTCATGCATGCAGAATACATGACCTAGATTCTTATTATAAAAGGAGCAACTTTAGAAGCTATTTAATCAAACATGAGATACGTTTTTGGTGCAGAGTACATCCTGAACTCAAGTATTTGAAGGTCTCATATGTTTTTTTTCATCGGTACATTGAGCTACTCTCATAGGTTATAACGAACAAAAAGGACGCTCAGTAAAATAATGTATTTGCCTAGCATCACACTATTTGACCTAGAAGGGACTTACTAGTTTTGCGCTATACAATTCAACCACTAGATTGGTATTTATGACATCAACGGTTAATGCTTCGTGCTTTCTTAAAGGATGTGAATAGATTTTGGTGACAGCCAGAATCCTCATTTCAATTTGCGCAATTTTACACAGCACAAACACTGGTCAGTTTTATTTTACAACGGAGTCCAACTATTATGTATTCTGTGTGTCACTGCCAACAATACATCCGTTCGTGAACGCTGCAGCTGCTGAATCCCGGCAGGACCCCCACCCGGCACTAATGGAGCAAGCAGCAGAGTTTTGTCATCTGTAGCAAAACACGTGGAGACAAGAGGAAGACACTGCCTTTCACACGCATTCTGATCTCCCACCCGGCCTTGTGAACTCGCTGCAAATGCACATCAGCTCCAAGCAAGTCACCGTTTTTCGCTCTGCTCACAAATGGCCTCCTCGTCTCACAAGGAGCAATGAAGTGCGTGCTTTGTGAGAGTATGTGCGCGCTTTGCGAGAGTATGTGCGCGCTTTGCGAGAGTATGTGCGCGCTTTGCGAGAGTATGTGCGCGCTTTGTGAGAGTATGTGCGCGCTTTGTGAGAGTATGTGCGCGCTTTGTGAGAGTATGTGCGCGCTTTGCGAGAGTATGTGCGCGCTTTGTGAGGTTATGTGCGCGCTTTGTGAGGTTATGTGCACGCTTTGTGAGGTTATGTGCGCGCTTTGCGAGAGTATGTGCACGCTTTGTGAGGGTATGTGCGCGCTTTGTGAGGGTATGTGCGCGCTTTGTGAGGTTATGTGCGCGCTTTGTGAGGTTATGTGCGCGCTTTGTGAGGTTATGTGCGCGCTTTGTGAGGGTATGTGCGCGCTTTGTGAGGGTATGTGCGCGCTTTGTGAGGGTATGTGCGCGCTTTGTGAGGGTATGTGCGCGCTTTGTGAGGGTATGTGCGTGCTTTGAGAGAGTATGTGCCCGCTCTGTTAGGGTATGTGCGTGCTTTGAGAGAGTATGTGCGCGCTTTGTGAGAGTATGTGCGCGCTTTGTGAGAGTATGTGCGCGCTTTGCGAGAGTATGTGCGCGCTTTGCGAGAGTATGTGCGTGCTTTGCGAGAGTATGTGCGAGCCCGCGCATGCTACAGGGACCAACGATCAGGAGTAGTAGGTTCCCTAAAGGTGTATCTGACAGTATCGAAGGCAAAAGCCATCAGTGCTGCATTGTAGAATGCTGATTTGAGAGAAAGTGTATTACTTGAAGATAAACTCCCATACAGCAACAATTGCTTTCTTTACTCTTGACAGGAGATGCTCACTGTATTCGTCTCTCTATTCCTTTCTCTTTCAAATTTAGTGGCAAAACTTTTGTGGCAAATAGCACCATCAGGTCAACCATGTGACTTTCTGGGTTTGCACACATTCTACTGTGTGGCTGGTGTGTTAGGAGAACTGCAGCCATTCTGACGACCTCACAGTCCCCTTCCTTCCACCCCCTATGCTATACATGAAAGATTGTCCCTAACGCAGCTCCCCACACCGACACAAAACTGTGCACTCCACACCAACAAGACAGCACTTCCCGATCTGTGATCAAGGAGATTAATTCCAGCCTATTTATGTCTGAGTCCCAAATTTAACAGTGTATTTCTTTTAGCAACTCTCCCTTTGAGGTAATAAGGTTTTGCTGCCATCTTTGATAAGCTAATGTTTGTCACCCATTTCGAAAGGACGCAAAGTAGAGGGTTGTGCAGTATTTTCGTATATAGCCTAGAGCGGTCAAGTTACCTGCAAACACCATGCACCTGCAAATTTCGTTTTTCAGTTGTAGTTTCCCTTGAAGAACAAGACAATTAGGGCCATATGTACGAAGGCATTTTGCATTTCCTCATGGTGCGATTCGCAATTTCAGGCCTTTAGGAAATGCAAAATGCAGTTTCAAATGCATGAAAGGCATTTTCGGCAGCGCACAATGCAATTTCTATCCAGCAGAAACAGCAGTTTAAAAATGGCAAATAGGGATTTCCAAATAGCGATTCGCTAATACCGTGTACAATGGATTTCCGAATTGCAAATAGTTGCAAAACGGCCACTTAAAAATTCAATTACCATCAATCTATATCAGGTGGTAACCAGGTGCAAACTATAAAAAGGCACCCAAAATGCATCTGGCTCTTTTAGAATAGCTGCTCTGTACGTCTTGGGGAAGAGGATGAACATTTTGGAAGGCAGGCAGAGAAGGAGGAGACAGGAGAGGGTATTTAGGGGGAGGGTCATTTAAACAGACAGAGGTGAACATATATGAGAAGTACAGACTCAGAAGTGAGGTAATCCTGGAATTAATTGTCTAGTTACAACCTCAGCTTCAAACCCCAACACTCAGAAGCAAAGCAATTCAATCACATGTGCAGGTATTGTGTTGTCTAAACCTTCTAGCTTCTGAGAGTTACCAGAAGGTCTAGTGGCAAGAGGGGTGACACAAAGTGCATTTTCCAGGTTCCTTCACAGGTTTCTGGACATCATGGTTGGTAGAGTTAATCAATACATATCTTTTACAAATACCCACAATATTTGCAACAGACCAGATTAGTATTTTAGCGGGTAGCACAGTTCCCCCAGTGTTATTGGCTGTATTGATGGCACACATATTGCCACATGTCCCCCCTCAGCAAATGAATTGATCTACAGAAATAGGAAAAGCTCACACTTACTCAATGTACAGGTAGTGTGTGATTTCTCATGCTTCACAACAGATCTTGTGGCCAAATTCCCAGGCAGCACCCATGACTCCTTCATGTTCCGTCACCGAGGAATACATAACAGACTGTCTCAGGCTGAATTTGGCAATGGCTTTTTACTTGTAAGAGAATTGCTGGCTCAATGCATACAGTGCCCAGAACTGTTTGTGTAATGTGACCTAATGGTTTATCCTTCTCATGCTCTTTAAGAAGACAGTACATATGTCTTGCATCCCTAGATACTCACACCATACTTGGCTCCAAGAACCAGAAGTGAAAGGCAGTACAACAGGGTACCTAAGACAACAAGGTCCATCACAGAACGGACCTTTGGGATACTGAAGTCCAGGCTCCGCTGACTCCACAAAACTGGCGGACCGCTACTTTACACACCTTCGACGTGCTGTTGATCATCGCCACCTGTACCATTCTACACAGTACCGCCATGAGGAAGGGTCTGCACAACATCACCAGAGAGTTTGATTCGGACTCAGGTGAGGAATTACCATCACTACAGGTGCAGCAGGACAAGACATGTGTAGCATAAGGTCGTGCACGAAGCACAGAGATTACCAACAACTATTTTTGAGGTAAGAACGATTACAACATCTAAGAAATGTACATCACAAATAATGGTAACGGACAGTGCATAACCGAAAGATCATCTTTTGTTCAGGCTGTGACAATATTGTTTCTCTATCAAATCAACTGTATCCATTGTGGATGTTACATTGTTTCAACAAAGCAACAAAGTATGTAATAACAAACAAAACAAAGGATTAGTTCCCTTTTCACCAACACCGGCCTGTGGAAGAGGGGACATGTCAGATCCAGATGTGTTTCTGCGTGTACTCCTGGTACAGCATTCCTCCTTGCATAGATGTGGAACTGATGCTAAAGCAGTCTTCACTCTTAGGTGATGTCAGAATGTTGGGGACCGATAGTTGTGTCTCTGTATGTTTTCAAGGGCTGTGATCACATTACTACCCACGTGCAACGTTCTGACAGCAGTGTCCCATGTCATTTTGTAGGTTGATAGGTCTCCTTGCAAGAGTGGTCATGGCTACTGCCAATCAATTAACTGAATTTGAAGGCATCAAAGTGGCATCAAAACATCGATTTTGCCGTTTCTGCATTTGCAACAATTCAAACCAAAAATTTACATACAAATACCATGTGATTACTTTGAAGTCCTTCACCAATTGCAACTCTAGCAACGTCATCTACGGTATTGTGTGTCCTTGTGACCTCATATATGTAGGGCAAACGCAACAGAAAGTGAAGGCCCAGATCCTGCAACATTGCAGTCAAATTAGATGTGGGGTCCAAGGTGCTCCTTTAGTCGAACATTTCAGAACTGCAGATCACAGCCCAGATAAGCTACATTGGGTCGTTCTGGAAAAAAAGCTTCCCTTGGCGCAAGGGGAGGGAACATTGGAACGATCCTGGATACAAGGGAATGAAAAAGGATGTCCCTTCTGGACTTCATCCAGAATGGTTTGAACGAGTCGGAGGTTAGTCATGCTCCACTAGCATGTCTCACACGAGAGTGCCGCATAGACTACTGAGCACTGATGTCTATACAGGAGTCTAATGTTTACAATACCGGCACATCATGCACATTTGATAAACTGTCTCGCTACAACACATGTGGTATGACAAATTTATTTGCTTATGGCTGAATGCAAATACCCCATGCTCTGTGAACCTTTATCATTCTCCCCTCCCAAACTGTGTCCTTTATTTGTTAACACATTGTACCGTCTAATCATGAACATGTGGCCACATACTATTCAATGCTTGAATGTGCTGTACACATAACATACTATAAGTTTCCCCATGCCCAGTATGGTGAACTTTGTTAGCTCATAAACATTATGAAACCGATTAGATAACAGAATTGTGTAATGTTCCCAGGCCAAACACCAACATCACATTTCAAAACCTATGTGAACTTGTTCTCCCGTTTTTTGATCTAGGTACGACACTTGTGTCTGACATTTTGGTTGGGACATATGCCCATTCATTAACGCTGTTAATATGCCTGATGAGTAATATGGTGGGGGTCTTCCTCACAACTATGTATATGAATCATTTCAACAACGTTAACCACGTTACAGACAGGGCACTAGAATTTTGAATATGAACTATGTGACAGTGGGCCGTGACCACATACTAATGCAATGTTAAGCCTGCGCATTGGTGGCCAAAAATCACATTCTGTGTCAGTGTTTGGGCGCACATTTGTTCGTACAGGAATAAGATTGCTGGTTATTTGTGAATCTTTGCCCCCCTTTTTTCGCATCCCTGAGATATGCACAATTAATGCCATATATCTTCCCCCGCAGGCATGATTTTATTAATTACCTCCCAGTTAGAACGAGATTTTAGCAGCCCCCCACTGGGCGCACCTTTCATAGTCTGTCTTCCCTTTCTCCTATATTTTCCAACATGACAGTGAGCGTCTGCAACTTGACACGTACGCTTGTGTAATTGACCGGTTCACACCGACCTATTTGAGTAGCGGAATTCAGTCCTCCCTTCTCCTTCCAAGGAACGAGACGGTCGCTGAGCAAGCGGTAAGCTTTCACCACGCGAGTTCGATTTCTGAGATGCGCCCTGCGATTTTCAGCCCCAAATCTAACACATAGTGAACAGCGCGGTTAGAATTGGATGCGCGTCTATTTGAGAGTCTATTATTATTATTGTTTTTAACAGCAGGATCTGGTTCGCGGAGAGCTTTTACAGCTCGTATTTGACATGCGATCAGTCATTTTAAACCCATTTTCACTTGACTTTAACACATAGCCTACTTTAGCGAACTAACACGGACACACGCGGTGTGGTCAGTTATTTTGTGTTATTGCTCCTGACTAGCAGAATCAGCTTCTCGGTTTCCTTTTCGAAGACCACGACGCTTCCTGTACATTGATTAGCCACGCTGAGCACGCCTAGCTTCTCGCTCGCGCACTGTTTCTACCCCTGTTTGGAGTTGGTGGTACCAACTGGAACCCTTTACCCTTTTTTCCCAATAGAAAGACGAATTAGCACAGAGCATTCATTGCACAACGTATTGTATCCATGAGACTCGAATCATTAGGACCAGCAGATTTATCCAGTATGGCCTTTTTCCACTCCTCCATGAATCAGTATCCTCCCAAGTAAGTGCATTGATCAGGCCCACCAAATATAATTGACTACTTAAGTAGACTTTTCTCCACATTCTGAACCTGCACATTATTTTTGCAGGTGATTGCTCTTGCTCGCCAATTTGGAGCCTATGCGCCCACATCTTCCCCTTCAGGCTCAATACATGAGCCACTTATGGTAAATTTTGGGGCCTAGGCCCTCTACTCAGTTTCTATTCACTCCCTCTTTAGGAACTGCCAGTTTTTAAATCTTTCATATTCTATCTCCAGGTAACCCACCCCCCTCCTACACTCTTGTCCTGAGGAAGACCCCGGCGTAAGGGACACAATAATCTACTACTCTTCAGGGGTCGAAACGTCGACATCAACCACATTAGCCAGTTTGATCAACAGCGATTTATCACTGTGATTCTGTTTGAAACTATGGCTATGTAACGTTTGGATATGTTTTGAAGAATTTGGCTATTAATATGAGTGCTCTTGTCTTGTAATTATCTGACCTAGTGAATCGCACGTTATTTCACTCACTCCCTCATCCTCACATTATTCACTATATCCCCACCCTCCTTTCCCTGGAGCACTGCTTTAAACTGTGTTAACAAATGTTATGAACTACTGTTGTGTTCAGTGTGATTAAACAACACTGTCCAGTAAGCATATCACAGTTCTTTCATTCTTCTTTTCAAAATTTGTGTAACTTCTTTTTTATGCATTAATCTGTTTACTGGGACCACTGTTCAAATGTACTGTTTCTGCATTTGCTGCATTGACGATGACATGCTTTGTAGATGCCTATTAACAGTCTTGATTTGCAGGCGCTGTACTGAGATGATGGATTTCTCCAGGCCACCAAACACAGGAGAACGGTCTGCCATGTCTTCTGGCAAATTGTCATTGAGGACTGTTGCCGACTGGACTCTATGGTATCTGTGAGTCCTGCCCACAGATGTAGTTTTGTCCCTGCTTTGTCCCTCATCACCGTCCACAAAGTCTGATTGTGGTGCAATGGGTTGCTCTCCTTGTATTTGGAGTAATGGGCACAGACATTGCTATTGTGATGTCCTCCATTTCAACGTGTGTGTGCCAGTAGCTTCTTCAGTCTCAATTGTTTCTGTCACGTCCTGGGTGTGATATGTGATAATGTGTATATATATATATATATATATATATATATATATATATATATATATATATATATATATATATATATATATATATATATATATATATATATATATATATATATATATATATATATATATATATATATATATATATATATATATATATATATATATATATATATATATATATATATATATATATATATATATATATATATATATATATATATATATATATATATATATATATATATATATATATATATATATATATATATATATATAGTTAGTGTAAATAAATGGTTAATGCTCGTTCATAAAATGTCCGGAAGGCATGAAAAGGGAGGTGCTACGCTGGTCGGACAATGAAGGAGCGGTCAGGACTAAGAATGCCAAGCGAGGGAAGGGCTCACTGGAGGCAGTCAGAGCTTAAACGGTGCTCGTGGAGGAACTGAAGAACAGAACAGGCCGCCAAACAGAAGACCCTGAAAAGAATTGTTGAATAAGTACAACACGAGGAGACTAGGTGAGGTTTACTTAACGTGCTGAGAAGGAATACATTTCACTATAGCTGAGGGTGAGATACTAAGCAAATTTAATTTGATGGATTAAATGTATAAGTTGAACCTTTGGTGTCAGACGATGGGAAGGAGGGGTGGGGAACCAAACCTCCGACCTTTACTGAACGATGGTCCCAACCATAGCGCACCTGAGGGTGGGGAGGAAGGGGGTGGGTTTTTGTTGTTCATAGTAGTTAACATGGTAACTGGCAGCAGAAGGCTACAGTCCTAAGTCTAGACAATTTGATAGTCAAAGGTCAGTATCACTTGACCTGTTGCTTACTGTATAAAGGAAACATCCAACTCCTGGAACTCACGGTATTAGGGGAATCTAATCAAGAATAACATACTGAGTACTGAATAATACTGTGATTGCAGGAATATTCATTGAAAGCACTGTATGGATATTTGTGAAAAAAAAAAAATTGTTTTAAAAACAAATGCTTGTTCACTATACTATTGCGACTGTGCTTAATGTGTTCGTGATATGTTTATGATGTACAAAGATGTGCAGTACAGTCATCAACACACAGTACAGCATGCACCTCTGGTGTACTACAACTCCCTTGATGCATTGCCAAGGTACAGAAAGCATCAAAATGGAGTTTTGTTTGCTGTGATGTTTTACTTCAGGAATTACAAACATTATGTTGAGTAAGTAAGGGTGAGTTGACTTACTCTGCTTGGTGTCTGCGGGATTGGAGGTGTCAATGTTGGACCCTGAATAAATGATTATATATAGCGCGCAATTACCCTGCGGTGTCTTAGCGCTATAGGCAGAACACTCCCACCACGCTTTCTAGTTCCAGTGTCCCCTCGATTAGTGATTACATGGGAATGGGAGAAGGTGTTTGAAGGGTCCACCACCTGTACCACTTCCCCTAGCCATCCTGCTGGGCACCTTCTACTTTGAACAGGATCTTAGGTCATACTAGTAATTTTCTGATCTCTGGTCTACTGGCTCTCAGGAACAGTAAATGAAGCCTTCCAAAATAGCTGGTCCATATGTGCTACACATTCTTCAGAGAAAAGCTCCAACTCTTTTCAGAGAACTTGACCTTGCGCTTCCTGCTCCCAGAATCCTTGTCCACATCTTTCTTGGACATGGTGTAGTTCAAGCACAGGTATTTCACTGCCAGTGGTGAGACAGGTGCACTCCTTCCTTCAGCACCTTCCTAGGCTTCTGGGTTGTGGAAACACCCTTTATTTCTTAACATCCTGGTCTGACATCATCATTCTACATCCAGATTGTGACTTTCCCTAATTTCATTTACAATTTCCTGAACTGGGATTTCCGAATTGTGATTGCAAATTTGTAGAAATTGATATTAGTGGAATCCACTGTCACATGCATCTAATTTTGCGATGCCTTTTTAGCAATTTCTATGAATTCGCTATTTGGAAATTGCAAAGCCTTCGTTTTGTACATATGGTCGGTAGTCTCAAAGTGGCTTCCAATGCACACTCGCTATTAGGGTTTCTAAAGTGCTGAAAACATACAATAGGGTTGTAGGAAGGAAAGGAGAGCTGCAGATAATGAAGGAAAAAGAGCTCCAATGATAGGATGTAGAGGAAAGAAAGGGCAGGGCATTTTGAACAAATTGAGAGGAAGAATAGATAGGATGAAGTTGATAAACTGGAAGAGGGGGCATCACCTAAATGTGGGGAGAAAAAACAAAGCTTGGGAAATAAGGATGTGAGGTGCAGAAGTGAAGGAGGGTTTTCTGTGCAAAGGGAAAGAAGATCTTAGTTAAGGAAGGAGAGATTGTGTGAAGGAGGGAGCGATGAGTCAGACTAAGGTATGGAGAAGGGTACTAAAGTAGAAAGAGAGAAAGAAGGGCAGGGTAGGAAGTAAGCACCAGGAATGAAGAAGTGTGGTGGCTGCTTAGCTGAGGCAGAAGGAAGAGAACTGGGGAAAAGGAGAGAGATAAGGCAGAGTCAGAAGGCTGGAAAGAAAGACTATAGTGAACGAGTGAGTGGAAAGCTGGAATGAAAGCAGGAGAGTGTACCTCAAGCATCTTGGATGGAACTGAAAGAGTGAAAGAAGATCTAGTAGCAAACGAGGAAAAAGTGGAACTGAAGTCACAACACTCGACTCATGTAGACATCCTAATATAGCAGGTCTGCGTTATGCTCACATTTATTCCAATGGGTATTTTTGTGCTGATAACATGTTTATTATCAACCAACTTAGTAATACTTATTTTATTGTCCTTGGGAAGATAATAGGCGCAGTGGATTTCCCTGGATTCTAGCTTGGGCCACAGGGTCAAACAACTATCGCTGCAGTAAAAGCATTAATACACTGAGCGGCCACACTTGCTTAACTTACATCCTCTGTCCCACTTTGCTTGATAAAAAAAAAATAAGTAAGACTGCATATACTGCTGTCACTAGTCTGTTCATAGAATTCTCAAGTTTCACAGCTTTATTCAGTTTTTTTCCATTTTGGGAGTTCATAGTTCTAATTTTATAACAGCACAATTATGACTGATATCCTAGAGTGAACATAAAAAAACCTTGAACTAAGGATCTAAGATACACGAAAACAGTGTCTATTGTACGTGTGACCGGGCTCTGATCTTACTCAGTGCTTGGAAGAGGCATTACACTGTATCCCACCTGCCTCAGTTTTGTTGTCTTTTACAGTCTCGGGTGTACATGTCCGCATTCAGAACTTCTGAACAGAAGCGGCAAAGCCATCACAAAGTCTTGAGAACACAATCACACTATAAGGACCCCAGGTGTAAACAAAAGTAACCATGCGATGGGAACACTGTCATGGTTTGCAGTAGAATTTTTGTAGAACATAATATCCAGCTTTCAACATATAGATAATGAGGAGGAAAGAAATGTGGGGGAAGGACTAAACTAGAGAGTATGCCTGCAAATCTAATGTGGTTTAGATAAACTTGTCTTGGTTAATTCCCCTGATGGAGCAGGTAGTGCAACATTTTGTATACCTCCTCTATTCTTGCATGAAAATACTAATTATGTAATCTATTAACTATCATAATATTAAACGAGTATTGCATGAATACTAATCAACCTTACTAAAACTTAAAACTTTACATGGGATTTGCTATTTGCATAGCTAAATAACTCTTCTAACTAAAATCTGTACGCATATTAATGAATAGTGTATGTGGTAATAGAATACTGCATGATATGTGTTGCTTTGTGATGTTGCATCATCGAGGAGGATCGAAAAGGGTGAATATAATAGCTTTAAATGTCGCTATATGCTAGATAAATACAAGCACATAGAGGGATTAGCAAGGGGTTAACATTAGAATCACCATTTCTATGAATTAATTATTCTTTTGTGTTTGTTTCGCTTAAGCTGACATCTGGGCCTAAATCCAATATGGCCGCTGACATCGCACGCAGAAGTGGCCACTGTCTCATGAGGCGTGGAGTGAGCTGCGCATGTGCGAGAAATATCCTGAACCGCTTAGCGACCTTTGTCCATCATGTTACTGGTCAAGGATGTGAATCTGGAGGTTCGCCAAGACAGGGGAACAATCAACCTTACAGTAAACCGGAACAAGCCGACACTTGGCTAACAAATGACCTCACCCCTCGAACTGTACTAAGAATCTGGGAATAAGAATCGGACGATCCCAACCAGCCAATCACGACTGTCCTAAAGCTTAAAATTGTATCTTCTTTAACTTGATTTTATTATAAAAGGGTAGTAGAATAGGGAGGGATCATCAACAACATCATAATTTTTCTAACTTCTTCCTTTTTCATGGCTACGTTCGTGACGCCTTTCCTGATGGTCCAGATGCTGCCCGACCACTTGATGACTGCACACTTTTTCTAAATCCATGGGCTATGATAGATGCTTGCACGATTTCTGGTCCTGTGATAAATTAGGGACTGTAACGTGCTGAGCAGAGGACTTTGAGCTTTGGCCTGCTTTTTCGGACAATTTACGACAAAATATTGGTTATGCAGAGCCAATGAATTAGAGGATTCCAAATAGCGAGATTAGGTAAATATGATGTTCTGCGATTTACTTGAATCAATCTAGAAATTCTAAACTTTGACGAGAAAAATGCAAATATAAATCATTATAAAAATTTAGATAAACAAATATTGATTAACAAGAAATATGAATTTGTGGTTTTTCATTAAGGGAAATAAGGATTCTGAATCTTAAAATGTGTTTTAGTTGGTGAATGAGCTAGTGTGACATCGGGTCTGCGACGCAGGGAGGGTATCAGTAAATGTTACTCCCCATTTCCCAGTCTTGCGCTGGATCACCCCCAATATTAATTTTGGTACATAAATTCCAATTCCCAGCCTTTCTGTGGCAGTGTCTTTTAATAAATATTCATATTAATGTTGACCTCTGCTTCTAGCCTAGTATGCTTTAAATGCACGTTTTGAAAACAATTCTTTAGAGCCGTCAAGCTTCCCAAGTGCATGCAAAAGTACTCATTCAGTACAGTCTTATTCTCTGAATGACGGTACACAATTTAGAACGGAATACACGACTGCGATGAACTGAAGACAAATAAAACAACTGGACTGGATGATCTACTAGTGTGACCTTTAGAAACAAGCTTGAGAGACCTGAACCTTGGATGAGGCCAGCAGCCCTCAGATGGAGGTGGTCTTCAAGCTCTACTCATTTCTCACCAAAGTCATAGGCACTAAGCAAATTAAAGTGAATGATTTCCCACCTCGTCTATAAAAATCTTTCTTGGGAAGACAGCTCAAAGACTCCACTGTTAAAGGTATTTACGCCATATCTAAATGCTACAGCCCAAATGTGCATTATGGCGCACCCTTTTCACAACATTTCCGATACCTTTGTCTGTACATTGATCTTTACACCTTATCAGCTCTAACCAATGTTAATGCCCAATAAGATTTACAATACGCTTTCCCCCCATAATTTACAAACATTTTTAGGAGGAACCACCTGCTTTGTTTCTGCTATCCATATGGCACAACTGCACACATATGACCTTCATTTTGGTCTTGAAAAGTAAATGAGACCCAAAACACACTCCTCACGCTTTGCATGTGACACGGTCATGACCCACCATTGCTTGCCAGTGCCCATATATCATGTCAGTACACCAGAAGACTGGCATCTACGGTGATGGCATTGGTCAGGAACACCAAGAAGACTGCCTTCCTGGTGATGGAATCACCATCACGCCTGAGAACTATGAACACAAGCATAATTCATGATGGTGGTCACAAAACAGGTCGTCATTCTTTTTCCTGGACTGTGCCCTTATACAGGGAGGCAAAATAAAAGTAGGATGATCAAAGTAGCACACTACCTGACAACTCAAAGTAGATTTGCTATGCCTGCTCCTTACATAGCATGAGCGCTACCTTTCTGCCCACTTCATATTTTTCTTTTTGCTGTCCTTTCACTCTGTGGGACTTTGTTCTTCGTATTCCTATTTGTTTCTCTGTGCTTGTTCTAGAATCCACTGCTGCGGACATCTTTTCCGGAACCAATCACCAACTAACTACAGGGCACAGCATCACCCCAGCCCTAATGGTGGTGAATTGTTTACTTTTATTTTTTCATGCTAATGTAAATATTTGCTACTGCTGGTAGTCAATGTATTTCTCATTTCATATGTTTGACTTGTTCTCCCGATGCTGGTGCTGTTTTGTCTTTCTCCCTTGCCTTGTTTCCAGTTTCCCCTCAGGCAGACATTCCAGTACAACTTGAATTAAAAGAGCACAGGACAGGGTATCTTGGGCTACAGAGGGTCTTAAGGATTGTTTGCAGAAGTCAGTGTTGCTATTTAGGTCTGATACACGCAAATCCAATACTTTGAATAGGCGACTACTTGAATTGTACTGTTTTGCTGGTGTAATTGCGCCAATATTTTGAATATTACTCAGCGAAACCCCCAAAATGTATTTCATCACACTATCGTGAAAGGGAAGCAGTGTGTTTAGCCTGTATTCAAATTCTCTTTTAATAGCTCGAGACATGGGTAAGGCAGCTTTTTTAGTGCTGCTGGACATGTCGGCCGCGTTCGACACGGTGGATCATGGTGTCCTTTTGGATCGTCTCCAGAAAGCGGGTGTTGTTGGTTTGGCGCTGGACTGGCTAAAACCATATCTTGATAATAGGCAACAAGCGGTTGCACTACCACCTTTTCGTTCAGCCATACGTCAGGTGAAACAGGGTGTGCCACAGGGGTCTGCGATCAGTCCGATTCTTTTTAATCTTTACCTCCGTCCCTTAATCAGTTTGATAAAATCTTTCGGCATCTCAGTTATCAACTATGCCGACGATACGCAACTGATCTTCTCCTTTGAGGGTAAGGAGGCGGTTTCGAGGGACACTTTCCATCAGTGTATGTCGGAAACAGCAGAATGGCTCCGGCTTAATTCACTCCAATTTAATGGGGTAAAGACCGAGGTGCTTCATTGCTCCTTGGACCGGCCCTCCCGCCCGTTACCAGAGGATTGCTGGCCGGCTTCCATTATGGGTACTGTGACAGCTGCTGAGTCGGCTCGTAACTTGGGGATCATGTTTGAACCTAGTCTGCAGCTAGACACCTCAGTAAACAAGACCATAGCAACGTGCATGGGCTTACTCCGAGCCCTACATAAAATCTTGCCGTTGCTTCCCTTGGAAGCTCGAGCAGAGGTGGTGCGTAGTACTATACTCAGTAGACTAGACTACTGTAACGCACTGCTTCTGGGGGCTCCTAAGTCTTTGGTGTCTAGGTTGCAGAGGATCCAAAACATGGCAGCCAAACTGGCACTAACCCGACCACGCTCCGCGTCGTCTTCAGCAGCTTTATCTGATCTCCATTGGTTGCCTGTCCAGCAGCGTATTCTCTTTAAGGCCGCTTGTATTGTGTTCAGGGCATTGCACGGTCTAGGACCTCTGCCACTCCAAAACCTTTTCATTTGGTATCAGGCTGCCAGACCCTTAAGATCCTCCTCGGCTTTTTTGATAAAAGTTCCTAAAATCGCCAGAGTGAGGATGGGTGGACGCACTTTTGGCTATGCAGCAGCTAAGTTGTGGAACACTCTTCCTTTGCTGCTAAGGAGTAAGCAAGAACTAACCTCCTTTAAAAAAGAGTTGAAGACCTTTCTCTTTTCAAAACCAATGTAGTGCATTAGATCTGATGAATTTCTGAAGGTCAAGCGCCAGGATACCCTTGGGGTGGCAGCTGCGCTCAACAAGAACTCAATTCATTCTCATTCATTCAGTCTTATCAATATCATCCATAATCCTTTAGGGACTTTTACAGTATGTGACCTATCACACACTACTGCTCTGTTCAAGATACTAGTGTTTTATTAACAGTTAATCCACAAACTCTTCCCTCATTTCCTCTAGCTTGCCCCCTCCATTCCTATTTTTCCATCTCTCCTGCCCACATAAAGACATACATTTAGTGTAGCATAAAGCAAAGATTCAAATATGTTAAAATCGCTGCAGATTTACCCATGTTCTTGTCTATAACTAAAACATGCTTCTCTATTCTTTTGCGATTTGCCAAAGAATCCAACTACTTCGCTCAAGGAATTGTGGAATTAGAAAACAGAATTATGAGGATCATAATACTTAAATAATTGATGATGAAAAGGCTTTCCATGATCTTCAAACTATGTTAAACTGTCTAAAAAATTAACATTGGCCTATAGAAATATCAGGAAATTATGTATCCAAGAAACGAGTGTGGGCTAATTTAAACTGAAGCTCATGCTAGTGTATTTGTAAAGTGTGGCAAACAGAAGCCATGGTATATCTTCTCTTTTTTGTCCGCCTCAATTCTAGTCCAAGAAAAGCACGGTTAAAACCAATACTTGTTCCATTTGGAGTTAGGAGTATGAAGCAGGCCTGTTTTCTACGCAACATGCAGAAGAGACAACTGTTACTTTCAGCATGGTCAATATTGTAACAAGACTTAGGAATGGAACCACGGAATTGTTAAGACATCGTTCGCAAAGACTAATCCTTTACAAGAAACACATGTTGGCTTGCAATTCTAGATCCTGCAGGCCGAGTACGAGATAGTATTCAGAACCAGTCGCAATAAAAATTATTCCACAGGCTGTTGCCCTCATGAAATTCTGAAATCCTGGTGTCAAACCAGATGGGCTAATTGTTTTACATCTTCCTCATATACGAAACATTCCGAAACCAACGTAGCACTTCTCAGTATCAAAAGGGGCTAGCTACCCAGAACAGACTTCTAAGGAGCTTAGGTGTGGTTTTGAGCAAGTAAAGCTTAGTTTAAGCCATACCCGACTAATCAATTGCTAGGAACTAGCCTTCCCAATTTTAGCACGTGGTTCTACCCTACCCTTGGTGCATCTTTCCTCCCACAGATCTGCGCACTATGTTGCTCCAATGCCTTCCCTACTTTCCTCCCTTCTTCCCATCCCAGCTTCCCTCCTTCACCCTCAGCTGCGGGGCCACAGTTTAATATATTTAAGTGAGACTGCAAAAGAGATCTGAATCCAAGCTTTGATTGGGAATAGGGGAGGGCAGAAGTAGCCTTCTGTCTCACTGAGACTCTCTAGCCTGTCCTAGTATCTCTTACAACATGCTATACAACTACTACGTCTCTATGTGAACACGTATTCCCCTCTCTGCCACCATTCGCCTTTATACATTCTTCTCTCATCCGCTCTACTACCACCAACACTCCAGCTCCTTCCCTGGCTTTCTAAAACGGGCTTGCCCACAGTGTACCCTATGCCTGGTGCAACAGTAGGGTTATATTTAAAGACTACTTCATCCGCAAGGCCCTGTCCTCCATCTTGCACCCTGTTTTAAGCTCTTGTGGTTCCTGTTTTCTATCACTCAAGTTTCTCCGACCACTTTAAGGTAATCACACTTTGGCATGAAGATTAGACCGTTTTGATGTCAAAAACGGATTCCCACACAGGCATAGGTTTCTAAGAATCCAGATAAACACAGGTTTGACAGAAGTTTTAAACTGGTTATGAAACAGAAAGCATCCATTTGAACAGAAAGGATCTAAAGAATGCCAACCCATATTTAATGACTTTTGAAATAAATTCCTCTTCTTCCTCAGGGCACGAATTTTTAACCTGAACTGGCATGACAATCAAACTTCAAAGTTTCAAATGGTTGGACTTGATGAGAAATTAAACGAAGCACTTTCCAATCCAAGTGGTGAAGAAACTTCTGTAGATGATTTATCAGCGAAAAATAGAACAATTTGGACCTCCTATTTTTAAAAAGAGCACAATAACGCAACACAAGATAACATTGTATTTATGTTGCCTATGCACCAACCACGAATCCCTCAGATATCTCTTCAGTGTGTTGTAGTATGAAGTACAAGGAAAAAGAAAGTTTAATGGAAACGCAATCATTATATTCTTACTATCATATAGGATAGGGAATTATGACCAGACACGAGTGCAATAAAACTTTTCTTCATGCATATAAGGCTGCCTTTGGTAATACATTAATTTGAAAAAGCAATAATCGTAATGACATCATAGATAAAGTATTTTCTTACCTTTGCTTTTACAAACTGGACGATGGGACCAAGCTCTGAGATCACCTGATTTCCTACCTGAATGAACGGCACTTTGCCTGCAGCAATAAAAGAAAAAAGACTGCATTTCAGTAACGAGTTGCTTGGCTGAAAATGGGAGTACTTTTCGGTATGAAAACACATCCAAGCCAATGGTGCACATTAAGGGTTTGTTGACAACTTTCATCCTCATGGAGAGTGCTGGGATACATCTGAAATAAGGGGCAATTTGGTATTTCAAGTGGAACACAAACTGCATATTTGCCCAGGTTTTTTACTCATGCAAATTCCAACAGGTATTACTAGTGGAGAGATTTGTGTGGGCAAAACATGTCACAAAGGGGGAAAATATGCTGTTTTACCAGTCTGCAAGACAGAAACGTCATGTGAGACCCCATTCAAACATGCAGGAACGCCCAGTAAGAATTTCCTCTGTGCATTTTTACCAACCAAAATTCACAGCCACTTCAGATCGAAGGCTAAGGATTTGATAACACCCCTGTTTAGTTAACTCACTATTTTACATTGTGTAGAAAATTATAAATGTATATAAAGGCACACATAAAATAAATGCTTTAGACATCTATTTACACATCACCAAGGTTCTCTACATGAGATATTTTATGTACAACAAATGGTACCAATAATGCATGCCAAGCAGAGGACCAGAGAACTGGAATAAGTTCTGTAATCGCTACCCTGCAGGAAGTGAGGAGAGCGCGGATAATCAAAGGTTTAAAATGCCTTCAAAGACCCAGGGCAGTGGGTGCTTCTTCTTTTAAATGCAGTAAGGCATCCATCGGAAGCACTGCACAGAGCGTGCAGCTTGGCGATACTACTTACAGGTGCTGGGTGACACTACAGCACTGAAAGGAAAAAACCCATGAAGATGAGGGTGGTAGCGCTAGGGGTCAGCATGGTACCCTTGGGCTGCTACTCACCTTGAATGGCCATTCAAATATAACACAGGTGCTGCAAGATTTCTTCAAAGAAACAGACATGCTTGCTAGTTTAAGTAACAAAAACAGAAAGGGAGCTTGGGGCGTGGCCCTGCTAGTGACCGAGTTCATACATGGCTGATCATACAGGCTGCAGAAAGCTTTAGAGGTGGACGGGGATACTCTATCCTAGGCAATGGGGGATTTAAAGCAGGCCTCTTTATTAAGAGAGAGAAACAAATCCTATGGGTGCAATAATGTTTGGTCTACCAAATCAAAGACTCTGGATGAAAACATTGGATTTTATATTCCCAGAAACGAGGGTGCAAATTCTTACACAGGCTTGGCACCATGCAGCAGTATACAAAAGACTTAAACATTCCGGCTCCAGAGCACAATAAAGAAGCCACAAAAGTACATAAGAGAAAATGCCTGTTCTAAACATGTAGCTGGGTTTGTTTTTTCACCCATGGTCCAAATTCACTTTCGGAACCTTCAGCTGGAGAATGGCCGGATGTAATACCAGATACTGCACAAGCATAGTCAATACGTCTGCCGTTGGCTGCCTGCCTTTAGTTTTTTTCCATTCTTGTTTTGTCATATTCTTGCAAATTTGCAATGTTGGGGTCGTTTTTAGGCCCTGGCCAGCATAAATTAAAACATTAGTTAAAATCAAAAAATGTTTTGCTCTCAAAAAGCACACATTGCTACGGTTGTCCATTGCGCTGACTGAACTACTTTGTGTGAGGAAGTGCTCTTTGTGAAGTAGCATAGTGGGTAGAAGAGAAAAGTGAATACCATTGTAACAGACCAAAGTATGAAGAGGGCTGTCTGAAACCCCCTTAAGTATATGTTATAAATGATTTTGGCAACATAAAAAAATCTTGGCTACCGCCAGCCCAAAAAGGAAGCTGACATGCGCATACTGTTCTCTTATGCATTCGCTTCTGCGAGCAACATGTAATCAGAAGCCCCATCTCAAGACTGTGACTTCCCCTGAGCACGCCTGTGCTTGTTCAGAACTGTGGTAGGGGAAATAGAGTATGTTAGGTGCAGATTTAAGTCCATCCATCTGTGAATGCAGGGACAGCACATTTTGCATGTGTGCTGCATTTGGGAGTACAAGATAAAATGCACAAATGCAGCATATCTTACACAAATCTTTATTACCTTTTGTACATCCGCCTTTGGTTTTTTTTTTTTTGTTTTTTTTTTAATTGGAGACGTTGTGCATGAAGTATTTATTTCCAGAAAGGTTTACACCCCATCCAAGTTTTACTTAGTAGAATCTACTGAGTTGAGCCGTTAACCTTGGTGGTTCTTCTTTTGGGGTCATTAAAACGCTATTCTGCCCATTGTACTTCTATAGATACTTCTCTCTTTTACTAACAAAGCTTGTCCTGTTTCTCACCTTCCTAATTCTGGGAGTTAAGAATACATTTTAATGAGGCCTAACAACAACAATATATCGGGTCTGATGGGTAAGAAATAAAAAAATAAAAAACAATGTATGCACTGGGATATCCGAATTTAGAAAAACAAATCGTTCAGCAGTTCATATACATTACGACAAATGTTTTGTGTATCCACTCCCCCCGATTCCCCCCCCCCCCCCCCCCCAACAAAAACCTCCACCTACGCGCCTCGAGCTTTTTCGCCCCCAAGCAGGCAGCCTGCTGTCAGCTGCAGTTCACACGGAGGTCACATGAACAGCAGGCTCAGCCACGGTCCCTTTCAAGAGATCCCCCCTTCAGGCTACAGCCAGCCTAGGGGTAACGGATGGGTTACTGCGCCAATCAAAGGCTTCCGTCCTCTGCATCCCCCGTGAGCAGAATGGGACAAAAGAACGAAGGTACTCGGGAACCTACGTCACTTCAAGAGGGAAGGTGTCTGAAGGCATTTGAGCATTATTGGACTAAATCGTAAACCAATAATCCAGGATAAAGTTAGTACCCGCTACCACACTTCATAGAGCTTTGACTCCTCGTTGTACGACACGGATCGGCTTAGGGGAAGTCCTGATTTTCAATTAGTAAAACGTGCCTGAACAGGAACGTGTGTGTGTGTGTGGAGGGGGGGGGGGAGGGGGGGGGGGGTTAGGGGGTGTGGGGATCATTAAAATCATTTAGCTCGTTTAGCAGGGACCAATCTATTCTCAGCTCGTGTGATTTTGAATGTTACCATTTACTTTGTTTTACAATTGACTGCCAATCTCATTTGTAGCTGCTATAAAACCGGTCATTTGCAGTTTTGAAAAAAGATATATGGACTAAGGGGGAACATTAGCGAAATGCAACGAGCATATCTGAAGTATTACATATTTCCAGTTACAGGATAAATGGCATGAGGCGGTGTGCCAATGTTTGCCTTCAACGTGAGGAGCTGTTTTTGCCCTACAAAAATAGGAAATGTTTGGTTGTCTTTAATTAGGCTGATGGGTTTATCTATCACTTAAATTAGGGGCTGAATTACAGTCGGGGGAAATTAACCAACATGGCCACAAACTGCCCCTAGAATCAATTATTACTGCAGTTTGGCGGCATTTAACTGACTGTTAACTACTGACTGACATAAGTGTATGCTCCCTCTCAATTTCCACTGCCCTCAATCTGCAGAAAACACATATCTTTGTTTCTTTGTGAGGTTTAGTGCTTGTGGACAGTGGTACATTTTCCGAGAATGTCAAAATGCTGGCCTGATAGAAACAAGGCGCAGCAAAGGCCCCAGCACTATAGGCCTTATGTGCTTTAGCAGAACAACTTCCGCCCATGGTAAGTGCAAAGCTCAGCTTTAGAAGCTTTGGATCCATGACCCCTTCTGGCAAAGAGAATTCAACGATCCCACGTGCTGCGCGAGGCATGACTCGCATGGAAAAAGAAAGGCAACATTCTTCCAATGCAGTTCACGACCACCTACGGGCGTGCACGGACTTTGATCGTACGGCCCACGTCACTCACGACTCTGGTTAGAATATCACAAATGAATTAAATAAACAAAAGAAATATAATCTGAAAAATATGTATGTGTGATGAACACAACAGCGCAATGAGCAAATATTTTAATGTGTGAACCCATTTACACAGCGCACTGAACAAAATCAAGTGCATCTAACGGTCACAGTTTTGACTTTACTTCGAAGAGCTTTAATTTTTAACACAGATAAACAAATAGGTACTAGCATGGTAGTCTATCAGCCAATGTGATCTGTAACGGATTTGACATTTTGACCCCCATAATGGATTATTCACCTCACTTTGCAACTTGGAACACTTTTATGGATATCAGATTAGGTATATACAATTCCTGTCCTTTGGTGTTGTCAATCACGCGAGTACACTATAAATGTTTTACGTATCATCAAGTGAGACTTACTGCACTTACTTTTCCCAGCCCTGGTGAAGCCACCGGGTTACACCCACTTGACAAAACAGGTTAGCTGGCTGGAACATTACATATTTGCTAAATCTGGAATTAAAGAAGACTCATTTGATGGACTGAGAAGATATCTCGTTTTCATTCACAGTCTGAGTGCTCCAAGGAAACTAGTGAATATGGTATACAATTTTTTCAATCCGGTCACATGCTGGTGAACCTATGTGCGCTCAGGTTTGGAACGTTCTACCACTTGATCAAGGACTAAATATGAACACCTTTAATTCGAGCTAAAAAGGCATCATGTCCATGTTAAAAAGAATAGGACACGGGTGAGACTCTGAATACTTGTAGGAGTAAATGAAATAGGTGGAGTAAATGAAATAGGTGGAGTAAATGAAATAGGTGAAGAGACAAAGGGCCTGAGTTTACCTATATATATAGTCAATTAGATTAAAACAACATGATTTATAATAAGGCATCATTGAAAATCCTGACTTTTGAATGGAGCAAAGAATAAGGTTTGAGTGCTCAACCATGCCAAAGGCCATAGAAAAGTTAAAGGCGATTCAACTAATGAGGTGATTTAATTCTCTAGTACAGGGCAAGAGTCGGCCACCCTGAAACAAAGGGCAGCTTGTTTTAATTTTTTGAAGATGAAGAATACCACTTGGAATGTGAGTTGAATATTTTCAACCAGAGAGTCTACAGATCGAATCCAAATGTAAGTATCTTTGTGGCAACAAAGAATGGTCATCTGGGTTCTACCGACATAGTTTGACATTCACAGCCCATTTGGCATTTCATAGCCTGACAAAATGAAGTTGCAAAAATACTATACATTAATCAGAATTCTCAACTTGTAAATAGCAGATAAAACAGCCTTGTGCACATCATTTCAAACTGAAAGTTTGGGACGTGGCCGAGGCAAGATGCCTGAATGGTCCTTCTCTAAGAGAGCTCCCGGGCTCATCTGACTGAATCTTGCAGCCTTGCTACCCCAGGGGCACAAATCTCGGCCCCTCCTGGAAGTACAGGAGTGGGACCAGCCATCCTGAGGTGTGCTATGGTTTGCCTCCAGATCCCCTCGCTGCTACTTGACGGAGGCCTGGGTGGGTCGGCGTTTGCACCGCAATGCCTCTGCAGTCTGAGGGAGTAGACCTGCGTAGACATGCTGTGGGCGCAGGACGGCTCCTGGGTCCTATGCTAGATGGTGAGGGGCCTGAGTGGATGCCACCCATTGGGCTGTCTAGTTTCCCAGCATTAACGGACCTGTGGCTTTTACCTAGCACCTGCGGTTCGAGGGAGAGGGCCCTGATTTCCTGCCTGTGTGGGCACCATCGTGTTCTTGCCTGACTGATGCTGGGCCCGACCCCTTTTGTTCCCTTCCAGCCCACGGAGGCTGTGATTGCTGATCTGGCCCCTGGGGATTGACCAGGCAGATATGTACGCAGAGATCTGCAAAACAAGAGGTGGTGGCAGATGAGCCCTCAAAAAGTGGACACGATGGCGGCTGTTCAGGTCTTCCTCACTGTTTTGAAGGAGAAAATTGATACGGTTTACAACAAAGTAAACTTGCTCAGAGTAGTCCTACACAAGATGGTGGAGCATATATAGGTGGCGGTCGTCTCCATTGTTGAACTGAAATCAGAGGTGACTGCCTTGAAGGACCAAATGGCACAGATGATGGTCAGAGAGCCAAGGATGCGGAGGGCCGCTGCTATAACTTGTGTTTTCTGGAATTCCCGGAACGAGCGGAAGGCACAGCCGCAGACCAATATTTGGCAGAGTAGATAAGCGAGATCTGCGGCCACAGGGGCTTTCCCAAGTTTTTGCAATCAAAAGGACATACTGGGCACTGGTCCCGGCTCTACCACCTAGTGTACCAACCAGGGCCTTTATAGCACGCATTCTCAAGTACAAAGACCAGGGTTGTATCTTCCGTGCAGCAAGAGAGTCGGTACACCAACAGTTCAAGAACCACACCATAGCCATTTACCCATACTATACCCAAAAGGTCCAGACCCAACCGAAATCACATTTAGAAGTTAAGTAAAACCTTATAGCGATGAACCTTACATATACTCTGCTGTTCCAAGCCCGCCTAGTAGTGGTAGTGCAGGAGAAGAGCCATTTCTTTGACACCCTGGAGGATGTCTAGGCTTGGCTGGAGATCTGGAACAAGGCTAGCACCCACAGTGCTGCTCTTTCGGGGGAGGGACAGGGTTTGGATGCCGCCCTTCAGAGGGGATTCCGGGATAGAAGAAGTTATTGGTGTAGGTGGGAGGAGTGGCCTTCCTGAGTGGTGGTAAAGGATGATGGTACTTTGGGGCATGAGGATGGTTCCTGCTCGGGGGAGGTGGCTATCCTGCCAAGATCACTGGAGAGATTGGCAGAGACAGCCCTAGAAGCGCTGGGAGAGAAGGAGAAATCTTGGGACCCTTGAGGGGTGGTGGATTGTGTGGTACGGGGCTTTGCATCATCTTTGGGGACACATGCTTGGGGACAGTATGCAATGCATTATTCCTGTTTCTAATCAACCTGCTAGCCGTTGGGGCATGTTCCCTTGTTGAGTAGGGGTACCATTTGTTTTGGCTCTATATTAGTCGGGTGAGCAGGTGATGATGGTGGATGGTAGCAGGTGTCCTAACCCTGCATTGGAGGACAGGGCCGCTGGTAGACTCTGATTGGCTTGAGAACCCCCCTTGTTACAGTGGGACACCTGGCTGTCCAAACACTGCCTGCAATATATCACATAGTTTGTAGTGATATATAAGGCCTTCTGTTTTTGTGTTGGAGATTTGGAAAGAATTTGTGTCAGACCGCCAGTTACTGGGCACACTGGGGCGATCGCTTAGTTGGAGTCATGGCGCCAGCCAACGGAGTCGGTTTACAACAAGTTTTGTATTGTTTTCTATTGCAAAGACGGGATGGGTGGAGTGGGTTCCTGAGTATAGGAGGAATGAGCTATAGCTGGATGGGTGACGTCTTCATTTGGTGCGATGCACTCTTAACTCACTACCATGATGGCTGCAATAACTAGGAAGGTCGTCTCCTGGAATGTCCAAGGGCTGAATGCATTTTCCAAATGATACAGGGTCTATACGTTTCTTAAACATCATAGTGTTAAAGCAGCCATGCTCCAAGAAAAAGACTTGTTAAATGAGGAAGAAATGGTGGGGCCATGTTAATGTTGCAAGCTACTATAATTTCGCTAGAGGGGTCCTGATATGCTTCACACCAGGAGTCCTATTTGAATTAGGGATAGAAGTACCGGATACACAAGGTAGTATGTGGTGGTGTTCGAGGTGCTGGACAGGGTGGAAACTTGCTAGGTGATCACTTATGCTCTAATGCAGATGATGCACAATTTTTCCCCACTCTTATGCAGATTGTCTCACAGTACATTGATTCACAATTTCTTTGGACATGTGATTTTAACTGTGAACAGGACTGGAGGTTGAATAAACATCCCCCTGACCGGAACTGAAATTTGAAATGGGAGATGGCCCTTTCAAAAATATGTGCGGAATCCAATCTGTTGAATATTGGGAGATACCAGCACTCTACTGACAAGATCTATTTGTTTAACTCCCCAGTGCATGATACTATAGCAGGATAGATTTGGTGTTCAGTAACTGGAGAGATATGGAGTTATTTGACACTGCCCTGCTTTTTTCTACTGCAATACGCTAGCGCATTCTTCCGATACCACTGTGGTGTTTGTGGACGGAGGTTTTAATTGATGCGGCCTTCCTAGCACATATTAGGTATTTTACAACACAATACTTCCTGGAAAACCAGGGGTCCACAGACAGTAGAGCGCTGGGGGAGCCCAATAAAGTTGCTCTTCACAGAGAATGTATAACGCGGATCTTTGGGGTAAGGGGACAGCTGGAGTCAGCCCTGATGGATCCACTAAATATGCTGGCAAATCTGGAGGCATAGGTTGTGACAAATCCGGGGTGTTCCCAACAGTTGTTAGATACAAAATGTCAGATTGAAGATGCCTGGTCCCATCTTGACAGCTCGACTTATATGTGTCACAGACGCAGGCTATTTCGAGAGGGGGGATAAGTCTGCCCGCCGCCTGGTGTGGCTGTTAAATTCGGGAGAAGTCCCACCCTCATATGTTATCCTTAGAAAGGAGCGATGGGAGAGAGGTACGGTCAAGTGAGCACATTAATTACCTCTGCAAGGACTACTTGTAGAGAGAGAGAGAGCGTTTATTCTTTTACAGCAACTGAAAAGGAGGTCAGAGACTTTTGGGGTGGGGTGGAGTGGAGTGTGTCTGCCGTGGCTTGCACCTGAGCAGCAGGAGACCATTTTGGACCCTTGGTGTGCCCAAGCTGAAGAAAGCTTTGGCACGATGATCAGAGGCAAAGCTTCTAGGCTGGATGGCTTCCCGGTGGATTATTATCTGGAAATGACCTTACTCCTGTTGGACAAACTGCTGGAGGTATTTGATGAGGCCAGATAGACTGGCCTACTGCCTACAATGCAAGAGGATCTGATAGTCGTGGTGTAGTTAGTGAATGTTAGGAGGGCCCGAGTGGATTCAGCCGCAGAATATGCGTTAGTCCCCCTGGACGAAGAACTTGCATTCAACTCTGAGGTTTGGTCCCAATTTCATCAGTTGGGCTCAATTAATTTACACTGACCCATGGACTAGGCTGCAAACAGGCAGCATAGTCTGTGAGGCTTGGAACCTAGTTAGGGGGACTAGACAGGGATGCCCACTTTCCCCTATGCTCTTTGTGTTTGCGGTTGAGTCCCTTGTCTCCTGGTTGAGGAATCAGTTACATGATTGGGGGATCTTGTGGGGACCGAGGTGCACACAGGGGCGGCTCCTCTGCTATGGCGGAGGAGCTTTGCCCCACTAATGTTAAGCAGTAAGAAACATAAAATTATAATAACTTAGAGGTATTATCATTTTATGCTTCGTGTTCCGCTGCTTTGCGGCGGGCGGGTGGGTGGAGCTGCTCTGCTCTCCGAGCAGGGGAGGAGTGGTTTGCCCACTCCTAAGTGCGCAATGACTGTTTGGTCGGCCCTCTCAGGCCGCCCAAACCAGCCTAGCGCACTTTCCCTGTTCTCCATGCATGCTGCATTACAGCCTGCATGCAGAACATGCCCACCCCTCCAGCCCCTGGCAACATCCTGTAGACTGGATGTTTTGCTTGGTGAAGCTGGAGGTGCTAAAATTGCCCTGATTGCTGGACATCTTTCTGTATTATGCAGTGGCCGAACTGCAGCATGCCACTCATTGGTTTACGGATGGTCCAAATTGCGAACAATTTTTACTGGCTGGTACCTATGGGGACTATACACTCCCCGAGTTGTTTTTTTAGAGGACGAAGAGCACTGATGGAGATGCCATATCTGGTACAACACATAGATGAGATATGGCATAGAGAAGTGGTGTGAGTGCTGTAGAGATCCTCATTTGTCTTCAACAACCCCCTCTGGACGCTGTATCAATTGCAGGTTATGCAGAAGGACATATCCTTTCAGGATGTGATATTGTGGGAAACCTGTATTTGAATAGCACACTCTTCTTCGTGGACCAATGTCAGGAATTTGGGATGGGGCCTTTGCAGTTCTTGCAATATGTACAGATAGCAAGCGTGGCATTGGGTGTTTGGCAAGCCTTTCCTGAGGAAACATGGGAAGGGCTTATCAGAGGTGGGTAGATGATTGTCCGGAACCCTGTTGGTGGTGGACTAATGGCGGGCCTACGAACATGTCAAATGGGTCTCCCCAAATGCTTGCTTCAAGTTAATCCAATTGCACTTTCTATATCAAATGTTTCACCCCAGCCCCGCCGCCACAGACTGGCCGGGATTTACTTTCATAGATGGGCTGTATGTGGAAGATTTGGGGAAGAGAAGCATTTTTCATACACGTCATTTGCAACTGCCCGTGGGTGGTGATGTTTTGGGACCAGGTGCAGAACTGTCACATATGACTGGGGTAATATTGGAGGTATTGGTAAAAAACATTTTTTTCATATCTCATCTCAATAAAGTCCATAAAAGACTGCATGTTAGCGCAGGGGCTGTGTTGGCAAAGTGCAGCATTGCGCTTCAATGGGCGGCACCACAGCCTCTGAGTTGGGGATATGGCAAAAAGACCTACAAGAATAGGCATTGGAGGACAAATAACACTTTAAATTGACGAGACGCGACGCCATTAGTGTGACTCATGTCTGTGAAACAGTGAGTTAAAATAGTTGTGCTAACAAGGCTGGGTATTGATGAAAGTGCTCTTTTTTTTCTTTACATGGTGGCCAAAAGGGTACATGGATTTGGGCAGGTCTGCCATGATGGCTTGTATGGCTAGCGGTCTAAACAGGAAGTGGCAATAAGTTGCTCAATAGTACTTTTTAAAATTAAAAAAAATGCAGAGCATGGATCTAAGCTGTGAGCTGTTAAAACAGTAGAAGTACGAAATTACATGGGTGGTGGGGGATAGAGGTCATATACCAGCAGTGGCAAGCAGACCACCTGCGCAGAGGCACTGATGGCATCATACTTGATACAGATGTTACATGTCTGCATCTACAGTTACAATCCATTTCTACAGAGGAGAACTATCTCGCAATTCCAATCACTGGGCCTGCAGTCCAGTTCCACGTGTGTCTAAAAGGTGATTACTGGTGACCAATTACATAGTTTGGCAGCTAGCTTCCAGCAGCATGTCTGATTTTTTTCTGAAGTCTGCTTACAAAAGCAAATGACTCCAGTGTCTGCAATGTAAAATTCCTGATCACGGTTCAGGGCTTTGTGCTAGGTTGCCCAAAAGAGGTTCAGCCTTTCGATTAGTAGCCTCAAGGCAACAAAGGGCGATGAATTGGCAGGGACTACCTGGGCTGGTCAGCTGGCCTTTATCTCAGCATCCTTGTCTTTTCTCGCTATATATTTCCAGTATACACTGGCCATCCCATTCTGTATTGAGGGCGCATATAGGACCCTTTAACCTCACAGGACAATACAGGTGACTCAAACATTGGTCTCATGTGTGGTAATTCACAGGACTGTTTCACTGGTCATGCCCAAGGAAAATAATCAAATTACGCCCTAGTTTGATAACATTCCTCACCATAAATGCTGGGAGACTCAAGCACAGAAAGAAGCACAAATCGCTTCATACACGCCAGCATGGGTCTTTAATTATTTGCAAATTATACCACAGTGCTATGGGATCATTAGACAGGTACACAAACACTTACCAGATGGGGACATAAATTCTGCATTTGCCCTGCAAACCACCTGGACTGGCAGATTGCACATTCGTAAAAAGGCCTGAACACCAGGGAAGAGAAGAAAAAAAGATGTGTAAACGGATAGTAATACAGAAACCTAAAAATGATCTTTATAAATTATACTGCCTCGCGTAACTTGCTTTCTAATGTAGAGTTTGGCATAATTGTTTCCATATATATCCATGACAGACAATTACAATGTGCTAACACACACAGTGTGAGACCAGACAAACAGAGCGATAGCAAGGCAGATGCACACTAGCAATGATAAATCTTATGCATTTTATTCAGGATCAAAATAATAATCAGCAAGTATGACAAACTATGTGATTAAATAGGAATTGGATGTGTTCCCACTATTATTTCTCATGCATCATAGCCAATAGTGTCACATGCGAGGCCTTCACTACTGAAATTATTTAATAAACAAATGATGCACATTACACAGCGCGCTATTCATTGCGAGGATCACAGCCCACCTACATGGGCAGGCCAAGCCTCCTTCTGTAGGCTCACTCATGTCTTACAAACAGAAATAGCAGGCTAGAGGCACATGCCTGTCGCTGCTGCCGTCCATTTAAAGGAGAACCAGCATGTTTTTACCACAAAGTAAACAAGGCTTTACCTTTCCCTATATGTGAAATAATGGAACAACAATCACCACCGATTGAAAATGTACAAACTAATTTACACAGTTGGTGTTATGTTTTAGTACAAAAACATACATATTTCAAGGAAGGAGTAACTTCACGCATTTTTGGTTACAGGAACTCCAACATCCAGGAGCTAAAGCTATTCCTATAAGAACCTCAAGGCACGCAAACTTGTGTCGGCATACAAAAGATATCCACTCTTCAAGTTCACACTTTTTTGCAACTTTAAAACAATGGATATCTCCAAAACTAAAATAAATTAAAATAATTAATCATTCAAGTGAGCAAGTGATTGAATGTGGGACGTTTAAAAAGTTGCTAATTTCCTTCCATCAAGTGGTTTTTTGACCTGTGCATGTCCTCTTCCCAACAGCATGAGGCAGCGAACATGAAAACCAGGCCACATATACATGCATGAGTGGTTGGGTGCTCCTCCAGGTTGCCATTTTTAGGGTGGCCAAGAAATTGGGAGGAACGTTGTATCCCGTTTGTCAGGAAGAGAGGAAAGTTCATTGGGGAAGCCTGGATCGAGTGAGGATGAGTGACAGTGCCTGCAAGTGTGTGATTTGAGGAACAGCCAACAGAGGAGAATTTGAAGGAGGTACTAATGTTCTTGAGCAAAAGAGTTAGTTGTAAGTTGCTTTTAAGTGAGGTGGCAACATGGCAACTCTGCGGGGCTACAGCCCCGAACTCGAAACGGGGTTGTAGAAAGAAATAACTTTTTTGGTGATAATAAGATTAGACAGACTCAGTTGAAGACCTAGGTGAAGGTGTTCAGATGTCAAACCACTGTTCTACATTGGATGAAGAAGGCTTAATGGCTCTAAAAACAAAGTTATGCTCCTGGGCAGGGATCCTCTGTGGCCCCCACGTTGTTGATCTCCTTGTGTGGGTGTCCCACTTACTCCAAATTCTTCCCTTCACTTCATGGCATCTGAAAGACTGAGTTGGCAATGCCCTTATCTTCTCTATGCTCGACTACACAAATTCCTACTACTCAGAACTCCTAAACTCTGCTTTATGCGAGTTCCATAAGTTGCAGAACGTGGCAGTACAGCTTGTTATGAATTAGACTTTGACGATCACCATAAGGTCCACTGTATGCTAGTAAGCAAAAAGAATCAGCATAACGCTTTATGGTTAGCTCACAAAGCCTTTATGTTACCAGACTGATTTTGCTGCAATCTTTGCTCTAAAGCCATATACCAAAGGGTTGTATTTGTTCTGTCTCTTCCCTTATCTCTGGTTCCGTGCTTTAGTAGTCCCAGGTATGGGGATCAGCCTCTCTCTGTTCTGGCTTCCTCTCACCTTGTATAAAACTGAAGACCATTGCATCTTTAGAAAGTTCCTGAAAAATGCATCTGTTTTGGTGAAGTGTCCGCTTCCCTCGGATATTTGAGTTAGTCACAGCATCAAGGTTCCTTTGGGTGTATGTTGCACTTTATACCTGTAGCGTCCTACCCAGCCCAAGCACACGTCAATGACTACACCACACACGGAGAGTGGTTATACACGTCTTTATTCTTCTGCGCGTAAGTAAGAACTCTTGGTTCTAAACCTGTATTCACTTAATTACCCTCCAACGCTTACACCACGGGTCTATGGAGTCCATCAGGAACCAAAAGAGTTCCGTCATTCTTTATTTACATGACACTACATTTCCACCTTTGTTAAATAAAAAGTTACAACTTTTTTCCAATAAATACATTAACTAATTAATACATACATAATTAAATTACATATGCACTTATAACTCTTCAATGAGCCTTCGTGGCGCTTGGCTCACACGTCCTGATCGAGTCATTGGAAACCGGGAGCTGGCAGTCAAAGTGTCAGTGATCTGCATAGGTGAGGTTGAAAGGACAGCAATTGCAGGATCATTAACTGTCTGGACCCAGTCTCTATGGTGACATCAATGTTTAGTGAGTGATGAGTCACATGTCTGAAGTGAGAAGAGCGTCTTGTATGAGACTTCCCAGGACATTGGGCAGTCACCATGTGTCCTTTGGTGGTTGTGACAGTAAAGGAGCAACAAATGATGACATCTCTATAACTACTGTAATAGACAACTACTGACAGAAACCCTTTCAGGTTGGAACGATCACCGAAAACAAGAAACTACAAGATACTGATCATGACCCTGAAGAAGTCGCAGGGTAATCCCATGTAACAGCGACGAAACACGTGTTGGGTAAGAAATGGTAGTACAGAACGGACTTCGCTCACAGAAGAGCTCAAATAAATTACTTTGAGAAACATAAGAAAAACTTATTGTGATATGTAAATGAAACTTTATGTGTTAGATTTCAAACGTGTGCAGAGGATTTGTATTTGTAGTAGAATGGCCTTGTGACCACACACTTGGGGATGTGGTGTTTTTTCCCTACCTAATGCACCATACCAGATTTCATGCTTTAACCTAATTATATATGTGACAATACTTTAGAGTGCCATTGCCTATTATCCACCACGACTCTTGTCGCCGAGATCTAAGGTAAGCTATTTGTACAATTGCCCTACTATGTATAGCATGTAGCCAATTGCCATAGCCCGTGTATTTCTGCATTGCTCTTACATGCAGTATTTTTCTTAGGTGTTATGCAGCAGTGTTCAATTTCCTACTGATCAAGGTAAATTGAACACACCTGTATTGACATGTAAAAAGATATTTGTTGTTGTGGTGCTTGGGGGTGTTGTGCTAGTGGTGCATGTGGGTGAGCATTCAATAACGTGTGTATGTTGTGTGAGTGGCTTGCAATATGTAACACAAAGGGACATAACACATTGCCTACATATATTTTTCATGTGAACATGACAGATGTGTATTGACAGGTTAATAAGTTGTATTTAGTACTCCAACAGGAACTGCATCAGCAAACGGCTGCCAGGACACTGCCAGTACAACAAGAACATCTAAATCGGCTTGGCACAAACCTGCCGGCAAGACATCGATGGAGTACTGTTAGCCAGCAGAAAAGAGTGCCCTAGGTCTTGAAGAGGTCTCTTTATGGCAGCTATTACTCGGTGTCCCCCATGGGATACTTCAATTACTTTTTGTTGTAGATTCTCCGGAATGACGATTTGTGTAGCTCGCAAGATGAGGCCTTCCTGAGTTAAAGACTGTTCATCTCTGACATTTGACTGACTCATGGCAGCTGGTAGTGCTCAATTTTACAATAACATTTATGTAGGCTTCAACTGTCTTAGATTGGGTACTAGGGCATTGTAATGGCACTCTTGAAAAATAATCAGCAGGAGTTTTAGCTTTCCCTGGACAGTGAACAATTTTGTAGTTGTATTCTTGTAATCTCAGACCTCAACGTTCTCTAGAAGGAGGCATCTTGGCTTTAAGATTGACAACTGTTGTCAATAGTGCTTGATCATCAGTCACTACTATGAAAGGCTTTCAATATAAGAACACATATAAATATTCACAAGCCCACACCACTGCCAAGCTTTCTTTCCCAGGTTGTGAATAAGCACGTTTGTGACAAGCTTTTGCTAGCGTGAATCACAATATGCCTATGGGCACTTCGCTGGCCATTGTGCTGTGCAAGAATTGCGCCTAATCTGACAGGGATAGACTCAACTTCAACCTCTGCATAAAGCTTGGGACCAAAGTAGGCTATTTCAGTGGCATTTTTCATGGCTTGCTTGAATCTCTTGAAACTATCCTCACACTCACGTGACCACTGACACACCACATTCTTTTTGGTCAATCATTGTAACGGTGCATTGACTGCGGCAATGTCTTGTATGTATCTAGGACAGTAACTGACCATCCCACGGAATGAACGGAACATAGAAATGTCCTGTGGGGGATTAGCAGCAGATAGTGCTTGCATTTTTGATGGATCAGGTGTCATACCCCATCAGAAAAGATATGGCCAAAGAATTTCAATTTTGTCTTATGGAATTTACATTTGTCAGCATTTAAAGACAAACCAGCATCATTTAGTAAACGACAGACTTGCATAAGAACATTGTCATGCTCTTTCTGAGTAGCTCCGAAAGACTAATTTCATCACTATAGTTGAAGGCATTTACAACAGCTTACTGCCAAACTTACCAATGTGTGTAGAAAACGTTGTAACGTACCTGCAATACTCTTCAAGATCCAACTGGGGATATTGGACCAGTGGAGTGTTCAATGATATCGTGTTGGAGCAATTAATTAAGTTCTCTTTCAACAGTTTCTTGCAGCTGAAATGCAATTTGTTTGCGTCTTTGGGCAATAGGACACACATCAGCGTTTATATGTAACTCTCCTTACACAGTCTTCAGCTTTCCTAACTGAAGAAATAATGAAGGAAATGTACTTACTATTTAATGATGAGCAATCATACTGTAGTTCACTGATATCAGTCCCATATCATTAGCAGTGTTGAAACTGAGCAGACAGGCACTTGAAGCCATGATTTGAAGTACAGAACGCTTGTACCTCTGCATTCTTGTGTTCCATCATAGCTACAAATGAACTTTGACTTTTTAAAGGTGTTGACGCAGCTCATGTATGTACTTAAGTTTTGATTGCGTAAGTTGTGGCAATGGAGACAATTCACGAAATTTCTCTTCAGGACATAATGTTGATCGACACACCGTAATCAATAAAAAAGTTAATAAATACCCATTTATTTTCAGGGTAATCTTTGGACAATGTTTGTAGGCCTTTGGTGCTTTTTCATGGTCGATCGTTCTTTCCTATGTGTTTTTTTTCACATTCGACTAGCGGTGCCCGTCTGTAAGAGCGGACCCGCCTGAAGGTTAGCGCGCTAGTTGTTGGCTCTCCTTAGCTCCCCTACTTCCTATATAAACCCGGATGCAATGACCGCGCAGCGGGTGCGCCGAAGGCGCACCAAAGGTAAGCCCGTCTGCGCCTGGAATGCGCCCAGCTCCATAAACCCTGCCCATTTTTCACGGTATTCGTACTAGCACAACCAACTATTATTCCTCAATACTGGTAAATGCGTATCCCACAAATTACAGTTAGATTTAACTTCCCTAACACCTCTACGCTGCAATCTCTGTGGATGGGTGGGCCCAATCCTTACAGATGATCTTATGACTATAAACATTGGTAAACAAAAACTGACCAATATAAGTACCAGAAATTCATTGCATGATAATAATGGCTCCTTCGAAGCTGCTCAGACCTCTGCCTCCACAAACAATAACCCTCAGCCTATTAGGTGTATTTTACTAAACACCAGTTCTATGGCGAAACACAAAACTCATTTAGAGTGTTTGATACAAGTAGAGGATCTGGACCTTGTTTTTCTTACTGAAACTTGGGCAAATGAAAACAGTGACCCTGACTGGCACCTAGCAATTCCAGCCGGATACATCGTCGCTAATTCTGACAGAAGAGGGGCAAAGAGTGGTGGAATTGCGATAATTTATCGATCCCAGTACACGGTTAGATTCACTCCAGATTCTACCTTAGACGCCGAAGCAGTGTCTTTCAGCATAAAACTTAACAACTTAGAAGTGTTTCCAGATCTGTTAATTTACGGACACCCTGGCCCCAGATCCTCTTTCTCGACCTCCCTCCAGACATATCTGGAGTCATGTTTAGACACAGAATGTTTCACCATACTAGGTGACTTTAACTTCCATCTGGAAGATAATAATAATTCTGGCACAATCAGTCTATTAGATAAATTAGCTAGCTTTGAATTAAATCAAATTGTCTGGGAATCTACACATCTAGCAGGGCATACATTAGATGGTATCTGCACCAGTAATTCTCATAGAGGTTAAGAAAGTCTGCCCTTTACCCTGGTCCGACCACTCTGCGGTGCATTTTACCATCACACCAGCAACATTAAATGGTGGGCGGATGATTAGACCCTCGGCTGTCAAACATCGTGCCTGGAAGTTAGTCAGCAAAAATGATTTTATGTCAACATTAAGTGAAAGACCTGCAATTCCTACTAACTCTAATCAAGCTGCGAAATTATTCCACAACTGGCTAAATAGAGCAGCAAACATTGTTGCACCAGAAAAGATAATGCGATCGACAAAAAAAGGCCTCGTCCCCCTGGTACTCTGCAGATCTCAAACTAGCTAAACTTAAGTGCAGGCAAAAAGAACACATCTGAAGATCTCAACATAATACTGCACAAAGGAAAGTTTACTGTGCTGCCCTTGAAGAATATGAGGTCGCAATCACACAGGCTAAAACTGCCTACTTTACCACTAAAATCCAAGAGGCTACAAACTCTCCAAAAGAATTGTTCCAAACGGTCTCTGCAATATTGAAGTGTCCGCGGGACACAACATTCACACCAGACCAAAAGTTTATAGACAAACTGGCCGCTTTTTTCAAAGTAAGGTCCAGTCTGTATATAATGACCTCCTAAAATCAGCTAAGGATACAGCAAGAAATGTTTCAGCTCAGCCTATTGACAAGGTCGTGCACTGTGGCCTATCGCAATTTCCTCTACTGGCAGAGGAGAAAGTAGTGAACCTGCTGTTAAAAATCAAATCAGGCTCTCCCCTAGACCCTTGACCGCCGTATATACTACATCTGGTTCCAGAGGAGATTAGTATTTTGCTATCCCCTATACTAAATCAAACTTTGATTTCAGGATTTTTTCCAACGACCTGGAAAAAAGCCTGTATTCGTCGCCTCTTAAAAAAAACCCAAGCTGGATCCCCTAGACGAGAAAAACCATTGTCCCATCTCCTGCTTGCCTCTGCCAGCCAAAGTTCTTGAGAAGGCTATGAACTCAGAACTAACATCATATTTAGAGACCAATAACATCCTTGATACTACACAACATGGCTTCCGATCAAAACATTCTACGGCGACAGCCTTGATCATGGCAGCAGAGGAGGAAATACGTAAGGTGATGGATGATGGAGGAAGGGCTGTAGCAGCCTTTGATACCGTGAACCACGCGGTATTAATACAAAGACTACAGGATGTAGGTATAAATGGTATAGCTCTTGCCCTCCTCTCTTCCTTTCTATCGTCTAGGGAACAAGTTATTTTTTGGGATGATATCGGTCTGAGGAGTTAACACTTCTCGGTGGAGTCCCACAAGGTTCGGCCTTATCCCCCACACTTTTTAATATTTATGTAGTCCCTCTAGCCAGACTAATAAAGAGTTACGGTTTTACGTTGGTGTCATATGCTGATGACACGCAGATTATAGTGTCTGTAACTCAGTCAGTGGATGCCACGGCAGCTGAATTTTGTAAATGCACTTCTGCCCTGATGACCTGGATGAATTCTAACTTTTTAAAGATGAACACAGATAAAACCGAGGTCCTAGAGTTTGGTCAGAAAATCTCGATTTGGAACCAACTTTGGTGGCCAACCTCAGCCGGCATCTACCCCGCTCCAGTCAACAAAGCCAGGAACCTCGGTTTTATGTTTGACAAAGACCTCACCTGGGCCCCTCATATTAACCAAGTTTCATCCGCTTGTGTTTTTTATGTTAAAAGGCCTGAGGAAGATTCTCCCATTCCTTCCTTTTTCCTTGAGGAAAACAGTGGTAGTAGTCTAGAATAGACTATTGTAATGCTCTATATTTGGGAGCAGGTGCTGCTCAATTGGCCAAACTTCAGTCAATCCAGAACGCGGCAGCTAGAGTCTTGCTCAAGCTACCCAAACATCACCCTACATCGAACAGTATAAAACAACTTCACTGGCTCCCAGTCCGACGACATGTTGACTTTAAGACGCTATGTTTGGTGCATAAAGCCTTGTTTGGTGGTGGGGCAAGGATGTGCAATCCCCGTTTCCCCGTTACGTACCATGACTGTCTTTAAGGTCGGCCTCCCTTGGTTTGGTGCAACTCCCTAAGACAAAGAGAGTAAGGTGTGGAGGAAAACGCTTCTCTTTCTTGGCATTCAAACTTTGGAATTCATTGCCCACACACTTGAGACTTTTACCAAATAGATCTGTTTTCAGGAAGGAAATTAAAACATGGCTCTTTTCCCAACCCTGAACATACCGCCCATTATGCTTAATCACATAACCCTAGCGCCAAAACGCCTCGGCAGTAGTGCGTTCTATAAATACCTTCAGTCAGTCAGTCAGTCAGTCTCACATGTGCATGTCTCTCTGAAGTGAAAATCGACATCGCACAGTTATCAGTCACTTTCACTTGAAATCGACATTGAGGAACTCTTCGACGCTGATTCTGATGACGATCGACTTCGTTTGGTGGCAATTTGCCTCAGTTGGTGTGACCACTTGGCCTTGTGGAAGCTCACTGAATGATGTTGATACAAACTCGGTAAGCCATTTTGTCTTCACACTGTGACGCACTTACTTTCGCCTTGCAAAATGGTTCGCCTTGTCACAGCCATTGCAAATCTGTCCAATGCCGGGATGTTTATCATTGCGTAGAAACAACAAGCCACATCTGAAGCACATTTTCTTTTTCTGTGGGGAAATCACTTTAAAATCCCTCTTCTTTATGCTCTGGCTTACTTTTCATGTTCATGACTGACGCACTCTCAGCAACTTTGGCCACCATGTCAGCCACATGTCGATTAGGATGCTCTTCAGCTCAGACAGCTGTGAGGACTTGCCCTAAGCTTAGAGTTTCCTTCAGCATTCATCGTCGAAAGGAATTTGACAGACATCCATCTACCACTCTGAGGAGTGTTGCTTCCTCATCATTAGGTTCATTGAACTTACAGTGCTTTATGAGGAGATCCAGTCTCTCAACAAATTCATTGACGGTTTCGCCTACTCTCTGGCGTTCTTGACTGAAGATATATCATTCATATCTACATTTGGCACTGACTTGAACTCAACATTCAAGGTTGCTTTGATGTGTATGTCACTTCACCATTCTGTGGTACCTATTTAATGGTCCTTTTACACCTTCAGCAGCCATGTTCTTCAGATACTTGCTAATCTTTTTGTCATCTGTTTAATCAATTGAGTCTATGAAATTCTCAAAAGCCCCTGCCCAAGCTGTCCATTGAGTGCCAATTTTGTGGTTTTTTAGCAGTATCAAATGACGATGGCAGTTTTAAGAAAGCAGCAGCAGTAAAATCATTGGTGGACAGCAGTGGTCTCAAACGCTTCCTGTTGAACTTGCTCATGCAAACTATCTGTACAGCTTTGTGACGTGCTGGCTTCAGAATCAACCTTGACAGTTGGGGGATCTTTGATCTCACACTTGCTCTCCATTGGAGCTCTTTATTTTGATGGAGATCTGTTGAGTTGTTCGCCCCAGCAGGTGATGGTATGATGGCTCTCTTTGGTTGTTTCAGTAAGTAGACAAGTCTTTTCGTATTGAAATGATTTAATAAGCAGATAACGTTATAATATTCAATTGGCTTTGTGCTTTAATGTCTCTTTGTAACCACCTGGTGGATCTCTGCTTCATTGCACATCAGATACAACTTAACTTGCACTGGACTGTCAAAATATGCTGCTTTTCAAGACCTGGTTGTATATGCCTTTAGCATTATCACCATGTATGACATATAGCATTAATGTGCATAATAGTGTGGCACCTCTGCTTGCGGCCTTTTCATTTGATTTTTGGCCACCGATGTTTAGATTTTCAAAGATACTTTCTTTGTGCGCAAAAGCTTTACACAGGCTGGTATTGTGCCGAGACTCCACAGGTGCTAGCATTGATTCTGCACTTCCGACTGCGGGACACGAGGCATGCACAAGCAGTTTGCTGGCCCGCAGCAAACCTTATGGGAGAGCGCTATCGATGTACAGGTTACTTATCGCCTACTCGTCACCAGGTGTAGCACTCTATCCAGCCTGGGCATTCGCCAATGACTATGCGACACAAGGAGAGTAGTTATACACCTCTTTATTCTTCTACATGTAAGAAAGAACTCTCTGTTATAAAGATGCATTCACATCATTACCCTTCAATGCTTATGTCAGAGGTCTACGGAGGCTATATGAGGAACCAAAAGAGTTCCGTCATTCTTTATTGACATGACACTACAATAACTATATACTCACACAGGGTAGAAGGGATGCTGTTGAACAGACAATAATGGATACTTTTGGATTGTGCCACGGTCTACTAATGTAAGCTGAGAAAAGGCTAAACACAAGTCAGGAACATCATCTGCTTTTGATAGTAATAATCTCTCACACAGAAGAGTGAAATAATAGTCCAAATAGGTGACATGCTAATGTGGTAGAATCAAGCGCCTCACCAGAGCAGCGACACTGGGAAATTTTGGTCACGCTAAGGCACTGATGTTAAGGATATGGCAGCCTGGGTTCGAGGTGTGCCACTGGCTAAACCTTGCAAACACAAGGAGATGCTGGAGCGCTGAAACTTTTTAAACACTCACACCCAGTCACAGATTGGGTTGAATCCATCACCTTTCTTTAGCTCACTTCGCCACCCCAGTTCAGACCCAGCCATATACAAATCAGTCTTGACCCTGTTCTTTATGGGAACAGTCCTGCCCGAACTGCCAAGCCAGGTCTTCCCTGAGCCGGAAACAAGCATCCTGGGACCGGTTTCAGGGTAACACCCCTAATCAGCCAGGCTAAACCTTAACATCCATGCGAATACATATGCTTGTGAACTTGATGTCTCCATCTTCTTAAAAGCTGGATCTCTTAGAGGAATGAGAGGTTTTGTGGCGGAATTTCCCCAATCTTTCCCTCCTTCCAACTCTCTCTCCAACTTGGGAGATCTTTTAGGAAATGTAATGACTGTGAAGGAATAGGAAGACCTGTCTCTCCTTGCAGTATTCTTCAGCAGTGCTTTGTGACTCAACAGGGAAAAAGTAGACACTAGGAAAGAGACTGGGAAATCGGACAAAAACGTGCTTGTCAACTACCTCCTTCTCAGCAGATGGATACCTTACCAAGTGCAGAGTGATTCCCGAACCCATCACTCAAAGCAGGGGTTATTCCTTCCCTAGCTGGCTGATCCCATTCCCAGGGCAGGCGGCGGAGTTACTCATCACTTGTCAAATACAGCAGAGCTATCTACCATTTGACATCCAGCAGATCAACTGATGAGTTGTCAGACATCAGAGATATCGGTTGTTCACCTGACTGCTCCCTCACTCATTAAAGACAGCAGAGCTACCCTCTCTTCACAGACAGTTAATGTAGCCATTACTCAGCACAGTGTCCCCGTGCACAATGAAGATAACTGAGCTAACCTTCATTTGTCACAGACAGTTTAGCTTTCAGTTGCTCAGCTGATTTATCCCTAGGTCAGTGCAGAAAGTGGAGTTATCAGTTGGCTCAGCCAGCAGAGCTACACTGGCGCTTCATTGATTTATGCGCTGGTAGGTGCATATCTGCCTATTATTCTATATAGCTGTCGTTCTGTCAATATCCATCCATCCAGAGATGAATCAATCTAACCGAGAGCACAGAAACAGACAGCCTCAATAACAAGCCAGTTAAGCAAGGAGCCATGCAACAGCGAGCCTTGTGAAAAGATAACCTAAGAGAAAACAGCTCTGTTGAGACCTAAACAACAATGGACTGGGAGACAAAGGTACAGTAACGGAGAAACATAACAATGCACTTAGGAACAGACAAGGGTGAAGAAGCCGGATCAGTACAAGGGACATAGTAACAAGAGGTTAGTATGAATATGGGTTCATTAGCACCTAGCTAAGAAACAATACATCTGAGACCAAAAAAAACATAACAGACGAAAACAAAAGCAACACGAAGACACTGACTAGTCCCTACACGGATCAATTGGAAGGGCACAAGCTCTGAAATGCATGCAAAGATCAAATGAGACTTCAAAGACTACAAACAACACTACCACTGCTGGCACAGTGGAAGCGGTCGAAGTGTGCAAGACCTAAACATCTCCAAGAGATGCCCCAAGACATAATTCTGACTTTCAAAGCTCTGGTGTTATGGTTACACTATCACCTCTTAATCCATTCCCGAACCCCACAGTTGAGAAAAACACACATCCACAGAGATCCACCTCTGGGTAAACCCACAATCGTAGTGTGCGCCCCTGAAAACAAAGTCAAGTGTATGGTGAAAACTGCACTTTATAAATATACCTCTTAACAAAACATATTCTTCTGTTTACGTTTGCATTCAGTATGATCTGAACGTGCTGAATCCTGTAAATCGTCAAACACATATATCTGCCAACATTAATCTAAACAGCAGGAGAGAACATACACTGGAACTGCTAGAAGCTTTTTGAGCTTAGCTAACCACAAAATGTTCTTACTATACGTGTTTTGCCAAATTCCATTTTATTCTCTAGTTTAATTAACTACAGCATTTCACTGGTACATTTGTATTTTATCACCACAAGGTTGCATTGAGTTAATCTATTTATGAGTGGTGTCGGGCCTTTAAAATCAGTCAAAGCATGTATTGATAATAAAAACTGATCCACCGAAGAAGGGAAATGCTGAATGAAATACACATTTTTTTCTTCATTACTCTTTGTATTTTATATGGAAACAGAAAATGAACCAAATACAAACTGGGTTCCGTCATGCAAAAAAGAATAAAAAAACAACAGTTTTTTGTAACAGAGGTAAATACAAAGCCATGAAGCATCACATGTATCTACTCCTGTCAGTATCTTCGATGGGATGAGGGAGCTTTTTTAAACAAGTTTACAGAAGAAAAAGTAGTCGAAAGAAAATAGTCTTGAAAGCTGGTCTATGAGACTTGTAATAAGGTGGCACCCGGTAATTGGAGAAATCCATTGGATTTAATGCTATCAGACAAACTTACCTACTCCTCGCCCAGTATCATCCTGTCCCACTCTAACCATGCCATCCTGAAAAGTCTTTTGAATAGTCTTCATGCCCACCTTCCCTCATCGCCAGAAGGATGCATTCTTCAGACGCTCTCCAAGCATTCCTCACCAACTGCATAATGATCAACCGTTTCCTATACTCGATATCAGTAGACCTATTTAATGATGCCCTTAAGCAAGCTTTTGCCGCATACAACCCCCTATGAACATTCTCTACTGCAGCATCTTGCCCACAGCCTGGGATGTCACCCAATCAGGATCAAAGTATCCCTTAAAAAGTGGGCAAAACTGTGTACACTCAGTAGAGACTCACAAGTAGACCACTCTACTATCACCACCACGCACAGCTGTATCTAAATCCTCACTGTAAGCAAATGACTGCATCACATTCATCTAACCTCACTACTTTTAGTGAAACGCTCATCACCCTACTTACACCTTCATGGTCCTACATTGCCTGTACTCCAGATTCCTTCTGCTTTGCTCTCGCACCACATCAGAGGCAGAGTCGTCCGCATGACTTGGCCAGTACCATTGCCTACACCGATCTTCTCAGTGAATATGCCCTCCAATACTCATCACACATCTTAGCTGGATATTAATGAGGCCTTTGAGTACTACGCTGAGCTCCATGGCGCTTACCTCCCCTCCCCCAGGACGCCTGGCAATATTGATGCTTTCCTTCACAATCTGAAATTACCACAGGTCTCAGCTGTCCGCAGGGAAATGTTGGGGGCACTTATGACACAGGGCAAGATGTGCCACGCTATTCTAGAAAAGGCACTTAATAAGATACCCGGTGTGGATGGCTTACCCATCGAATTTCATGCCACCTTTGCCATCCGATTAATTCCACAATTGGAATGACTTTAGAATGTGTCCCTTGAAGCGGGCCTATTACCATCCACCACATGCCAAGCCCTGGTCACATTCATACGTAAACCTGGCTGTAACCCAGAAGACCTATCTTCCTATAAACCTTGGCCCTTCTGAATACAAAATAAAAAATATTGAGTAAGGTGTTGGCAGGATGACTGCCCCCCCCTTACTTCCTGAGTTGATACATGCAGATCAATGCAGATTCAGCCCACGACTGAGCATCTCTTCGAATATACAGTGACTTTACCAGGTTATGGAGACAGCTTAACAGCATAACCCTGCAGCAGGCTGCCTTTCCCTAGATCTCCAGCAGGCACTTGATACAGTAGGGTGGGATTATATGTACTCGTTGGTGAAATTCAATATTTCTCCCACTTTCATTCGTTGGATTAAAGTCCTATATACCAACCCCACTGCTAGAGCAAGAACAGGGAGACCTTTATCATCACAGTACCTGATATATCGTGGGAGCAGACAGGGCTGCCCACTATCGCCTCTGTTATTCGTTTTGGAAATTGAACCCCTGGCGCAGAGACTCAGGCAGATGGCTGGTGACTGGGGCATCCCAAGGGGACCTCAGATCCAAGCAGTCTCCAAGTATGCAGATGATATGATTGTGTATGCTCAGGACCTGGGGGCAGACTTAACACCAATCTCTACTTTGCTCCAATCATTTGGCGACCTGACAGGTCTCAGAATCAATCACGCTAAATCCCACGTATACTCTTTCTAGGACACTAAAGCCTATGACACACTGCTTTTAGGTACACAGACTATACGAGTAGCACATCATACGTTCTGGTATTTGGGCATCCAGAGGTACAGATCAAATATAGATTTAATAGATGGGAACTTACTGAAAGCCATTTTAATGCTGAAGTCCCAAATAAAATTCTGGATTGCACTGCCTTTATCTGTGGCAGGCTAGATTGCATTGTCAAAGATGATGTTACCACATCTGCTGCATTGCTTTGTCAATTTCACGGTTGTAGTCCCCGCAACTGTTTTTCGAACCATGAATTCCTTGTTGGCCAAACTGATATGGGGGATGGTTGACTAACACAAGATGCAGTCACCTCACGTGGAAGGGGGTATAGGTGATCCAGACTTTAATGTCCTGGCAAACAGTAATCTTTACAATGGTTATCCTATTAGTTAGTGGGTTTCCACCTAAACGAGATTGAATATACTCCACATGTTGCAAATAGGAACACCACATAGGCTACTACTACCGGGGTGGTGCAGCCCTTTATTTTCCATTCCTGCTAAACAATGCAATAACAAACTGGATGGGCTCTCTGATATACAAACTGATCCCCCATACAAACACCCCTAATATAACACTACGGGGATTGCCTAACCCAGTGGGTACGCCCTCGCTGGTTAGGCTGACACCCTGGAAGAGTGGGAGGATCACAACGGTAGGGGATCTGTTTGCGTAGTGCGCACGGCTGACCCATCATGATTTCACAAAGCTCCATGGACTTCCAAATACAATAAATTCTGACACGCACCAACATTTTGCGCTATGTCCTACACACTGGATGCCAGTGGGGGCTGAACCAGAAACGCATGCACTGATCCAGGCAGTATATAAAATGGGTACTGGCACATATCTAGTCAGATGGCTCTATGGGGGCTGCTTACCCGTTTATAAAAATCATTAGATCCTCCAAGGGTTTGGTGGGAAATTTACCTAAATCTCGCCTTAAACGATAAAGAATAGCACTTCCTCCTCAAATAGCAAAGGGTGTTTTCCTTCAATTCCTGCTTTAAATTCATTCAATTTGCACCCTCACACAGAGCATATTTAACATTGTCGAAACTTTAAATAATTTTCCTGACTGTATCACCCAGTTGTCCTAGGTGTCAAGCAGATACCACAGATCTACTACATATGTTGTGGGCTTGTCCCACTCTGACATCTTATTGGGGTATATAAAGGACACACTTTCATCTCTTACGTGGATGAACCAATGGAATACTGTGAAACACCGTCTCTTGGGCCTCCAGACTCGGCCTACGAATTTTAAACTTATTGACCTACTGCTCCTTTTAGCCAAGAGACATATCACGAGGCGTTGGAAATCCCCCAAGGGACCCCTTGTTTCAAGCTGGCATGAGGAGGTTGTACACTGGGGCATGGATCAAAGCTATGCATTACGTTGGAGGAATTTCTCGTTCTAAACAACCTATTGCAATGGTGTGGGATGTTCTACTGGAACAGTTTATGTCCCTGGAGAACAATGATTTATGATCACAATTCACAAGTTGGCGAGGATGTTACCGCACCGGACATCGGACTCACCCCGCTGGAAGGTATACACAACATACAACTATCCACCTTAGTCTTCTAGAATTACAGGATGATCCCACTTACTACACTATAGTGTGTCAGAGCCATGGCTTTTTGTTGGCAGTTCGGGAGCGAGTGGAAGGCGTGAGTTTAAGCAGGTAACATTTTTGGTTCGTTTTTTTGTTTTTTCTTGTTTTATGCTTTTCTGATGTACACACAAGTTTCCAGGATGTTGCCTGGAATATATACCACATGGATATATGCATATTGTACAACTATCTCGATTTATTTTTTTTATTTTTATGAAAATGCAATAAATTATGTTTTCAAAAAATAATTGTACAGCGAGCAGAATTGAATAGATCCCACTGCATTGAAAGCATCAATGATTGCAGAGTAGCAAGAGTTGAAGTTAAAGATTACATTTCAATGCACCACCTTTGTGCACAGCAATCCTTAAAGTCATTCAATGGATACAGATGTTTTAAATTAATTTTCAGACTGTATTTTGCATGGATTCAAAAAAGAAAATTATAATGCGGGTACAAGAGTCCATCTAAAAAAACACAACTATAAAACAACTGCTTGCAAGATCACTAGCATTGCTAAGCGTTTAGGCACGAGGTTCTTGGAGCAGAACCAGGTTCATTTATTACAAATTAAACTCAAGCACCTTAATTCACTGCTGTTTTTATTTCCTGCTTTAAAAGTAACTGGAGTTTAATTTTGCCCTATATTATTACTCTACTAATTCACCTTTACAGCAGCGCACTAAATCACTGCACAGCCTGGGGTGGTCTGAGCTGTAATGTGCTGTTTAGAACGAGTGCGGCAATGAACCTGAACAACCCCATTGTCAGGGATGAGCGTTAACCACGATAGAGATATTGCACGCAGAAACCTACTAACAAGGAGAGTAGAACCTAGATTCTCCAAACGACAGTGGTAAAGGGATGCAAACCCCTCATATCATGTGCGAGTTTCATTTCTCAAAAAAGCTCCCCCCGACAGAGGGGGAATAAGGAGTATTCAGGGCAGGCAACTGGCACCAGCACACATACTCATCGTCAGACTCAGACACAGAGCAAGAAAGAGAAAGGGAGAAAAGATAGACTAAAGAAGGAAGAAAAATATGGGAAAACAAGTGGAGAAAGTAGGGACGAGTAAAAAGCTGCAAGAGTGAGACAAACAGATAGGAAATTAAGAGGCATAAAGTGGAATTAAGATGGGGCAGCCTTGGGAATAAGCACTACATGATTTCAACAGCACCAGCACCAGACTGCTAAGAAAATCTTTGGGCCATTGCACTCACAAAGCATTCAGTGTTCAGCCTACATACAGTTCGCTCAGCGCTGGATTATGACTTAGGGGCGTGTGCTACATCCCGCGGTGTAGAGATGTTATGTTAAAATGAATGTCTAAAGCGTACGTACACCGGGGAGGTTTCATGGCACTACTTTGCTTAATATCCAGGTTCAGATGCGCAGATTAGAAAGACTGACGGAAGAGCCAGGTTTTAAGAAGGCCCCTGAAAGTGAGGAGGTTGGTTCAGAGGCGTATTTCGGAAGGAAGAGAGTTCCAGAGCATGGGGGCCAAAATGGCAAACCTGGTGCCACCGGTACGCTTTAATTTAAAAGAGGGGGTGGACAGGAGGGACTTATGTGCTGAGCGAAGGTTTCGTGTGGGAACGTACTTGTGGATCAGGTTGTTCACAAATTTAGGACTTTTCCCATTGAGCGACTTAAAAACAAGGTACCCGACCTTGAAGGCGCAGCGCTGGACAACAGGTAGCCAGCTGAAGGAATTTAGAATGATAGAGGGGAATACCGAAGTAGAGCGAATTGGCGTAGTCAATGTGGGACATGACCATAGCAATGATCACCTGAGTCCGGGCTTCGTGGGTGAGAAATCTGCTGATTTTTTTTATTTTCCTGAGTTGAAAAAAGCAGGTAGATATCACTGAGCCTGAGGCTTCATCGTGAGATCCTGACTGATGATTACCCCAAGGCTCTTGGCCGAGTTAGATGGAGAGGGGGGCTGGCCCAATTCCCTGGGCCAAAAGTGAGGGCCCCAGGGATTTTTAGTAAGGCCACCGATAAGAAACACCTACGTCTTGTCCGGGTTGAGCTGAAGGTGGTTGCTGTTTATCCACTGACTAATGAACAGCATGGTGGACTGAAAGGCGTAGGCTGACTCTGGAGAGTTGCTAGTAGGAAAGATGAGTTGAAAATCGTCAGCGTAGTTGAATGTGCAGACTTGGCGCTTTTTCAGGGCTCGGACAAGAGGGAGAAGGTACAAATTGAATAGCAGTGGAGAGAGTGAAGAACCCTGAGGGACTCCGCAAGAGATTTTTGTTCTAGGATGGGTGAATGGTGCTATGCTGACTGCCTGAGACCGATTTTCTAAAAAAGAGGTGACCCAGCCAAGGGCGGGTCCTATGATTCCCGCGTCTGACACGGTCGACCAGAAGGTTATGGTCAACCGTGTCAAAGGCTGCAGAGAGATCCAGCAGGACAGGTAGGTTACGCACCTGCGTTGCTACGAGAGGTACCAGACCTGATATGATTTTAGCAGCCTACACATGCAACCCCACACTCTTCCTACTCCCTGCTGACGAGCGGCAACTACCGCGAAACACGTGTCCAGGGATGGCTAACGCTACTCTGACTTGCACGCACCACTGAGCATAGGCGTACCTGCCGACGCTGACTACAGGGACCACAGTTCTTCGGGGTAACACGCTAGTGGGTGGAGCAGTGTGCGACCATTTTGTTTAGTTATTTAGTGGCTCCCTGAGCCCCGACAGCCGACGGGCTGTAGGTTACGCACCTGCGTTGCTACGAGAGGTACCAGACCTGATATGATTTTAGCAGCCTACACATGCAACCCCACACTCTTCCTACTCCCTGCTGACGAGCGGCAACTACCGCGAAACACGTGTCCAGGGATGGCTAACGCTACTCTGACTTGCACGCACCACTGAGCATAGGCGTACCCGCCGACGCTGACTACAGGGACCACAGTTATTCGGGGTAACACGCTAGTGGGTGGAGCAGTGTGCAACCATTTTGTTTAGTTATTTAGTGGCTCCCTGAGCCCCGACAGCCAACGGGCTATAGGTTACGCACCCGCGTTGCTACGAGAGGTACTAGACCTGATATGATTTTAGCAGCCTACACATGCAACCCCACACTCTTCCTACTCCCTGCTGACGAGCGGCAACTACCGCGAAACACGTGTCCAGGGATGGCTAACGCTACTCTGACTTGCACGCACCACTGAGCATAGGCGTACCCGCCGACGCTGACTACAGGGACCACAGTTCTTCGGGGTAACACGCTAGTGGGTGGAGCAGTGTGCGACCATTTTGTTTAGTTATTTAGTAGCTCCCTGAGCCCCGACAGCCGACGGGCTGTAGGTTACGCACCTGCGTTGCTACGAGAGGTACCAGACCTGATATGATTTTAGCAGCCTACACATGCAACCCCACACTCTTCCTACTCCCTGCTGACGAGCGGCAACTACCGCGAAACACGTGTCCAGGGATGGCTAACGCTACTCTGACTTGCACGCACCACTGAGCATAGGCGTACCCGCCGACGCTGACTACAGGGACCACAGTTCTTCGGGGTAACACGCTAGTGGGTGGAGCAGTGTGCGACCATTTTGTTTAGTTATTTAGTGGCTCCCTGAGCCCCGACAGCCGACGGGCTGTAGGTTACGCACCTGCGTTGCTACGAGAGGTACCAGACCTGATATGATTTTAGCAGCCTACACATGCAACCCCACACTCTTCCTACTCCCTGCTGACGAGCGGCAACTACCGCGAAACACGTGTCCAGGGATGGCTAACGCTACTCTGACTTGCACGCACCACTGAGCATAGGCGTACCCGCCGACGCTGACTACAGGGACCACAGTTCTTCGGGGTAACACGCTAGTGGGTGGAGCAGTGTGCGACCATTTTGTTTAGTTATTTAGTGGCTCCCTGAGCCCCGACAGCCGACGGGCTGTAGGTTACGCACCTGCGTTGCTACGAGAGGTACCAGACCTGATATGATTTTAGCAGCCTACACATGCAACCCCACACTCTTCCTACTCCCTGCTGACGAGCGGCAACTACCGCGAAACACGTGTCCAGGGATGGCTAACGCTACTCTGACTTGCACGCACCACTGAGCATAGGCGTACCCGCCGACGCTGACTACAGGGACCACAGTTATTCGGGGTAACACGCTAGTGGGTGGAGCAGTGTGCAACCATTTTGTTTAGTTATTTAGTGGCTCCCTGAGCCCCGACAGCCAACGGGCTGTAGGTTACGCACCCGCGTTGCTACGAGAGGTACTAGACCTGATATGATTTTAGCAGCCTACACATGCAACCCCACACTCTTCCTACTCCCTGCTGACGAGCGGCAACTACCGCGAAACACGTGTCCACGGATGGCTAACGCTACTCTGACTTGCACGCACCACTGAGCATAGGCGTACCCGCCGACGCTGACTACAGGGACCACAGTTCTTCGGGGTAACACGCTAGTGGGTGGAGCAGTGTGCGACCATTTTGTTTAGTTATTTAGTAGCTCCCTGAGCCCCGACAGCCGACGGGCTGTAGGTTACGCACCTGCGTTGCTACGAGAGGTACCAGACCTGATATGATTTTAGCAGCCTACACATGCAACCCCACACTCTTCCTACTCCCTGCTGACGAGCGGCAACTACCGCGAAACACGTGTCCAGGGATGGCTAACGCTACTCTGACTTGCACGCACCACTGAGCATAGGCGTACCCGCCGACGCGGACTACAGGGACCACAGTTCTTCGGGGTAACACGCTAGTGGGTGGAGCAGTGTGCGGCCATTTTGTTTGGTCACGGAGGGTGTCTAGCATTGTGAGGATCACCGCCTCGGTGGAGTGGGCTGGGCGGAACCCTGCTTGATGAGTCAAGGAATTCAGATTCTTCTAGAAAGTCAGTGAGAAATTTCGTGACGTGAGCTTCTAAGACCTTCGCTAAGTAGGGGAGGAGAGAGATTGGGCGGTAGATTGTCAACGTTTATGTATCTGCACCTGGCTTCTTCAAAAGGGGGTTAACAATTGCCTCCTTGAAGGTAGCAGGGGACGATAGCCTGGGATAATGATTCATTCAGGAGATTGAGGGCAGGACTGGGTAGGGTAGAAAAAATGTCTTTCAGCATGATGGAAGGGCAGCAGTCAGTGGGGGAGCCCATTTTGATTTTAGAGAGAAGGTTCGCAAAGGTAGGCTCGAGAATTTTGGGGAATTGAGAGAAGATACTGTGATTTTGAGTGGTGGATATACTAGGGCCCATATTGAGGCAAGAAGGAATGCTGGACTTTATTTTTAGGATTTTATCAACAAAGAAAGAGTTCAAGGAATTGCAAAAGTTTTGGGAGGGGCCAGATTTGATTATAATCCTATCAGGGTTTGAGAGTTCATTTACTATGGAGAAGATCTTTCGTGCGATTGGTTGCAGACAGGATTTTTGAGGAAAAGTATGCTTTTTTAACAAAATGGATTTTTTGTAAGTTTTCATGGTGTTTATCTAGAGACATTTGTCTTCGGGTAAATTTGCGTCTCCATTTTCTCTCCAATTGCCGAAGTGCTACTTTCTGATTTTTCAGCTCGGAGGAAAACCACTTCTGCGCATCGTGGCGACGGGGGGTGTGAATTTTTCTGAGGGGCGTAAATTTGTTGCTGGCAGATAATAACCAGCTATTAAGTTGTTGGTCGGTCTGGTTTATTCCAATTTCTTCGTGTGTCGCCTCCTGGACAGGGAGGTTTGATGGGGAAGTTGTCATGAATGGAGAATTTAATTATGTGGTGGTCTGACCAAGTACACGGGAATACTGATACAGAGGACGTAGTTATATTAATTGTCCAGATCTGGTCAAGGATATGTCCCTTGATGGGAGTAGCAGTGGTAACTAGTTGTGCAAGGTTTAGACCTGAGAGTAGCTCATTAAGTTAGGTCGATTGGGAACCCCCTGAAGTTTCATTGGCCCAATAATTGAAGTCACCAATCAGCATGACCCTCCCATGGTTAGTGACTAAGTGCGCAACCTGTTCACCTAGAGAATGAGGAGAAGAGGGCATCTTTGAGGAGGCCTATAGAGCAGGACGCACACTAACGGGGCCGTAATTGGATCAATTTCAAGTTTAATCACCAGATTGTCCACTGAGGGTAAATCAAGAGAAGTTAGGGTAGAGTATTTACAATTGTGGCGGATGATGATCTACTCCTCCACCCACTTTCCCCTGGGGGCGGTTGGCTTGAATGATGCGATAATCAGAGGGAAGTGCAGCTAAAATGTCTGGGGAGGATTCCTGAGATAACCAGGTGTCCGTGAGTAGGAGGAAGTCCGGTTGCTCAAATTTCAACAAGAAAATGTCCATTTGATGCTTAACCAGTGAGCGGGTATTTAAATAAATAACAGAGAGCTTCCGAGTGCTATTGCACTCTTGGGGCAGGGGGCGAGTCGCTCCAGGAGTGGCACACAGTTCAGGGAACACTGCTCTGGGCAACAAGATACCCTGTGCCCTCAGGCTGGAGTATATAAGGCTCCAGCCTGAGGGCAAGGCTCCGCGGACGGGCGCAGACGGGCTTGCCTTAGGCACGTCCGCTCCGCTGCCGCGCTGCGGTCGGCATAAGATAGCCGGTGGCAGTCTAAGCTCCGCCCTGCCTGCACTGTAATTGTCTCTGGTGTAGCTGAAAGCAGCCGCTCCAGCCTCACTAGTAATTCAGCAGTGAGCAGGTAATTTAAAAAGCAATCAGATTCAAGGCAACCACACAAGTTAAAGTGACAACACAGATTAAAAGCAAGTGAGCGCTTAGAGCGTGGAGTCTGGGCAAAGTGCCTGTTCCCGCGCTGCGGTTGGCAAAAATAGCCGGTGGCAGTCTAAGCTCCGCCCCGCCTGCACTATGATTGGCTCTGGTGTAGCTGAAAGCAGCCGCTCCTGCCTCGCTAGTAATTCAGCGGTGAGCAGGTAATTTCAGTTTTAAAAAGCAATCAGATTCAAGGCAACAACACAAATTAAAGTGACAACACAGATTAAAAGCAAGTGAGCACTTAGAGCGTGGAGTCTGGGCAAAGGGGCAATTAAAACAACTGAAAGCAACTAAAACAATGTAAACAAACAAAACTATTACTACAGAAGCAGTTTGTGTACAAAAACGATGTTTCCAATGTAATACACGTTATGGACCATCCACAAGTCTTCCTGTCCCTGCACACTCAAGTGACCCATCAACACCTAACTCAATCAAACTCCGCAGACCCCCACATAGCTTCCTTCCACCTGATTTTGAGGATGGATTCAACAAGAACTTCACAGAATAAATCACAGATAGCATTACTTGAGCCCACCCTACATTCCTCTGAGACTTCAACCTGCTTGTCAAAAGACAACAAAAGAATCCTTTTCCACACTGTTCAACACACTGTACATTAAACAACTCATCTAACCTAGCAACAACCAGAGGTAACACGCGCAACCTCATCCTGTCAGACTCACCTAAAATCATCTCTGAGGCCCTTAAATTGAATAGACCACTTTGCCGTCCCCTTCTACATCCATTACAACAAAAAGAGAAAATTAAAGCCCTGCTATTTCACTGACCTCTCCAAGGACTTCCTCAAGGACAGCCTTCAAGAAGAAATCATTAACCCCTTAACTGCAGGGTTTTTTCCACCCTAGTGCGGAGCCCTTATTTTGGATAGGGTAGTTGGTTCGTGATTAAAGCTCTATAACTTATTTTCACATAAGGTAGCCATGCTAAATCTGCGTCTTTTTTCCCCAACATTCTGGGGATTCTAAAGGTACACAGGATTTGTGGATTGCCTTGAAGGGGACCAAGAAAATGGGCAAAATATAACCAAATTGTTATTTTTTTTTAGTAAAAACAGGAAAAACGGGCTCTGGATAAAAATGTCCGTTTTTTTCCTACTAGCATCAATGAATAGTTTGCTGTGCTAAAGTCACCATCTTCCCAACTTTCAGGAACATACAGAGCTAAATTTAAAAAAACTAATTTTGTACCACATTTTTGTCATTTTTCAAAAGGTAGCCCATTTTTCCAATGTTTTTTTACTCCGAACCAATTTTCAGTTTGAGGTGGAAACTAGTGTGAAACCAATGGGTGATCCAGGAAAGCTATAGATTTCTGAAACGTGGACAAAATTCAGAATTCAGTAAGGGGTCATGTGGGGAGATCCCTCAAGATTTTCCCAAAGAAACTAACTGTTGAAATAAAGAAATATTGAAAATTAGTATAAAAAAAGGACATTTGTTACAATGTTTTCATCTGTAACTTTTTGTCACAATTGTTGATTTACAAGAGCAATATGCCATTCTGTCCGCTATACCCTACTGGTTGTGGGGATATATAGGGTTTGTAGGTTCTCTAAAAATTCAAGAAACCCGGAGGCAACAACTGAACTGCACCTTACAATGTTTATTTCATTGTGTACCGAGTATAGACGAATTCATATGGTTAAATATGTAGAATGAAAAATGGGTATCAAGGAAACCTATGTATTTCTGAAATGGATATAAAATGTGAAGTGTCGGAGTAGGAATTTTTACATTGCTGAAATTCAGAGTACCCGTACTAGCATAAGATTTAAAGGATATTTTTCAAAATGTTTTCTTTCCTACTCATTGGCTTACATTTGGAAGGCACAAATGCAATTGGTTACAACAAATGTTCTACTATTCTAGGCTTCCACAGGTCTTCAGAAAAAGTGGTACCTCCCTTGTGTGGGTACGCCTAGTGCCCGTGACAGTAAACAGGCAAAAATACAACATGGAAGCATCACATTTTTCCACTCAAAAATGACCTTTTTCGAATGTAGGTAGCTGTGAATGTTGGGCCCTATCTCAGTCGGCACCTAGAGAAACCTAGCAAACCTGTACAGTTTTGGAAACTAGACACCTAGGGGTATCCAGGGTGGGGTGACTTGCATGCTTCTCACCAGGTTTTGTTATCCAGAATTAATTGCAAACCTCAACCTTTGACTAAAAAAAACAATTTTCCTCACATTTCTGGGACGGAAACTTCTGGAATCTGCGGGGAGTCACAAATCTCCTATCCAGCATTCCTGCACATCTCCCGAAAAAATAGTACCTCACTTGTGTGGGTGGGCCAAGAGACCTTAACACAAAAGGCCCTAAAGTGCTACATGGAGAGATCAGCAATAGGGGTAGCTCTCGGATTGGAGGCTGTGCTTTGCCACCGCCTATGGAAACCTACCAACAACAGACATTTTTGAAAACTAGACAAACAGGGGATTCCAGGATGGTGTGCCTTGTCTGAATACCACAATGGTTTTGTGGGTAAGAAAATGGTGTGGAATGCATGCAAAGCACACCAACCAGTACTCCCCCGGATGACTAGTTTTCAGAACTATTTGGGTCTGGTAGGTTTTTTCAGGTGGCAGCCTACCCAAGCCCAAAAATTGCAGCAGTTCAATATTGCAAGTGGGACGATATTCGGAGTTTGCCACACTATCATGGCCCGCATGTAAAAACAACACCCAAAAGTGCCACATGTCCTCTTGCTTGTCATTGGGGTGAGATGCTTTAGTCCACAGGGAGCAGACATACTGTTGAGATTTAGGGGTAAGGTTGAACCTGATGTTAGGGTGGGTAAGACCCATCCCATTATTTTATAAAAAAATATGTAATCCTGTCACACAGTGGGCTTTCTGTCCCCAGGGGCAAATTAGGGGCACACCTCCCATCTGACTCTGGAGGGGAAGTCCTGTTTGTCCCTTTTGGGGTGAAGTGTAGCCAATGGTAGGGTTCAACACCCCCACCATTTTCTTTTGCCCCAAAGACGAACTCCCTGGTATCAGGTGGATTTTTTACCTCTCTGGGGCAAGCTGATGCAACCTTTCCAATTGAGACAAGCCTCCTATCTGCCCCCAGAGAGACAGAAAGACACTCCTGATCCAACTGGGGTAGGGGTATGGCTTGATGCCCGGGTAAGTCGCCCCAGCCTTTTGTTTATTTTGGCACCATTTTAAAATCCTTGGTGTCTAGTGGGGTTTTTGCCCCCGGGCGGTGGGTGAATACCCTATCCATCCACCAGGGCAGAAAGTCTGTTTGGCCCCAGGGTGCGAAGGAGGAGTATGGGTCAAATGCCCGGGGGACTCGGGGGAGGGGGGGGGGGGGGGGAATGCCCTCAAAAAACAATTGCATGGATTTAGTTCCTAGTGTCTAGTGGGCTTTCTGCCCCCCCCCCCCCCCCACCCAAGGGGGGCAGTTAGGAGTAATTTACCCAGAAAGACTGTTGCCAAAATTAGTTGGGGTTGGTGAATAGCCATGCCCAAGGTGGGGAGCTCCCACCCCAAAAACAAACTCCCTGGTGTCTAGTGGGCTTTATGTCCCCACCCCCGGGGAACAATTAGGGGGAAATTACCCTCATCCGCCCCCTAGGGTGATTAGAAATGATGTTGCCCCATTTACTTGGGGTATGGGCATGGCCATGCCCATGGAGGACAGCCCTCACCCCTATATATTTTTTTTTACAAACAAAACAAAAAAAACTTTCCCTGCCATCTAGAGAGCTTTCTGCCCCCATGTGGGGCAGATGAAGAGCAATTACCCATCTGTCCCCTAGGGGGGACAGAAAGACTGTTGCTCCATTTAGTTAGGGTGTGGGCATAGCCATGTCAATGGGGGAGCCCCCACCCCTATATTTAAATTAAATTTTTTTTCCCCTGGTGTCTAGCAGGCTCCTACCCATGGAGGCATTCAGGGGTAATTACCCCACCTGGCTTCCAGGGGGCAGAAAGACTTTTGCCCCATTTACTTGGGATAAAGGCATCGCCATGCCCATGCTGGGCAAACCCCACCCCTATATTTTTGTATAACAATAAAATCCCTGGTGTCTAGTGGGCTTAGTGCCTCAACCCACTCCCCCCCCCCCCTTCTGGGGTGACAGATGGGGGGTAATTATTTCCTAACTGTCCCCGAGGGGCAGAAAGACTGTTAAAATATGTATTTGGGGTAGGGGCATTGCAACTCCAACCCTGTCTAGAGGGCTTTCTGTGCCCCCACTTCCCCCGGGGAACAGATATGGGGTAATCACTCCCATCTGTACCCCTCGGGGGACAGGAAGTCTGTTGCTATATGTATTAGGGGTGGGGGCATGGACATAGAAGATTTTAGCTTAATAGCTGCATACCTAATGAGAACAGTCTTGTCTTCATAGGGTATCCTGACCAACTGTTACATCTGCCTTACTCCAGGAATCCAGGCAGTATTGCTTTGTGAAGGTATGTGCATTTGCCCATGTCGCCGCCCTGCAGATGTCTGGTAGAGACACTCCTGCGAACAGGGCGGAGGACGCTGAGACCTTCCAAGTTGCGTGAGCCTTCATCTGTGCAGCCGGCGGACGTCCGGCCTTTTCATGACAAAAGACTATTGTCTAGGAGACCCAGCGAGCAATACTAGCCCGCGATAAGTCTTGGCCCTTTCTTAGCGAAGAGAAAGAAATGAGTAACGGACTTGATTTTCAGGAACAACGCTTAATGTCCAGAGAATACAGAGCTCTCTCTGCAGGCTAGGAAGTATTGGAGAAACATAAATGCAGAATGACTGGTTCATGGAGTTGAAATGTTGATGGTACCTCTGGGATGAATTAAGGATTAGTGAGCAGAACTACTCTGACGTTAAGAACTGTAGGTAAGGTTCTTTGATTGTGAACACCTGAATCTCACTAATACGCCTGGCATATGTGATAGCCAACAGAAATGCCACCTTCCATGAAAGACATTTTCATTCACACTTGTGAATAGGCTCGAACAGAGATCTCATGAGTTGAAATAAGACTGTATTCAGCTGCCAAAGCACCGGAGAAGGCTTGATAGGAGGGTAGGCTCTGAATAGACCCCTCAAACTCCTTCACGAGCCTGTTGGACCAGAAAGACAATTGCTGAGAATGTCTTCTGTATCTAGAAACTGCCGCTAGGTGCACTCTTCATGGCTGTATGTGTAAGGTCTGATTTGGCAAGATGTAGTAGATAAGGCAGAATCTGTTCAGGTGTAGATGCGAAAGGATGGCAAGACTGAGAGGCAAACCATGAGCAAAATCTTTTTCATTTTGCTGAGTAGCATTCGATCGTAGAAGGATCACAAGCTTCATGAAGAACTCAATTGCATTCTTCCAAAATTGATGGAGCTCTGAATTCAGCATGGTGAGGAGCCAGAGCGACAAATTGAGAGTGTGGATCTGCAGGTGAACCACTTGACCCTGCTTCATTGAGAGAAGATCCTCCGCCAGGTGTAACCAAATGTGTGACCACTTTGATAGGCAAAAACGTTTGGTGTACTAATACGGTCTCACGTGTGCCAGGACGATTAGAACGAGCAGGCAAGGTTCTCTTTTAAATTTTCTGTAAGATCTTTGAAAGGAGTGGAAAGAGGTGAAACACGTAAGCGAACATCCTCCGCCCATGAGGAGTGGAGGGAGTTGCTCCAAGAACTTGGCTGGGGAAATCTGCTGGCGAAGAACTTGCATTTATTGTTGAGGTTTATAGCGAAGAGATGCAGGGTAGGGTACCACCAAGACTGAAAAACCTACTTTAATTTGCTTATGGTTGAGTTCCCACTTATGGCATTGCTCGTTTGATCTGCTGAGGGAAATTGGCCCATTTGTTTTGTAGTCCTGGGACATGTTCCAATTTCAATGAAATGTCGTTGGTTATGATCTATTCCCATATTTGTTGTGCCGAGCTGAGAGAACCGGTGATCTTGTCCCTCCCTGTTTGAGCAGATAAAACATGGAGGTAGTGTTGTCTGTCCTCACTAGAACCAATGAGCCTCGTAACCTTGGAAGAAAGGCTTAAAGACTGAGAAAGACCACTTTCAATTCTTGATGATTTATGTCACATAATGCTTCCTGACTGGACCACTTCCTGTGAACCTCTAAATCCCGCAGGTGGGCTACCCGTCGGTCCCGGGAGGCATCCATTGTCATCACCACCTGGGGCACCGCAGGCAGGAAAGAGAGACCCTGCAATATGATTGCTCTAACCATCCACCATGACTTCGGCTTCTTCATCTCTGGGGTTATTGAGATCATGTCCTCAAAAGAGCAGGAGTAGTGTCAGGAACTTCCCACCTCGGTGGAGGCTGCTGAGTGGAGTTGGCATCAGCCAACCTTTCGTAACAGTCATTTAGCATCATCTGTAAGTCTGTGATCAATGCAATTGGTATATTAATAGAGGGTCCCTGAACTTGATGTTGCTCACTCTCTTGTTCCTCAAAAGGATGATACTCCTGGAACGTATCATATTCCTGAGCAGAATGATGTCCCCTATCAGAGAGAGAGTAATCACCTTCAAGGTAGGCTGACTGATCACAGTGTGCTTCTTCATCCTCTGATTTCTGACACTTAACCTTTAACCGTGAGGGACTGTACGCAGGGCCAAAGTGACCCTCAGACTCCTGCAATTCCAGGAGGTGTGCCGGTGGCACAGGTGAAATTTTAGAAAAACCCTGAGGCAGAGAAGGGATCTTGCCCTTACTGGAGACATACAAAATGTATTTTTCTACCATCAAAGGGATTGTCGACGGGGGCGCCGATGACGCAACGCTGACAGGAACCTTCAGCGGCAGGACAGAAGCGAGTGCAGTCATTGACAGTGATGTGGTCGACGAAGAAATCTTCATCGGCGGAGACGGTCTCGTCAATGCCACAGTTTGTCAACGACGCCGTCGTCGTCTTGATGGTCGACGTGAAGGAAGTTGTCATCGACACTGCCGTCAGTACGGATATTCCTGGAGACAATGTATGCCGTAGATGGTAAGTTCTTCGTCGACGGTGCAGTCGATGGACGATTTTTCTTAGAAGAGGGCTCCTTGAATAGGGTATTGGGAGCAGATGCAGGAGTTGAATCAAACCAAAATACTTCATGTCCTGCAATTGTAATAGCAGTTTGATGGAGACGAATTCTCGGCGTGCCGCCGGGACCGCCATCTTGAAGTCCGGGAAAAATGAAATAACATTGCCCTGATATCAGGAGTCCAGCAGATCACGGGCCTTGCGAAGACCATGTCGTGATCCCTGTAGTTCAGCAGCCTCGCGATGATGGGGCGAGCCGGGGCGCCCGGGGAGGCTGCTGGCCCAGGGATCTGTGGGCCTGCTCTACCACGCACACAGACGACAGGGAGTCCCCAAATAGGGCCCGAAGCATGTCCTCGATGTAATCTTCCACACATGTCATGGCAGTGGACTCAGACTCCCAGAAGGCACAGATTACAGCGCCGGGACCGGGCTACAAGGTCCTAATTTTTAGCACGAATCACCTCAAGGACCTTCTCCATATTGTGAAGCTTGTCACGTGTCACCATTCCCTCATCTTCCAGTGCAGAGGTACATTGTTCAACCTCGGCGATGCACTTATCGTGGTTGGCCACTTTGTCTTTCAGTTGGTCCAGGCGATCAGACATGGAGTCTATTTTTAGGTCAATGGCTGCCAATGATGTCTTCAGCTCAAGAAACATAGTGCGTATGCAGGGCTCCAGGTCCGGTGCGGTCACCAGGATCTCTCCATCGAGCACTGCCCCTGGGGGGGGGGGGGGTTAGCCACCTTGGGGGTTTTCTGAAGGTCGTAAGGGAGCTTTGGCTGTTTGTCATCAGTTTTGCCCATATTGTCACAATGGCACTGTGTTAGCTAGGGGGCCACGGGAGACCAATGCAGTCCAGGAGCACCAGACACTCTTACGACGCCAGGAGCCAGGGTGGGCGATCGAGGCAAGTGCTAAGGGTTCAACAGCAGACTTCCGAGTCAGGGCCGCAACAGGCCTCAGTGGACCCCGCTACTCCAGCCACTAGGAACTAGGCCCAACCTCACAGCAGTCCCAAGGGGCAGTATCAACGTTGCGCTGGCGGTCCACGGCGGAGGTCTCCAGACTGCACCCCCACCTCGATCCGCTTCTGGGTCCCTAATCACCACAAGTCCGTCCCCTGGTCACAGTAGAAGCCCAAGCATGGGGCAATAAGCGCAATGCAGCAGCGAGGGACCAGAAAAAAGGTGAAATTGTAGGTAAGGTGGGGGGCCCGACAAGCCCCCCCCACTGGGCCACAGCGCAAAGCCACCAGGCGGCGTCAGCAGGCAGTCCATAGGGGGCCCAGTGTCAAGAAACTCGAGAGGGAGGCCCAGCTCCAGGGTGTAACAGAAGGCCTAGATCGTCAAAGCGCTGGCAGAAGCAGCTCCGCATGTACGTGCAGGAGTGTCCAGCCAGTGGCGTCATTGGACCCGCAGAGGTCCTACAGTCAGTTATGGCACAGGCCGAGCCAGCGGGGGCCGCACTCCTCCCCCAGGATGGAACAGCAGAGGTCCCGGCCTCCACAAGCAGCTATGGCACAGGCCGAGCCAGCAGGGGCTGCACTCCTCCCCCAGGGCCCGCCCGCTCGCAGTTCAGGATTGCTGAGAGGGGAGGCTCCCCCAGCGGCAAAACCAGCAGGAGGAACTCACAGCAAGCAGGGCCCAGCCAGGTGCGAGTCCCGCTGATCAGGGGTCTCGGCCCCACAGGTCATCCATTGCACGTGCTAAGTTCCTAGCGGCAAGCCGGTGGTACACTCCCTCTGCCGGGCGACCACCCCGGCCAAAGCGCCGCAGTCACTTACTTGCAGAGTCAGGGGACGTCTCCGCAGGGCCTTTCACGCAGGGCTCGGCCTAGGTCCGGAAGGTAAAGTCGCCGGCCGCTCGACCCAGCCTCACCTCAGCAACCACGGGTCCTCCACGTTATAGGCACCAATCACCGCCGCCTACCCCTAATGACACACAGGCTCCGGCATCGGCTACAGCCGGTTCCACACAGGGGGTATCGGAGGCAAGGCCGCTGCAAGGCCGCTGCCGCCATCATGCCGCAAAAGGGGGTCTTGGCCAAATTTACCAGATCCGGTAATCCACCACAGCAGGCATCGGCGGGTGCAGCTGCCCAAACAGAGTTGATTCCGCTAAGTTGTGGGTCGCAATGGGCAGGCCGCCTACAGGATAAATGCCGGATTAGCTGCCCAGCCGGCAGAGCCTCACAGTGTGGCGGCCATCTTGCGGCCGGCTCGCTTGCTCCCCTAAGATGTCATTTGATTCCGGACACGAGAATGACTCCTGGGCTCGCCCTAAATAATGAAGTAAAAAAGCTCCCTATGCCAGCCACTCTCATTTTGGGCATGCAATATGGTAAAAGTTTCAGACTCACTGAACACTTATTCTGAGGGCTGGGTGTGTGTGTATGGGGGGGGCGGGGGAGAGAGGAGAGGAGGGTGGAGTATACGGTGGTAATCCTAGTGTCCTATCAAAATCCAATTTGAAGCAGCCACTGTACACGCAATAAATCCAGAGACAGAGTTCTGGTTGAACAAGGGTTACCAGCTACCATACCGTGTTTGCGCAAAAATTATCTTGACATCCTGTTTCCATTCTTTCAAGTGTACCCCCAGTAATAATATAAACCCAGAGACCTGTGAACCAGGATTCAACACTATAGTGTCAACAAAGAGGCTCACAGCCCCCGTCCTTCTGCTGAGCCATGCATGCCCATTCAAGTCGACCAGTCAATCACCGTGACCTATTGTAACTCCTGGAAGGCATTTCTTTCCCTTTTCACACCTATTGAACTGCTAATTCATGGCTAGGAGAAGTTGGAGAGTAAATGCACATTATCATCCATGAACTTCAGACGAGGCAATGGTAATTTTCTAAAATTTGATTTTCCTTAATATCTCTTAAAAATAGGACTTCACCATTTATTTGCATTTTTAATAACTATTAATATAATTGTTTAATTATCTTCCTAGCTAGTCCCATTCCGAAGATACAGTATTAGGAGTTGAATCTGTTCTCACCAGAGTGAAAAATAGCTTTTTGGTGCTTTTTGTAAGGGCATGTTAGCATTAAATTACCCTACGTACTTTTAAATACCATGCACCCTGTCTAGTTGAGCTACATGGGGATGGCTTTTAAATATTTAAAAAGAAAGTTTTGACCTTTCAAAATGGTTTATTTTGACAGGTCGAATTGCTACAATGGTAGGCCGGAAGCCATACTTGGACTATCACAATAGGTGCTGCATTCCACTAGTAGCATTTAACTTCCAGGCCCTGGGTACATCTTGTACCTGATACTAAGGACCTATAGGTAAACAAAATTTCTCCAGTAGTGTAGCTTTTATAGATTCACTTGAATATTCCACGTCATCATGGTGAGAGTCCCACAATAACAGTAATAAAGGCAGTGCTAAAGCATTAAACTCCATTGAAAAAGCAATAGAAATTAGTAACCAATTCACATTGACTTAATACATCCAAACTTCAGCCAATCAGAGCAAAAACCCTGAAGCCCTCATCCCCTGCAGAGCTACCATACCTCATATTTCTTACCGCACGTCGTGTGTTAGGGAGTCTCTCCGAGCTATGCTCAGTCACAGATTGTCACACTTATGTTAAAAAACTGGTGGGGGCTGCCCTGCAACCCACATGGAGCCCCTCCAAAACTCAGGCGTTCTAAGGCTAGGGTATTGTGGGGGGGGCCCCGGGAGCTCAGTGATGTCACTGACCATGTCATGAATGATGTAATATGTGACATCATCAGCAGTGCACTGCGGGGGCGTGAGTTATAGTTAGCTGAACTAACGGGGGAATTTGTATGATTTTGTACAAGAGAAATGTCCAACTAACTATAACGTCCCAGAAACCTACGTTTTTTTCAGTGAATTTCTAAGGTTTTTTTAATGCTAATTCCTAACTATAACGTGCTTGAAACCGATGGTTTTTTCAGTGAATTTCAATGGTTTTTTAAATGCTAATTTATTTGCTCCATTCTTTTGTGATCTTCTGTTTTTTAATGAAAATTAATCTTTTTGCCCCATCACCCCCTGCTGTTAGCCGATAGTATGTTTGAAAGAGCAAAGATGGAAACACAGAAACACAAGAGACTGTAAAGCAAACCTGTGTTCTTTTTAAAAATAATGATCAGAATTATTTGAATTGTGGGAGGAATGGGAAACACAATACTGAAATCCGGAAAACAGGTTTAATTTCCATAGCAGGATAGCAAATGTATTTAGGTTGAAGAATTGAGATGGGTAATGTGATTTGTTTTGACACATGCACTATTTGAAGACCGCTCATAAAAGCATTAGACCCATGCAGTATGTAGAAGTGGCAGACCAAAAATGCAATGCAAGTAAAGACAGTGAAATACATGTGTAATATGTGAATAACTCGGAGCTCAAGAGAGTGCCTGATCTGAACAGTAAATACGTAAAATAAAAACCTCATTAATTAAATAATAGGTAGATAAAAAATTACATCTTACCATTTATCATGGGACCAAAACAGATCACAATAGCTTAAATACTTTTCTTTAAACAGAAGTATTTTTCAAATCTCCCGTACGCGTGCCTCCTAGCAATGAAAGGAACTCTACTATAATGCATAAAAGACATCAGCGCTCTTCGGAGTTTAGCTCCAGAAAACAGAATGATGAGACAATTCAATAAAAAATCTCCACGCACGCCCAGCACCCTACGCCTCAACACCTTCCAATGCTGTCATACTAACTGATTTTAGTTGCTTTATAAAGGATGTTCTTAATTAATCTCCCAGCACTCCTGAGCTGCTTTATGTAATAACCTCCACTTCTTGCTCTTTACAAAAAGCGTGAACAAACTACAGATTCCTTGAAAATCCCCAGGTGCCAGTCGGGATCTGGAGAATTCTTCCAGCAATGATACTGTGTGCCCGCAGGTAGCGCCGAGGTGGTCACGATTTGGTACAAAGGTTGCCAGGACTCTCTGACTTTGGTCAAAAGCGCTAGAGCCGACTCCAGTTGAAAGAGATGCTTCGGAGTCATGGCACTCACAGATCTGGGAATCTTGCTGTTCCTTTCTCGGGCCCAGTTTTAAAAAACCCACCACACAAACAAGCCAGTTACCCAGAACGGGTTGCAGTGGTAAATGCCCTCCGTGGATTCCGTCTCACTGGCTGATGTCAATCTTCTCTTCACACTTGAGGTTCTCTATGTAGTCAACCGCAGACTTCGTTTAGCATTCATTAACACTCAGATGCTTCTGGGTATTGGATGATCTTGTCAGCATTCACATTCTGGCAAGTTCTATAAGACCTAAAGGTTCACATGTTGAGTCAACTGGGGAGACACCTCTGGGCCCTCGGACCTTACGCTTGGCACTGTGGTGCAGGTGTCTCCACGTGTCACAGCATCGATTTGCTAGCCTTGGTTTCTTCGCAGTTCCTCTCTTTCAGAGTAGTATCTTCCTCATGCATGGGCACCTCCATTGCCCCTCCTGAGAAATCAGTCAGCATTCTTCCTGGGGGCAGGGTAAAGGCAGCCCCTCCTTGTAGACTGAACACAACACCGCATGCCTTGAGCTCAAGGATATTTTGTCACCACCCCAGACTCAAGAAAAGAAATCTTGGCATACCCAGTGGAAGCTTCCGTCCCATCGGCATACACAAGTAGCAAAGATATATAACACCAAGGTTAGGGCCTCAATTTTATATGGTGCCGAGCTCTGGGGCTTCGATAATGTGACATCTTTAACTATAGCCCAGAACAATTTTTTGAGAGCCCTTACTGGTCTCCCACAATCCAACCCACTTAAGCCCCTCTACCTAGACCTGGGTAGTTGTACACTAGAGGAGATAGTTCGATACAGGCCAATAGCTTTCTGGAGAAAGCTCTGGTCCACCCCGGAGCTGTCAACTTATGCAAATGCGTTGAAAGATGTTAGAGAGGCTGACCTATCATGTAAAATCCCCTGGTTACAAAATATAAAGTGCACACTCGTGTATATGAGGCTTAGCCATTTGTGGGAGGAGCCAGTAGGTAGTTCCTTTCCATCTAAAAAAAGATTTTAAGGACGCCCATTGGAATATGGCCAGAGTAAATAGTTTTGACATCTTTTTAAGAACTTCTCTCTGTCAGGCATTTTCCTGGAGCATAAACATGACACCCTGTTCGAGGATTACTGGGATTTTATAGCTAAACCCTGTGACAGAAAGCTGTACCACCAATTCAGGGTAGGCACACTCCCGGTCAAATTATTTACACAAAAATGGCATAGCCCATCGGACAATAAATGTGTATCCGGTCAAGAGCAGGTTGAGTCAATTCCCCACATATTATTTGCTTGTTCAGCGCACAAGTCTCCCAGAGATAAATGGCTTAAGCCAATTTGCTCAAATATGGGTACTAGATCAAGTGCTACAGCTCTTCGAATATTGAAGACCAATACGCAAGAGCACATAGCAATTGCCATGGCCAAATTTCTGAGCTGGATGTGAGGCATTCGAGCTAATAACCTGAAGATGCAAGACATAATGAATGGTAACCTTATTTATATAGCACCATGATTATTGCCCAAGAATCTAACGTTTAATGTCCATTGGGATCTGTTTACATAGTTACTAGGATTATGTCCTATTTTATAGAATGTTTTAGTTTTATGATGAAACGGAGGTTTGCATCTGAATGGCAGCTAAAGCTGAGAAGCTAGACGGATGTGCTTCACTGTTTTATCAATTTTCAATAACATTTTAACGTCTTATATGATTGTTCTTAATTTTTCTTCTATTACTTTGTTTAATAATGCACTGTACATATTCTCACAGACAATTTTTTTAACATAGCTACTGCACCATAATACTATACTTAACTCACTCCAATTTTTCAGTCATAATGGATTATCGTCAATATTATTTGTGTCTTATGATTGGAAGGATCGAAATAAAGACTGATTTGACCTAGCCTGAGGATGACAAAGTCTAAGGAAATCATGAGGGGTTATATCGTGACCAGACTACTCGTGTATTGATTAGCAATAGTTAAATAATCTTTCTGCTATGGGAAAATTAAGCTCTTTACAATAAGCAAACATTAAGCCATAAGCTAAACATATCTTAATAATGATTGTGTGTTGCTTTCCCTTCGCACCTCTTCTCTAAATCCCATTCCTGTCATCCCACAGACACCTTCATGTTGATAGTACTAACGAGACCGCAAATTCACAATCATTAGAGAGAAAAGACTAGGTGCAAAGGCTGAAGGGCACTAGATGCGAATAAACAACCGATTACTCTGGTCAGTCAATTTACTATCAATTACAATCAATCTTTCCAACATCAGCACTAACATTCCAACTAGTTGTGAACACTGACCAGTGGACTTTTGGCAAACTCTTACTGGGAACAAAGCAGTCCAAAAACTAAGCATCAGCGCTGAAGTAGTCATCGCAATAATAAATAATTAAAGAAGACTTAAATAGACTGCTGCTCTGCCAATATCTTCAAAGGCACAGCAGTCAACATTTTTGGCTCGGTATGCTTTAAAGATTTCCCACTAAGATTACTTCTGTCACAGAAAAATAACAAATGGCTAGATTCCATATGCATTAGGTAGGACATAGCAAATCTGTGATACTGTTACGTGCCCCCAACAGGTAAGCGATAGGTTAATCTTATGTTCCCACTCTGAGTGAAAACTAACGTTTGGAAACAGGGCAAACCATGCCTTCAAAAGGGTTACAAACCATTCACAATCTCCAGATAAATGTCAATAAAAAGGCAGAGCATTTTTTAAAATAAGGCGATGTACAGTTCAACGAAACAGACATGATACTTCAAAGTATTCAGTGACAAGATATATCAACAAGAAAAACGTCTGAACAATTACAGTTTTATCCCCATTTTCACGGGCTCAATGTAGCAACGCGGATGAAAGACAAAATCATGTAATAGACAGCTCAATATTCAATATTTTCGGGCCTTTTGAGTTAATATTGGAAAAAGGAGTCAAACCAATCTAGCACATCAGGAGAATCAAATATCTCACATTAAAAGGATGGTTAATTTGTATCCAGCTTTGTCAGAGACCAGGGATTCTTGTGAACCAGGATTTTAGACAGCCGCGGCCTGTGCAGGTAAGAGCGGTGAGGCGTGGTGGGGTGGGAAGAAGATTGACAGACGATTACCAGGGGAAATTATTTTAGAGCTTTATATACGGCAACATGAGGCTCGACACACAGGTGTACACACAGGACATTAGCTACTTTGACTTCACTAAACATTATCAGACTTGTCTCTATTCATGCATCACATGTAAAATATTTTAAAATGCATTAAATGCAAAATTTGTTACATTTGAAATAGCAGCTTTACATTCTAATGAGGTGACTTGAGCGTGATGACAAGCACAACTCAACAGGTTATGACTAAAAGATGTAAACATCACAAACAATAATGTGTCGTTCCCCTTCCATTAAAGCACCGGATACATGTCCTGTGCCTCCCTTCACTATTCTTTACTGATGGACTGCTCAAACCCAAAAGATGGGATCACAGTGAAGCTAGCAGAGGTTTGGGATATGGGTCGCCTGATGGGGCTTCATCTATCAACTAGATTTTATGATCGACTTAGTGTTATGAAACTGCATTACTATAAGGTACACGAAGCAACAACAATGAGAAACTGATTAAATAAATTTCCGTTTAATGGGCACACAAGACATAATTTCAGGCCATTTGTTTTGGGTGCTTGGTCAAGCCTCTCTTTTTAAGCTTTATGCCACATAGATTTTTCAGTGGTCAATGTTATGCTTCCTTCTGCCGCCACCTCAGGAACCTTCATTGCTGTTTCTACTTCCACCACTACAGCCAAGCACGCTCGGAGCTGGATGGCTGGAATATGGTGTCAACACAAGTCACAATATGAATACACATTTACTATCCATATCAATAGAGATCAAAACCAATATTAATCTAAAGGTTAGAATAACTCTGAAGTGCTGGGCAGGATTTGTGAGTCGTAGAGTGGGAGTTAACAGTGAGACGTATTAGTATACCCAAGTATGGCTTCAATCAGAAGGAGCAACACTGCCTTTCAATCCCAAACGACCTCTTTAAAAGGTCATAAAGATAAAGAAGAAGCTTCAGCATTTTACCTTCCCCCAAAGATCACAGATTAACAGGCAACCCTAGTATTTTGAAGTAAGACCATTAACATTTACAACACTAACACACATTCACTAGTTGAGAAAGCGAACATCATTATGCAACAGCAGAAGTAAACAGAAGCTGTAATTAGGGGGCATAAATACATCTGAGGTTGTGCTTGAATTTTACACACCGCATATAGCGGACTGCTATAGATAAGGTCGTGGGAAAGGAGAGCTTCCAGGAGTTGCTAATAATGATGTTACAGCACACCTCTAGGATCAGCTTGTAAGCCACTGTAGCAAATTTGGTTATACACAGAGGACGTGGTGTTACAGCCAAAACTGCTGACTTTGGAACTGGGAAACCAGGGTTGAGTCTCAGCACCTGCTCAACATCATGTGATTCTGGAGAATTCCTTAATCTCACTATGATTTTAAAAAATGAATGTGTCCTTGTGTAATGTAAGTGGTTCTCACGTAAAGAGCTCCAATTCCTTTGGGTCAAGTTAGCACCATGTAAAATAAAAAAATAAAAAATGTAAACTGAAATTTACGGAGAACTAGAGTACTAGGATTCTGGATTCAGCCCAGTTTTGCACTACTGGCCTCTTCAAGACTTGGTTCATCTAAACATGCCATAAGTGTCAGTGCATCTATATCATATCTTGCACATAATCTATGCACATTCTGGACATAGAAAGATCTGGAGTGATATCTATTTTTCTACTACACAAGCTGCTACACTCCATTCTCTTTACCTCCCTCCTCACCAATACTTCATTTAATCCATTTGTACTCCTTGCTGTTGGGGTTAATGGTTGGGTTTTAAGTGCTAATGCATGCAACATTAGACTGTAGGAGCAGGACACACAGGAGGGAGCCAGCAGGTGCAGCTAGAGAGTGCTATAATCGTCCCTCATACAGTTCCATACAAGTATAAACTGGGGGTGGAAGAATACACTCAAACAGCCAATTGCATCAGTTGAGAGATGATGAATATTCCTCAGGACAAAGCCATCACGTGATTGACAACGTGCCCGCAAATGGCAGGAAGAGGCTGAAGCAAGCTAATGGCTGAAAGCGGTTAACTAACACCCACTATACATATTATCCATAGGTCTGTTTGACAGCTGCGCTCTCGAACCCCAGACACAAAAATGCTCCATTTAAAAAATTCATTTTTTTCTTGACTAAGGTGATTAATGCAAAATGAGCATGATGCAGCCATTGCTCCTGTGCAAAGGGCGTAGTGTCTTCCACAAAGTGAATGCTTGTTTGTTCCTAACCAGAGAAGGGAACCCCAGTTCGAGAGTCTGCTTGCACCTGCGTTCTCACACAGAGCAGGCATGCAGAACATCTTTGGCAGGGGAGCCTAACTGGAGTCAAGTATAACTTCCCCCTCAGGGGATCCGGTGCCTTTTTCTGTACGACTGCCAATTTACCCTCGGTACACAGTGTTAGAAAACAAAGGTAGAGGAGTTAAACTGTTATTACATTTACTGCTTCTATAAAATGTATTAAATTATTACAGATTACCCCATCAAGCGATTTGTTTTTTAAAATGATGAATGTTTCCTCGTGAATCTCAAACAGCGGAGTATCGACCCGACTCCCACTGTATTACTAACTTCCTGACATGTGCTCCTTACTTGGGTGAAAACAGTCAGACTGTAACAAAAAACTGCAGCTAAACTGCTCCAAGACTCACACCTCCGATGACCGTGAGATTGGAAGCAATTTCAAAGCAAATATGGTCTGAAGAAAAAACGACCTTGCATTTCCTCCAATAAACCTTGGCTGGCCCCTTTCCAAAAATCAGAAATGGGTGCACCAGCCAGAGCCGGTCATTAAACAAAACTCATTACAACCTTTGACAACAGAACTTTATACAGATGAAGGGCAGACAGTCTCAGGTTTAACTCATAAAATCCTATTGGTCGCAGTTGTACGCCAGGGATCAGGAGATTACATGCCAGGGATCAGGTCATGTGTCCGCTTCAACGAGGATCATTGTAATAGAATTGTTCTCACCCAGTTCGTGATCTAGGTCACCTCTGGTTCATTTAAAATGTTAATTGAAAACAAAATGCTGCATCACTGACATCAATGTGGTTTCAATGCGGTCTTCAAAAACAATAATTGACTTAAGACTGAATTACTGAGTGATCTGAGTGAGATCAAAGTACTCCATTTTTGCACTAGCCAGATAAAAGGTACCAGTCAGTATGCTCAAATGCTGTTCAAATGTACTTGCTTTTGACCCTTCATCCACTCTTTCCGCTCTTATCTTGTGAGTTAATGCAATCATATTGCTCTACCTGAATGTTCTTTCGGTTTTCAATAGATGCAACTGACATGCAATTTATTCCTTGTGATTGGAACTGCAGGTTTGTCAAACAGTATGACAAGCAATAAAATCATACAAGGTTTGAAATTTGGCATGGAACCATGGAATGCAAGGAATGGCCGGCTCCAGAGTCAGAGCTTGAGGTCTCCATTTGGTTTCATGGGCTTCGGGGGTGACCGTCCATCTCCGCACAATAGGCTTTTTCCGTATACCCACTAGCAACACTTGTCAAACAGAAGTGCTGCACAGGCTGCAAAAAGTAACTTCATCGAAGGCCAGCAAAATCCCAGGCAGCACTGTCATCAAGAACACAAACTGTCTGTACCCATCCACTATTGTCTAAACAGGGAAACTTAACACCTAGTGTGGGGACCTGAATCGGACAGCTGGATTGGGCAGGTCCACGTTTGGGACTGTCCAAAGGTGCAAGGTGGGATCAGGATAAAGAACCCATGAAAAAAGTCTATCTAGTGCTCTGGCTCCTGAAATAGTCATCGGCAGTAAAGCTGTACCTCTATCCTGTGCATATTGCATTTAACAACTCAAATTATAGTGAAGCTCAATAAATAAGTACTCTAAAATGCAGGCTCTCGGCTAAGGAAAACATCCTTCCTCTCCCACAGTATAAAATAATCTTTGCACAGCAATGACTTTTAATTAATGTTAAGTTATACCTTCCCTGTTAAAATACCAATGGCAAGGTCTTCCTCACAAACGCTGATCTTCATTAACACCTCGAGTTGCAATAATTTCATTAAGTATGTCATCAATGAGGAGTCTTGCACATCATCCCTCTGTGATGGACAGTTCTGTTTACTGTTTGTGCTTTTTGAAGCTCTTATGTTTTAAGCAACGGTTAAATATTTCACTGATACTATTCAGATAAGACATCACAGAGTAAGAGCACATTTGTAGGGAAAATACTACACAAGTAAGCGGACTCTGAACCATTTCACTGTGCTCATATCAGGGCCTGTGCGTAGCTCAGCGCACGGTGACCCCACTGCATTAACATGGTAGCAATTTCACTTTCAACAGTGAAGCACATCCACTATCCCTTAGAGCTACATTTTTTCTTTAGGATTATGTTCTTCCTAATCCTTACTTTAATGTGTTTTTTCCCCTCTGTATTTACTGGCACATACAAACGATTTGCTTCTCAAGTTTTCAACTACACTTAACTTTAACAGTGTTTCTCTTTCTTGAGCTTTACCGAATTGATTGTGGGAGACTCCATGATTTGCCGGTACTGACGTAGGATCCAACCTTTGTAGCAGCCTTTACATTGTCTACCAAGGAAGTAGCTGAAATAAATCATCACGCAAATTTCTTATTTAGACTGCACACAGATATAAATACTGTCTGTATACCCTTAGAACTTGACAAGAACCTATCTTAAATTTAAAATTAACTTCGATAGGTAAAGCTGGCAGACAGAAAAAGTTGTAAGCTCCTATAGCAGCAGAACACCTGTTATTGTAATAAATAGGTTATCTTCCATATGCAAACTATGATACGAACTTAGGACATGTCTTAAGTCTAAAGTACTAGCAATGGCCCTGATAACATTCCATCCCTTCATGATTCGCCCGTTGTGCCACGCCAAACAGAGGCCTGCTTTATGGCAATCAGTATGACCCCTGCTCTTTATGATTTGCAGTCCATCCTGAACTGGCCTCGCCACAACAGAAAACAAACAACCCCACACCAGTTTTTGCCTTGCTAGACCTAGTCAAGGAGGTATAGCTTGGATCCCGTTATACCTTTTGTGTGTTTGATGTAATGCTCTTAATGGCCATGGGTGACCCCATAAGTGGGTACCTTGCTCACTGTGGCCGAAGATCTCAGCTATATCTCAGTGACAAGGCCTAAAATGGCCAAAACCAGTCTGGGTTGCTTGTGATCCCTTCTGAAGGAGACCTGGCTTAGCAGTTCGGGATCTATTGTTCCCATGAGGCGCATGGTCAGTGCTGATTTAAGTATGGTAGTCCTCGGTCTAGAATGGGTGAAAAACGGCTGGCTGAAATGCTACCCAGAGCTATCGCCAGTGGCTGCATTTTTAGAAGGCATTTCTCCCATCAGGTTTTCTGTGTTTGGTTATATTTGATTGTCCAGCATTTACCAACACCGACATCCTTTATCAAATATTTTGCGATTTGGATATTTTATTGTACAGCACTCATACACTTTTGGGACATGTTCACGCTGAAGAACATTGCATAATTAATTCTTGGGGTGGTCTGTGGGATTTTTTCCAAGGCGCTACTGTAACAAAGTTTAATTGTTAAGAAATGAATCCTTGTAGACATATAATGAAACTATCTTTTTAATAGACTGCCTGCAACCGCGGATTTACATTTTTTTCATGCTGAATATACCGGAGATTTCTTTTAGTTAATCTATCGCTATTCCTTAAAGCGATCTCAAAGGAAAGAGGAGCTGATTTGACCGTACTCTATGACTTGATGGTCATCTCAGCAGTGGGTGTGTTTCCCTCTAGGATATCTGACCAGTGGGTTCAGTAGCTCTGTAATGTGAATGACAAGTAGAAATAAGTGTTTGGGGCAAGTTACTTTCCAGGAAGTTACCAGAAGCATAGACAGTTAAATGTTGCTTGCTCCTTTGGGCACATTATCCCTGCAAAGGCGACTGGAAAGGAGAAAGGTGAACTGCAGGAGGAGGAGTTGTTGAGGGAGGCGAAGTGGTCTGTAGTAACATGATCCACCCCTGCAGTCAGAAGACATTGGACCTGTAATCTGAATGAGAGTTTGCGCCATCTGTATGGTACAACACACCAGGGCAATCTACTTACCATAAAACACACACATAATTCAATTTGTATCAGATACCAGCGCGACACAAATTCAAAGGAGGATGTGCAACTGTGCTGGCAGAAGGTGAATGATCAGAATTATACCCTGTGATTACTATGTCATTGCATGTCCAGGACATGCATTATTCCCTTAATGCCAATCTGTGGCATTCCGAAGGTTTCTAATCAAGTTTAGGCCACAGATATAGCTGATCTTAAGGAGTGTCAATCATTTCTATGGACATCACTGTCTGCCCACGCTGTCTTCCTTGTCACTCTCAGGTAGTTCGCAATAGATGGAACGAACAGGCTTCTTTATGACATCAGCAGTGACTGATTACTCCTGCAGAGACTCCATTCACTGAATGTTTTAATAAATGAATATCCATCAAAGGTAATGTATGCATGGACCAAAACTTGGATAGGACCCGAAACTCGGGATTACAAACTGAGTGATGACAAACGAAAAAAACAAAAGTAAATAAAGCCAATTTTCCTTGTTGCTTCCATTCCGTTTGTGCACTTACACATGAAACATAACTCCCCTTGCAGGGAGAGTGGGGGCAAATAAAGGGACGTCCTATTTATCTGCTTATGAAGTTTTGCCTAGCGCAGGACATGTGCCCTACCACCACTGGTTTATGCTAAAGGATTACATCTGCTAAAGGACTATACAATTTCTACGTAGCTCTCACATTATAATTACCATTCATTCTGTTTGTCTCCCAATTGGGAAGTGGCATTGAAAAACTTTATTGATACAAGCTTGTTCCCGCATGAACGACATACACATGAATTTAATCTGTAAATACGTGAAATGAATTTCGCAACATTTCACCCTAACAGATTAGTAACAGGTATAATAAGGGTGTTACAGAGCCACGCGTTTTTCAATATACTAGAAATGAGGATAAATGTTCTTTAAATGTTAAAGGCGTTGATTGCTTGATTCCACTTTGTCCTTCTGTGATTTCCCCACTTCTTCAACATTCTGTATTGATGACAAAGTGCGGTGCACCTGTAAGCCATTCAACTGGAACAGGCCATGTGGAATTTATAGCATTTCCTACAGAGTGTACTGCAGGAAATGAGGAAATGGCCTTCCCATTTTTGTTAATGCATTTATAAAATACCAGGACACCACCGTTTTAAAATAAGTAACAATGTTGGTCAATAAAAGCTATTGGATCAGGTAGCAAAACATGATGCTGTGTAGTTGGTTCATAGACATTCATGTCTGTGGCCAACAGGTATGTACATTATGCAGACAGTTAGGGAGAAGAGAGTGCTGTAGATCAATTGCGTGTTGGGATACGATTAAAGAACGTGTTCATCCATGGGGGCCTTCACACACTGCATTAGAGATGAAGTTACATTTCGTATGTATATCACTCTTTTTTTGCAACCTGAAACCCAGGCAAATTAATTAATTTACCTACAATCTCATGGATTGCTGTCACATCAAAGTGAGCAACTCCAGTTATCGTGGCACACTAATTTTGAGGACAAAATATGGAAAGGTAAGCGCACAGAGGGAAGAATAGATTTACTATCCCTAACTCCCCATACACAGAGGTGGAGTTAGGTATAGAAAATCTATACATATTTAACTTTTGATATTTTGTCCCTCAATATTAGTGTTCCGCAATATCCTGGACCAGATATAGATAAAAAAGGGGTAGAGGGTGCAATGGTTTTAAAAGAACAAGATCCAGTGTCGACATTCTGCCTCCCTTCAGAAAAGTGATAAATTGTAAGGCAGTAGTAGAAGAGCTATGAACCGGTGGTAGAACACATTTGAGAAAAGAAGCATTTGTTGAGCTTGATGCTTCATCTTAATGAACACCATCGATTTTGAACATTTCAAGAAACTGGGATTGATAATAGCACTGGCGAGTTAAAATTGACCTCTAACACTCCTCAACAATAACTGCCCTACTTTGTAAACCAATGAACAGTGCCTGCCATCCTTCTGATTCCTACATCTGTAATAAACTGCACCTGCTTCAGTGCTCCCTGTTTAACACTTTAAACCATGTTTTAATTCACGCAGTTATGCATCCAACATTTAGGAACTACTAAGAGGGAGATTCAGAGAAAGAAATTCGGTGAAATTAATTTCCTCTTAAACTTGTATTGGAGTGGAAATCGTCTGAAGGAGGAGAAACCTAAAATAACAATTATTCTATTAAAAATGTCTGTTCCCTTTCTGAACTCGGGAGAGCCGGCATTTATAGGCGGTGATACTATTTTGAACTTTACAGTACAGCACGAAATACATGCATGGATGCATGCATACAAACAACAGAATCAAACCGATGCTTGAATTGACTGTCGCATACAAAAGGAATTTCTAGTTTGCCAAGACTGCAAACAAATGGGTTTTAGTTTACTTGCTATAACTGCGCAATTTTACTTTGTGTAGATCAATAAAACAAACTCACTCTTGCTTGCTTTTATAAGAAAAAGGGGTCAAAATTTTAAAACTTTATTTTATCTGTAATGGATTTTTGTACAATGTAAAACAATTTAACCATAGAGGAAACACTAACTATATACGACTAGCCCATGGAAGACTAAAGAATAGTTTGGGGGCCTCATCTTGTTGAACAGGTAGCAGCACAGATGAGCATTGCATATCTTTGTATGTGTGCAGTCTGCTGCACAGGTAAGGAGAGCATTTTAACGATGTTTTGCTGAGCAGCCTTGCTCCCAGGGCTGAAATATTCTGTGAGCAAGATGAGCACTCAGCTTTTTATTAGAACGATATGATCTATGCAGACAGCTGACGTGAACAAGGCATAGCTTTAGCCTGTGTTTTATAAAAAGGCTGGTCTCAGCTATTGGCTATGACCCTCCTTACTAGATCTGGACAGGCTAGAAACCAATCAAATGAGGTATTCGGATTTCATACAACTGACTTATTTGCAATGTTGCTTCACCTCTAATTACCCAGCACTCAACAGGTCCTCTACTACTGTAGAAACAGGAACTCCATCCCCAGCGTCTTTCTTTGGGTTATCTTGCTGACACTGGAAAACTATTTTAACAGGAACCAGTAGCTTTTTGGTAAACAGAAGAAACGCATGTTGAGTTATGCTATTCACGGACCTCCTTGTATGGTAGAAATGTCACACTTGCATCGTAAACATACCCGACAATTAGTTTTCCTGTATTCTTTTGAATTGAAAATTCGAAGCTGGAGCACTTGGATGAAAGAACTAGGCACATTTGAAAAAGAATGAAGCCTTATCACCGTGATTCATGTCCTTTACACTCATCTGTCACAAGCTGGTGATTGCCTAGGTGCCTTAAGTGCGTACACTTGTACCTTGTGCTAAGTTGGTGCCGGAGAGAGGCAGTGGTGTTTCGTTTTGGAGACAGAGACTTATTTTTACTCATCAGACTTTGGCAGGAGGAAGAGAAGGAGGAATGGGAGAAAGAATGAAAGATAAATATTGGAAAACCTAAGAATGGGAAAAATCAGAGCTTAAAAACAAATTGCAAAAGTCACATATAGAGAAGGGTAGAGTAAGCAGGTGGAATAAAGAGGTAAGCAGGTGGAATAAAGAGGCACGCAGGTGGAATAAAGAAGCATGCAGGTGGAATAAAGAGATATACAAGTAGAATAAAGACGAGGCATTAGTGAAGCAATGAAGAAGGTGCAGTGGCACAGAGGCCCACAGGAGAGGGGCACATGCATCTCAGTTATGACAGTCTTTTGATACTGGGGAGCTGCGGAATGAAACTTCCTTGCTTGCATCAGGGCCATTAGCACCACTGCTATGCCAATGGACCAACTCAAAGGACTACTGACAGCCCAAAAAGAGTGCACTTTTAGGGCTTCGGCCACGAACGCCAGCAATAGAAACAGCACACCGACTACGTAGTAAAAAGAAGATGCACAGAACAGCCATGACTGGGGTGCAGTGGGTTGCTCACCTCCCTGGGTCTCACTTGCGGCACTAATTATAGATACTCTGGCTGCAATGCTGGGAACATATACAAATAAACTATACTTACCTTTTGTTAAAAGCAACTAAATGAGAGGGACAAAAACTATATTTTCAATTCATATTCCAATCTTCACTAGTGCGGAATCCAAGGATTGGAACTGGTGCACACAAAAGACTGAAAGGGATGCCGCCAGCTTGTTAGTTTAAATGATTCAATGACCTTATTCACATTTGATAATCAATATTCATTCTCGGTTTTTAGAACAAAGCATGGAACAAAACTGCTCAGTGCCAAACATGATTGTCATTGATCAAAGGTGCCTTTTGTTGCATAATCAAAGGTGTCTGCTGTTGGATCATTTTTTAACAAACGAACGCAAGTCACATGCTCCTACAAATATCTCAAGGTAAAGTATTTTCACTGCACTATATAACACTGGAAACCTCTCACTGTTCATAAACTGTGCCAGCAGAGCAATTAAATTCGAGGTACACCACGTTTCAAAAGAACATCAAATGCTTTTTAAGTTCATGGTTCAACTACTCTGGTTTCATTGAGTCCAGTACCAAGAACAACATGAGAGTAAATAGGTTGAGAACTGCACTGTGATTGAATTAGCTACTGTAAACACGATGTAGCATTGTATCGCTCAAGCGGAACACAAATGTGCCACACTTAAGACGGTCCGTATTCCGATACCACGATGGAGTATCTTTACTTGTATAACCCACAGCACAATTTCATATGTAATCAAACATAGGCTATAAAAGAACCGGGAATGCACTTATAAATGATTTACGTTTGCAATTCCAAGGACAGAGAAAACAATTTGTTTAAATTTAGTGCTGATTTAGATGTGGGCAGGGTTCCCCTTTCACAACATTTGGACACATTCGGAGTAGCCCATTTGATGAAACCCCGTCTAAAAAGCTGGTGTTCAAACAGATTTTCTCACTAACAGATCTATCTAAAGCAGTAGTCTTCAAATTGGGTGGCGTGGTGTGGCGTGGCCACCTCTGGGTGGAGGGGGAATGTCCAGAACCATGTTCAGGAAAGGAAGTGGGGTATGAGCCTGCAAGCTGCTAAGCATGTAGGTAGAGGGTGAAGATGCTAATTTTGCTGTGAAGGTTCAGGGAAGAATATCTTTCCCGGACTAAAATCACCAGTACAAGCTAAATTGTTATGTTGGACCCCTGGAATATAGCACGACCCCAGAACCTTGCATGAGGAAACTAGAGGCTGCGATCCCAAGAACAGGTCCTTTCCCATTACCCAATTTTGCAATATGGGGCAGCGGTAATCTCCTCTCCCAAGTATCGTCTGACCCAGCTCTCTCTCCTTAACCCACCAAACATCGAGAGAGAGCAGTCACTGCCCAATTACAAAGTTCTACACCGAACTCCAGTTTGTTATAGCCTGTTCAAGTTGGCTTTATGCTGTTAAGGAACTCTCCCTAACGTCTTGGGAGTGAGCAAGACATTTTTTCTTCTAAACGAGAGGCCTTTGAAAGCATTTATCTTTCTTTGCATGTATCACAGAGTTCTTGTTATGAATACCTTTTTAGTGTCCCACATTCACTATTCTAACACAATCTTCCACAAATACTATCTGAAAGCTTAAATCAAATCAAAATTTGTCAGCTCGGATTACATTTGGCCTCAATGAGTTATAAAAAGTATCTAACAAAATCGTTGATCTTATAGGCTCCCTGTAAATGAAAGGGCTGATTTCAAGACTCTTTGCCGGCTACATCTTTTTTTCTTCTTTTTCAAATAGAACCCTGCTTTCTTCGTGGACAGACTTAGAAAAAGGACTTCATCTCAGAGTCCTCGATGTTCTTCCCAAAGTCTTTGTCTGTTTCCAAGTTCAAATACGTTTCATGGGTTAGCAGAGCTTCCCAAGTGCTCAGTCCTAGCCCTTGGAACTCTATCCCATAGTCTTTAAAAGCCACACCTTGCTTGATATGACTGATACGGAAAATAAAAATCTGGATGTCAATTCCTCCTTATCTGATTTTCGATAGCGCCACACACCTCTGGTTGGGTGAATGCCAAACTCTATAAATAAAATCTTAGATATATAGATCAAACTTGCAAAACCTGAAGGGTCCACCGAATGACACAACTTTACTCCCCACACCCTTCACCAGGCAAAGATGGGGCATATTGCACCCTAACTAGGAACCTGACCAATCCACATTGCAGAAACTTGTCTTCCTCTTCCTCGCCATAATTTCACCTTGTATATATGCACTGCACCACTATCACTGAGCACCCAAGGTCACTTTAATATATGTCACTTCAATATTGTATCTCATATGGACAGCTCTTTAAATACTTGTAAATATAAATTAAAGCTTCAAGTTACATAAAAAATATTTTTGCAAGCATCTACTAGCCAGTGTTTTGCATTTCTGTGTTCTAACACCACTGAACATGTGTGCTAATATCTAAGCTAAGCAATTGTCACTATTCTTTGATTTGTTTATTATGTATTAAGCAACCATTCTTGGATTCATTTAATTATTTGTCAAGCAATTGTTTCCTCCCCGACAGAACCATTGTAGCTTCTCATGTTCATATATAACAGGGCTGCTGGATATGCCAGTCGTGTTCTAATGTGCTAGACCGGTGTAGTTAATGACATGCACTAGTGCTTCTCAATGCGACACTCAAACATAGGCAACAGCAAATATTTTAAGGAACAGTGTAATAAACGGAACAGGTAAAATAAGCTGCGGCTGCTTGAAGAGTCAAAGTATTTAGAGAGTTGCTCAAATTATTTGAAATTGCCCACCTCGACCTCCTTGTGAGCGGCTTACTTATCTTAAACCCTCTAGCTTTCAAGGAAGCATTAAATACTTCAGCTTCAAATAATCCAAAGACCCTGGCTTCATCCACTGCACTACAACCAAGCTCTCCACTAACAGTTCTCACCACCTGGACGTGCCATGCACCCCCTTCAGCTGCACCCTCTTCTGCATTTCTATTAGCTTCAACAGTCATTCACATGGTCCAGCCCCATGCATGGAAAACCCAAGGATCAGCATGCACCGCGTCAACATGGATCTTACAGAATATTCTCCACCTGTTCCCCTGCCTGATGTTAGCCATCCTCCCAAACCAGTCACCCGCATCAGACAGTCCATGGGCTCAAGAGTTCATAACTAAGGCGAACACGGAGCGTCACAATAAATGTACATCACACTAATGACTCTGCAGCACAACAAAAGGTTTCTGTGAAATGCTTAAAGCAGGACTGGTATAAATATAAATATGACATTTTCCAAATTTTAGCCTACTATCGAAGCAGGAAGGTGGAAGCCCTGCTATAAACACTTGATTTCACACTTACCAATTCTACCTTAAACCAAGATGATTCTTACAGATTAAGGGACGAATGTATGACGTTACAACACATACATTTACAATGTATGCCTTTACAACGCAGTTTTTACATCGCAACAGCCTTTACAATGCACTCTTTTACATCGCATGCCATTACATCGCATTTTCAGAAACTACCTTTACAATGCATCCCATTACATCACATTATCCCTTTACAATGCATACCATTACAATGCATACCATTACATCACATTTAAGGTAAGTGTTGGATAGTATAGGGGTAATAATTACTATTCTAACTCAAGTGAGTGCTACAGTAGGGTAAGTGTTGGATAGTGTAGGGGTAAAAATGACTATTATAACTCCAGTGAGTGCAACAGTAGGGTAAGTGTTGGATAGTGTAAGGGTACTATGCGTTGTAATGGTATGCGATGTAGTGCCTGCATTGTAATGACATGCGATGTAAAGGATGTTGTGATGTAACGACTACTATGTAAAGGTAGTGTGATGTAATGACTGCGTTGTAAAGGTTGTTTCCCTTAAGGGACACATGCAATGGGTAAGGTGTGGCAAGAACATCAGGGCCATTTCAGTTTCACCACATGCTAAGGTGGATACTTTATTCCTCACTTTTAATTCGCCCCCCCCTCACCCCCCACGCCAACATCATGAGAGTTTGGTGTTATCCACTGTAGAACCCTCTTTACGAGTTGAGAGATAAACTCCCACGGATGTGCATATACATTCAGAGTTACGATTTGCCTGCAAATATACCAAGCTCGCGCTTTTCACCTGATAGACTCTGGAAGGCCAAACCTGTTGAAATTTATTGAGGGAAAATGCCTAGAAATATGCAAAGCATGCAGAATTTGGCGTTTTAAAAACGATTCCGCATGTTAAGCCCCGTTTTCAGGTTCACAAGTGAAAAATATCCACCCTATTCTGCATACCATAGAAATGGCAAGGTACCGTGAATAGGGTGGGGTACTTTCCACGTGTGTGCTAATAAGGGCCTAGATCTCCTCTCTGTATCTTAACTGTATCACCTAAGTAAAGATGGCGCCACTGTTATTATGGAATAACTAGACACCTTTAATTTCCCACAACGGCAAACCGCCTACAGCCCTCGCCCATCATTCTCCAACAGTCCCTCCTGGAAACTCCAACTCCTGCCTCTCCTGGCAGATTCGAACTGCAATGTTACGGATCTGATAATCACATCGGTGAGTACCAAACAAAATGGAAAACACAATTTTTACCCATCTGTAGGGTAGGGATTCTATCGAACTCTGAAGGGTATGTTGCTGAAGGGACCCTTCCAAGATGCAAAGTGACCATAAGGCTATAAACAGATCCCTGCTGTGCCTGCATTGACCTCCTGACCTATTTTATGGTCTATATACCCCCCTCGCCCCCCACACAGTCCGTGCTACAGCGCGGTAATGCATGTAGCATGAGAGACGGGAAAAATATGCAAAGGGCTTTCAAGGTTACATATTTCCAATACTGTCGAATGAGCAACATTTTTATAACCAATGAACAGAAATACTGCATCTTTCTAAAAGGGAAGCACGAATATCAAATGATACACAATGTCTCTGGCCAATCAATCTTTGCGGTAACGAATTGCTTCCATGAAAATTGGCGGCAAAACCAGTAATTGAAATAATGTGTCATCAGTTACAAATGAAAACAGTCCTAGATTATCCTTTGAGTGACACTTTGCAGCCCTAATTCCGTTATGGTAATGGACATGTGTGCATCCGAACATAAATTAAGCCTGTAATTGTATTCTTTAATGTTTTAAAAGAAAACAGCGAATTCCTTTGCACCTGTAGATGTAATTTATAGCCGAGCCAAGATCATTTTCCAGAACAATCCGTTTTGCACTGCTGCAGAAGACTCTTATAATGGCGTAATGTAATTCCTGGAGAATGTTGAAAGAGTGGATTCCCTGGTAGCACAGAGGAGGGCTTGAAGATAAATGAAGATGCTATTCATTCAGCTGTAATTTCATCTTGGAGCTGCATGAAAGATGTGGTCCTCACACGAGGAAGCTGTACTGCATCGGTTGTAAGTGCATTTTCGGCTCAACTAGAACGGTGCGATATATATTATGTTGATCTATCTAATAGTGAGGAATTAGCTATTATTCTGTTAAGAAAAATGTATTGCGAGATTTTCATCTCACGAAAGCCTCTCATTCTATATACAGCAATTCAAATTCCATTTTGTGTTAAGCTGTAAAATATGGAGTATAAATTTACTAACTTGCAAATCCGTTTACTTGCAGCACAGTTTTTTGTGGGTAAAATCCAAAGGTGTGAATGGAAAAAGGGATTTTGTTGGGTTGAGAGCAATGATATGAGGCATTATGTGGTTGTTAGGGCACAGAGAGTGCCAATTACTCACTTCCTCCTTTCAGCATCTGCACACAGGGCAAACACTACTGCAGATTTGTGCGTGCCCTTGCCATGGCCAGTGAGATCTTGATGGTGGTTGTAGATGAGTTTCGGGCCGTGTGCATTGGTTACTAGTGTGTTGCTCCGCTGCAGTGGGTGGATATCATTCACTGGCTTTTCTGGGGATGTGCAATCATGTCTAATGCATATGCCATTTGATGAGACTCACCTCTTCGGTGAAAAGGCTGATTCTGCCCTCAAGCGCTTCAAAGAAAGCAGAGCCACAGCACGTGCATTGGGCCTCAACAACCTGACCCCTCCGAGGCTAATCCAGAAGGTTGGAGTATAGACTCACCTCAACTTCCTCCTACATCAGAGTTGTTTTCAGAGGCGCACCTTTTCATCTTGCAGCAAGAGGTGCGGGTTCTACTGACCTAAGTGGCCAACAAGAGCGTGCTGCCCTTGAAGGTCTGTAATGGTTGTTACTCCTGCTATTTTCTCATGCCTAGGAAGGATGGAAACCTGTATTCTATTTTAGATCCTCGTCCTCTGAATACTTTCCTGCAAAAGAACAAATGTACAATGGTCACCCTGGCCTAAGTACTGTCTGCACTGGATCTCGGCGACTGAATGGTTGCCTTGGACATGCAGGCCGCATACTCTCATCTGCAAGTCCCATAGACGTTACCTGCGGGTAAAGGTAGGCAAGGAGCATTTTTCAGTTTTCCATGCTCCCCTTTTTTTCTTACCAGCTCTCTTTGGGTGTTTACAAAAGTGATGGCGGTGGTTGCCTCATATCTTCAGAGGTTGGGGAGATCTGTTTTCCCATACCTCAATCACTGGCTGTTGAGGGCAGGCTCACCACAGTCAGTTGTCGACCTCCTCCAGATGATAGCAAACCTTTTGACATCTTTGGGGTTATCAAACAACGAGCTGAAGTCACACCGGACACCTTCACCGAGACTTCTCTTAAAGGAGATGGCAGCTGACCCCTCTGCCACGTACAGCCTTTGGCTGTGCACAGTGCAGGGTTGGCACCAGGCCCTGCTTCCAACTGACCACCCGCCGCACAGGGCCGAAGCCAGAGTCCCTGATTTCTGTAATGACAGCTGCACCGTGAAGTAATAATAGTAATGAAATACATAAATTAGAAAAGATAGACATTGAGTTTGTGGTGAGCGGCACATGCCTACAAAACCTGATATTCCCAGGCAGCCTCTCATCCAAGTTCTAACAAGGCCTGCCCTGCTTATCTTCTGAGATCGGATGTAATCGGGCGCATTGAAGATGGTATGGCCGCAATCATGAAAGACTGCCATTTCAGGCCTGTTGTGCTGACTAGGAACTGACTCACAACCTGTCACTTTCACCATCCTTAAACGCTCTCCTTTACCAAATGGCCACCTTTCTATGCGCTCTCACACGTCTCTCATACTCATGTTGTAGACAGCCACTGCTAGGGACAGCTCCTTTCTTGCACATAATTTACACTTTTTTCATTTGCGCATGCACAGGGGCTCAGCCAGCACTCTTTCAGGCCTCAGCACTAACAGCAGCAATCTAGCACGAAAAGACAGGACTACCAGCCCTGCTGTCCTGTGATTGTAACAAAGAACCAAGTGACTTTACTGGCTTATCAGTGGATTCTGGTTGCAAAACGTTATGTCCATTACTACTTGAGTGGTGGTAGGAAATTGGCCCAATGTGTAGCTCGTTGAATTACTTGAGTCCACAAAGCCTAAAGCAAATTGTCACATTCATTGGATGATGTCATCAGTTATGAACATGGCTTAAGTAATGTAATATATGAGGTCATAAGCAGTGCATGACAGGAGCACATTTTATTGTTTGCTCACTGAACTATAACAGGGGAATTACATAAGTTCACCTGGTTTGCATGGAGTAGGAGTTGTAATAAGGAGTTTTTTCACTATATATGTTAGGGAAGAGCACATGAGCACTTTAACAGAAGGATATGCCACAGGAAGGCCCTGAGGCCAAACCCAAACTTATCGCCCGAAGGCCGTGTGTGGCTTTAGGTATACTTATAAAATATTGCTTTATGTTAAAAAAAAAAAATAACCTAGGAATTCACCGAAAAAAACAAAGGTTAATGTGACGTTATAGTTAGGTGAATATTTCAGTGAATTCGGAACGTTTTAACCTCAAAATTCACCAGTTATAGTTGTATCAGTAACTATAACTTGTGCCCTAAGGTAACTGTGAATCGCACCCTCGCCTTACACAACTAATTACCCGCATATTACATCACTCATGAAATGTTCGATGACATCACTGATAACATCACTGCAACCTTTGAAATTACATTGTTGATGACAAGATTGTGCATGGCGGGGTTGCAAGTTATATATAGCAAAAGTCCTGCTGCAGTGTGTGACATTGACTTTGCTTTTTATAAATCCGGTCTGGGGGGAAAAAAAAACAGTAGTGAGGATTTTCAGGTTATCTCTAGCGTGCTGGCACAGAATCTTTGCATATATATCTGAGAGAGACATGATGCCGACCAAGACTGTAATGGAATCTTTGTGGCTTCCTTTTTTGGGATCTGGGAGGGATATCTATCTGAGCCAAACATCCTGGATTAACCAGAGGAAGCAACAGCACCAAAAGTCAAGGCAGAAAGAAAAAAAACCTACCACTGCGTTTTGGTGTTAAGCAAATGGCTGTTAGAAAAATCTTTTTCCAAGACCATCTGTAGGTATTTCTAGATGCCCATACATCTGTGTTCGTATGTGAGTATTTTTTGCCATGGTAACTGCCATGCATATAACTGCCATGCATATAACTGCCTAGGAGGCAGACTGCACTGACTGACCTCAACGTGAAGCTGGCAGAGAATAACATCCTCTTCCCCAATGCCTCAATCCTTTTCAACTCCCTTTCTGGATAGGTAGTGGGGAACACATTAGAGTTGACTTTGCTGGTGGAACCACCAAACTTTCATGAGTTGGGTACTGCATAAGAAAGTCTGGGTCACCTTGTGTTGATCGATTGCACAAGGTCACCTGATTGTTCACCGGTAAGCAAGAGCAAGTCTTAACACAAGGACCCATAAGGGTGTCAAATGATGGCTTTATTAAATGGAAGCAAGGGCTCATGCAAGGTTGGCACAAGGTGTAAAATCTCAGTAAAGACATTTGTTTTGAGTTCAACTAAACGCAGCTGTAGGTCCAGAATCGTAGCAGCACATCTAATTACCACACCAAATGATGCACTCTCCTCCGTTGGGGGTCAAAGAGCCAAAATTATTCCTGTGTAAGGGGAGGTATCAAATACGTAGCCTCCTGCAAGTCCATAAACATATCATCATCATTATAGTGTGGGAGAAATCATCACATCTTCATTATCAGGTTAATCAGAATTTGAGCCAAAAGAAACTAAAGCCCCGGAGGAAGGAATTTAAGGAAGAGTAAGTGTTTTGTCTGAATGACAGTGTATGGGAACCACGTACGCTGTATTGGAATAATGGTGTGCCCTTGGTTGGGGTCATAGAGGATTTGGCTCGAGGTCGTATACAGGAGTCGGAGTAAGCAACAGTTTGACCTCCAGCTCCAGGAGATGCCGGCATCGGTGGCGAAGGAACCGATGCAGATCTTTTAGCAGGAAGCAAGTTGGCACCAAAGTCAGTCCGGAAGGCAATGCGTGTTCAAGGGACATAGACGGTGCCAAGGACAGGTCGGCTGGCAGTATCCTGACTGGAAGCCCATGTGGATCCTTGGGGCCTGAAGGCACCAGAGAGGACCAAAAGCGTGCCAAAAAATGAAACATGGCCTCCTTAAAGGCCTCAATCTGTTGCAGCATCGATGATGGCTTGGGGAAAATCGGGCACAACTAGGCCAGTTGAGGAATCAGAGATTTGTTGGCAGCTTGACGCCTGTGCAACTTCTCTTTAAACAAAGAGGAGTGATATGGAGTGGAGTTCCACTTCAACGTCCTATACTTTTTCTTGGATTTCAATTTGGACTTACTGGACGACCTCAAACGCGAAGAGGAACTATCGCAGGAGTGGCCTTGAGAGCAGGGTACGAGTCAGTGTTATCAACTTGGAGTGGGGGCAGGAATTATGTGAGGCCCATGGCTTCTTTCAGCGTTCGGCGACATACAGCTTTGCTTCACGGTCCCAGATTGCCCTCACCACCTAGCGACACGTGGGAGCACAGCTGTAAAAACATCAGGATCCAGTCTGACGCCTTGGAAATATTCTAAAGGTGAGGAATCTGCAGTTAAAAGTATCCATTAGAATTTCATGATGCACACTACTGGGTGAACAAAGAAAACAGATAGCAATAAACCAACATTAAATCAATAACAGAAATGCGCACCGACTAAAGGGCATGGTATACCTTGAGTGGCACACAACTTTGGTTCAGCCTATATACACTGATGATCGTTCCCAAATACATTTACCACCAACTGTGTAATTCTGCGCACAGAAAACTCAAGTAGTGTACATTTTCAATCCAGGTTCAACCCACTCGAAGCCTAACCGCACTATAGAAAATGCAAGAACACGTTGACCACTTGGAGCAGTACATAAATTCTGGCTAAGATGCGAGAAACACTGCTGCTGCACAATGAGCACTAAAACATAAAACCAAACAATTGTAGCACAATAAACCACTAAACATTCTGGGAATTTCAATGCAGGATGAAAAGTGCATATCAAATCTGACACCTGCTGAGCATAAGATGCGCTAAAACTCTGTATTTCTCCGACACTATAAAGCATGTAATTGGTACGGCCGCCTGCATGTATATTCAGCGGTTTTCAATAAAATGTAGCAAAATAAAAAAACGTTAAACATGTAAACGTGCAGGTGAGCAAAGATAGGTCTACACTAATACTGGTACAACCTAACAACATAAAAAATGTAAAGAAAAGTCCAATTAAAATCAAACACTGGCCAGAATGTCAAAAACAATATCATAACATATAAAAAGATGTGCCGCACTCTAAATAGCACACATGCACATTTTCTTAATATTCCCAGATAAATTGAAACGTAGCCAGTGCTTTAAATCCCTTTATAGGTATCCTGCAACTGCAGGTGATGTAGAATTTACCACAGTCCCTTTACAATAAATATTCCTGTTTATACCAATGCATGAGCGAACACAAATGGATACTTTCGACGGCATTATCTTCGACTACATTATACAAGTCTACAGTATCACATTTGATGGCATGTTGCAACAATCCTCCCACTTATTCCATAGGACACTATTTTATTTTGACAATAAGGCTTGAAAAGAAAACAAAGGCCCCTGCCTATGTCCGAATTATGATAGTCAGGACAGCGTTACACGTGAGAGAAACGTGACTCTACAGCGCAACAAACGTCTTTAGGACCCAGTCAACGATTCCATATAACCATGCCTGCGTCAGCTATACCATGAAGTCATCAACCTGCTCACGTTTGCCACTCGAGTCATCAAACTCCAAAATGAGGTGGGTGAAGTTGTTGAATATCACAACTTATCCATGCGAATTAAAGTCCGTAAGGTCCAAGGTGGTAGTGACAATAAATGCCAACAGACCTGATTCAGCAGGAGACTGCATATTTTTTTTCTGTAAAAAATGCTTTATTTTAGGTGTCTCAAGCTCAAAATTGCCCCTGCTTCAATGTAGACCAATGGAGAAAATATATATATATATATATATATATATATATATATATATATATATATATATATACCAACTTTCTCCATTTTACCGGGGCCACCAACTCTGCAGGGCAGGCTCTGAAAGCAGGAACGGAGAATCCTGTTAGAAACAATGCCGAAAATGAAGAGCCCACAGAAGCGACATCCTCTCAAGCTGACACTTTATTAGGTCTGAATGTGGCAGTGCAACTCTTGACCTTACGCGTTTCGGCGCGCATGCGCCTTGTTCACAGGTGAGTTGAATGAAGTCCCAGTGGTCAGTGGCCAATCGATAAGACCACATTACCCAAAATGCACCAATATTCAAATTAAGGAAAATCCTCTGTATTTCACGATGCACTTGGTTGAAAAAGTAAAAAGCACAGTGCTGTTTGCTGCCACACTCAAAGATTGCTTGCTTGAGATTGAAAATCGCAATCTGTCAGAAAGAGGGAACACCTCCTTCTTCTCCCTTTCTCATAGCCAACACCAAATCATCACGGAAGTCCATTTTCGTAGGTGTGGTTAACAAGCGAGTCATGCCCCTCCATTGAATGAACGCCAACTTTCTCCATTTTACCGGGGCCACCAACTCTGCAGGGCAGGCTCTGAAAGCAGGAACGGAGAATCCTGTTTGAAACAATGCCGAAAATGAAGAGCCCACAGAAGCGACATCCTCTCAAGCTGACACTTTATTAGGTCTGAATGTGGCAGTGCAACTCTTGACCTTACGCGTTTCGGCGCGCATGCGCCTTGTTCACAGGTGAGTTGAATGAAGTCCCAGTGGTCAGTGGCCCATCGATAAGACCACATTACCCAAAATGCACCAATATTCAAATTAAGGAAAATCCTCTGTATTTCACGATGCACTTGGTTGAAAAAGTAAAAAGCACAGTGCTGTTTGCTGCCACACTCAAAGATTGCTTGCTTGAGATTGAAAATCGCAATCTGTCAGAAAGAGGGAACACCTCCTTCTTCTCCCTTTCTCATAGCCAACACCAAATCATCACGGAAGTCCATTTTCGTAGGTGTGGTTAACAAGCGAGTCATGCCCCTCCATTGAATGAACGCCAACTTTCTCCATTTTACCGGGGCCACCAACTCTGCAGGGCAGGCTCTGAAAGCAGGAACGGAGAATCCTGTTTGAAACAATGCCGAAAATGAAGAGCCCACAGAAGCGACATCCTCTCAAGCTGACACTTTATTAGGTCTGAATGTGGCAGTGCAACTCTTGACCTTACGCGTTTCGGCGCGCATGCGCCTTGTTCACAGGTGAGTTGAATGAAGTCCCAGTGGTCAGTGGCCCATCGATAAGACCACATTACCCAAAATGCACCAATATTCAAATTAAGGAAAATCCTCTGTATTTCACGATGCACTTGGTTGGTTCAACTCACCTGTGAACAAGGCGCATGCGCGCCGAAACGCGTAAGGTCAAGAGTTGCACTGCCACATTCAGACCTAATAAAGTGTCAGCTTGAGAGGATGTCGCTTCTGTGGGCTCTTCATTTTCGGCATTTTCGATATATATATATATATATAGATATAGATTATATATATATACACACACACACACACACCTCCTCATTGTAGTCAAAGTATCTACACAAATATTTTTGATGTGAACGGAAAAACATCAAAGTTCAGGTTACGTGGTACATCTTAAAGTTGTGTAACATAGGTTGATTTGAAAAAAGAAAATTGTCTCTAAGAGGGATGGTGCAAAACACCAAGTGAAGAGAAACTAATTTCAAAATATAGTGTTACATTCAGAAAAAAAAGCAGCTACACAATTCATCCCAAAGCACACACAGCCAACAAAAAAAAAAGACTATGCAAGCATGTTAAAACACCTTCAAATGGCGACACATCTAATGTTTTTTGCTGACAATCACAGAAGAAATGTAACGATGCCCTGTCTATTTACTGCTTGGTTTGTGTCACGCATTCTGGAAACTAGCTCTCTGAATGGCTATCGGACTGCTATTTTAAGACATAGAGACCCCTAATCTCTGAATAACTACCCTATATTGCCTTTTAGTGATAAAAACAAACAGCTGTATTATCATATTAAGGAATTGTTTTGGATTAAGATTTGGTGGCATTACAGAGAATCGAGTGGTCGGAAAAAAAAAAAAAAACAGGAGCATCAATTATAAACTAGTTTTAAGCAGGGTTAGAAGCGCATTATGAAAGAAATGGAATCCCTCACTATATATACCTTATACTAAATATTGTAAAAACAATTTTTTGATAATCAAGTTTGATTTTACAGAACAAACCACAAAATACATTGGCAGCTAAATCAAGCCCATTATATGGCTACGATACACCTATAAGAGACGACAGAGACTTGTAAATCATTCGGTAGGTTAAAAAACTTGCATATTGTTATTTCTGTACAAAAAACACACACCCCCCCTAGGGCAGTAGGTTGCACCATTTACCCCAAATCTTGCCAAAAAGCTTGGGGCACCTCTTGAGTTCCGCACCAATGTGTCCATTTTCATATAGTAGGGGGCTTGGCCTGAGACCAGAGTGCCGCTATATCTCGTTTCGCCACCGCCACCGCTGTTCCAAGGAAGCGCCTATCGGAAAACAGGGACATAATATTCAGGGCCCACTCGAGCTCTGGGAGCAGGGTAACCCAAATCCCCAAATACTTGAATGACTGCCTATGCAGGGGAATCAATCAATCAGTCATTTGTTAAGGGCATTACATACCCGCGAGGGTCTCAAGGCGCGGGGGGGGGGGGCGCTACTGGTCGAACAGCCAGATCTTAAGTGTCCTCCTGAAGGTCAGCAGGTCTTGGGTCTGACGTAGGCTCAGCGGGAGGGTGTTCCATGTCTTGGCGGCGAGGTGGGAGAAGGATCTCCCGCCAGTGGTTGCTCTTTGGACGCGCGGGACGGTGGCGAGTGAGAGATCGGCGGAGCGGAGCTGGCGGTTGGGGATGTAGAAGGAAAATCGTCTGTTGAGGTAGGCTGGGACGGTCTTGTGGAGTGCCTTGTGTGCGTGGATGATGAGCTTGAAGGATATCCTCTTGTTGACGGGGAGCCAGTGCAGGTTTCTCAGGTGGGGGGGATGTGGCCGTGGCATGGTATGTCAATGATCAGTCGTGCCGAGGCGTTTTGGATGCGTTGTAGTCGTTTGATGAGCTTGATCGGGGCTCCCGCATAGAGGGCGTTTCCGTAGACGAGTCTGCTGCTGACGAGAGCCTGGGTGACTGTCTTTTTGTATCTGTCGGGATCCATCTGTAGATCTTGCGGAGCATGCGGAGGGTGTTGAAGCAGGAGGAGGAGACGGCATTGACTTGCTTGGTCATTGAGAGCATTGAATCAAGGATGATTTCCAGGTTGCGTGCGTGGTCGGTGGGTGTCAGGGGTGCCCCCGTGCCGTCGACCACCAAGAGTCGTCCCAGGCTGAAGGGTTGGAGCCGAGGATGAGGACCTTCGTCTTGTCCGAGTTCAGCTTCAGACGGCTGATCTTCATCCAGTCGGAGACGGCCTTCATTCCTTCGTGGAGGTTGGCTTTGGCTGTGATGGGGTCCTTGGTGAGGGAGAAGATCAGTTGAGTGTCGTCGGCGTAGGAGATTATGTTGAGGTCGTGCTGTCGGACGACCTCTGTGAGCGGGGCCATGTAAATGTTGAACAGTGTCGGGCTGAGGGAGGATCCCTGGGGTACGCCGCAGATAATCTCGGAGGCTGCGGATCGGAATGAGGGGGAGGCGGACGCTCTGGGTTCCGGAGAGGAAGGAGGTGGTCCATTCCAGAGCTTTGTCTCGGATCCCGGCGGCGTGCGCGTAGTGTGCGGTGGCAGACGGTGTCAAAGGCAGCGGAGAGGTCTAGGAGGATGAGTGCTGCGGTCTCACCGTTGTCCAGCAGGGTCCTGATGTCATCGGTGGCAGCGATGAGGGCGATCTCGGTGCTGTGGTTGCTGCGGAACCATGACTGGGAAGGGGCCAGTATTCGGTTATCTTCGAGGTATTGGGTTAGCGGTCTGTTGGCGATCTTCTCGATGACCTTGGCCGGGAACGGGAGCAGAGAGATGGGCCGGAAGTTCTTGAGGTCTCTTGGATCTGCCCTGGGTTTTTTGAGTAGGGCGTTGATTTCGGCGTGTTTCCAGCTCTCTGGGAAAGTCGCGGTCTCCAGGGAGAGGTTGATGACGTTGCGCAGGTGGGGTGCAATGGAGCTGCTTTCTTTGTTGAAGACGTGGTGCAGGAATGGGTCTGACGGAGAGCCGGAGTGGATTGTACTCATGGTCTGCTGTCTGTTGGGGCTGTCTGGGTGTTGAAGCTGTCGTGGATGTCTGCTATCTTGCGGTGGAAGAAGGTGGCAAGGGAGTTGCACAGGGCTTGAGACGGCGGTATGTCGTTGGTGTTGGAGCTGGGGTTAGAGAGTTTCTTCACGATGTTGAAAAGCTCCTTGCTATCGTGTGCGTTGTTGTCGAGTCGTTCTTTGAAGGAGGTCCTCTTGGCAGCCCTGATGAGGTGGTGGTGGTTGTGGATGGCGTCCTTGTGTGCTGCGTGGCTGTCTGGGGTCTGTTCACTGTGCCATTTATTCTCTAGTTTAAGGCAAGCTTGCTTGGAGGCTAGGAGTTCTGGGGTAAACCAGCTGGCCCTCTTGCTGGTGTCTCTGGTGGGGGGGTTTCTTCAGTGGGGCGAGGGTGTTGGCGCAGTCCTCGATCCAGCGTCTGAGGCTGTGGGCAACGTCGTTGATGTTGGAGGGTATGGTGAGTGGGTTGAGAGCGAGGTTTGCATGTAGTTGGTCTTCGGTGATTTTGCTCCAGCAGCGGCGGGAGATCTGTTGGGTGCGGTGGTGTGTGGTGGGTTTCTGGAAGGTGAAGTGGACGCAGTGGTGGTCAGTCCAGAGGAGTTTAGTGAAGTGGTTTTTGAAGGAGACGTGCGGGCTAGAGGAGAAGATGGGGTCGAGCGTGTGGCCGGCGGAGTGGGTGGGCGTTGTGACGAGTTGTCTCAGTCCAGGGTTGTGGAGTTGCTGTCGTTATTGTTCTCAAGGTGAAAGTTCTGGTCTCCGAGGAGGATGTAGTCGGTAGAGGTCAGGGCGTGTGTGCTGATGAAGTCGGTGATGGAGTCGCTGAACTGGGGGCGGGGTCTGGGGGGGGGGGGGAGGGGATCGGTAGACGAGGGTGCCTCTGAGGGTGGAGTTGGGGTCTGTGTGGATTTGGAAATGCATGTGTTCGGCAGTGCTGAGAGTGTCGTTGGTGCTAGTCGAGGGAATGATTGTTTGCCAGTCGAAGCAAGCACGGGACGGGTGGAGGGGAACCAGAGTGGACTTCGCCAGGTTGAGCCGGAGGCCCGAAACCCGTTCCAAGGCAGAGAGGGCGTCCAAGCACTGTGGGCCGGAGTTCTCGGGGTCCGTCAGGAAGAGGAGGACGTCGTCGGCGTAGAGGGCGATCTTGTCGACCTGAAAGGGGTCCCAGGTCCAGCCTCGGATGTGGGGATCCTGACGTATGAGAGAGGCCAGGGGCTCCATTGCCAATGCGAATAAGAGTGGCGAGAGCGGACAACCCTGGCGAGTGCCCCTCTGAATGGGGAACGTCTCCGAGAGCACACCATTAATTAAGACCCTCACCTTAGGACTGGAATATAGGACACGGATGAGGCGCCAAAACGGAAGGCCGAAGCCCATCATCTCTAGCACGTCCTCCAAGTAACTCCAGCCCACCATATCAAATGCTTTCTCAAAGTCAATGAGAAGCAAGGCCAGATATGGGGTGAAATGGTGGCGGTGGGCAAGGGCGCGGTGGATGCGGCGTATGCAGTGCCGGGTACCCCGGGCAGGCATGAAACTGCATTGGTCTGAGTGGACCAAATCTTGCAGATGGGGGCTGAGTCGTTGAGCGACGGCAGTGGCAAAGATTTTCACCTCGGTGTTGATGAGGGAAATTGGGCGGTAATCCGCACATGCTAGTGAGGGTGACTGTGTCTTTGGGAGAACCACAACAGTGGCCACGTCCGTCTCTGGGGGAAAGGACCCCACGTCCACCACATGTTTAAACAGTTCCAACAAGTGTGGGACCAACATGTCACAATAGGCCGCGTAGTATTCTTAAGGGTAGCCATCCGGACCTGGCGTCTTACCAGAGTGCAGGAGCAAAATGGCCCTTTGCATCTCTTCTGGGGTGAGGGGGAGATCCAAAGTCTCTGAGACCGTCTGGGAAAGGCGGGGTAGCTGGGTCCCAGTTTCCAACAACAGAGCAGCCAGGGAGGCTTCAGGAGGTCGGGCTGCGTAAAGGTTAGCATAATAGCCCGCAAAGGCATGGGCGATAGCCCGAGAAGTGACGTGGTGGGCGCCAGTCATATCACGGACCTCAGGAATTATGCGGTTGGCTTTTGGGGTAGGAAACTAGGTTATGTAGCAATTTGCCATTTTTATCACCCCAGCCGTATACGCACGCCACGGATGAGCGCCATAGCATTTTAGCAGATTCCAGCAGATCTGGCAGATCTCTTCACGGAGCAATGCAAGCTGCCGGGCGGAGTCAGCGCTTTCAGCATGGGCCTGTGCTGCCTTCAACTGAGCAGCGCGGGCCTCCAGCTGTACAAGACGGGCGGCCTGCGCCGTGCGCTTCGCGTGGACCAAACCTCTAGCCGCCCCTTGTAGAGTGGCCTTGCCGGCCTCCCACAATGTACCCGGCGAAGAGACAGATCCCGTATTAATCAGAAAATATTGCCTCAGTTCCTGCCCGCGGGATTCAACAAAGTCCACATCCTGCAGAAACCAAGCGTTCATTCGCCAAGTCGTACGAACGCCATCAGGGGAATTCCCGAGGCGGAGGGAAACAGGAGAGTGGTCCGAAATGCCTCGGGGTAAGATAGTAGCCCAGGACATCAACTGACAGTCGGGGGCTGGCAACAGGAGCAGGTCGATATGAGAGTGAGTATGGTGGGCCGCCGAAGTGTGAGTGTACTGTTCCCAACGTGGATTCCACACCCTCCAAGCATCGCAGAGACCCAGGGCAGAGGACCAGTCAGAAAGGCGCTTAGCAGAGGCAAGACGGCACGCCGAGGGAGCACCCGCCGTGTCGCGGGAAGGTTGCAGAACGGCATTGAAGTCGCCTCCGATGACCGACATACCCTTAGGAAAGGTGTAAACTACGAGTGTGCGACGCCGAAGGGCTGAGGGCGCTGTGGCGGGGGGAATGTATACACACAAGAGATTACAAGGATGCCCTTTGATCTTGCCAGTCAGGGCCAAATAGCGGCCTTGCGTGTTCATCTCAGCCTGAGCCAAAGTAAAGGGGAGACCCTTACGAAGCAATATGGCCACCCCCCGGGACCCCCGTGTGAAACCAGAATGCCAGACCCTTTCGAACCCATAGCGGGTGAGGAAGGTGCATTGAGTGCCCATAAGGTGTGTTTCCTGTAGAAAAAGGATATCAGGCGCCTGGCGCTGAGCACTGCGAAGAACAGCGGTTCGTTTATGCGGTCTAGTAGGCCATTGACATTCCACAACAGAATGTGGAGGGGTCTATGTAAGGTGGACGTCATCCTGGCAGGTAGTGTGTGTAAGGAACAGTGTAAGCGGACCTGGGTCCCAGGGGAGGTAACACCCCACAACTGGGGCCTGGGGTGAAGTTTATGCGGTCTGTTAAGTCTCCTGTCGTCGTCGGTGGCATGTGTGCATAGAAGGCTACCAAGGAAAACAAAAAACAGCGGCCTGTAGGGGGCCAAATACAACAAACAATTGGGAGACAACGGTCTACCCACTCTCCCTCGCCCCCAAACGCCCCCCACCCTACACTTCCTAAAATGAAGCATCTGTCGCCCTGAAAAGGAAACACCCTAAAACAACAGCACAAGGAGTCTGGGTGCTTAGCTAAAACGATTAGCAGAACATGAACGTGGCAGAGGAGGCCCCAAGAGGCAATTACAACACTTCTGAGTACTAAGCTAAATGATTAGTCAAACAGTCTTGGCGGAGGTGGACCCCCCCCCATATAGACAGATGTAATAAGGTTATCAGCTGCAAGTAGCAATAAAAGGCAATTTATGGACCCCGTTCCGCTAGGCCTCAGGGGTCAGTCATCATCATCATCTGCAGATCTGTGAAGCAAAGGGCTCTTGGACAGGTCTGAGTTGGACACGGGGGCCACAACGTTGCAGATGGTTCTGGGACCCGGCCCAAGTCAATCAGGGATCCAGTCAGGCTAGGACGTCCAGAGATCTGAGGAGGTGCAGAGGGAGGGAGCTTCTGGGACACCGCCTATGGAGATAGCGAGGCCCCACCTCTCCGATCGTTCTTCTTGCGGGAGTGAGTGCGACGTCTCAGGGGTTTGGGAGGGGGTGGCTGGGAGTGCGTTGGGCCGCTGCAGGCGGGGGGGGGGGAGGTAGGGCGAATACGAAGGGGGCGTTCCTCCGTGAGCCAGGTCAAGGCCTCTTGGATGGTATCAAAGAAGAAGGTTTTATCCTGGAAGACGACCTTGAGGCGGGCCGGGAAAAGAAGACCATACCGGAGACACAGACCACGTAGTTTCTGTTTGACGTCGTCGTAGGTGCGCCGTTGGGCCTCACCTCCTTGGTATAGTCCGGGAAAGGCATAATCACTGGACCCATGAGACCTCGCCGCCTTGAGGATAGCGTCCCTGTCACGGAAATTGAAGACCCTCATGATGGTAGGCCAGGGCGGGGCCCCGGGTGGAGGTCGGGGGGCCAGGTAGCGGTGGGCGCACTCGACTGAAATCCAAGGAGAGAGGGACTCCTTGGGCATCCAGGATCTCACCCAGGTCTCCATGAAAGTGTCCGCCCGACCCTGCTCGGCCCCCTCAGGAAATCCTACAAGGTGCAGGTTGTTTCTTCGTGACCTATTTTAGGCATCCTCAGCACGGCGGTGAAGTTCCGAGGCCCGATTCTGAAGCCGGGCCACTTGGGTCTTAAGTTGGCCTATGTCGTCTTCCGTCGTGGAGATGCGCTACTCTGCCTCTGAAATCCGGGCCGTGGCGTTGCGGAGATCCTGACGAATGAGGGCCACATCCACCCTCACCTCACCACTCTTGCCTTTCACCGAGGCTTGTGAGGCTCCGATTGCCTGAAGGATGGTGGACAGGTCTCCGCCAGCGGGAGCGAGGGAAGCGGATGCCCCCCTCCCCCCCCACGGGTCCCGTTTGCTTGTGGTGTGGCGGTCCATCTTGGTCTGGGTTGGTGGGGCGGTCATCTGCGTAGTGTGGACTCTACCCATCCTCACTGAAGATGGGAGTCCCCACCGCTGACCAGGTGGGGAGGACAGGCCAGTGATCAAGCGGCGAGAGGAGGCCACCACCCAGACCATCGATACTCCGGTCCGGGCACCGAGACCAGGCCTCGGAGGCAATCACAACGAATCCGAGGGCAGCCAACCCCTCCCGTCCGATGCGACGGTCGACTGTAGGGTGGCACCACTCCCTCCCTTCGCTGCGGAAAGCCGGGTAGAGGGCCCAGGAAGGCGACACACCACGTCACGGCGCCGTCGGCTCGGGACCAAATGCATTGAGGCCTCCGTATGCCGGGTCGGGTGTTGCTCGGCGGAGGCGGTGAAAGGATAGGTAGCGGACCACAAGCACAGAGTCGTCAGTAAAAGTCAGGGTCGGCCGTGTGGGCGCTGGTATGGGGAGGCCGATGACTAGGTCCCTTGCCGCCCCTCCACAAAGGCCAGGATCAGCCCCTCAGCCAGTAGTATAGTCCGGGGCAGATGGGGGAGCAAGGGGGAGCCAAAATGTGTGGAGGACTCTGTCTCAGGAATGAGTCAACGTGGGTAGGGGAGGTCAGGCAGATCCAACTCACCCCACGGGCCGGCAGTCACAGGGAGGCACCCCCAGAGGAAAAGCCTGGCGCGAGGAGGGGTGAAAACAGCAAGGGAGGAAGGGGGGCCCGGAGCGCCGATTGCACTGCGCCGTCCGCCACCCGACACGGTGGCCAATCCCCGACACCACTCACCAGCAGTCTGATGTTGGAGGCCACAAACGAGGTCTAGATGCATCCAGGGGATGGACGCCCCAACGGCAGAGAGGAGGCCGCCACCCTCACGCCAGTCCGATGTGGCGTGAGGTGATGGTGTGGGCTCAGGGCGGCCTAGGTCACCACCAGGGGAGGCCGCAACAAAGAGCCGCCCTTAGGATAAATCCACAGCCCCGGCAAGCCTCAGGAGGACTCCAAGGCCGCACCTCGTCACCAAGTCCAGCGGGTGGCAGCGCCGGGGGCCGCAGTTTGCGGGCCCGGGAAGGCTTCCCTCCCACCGGCCCACCGGATAGAGCAACTGGAGTCAGGCCAAAGAGGAAGCACCGAAGAAGCCGGGAGAGAGCAGTGCTCCCCGCACAGCTGCCTAACAGTGGCAGCCAAGGTCCGGCGGTCACCACCCGGCCGCGGACGCGTTCAGGCAGAAGCCTCCAGGGGCAGCAGGTCAGGCCCCGTCCGCCTCAGAGTCGGGTCACCGTTACCGCGTCCAGCACCGGTGCATCCAGAATAATCCTCGCACAGAAAAGCATCCACAGCGCGGACCCCGGTGGCGGGAACGAGCAGAAGGGCCCCAGGCACGGCCACCACCACAGTGCAATCGAGGGAGTCGGACCATCCGGGGAAGGCACTAGGCCTAGGGACGAAGGGCCGATGGGGTCGCCATCTTGAGGACCCAAGGCCGGTGAGGGAAAGGAGGCACCTCTCAGCGACTGGAACTCCGATCCGCCCGCAAGATGATGCAGGGAAGCCCAGCGGGCAGTCAGAGGATGTAAGTGGCAGCTGTTAACGGGCGGATGCAAGGCGGATGACGGAGGGGGTCCGGAGCACTCTTAGAGTGCGACCGCCATCTTGATGCCTCAGGCCACAACCAAATATTGTACATTTTAAGGGTCTGATTTACAATAGGAATATTATCAAAGGAGGAGGGCACTTACAGGTAGTTACTGACTAGGTTGTAGAAGTGCCCTCCACTTTGCAATGGTCAATAACTATCTGAGAGTGCACTCCTCTGTGGATAATATTGCTTAAATGTTGCCAAGTCAATAAAAGACCAATAAACTGTAGGATCTAGTCCTGATCTAATATAACTTCAGCTCTATTTTTGGAGTCCTAATTCATGCGTAGTGATACATTAAAATCATATTACACATCAGAAACATTTCACTGTTAGTGGTTGCTTTAAGCGTCACATTATAAACTTATTCCATAAAGTTTCAATCAGATAATGTTAGCATTTATAGTTATAGTCATGGCTACAATCAACTGTCAAGCTAAAGAATATTGAAAGGAAAAAAGTAATCTTAATATATTGTGGTTAATTTATCATCAAAATGACATGTGCGATTTAGCAGCAGGGCCAAGCAAAAACACTGTATTCAGAAGTCAAATTTTTGGATATATTCCCAACATCAGCAGTGATGAATGAATGGGCCGTTTTTATACAAGGAACCAAATAATGAAGGGTTTTGAGCTCTACACCATTTCAAAGCTACTTACAAAAGTAAAAGCATAGCTAGAGTTTGTGTTGTCGTTCTGCATTAGATTGGGAAGACAGTGTCTCAGCACTTATAAATTTGTGTTTTTAACATAGTCAGAATAAAAGGTGCTTGATATTTAATCAGATTACCCATCATGGACAGTGTTTAATGGTGTGAAACAAGGCAGAAAAACTAATAAGAATGAAAAAAATACACTGTATTGATGAGCTACATTAAAAATCGTTATGGATTCAAACTCTTCTCAAAAGAACAGAGGGAGAAAGAGAACGACAGAGAAAGGGAGAATAAGTTTATTTAGAAGTGCGTGGGAGAGAATAAGATTTCTAATGGGTGGTAGCATTTTTTGTCATTAAATATAGGCAATCTGCTTGGTGAATCATGGAAATTCCAACAAACATGTTTATCTAGGCATTCTGCCAAAGAGCCAACCAGTTAAAAGGAATCTAAATCAAGTTCTATTTTATGACCTACCAATGGCCACTTGAAATGTGAACAGAATATGTCAGAAGAGGGAAAGCAGCTCACGGTTGGTGAAAAGGTAATTTGATGATCGAGGTACAAAAGGGGGTGGTGATGGACGGAGCATCAGAACCAATCAAACACTCACACCCAGTCAACAGATCTGGGTTTGATCCATCACCGTTCTTTAGCCCACTCTGCCACCCCAGTTCAGACATGGCCATATGCAAATCAGTCTGACCCTGTGCCTCATGGGAACAGACCAGCCCGAACTGCCAAGCCATGCCTTCCCTGGACCGGAAACAAGCTTCCTAGGACCGGTTTCTGGCATGTCAGCCATCTTCAGCCAGGCTTGCTTGAATCCAGTGGCAAAGTGAGCAAGGGACTCCCGTCTGTACGACATTCTTCTGCATTCTGTCCATCAGCTGTTGTTTTTGCATTTGTCACCCCGAGTGGGAAGGGTATGCCCAGACGTGGGTCCCGTGCTCTCCATGCCACTGGAATCAAGCTATCCTGGCTGAAGAGGGGTGAAACCCTGAAACCGGTCCTAGGATGCTTGTTTCCAGTCCAGGGAGGACCTGGCTTGGCAGTTCGGGCTGGACTGTTCCCATGAGGCACAGGGTCAAGACTGATTTGCATATGGCTGGGTTCAAACTGGAATGGCACGGTGAGCAAAAAAACGATGGATTTAGGCCCAGATCTCTGTACTGGGGTGAATGCACGACATTGTTCTGCATTCTGTCCATCAGCTGTTGTTTTTGCATTTGTCACCCCGAGTGGGAAGGGTATGCCCAGACGTGGGTCCCGTGCTTTCCATGCCACTGGAATCAAGCTATCCTGGCTGAAGAGGGGTGAAACCCCGAAACCGGTCCTAGGATGCTTGTTTCCAGTCCAGGGAGGACCTAGCTTGGCAGTTCGGGCTGGACTGTTCCCATGAGGCACAGGGTCAAGACTGATTTGCATATGGCTGGGTTCAAACTGGAATGGCATGGTGAGAAAAAAAACGATGGATTTAGGCCCAGATCTCTGTACTGGGGTGAATGTACGACATTATTCTGCATTCTGTCCATCAGCTGTTTTTTCAATTTGATGATAGAAACAGTTTGAGGCATCAGTAGAAGAGCATGGTTGGCCTGGATACATTGGGTTGAAGACAAAAATAGAACATGATGGTAACAGAACAGGGCCCTGAACAGAAAGGAGAAACAGCTGGGAAAAAAGAGAAAGAAGAGTCAGAGAGACCACCTAAAAGGGAGAGAGCCGGAAAGAGAGTGACAGTCAAAAAATAGTGCAGTTAAAGACAAAGACAGATGGAGACAAGAGGGATGCGACAAGAGGTCAGCTAGCCAAAGAGGAGGAGGGGCAATCAGAGATCTGGGGAAAAAAGGAATAATGGGAGGGGGTTTAAGAGAGGAGATCCAATTAAAGTGATAAGAGATAAAATAAGGACAGACAAACAGCACAGATGAAATAACAGCCACTGAAAGTGGTGAACATTAACTAATATTATGGCTAAGGTTTCTTCCATTTCACGAGGAACAGTGAAACCTGTTACCCTGATAGTTCACCGCTATGTAACATTTGAACTCCTAGAAAATGGTCTATTCCCTAGAGGATGTTAAATTAGTAATGGGGTTGCGGTCCAGTGGAAAAAGCTTCCTTTTTTCATTATCTGGCTCTAAATAACTTGTACACACCAACTCTAATCAACCTTTAAATAGTTAAGTCCTTGTAATTGTGCTTCCCGATATGCTTCTAGATATCCCGAAGCCCAGACAATGTTCATGGAAGTAATTGACATTGGTGACTATTCAACAGAAATTTAAATTAAAGAAAATGAAATAACATAAAATATAATTCACAATACAGTTAGCCAATCTCATTCCCGCCTCCAATTTTCTCCCAGTAGCAGAGAGTTCGAACAGTGCCAATGGAACATCCACACGAACAGACTTGTGAAGTCAGCCACTGCTATGAACAGAAGAGAAATTCAGAGTAGCCACACTGTTGGCGCATGCAGCAAGAGAACCATTGGTATACCAAGGCAAGCTCATCTGCTTGTAAGCCCCGGTCATATACTATGTCAGACCCCCATGTACTCCTAACAGACCTCAGCTACATCTGCACCTGCTGTCCACTAACCAATCAAATTCAGTTATACCCTCTGCCCTCATACCAATTCTTATAACCTACTCACATTATCCACATTAAGCTATCTAATCCGGTCCTCCGCTTCAAAAGTTTATCTATGATGCTGTAGCCCACATCAGAATGTTTACAAAGTTGCAATCAAGCAAAACCTACAGCCTCAATTTAATAAATCATTCTAGTAGGAGCAAATATCTACCACATTAACAACACTTTCTGCAGATGGGAATCAGTTCTTGCCGTATCCCGATGGAATGCACTTCCCTGTCATATACTGGCCACCAAAGACCAGAGCTCCTTCAAACTGTGCCTAAAAAGCTAGCTGTTCAACCAGGCCTTATATCTCTCACCTCTCATGACGGGTGGTTACTGGACCTTAGCGCCAGGAAACTCATACGAGTAGCTGTGCGACTTACAATAACCTAATAATTATAATCGGTATGAAACATCCGTCTTAATCATTTGATCCTCAGACAGACATCTCACATTCTTATCATATCTGGCTTCAAGGCCATTGGGACAACCTACTATAAAGCTGGACACCAAAAACCTCAAGATCTGGACACCTAAACCATGCACTTTATTTACCAATGGCCTCATGGATCTAATATCCTAGGTCTCTATAATATTCAGCCAAGGTTTTTTTGATTGCACATTCAGCATCAGAGCGGAGGACATATCTATCCTAAACATCAGCAACTTCTTAACAGCCCTTATTCCTTACCCTTGAGCAACTTACCTTTGGCTGCAACCACATTCTTGGACAAACAGTGCACCTTACATGGGCCAGAGCTTGATCACTGCTGCATATTCTGCTCACTCGTCTTATAAATAAGCTACGCAGCTCCTCAATTTTCTACACACTCGGCTAACCCAACAAAACGTGCATGCAGAGCCTTCCCAAAACCATTGACCAGGTTGAAAGAAACTTACCCATAATGCCCACAATACATTTTTCGCCTAAAACAGCCACTTGATGCTGGGCAACCTCGACTCCTACACTAATACAGCAAAGTTCAGCTAACAGAATTGCTCAAGACTTCGACAACTTTGTACCCTTCTGATACAAAGTACTCTCCCTTAAAACACATGCTTACATTTTCACACCAAAACTAGTAGTTGTCAAACTCCTAACCAAATTCCTTGAATGGAAACAGAGATCATCCTGCAATCGTTAAGTGAAATACATATAAATGCAACTATCCTGCACTTACAAAAAACTGAAGCAAGCTACAAAACACATGCAATTGGTTAAAAAAATCTCCAAAATTTTGAGTTCATAAAATTAAATCTTTTACGTTGTCGAAGAAATTACCAATCAGACAGATCTCACAAAAATCAAAACCCTGCAATGCGGGACCTTTGGAACAAACTATGCAACAAGGATTATAGAATACACTAGTTGGTGTTTGGGCAAAATCCCACTTTTGCTACTCCTTTATTTATGACTAGAGGTGGGCCAGCCAATAGATTAACAGGGCGAGCCAAGCCAGTGCTGAGCCACGAGTTTGGCTTTGCTCTTAGAGCCTGTACACAAGCCAAGCCCTGAAAATGTTTGGCATGTAAATCATACTACAATCACATAAAATATGATGAAGTTAAATCTCAAGTCAACAAAGTGTATTTCGTTCACATGTGGAACTTCTGACATTAGTACGTCTATTATAACACTGCACTGAGAAGTACCGAATTATGTTTTTTACCATGAACTTAGAACATTCTGCACTCGCACTGGCGACAGTGCCATTTTTGAACTACGAGGCAAGACAGATGTCACATGAACCCTGTATGTGGCCCAGATTCTTGTATATAGAGCAGCATTATATTCTATTAAACACAACAGGTTTTTATACAGCTGGTAATCGAAACTCAGGTATTTTAAGGTGCTTTTATTTAGGATAGTAAAGAGACAGGTAAATATTTCATTTTGCAGATACTCCTGAAATCACACAATTTGGTTAAGTGAGGAAGCTGCAATAATCCAGGTTTTCTAGTTTCCCTTTGTACAAATCCGACACTAAAAGAGTATCTTATTGTCTATATGTTTTACATGAAATGTTAACGCTTTGTTTTTACCTCTTTGTGCTTGAAGGTAGAAGAGCGAGGGATGAAGTCATAAGGCATATGAAAGCTCGGCTCATCATGGGCTCAAGGTTTAAACAGAACCCCGTTTCAGAGCCAACCTTCAGGTTCGAGCATCCAGTGGCTCGCCCAACCTCATTTCCAAAAGACACGCATCCACACCCAGAAAACAACATGCCAAACTATGCTCTAGAAAACACCTGAAGCTAGATCAGAGCCTGCTCCACCATGAAAACCATTACTGACCTCAAGGACTCTCCGACGTCACCAAAACACCACTGTACTTCAGCCTAAAAAAAGCTGACCAAAAACATCGCACCATCATTCACCTCCTACAGACACCATCCCTCAACCCAACTGGCTCCCATAATTACTGCCTTATCTCTCACTTCCTCATCATTGGCATGATCTTTAAAAAGGCTGTCAGAGTGTACATCTCTGATAATTTCACAACTCATACACTCTTTATTGTCCTTTCAATGCAAGACATGTCCTCCACGAACCAACCAAAAGCCGATCATCCACCAAAACACTGACTATCGTGAGCTAACCAACAGTATACAAACATTACGACTTCCTTCACCATCTGCAAAACACTCACCATCAGGGAAAAAGGCTGTTCTGCTTCATCTTTGATTGGTCTCAGTCAGCAACCCTCACATCATTTCCTCTACCACTTGCCCCTCATTTGCTTTGTCCACAAACATTTGCACTCTTTCCATCATCTACAACAATTTGATGCTCAATCCAACGTCATCATTCTGATTCCGGTTCTCCTCCTACGCTAATCACATGTAAGCGCTGTCCACCTGGACAAGAACTATGCCTACTCAGCAGCTATGCACATCAGATTGTGTCACAGGTTGTTCACGGCTTACCAAAATACAACACACAACCTAATCCATGACAATGTGCCTTTGAATCCCACATTACTAGAGGGCCCAGGTTTTCTCAGTTTACAGTAAGTGCATTCACCGTTTAATCCAATTAGGGAAACACTGCTCTAAGAGCCAGGGATGTGCTAAATCTTTGTAAATATATGGTTATTTAAATGTTCCTAACCTCGTTTTAAAAATGTCCACACATCCTATATTTGTAAGTGCTTTTGCCATTACAAAAGCTAACCGTTTAGTACAGATGATCAAGTGGTTCCATCCACCAGGCTGCATCATGCGTGTTTATTTTCTGAAAACGCTGTTCCACTTTGCAGAGTCCAAGCTTTGTGGCTTCTTTCAAGGGTGACTGCCATATTTAATATAAGCAAATGTATAATATTTTATGTGGGAAAAAATACTTGGCCATGTACTGACTAATCGATCAAGAAACGTGACACAAATCAGCTTGATCTTTGTGACGCTAATTTCGAAATCATCACAAAACGGTGAAAACAAGTCACTAAAAAAACTCAGGAGACACACGCTGGCAGTGGACGGTCGGGAAAATCAAGCCGGTTCGGTAAGCAGAGCAAGTCTTTACCAAGAAAACATGTCAGTCCTACCCCTCTGCTTCTGACAATTAACAAAGCGGTAAACCGAAAATAAGGAAGTGCATTTAACAGGTGAACGCCCTTTTTTTTAGCCTATTCTTGTAACAACATTTTCTGGTTCGAAGATGAGGAATCTATTAAAACCAACAAGCATGTTGGCGAAAATATATGGACTGAATAGGAAACACTGTTTCCCCCCCACTTGCTATTGATGACTTTCATAACTGCCGTGCTGCTCCGCTGCGCTCCGACGCTCATGAGTTAACAGCATATCAATAACTCAGGAAAAATAATAATGCATCTGGAGCCTACCAATTAAAAGTATACAATGGCGGACGTGAGGGGATGATGAATAGGGGCTGCGCGCGCCAGCAACACTTCTCGGTGACTTCAGAGGTGAGCGGCTTCCTTGTGATCACTGATGTCGTGACTCCAAAATTAAACCACTTCACACCGCGGGTGTAACTCGCTCTCTGTAAGAATAATTTCATATTAGTTGGTGTACGCGGGGAACTCGGACTGCATTTAAAAATACAATTTAGGGGGAACGGGTTTAAGTGTTTGGAGCAAGGATGGCAATTCTTAACATAAAATGTTATATTGGGCCTTCTCAAGCACAGACTACACCCAATTACTCAATAATCCCACAATTTACATTTTTTAGAGGCGAAAGCACAGTGGGAAAATAAGGTCAAAACACGGATAATTTTATTATGGGAATTAGGGCTTAATGGTTCAATGACACTGCATATTGTATTTGGAGAGTGTGAATTAAAGGCAGAGGTGACGATTGTCCTCACTCACCTCAAAATAAACTGAGTTCAAATTATGCAGAGTTGCATGTACCCAGCCTAGCGTGAGGCACAGACCCCTGCAAGAATCTTCTCAGGAGAGAGGGGGGGGAGGAGTCTCCATGATGTTGCCCACATGACGATGCTTGCAAAGCAGTAGACATACTATTCTTAGAGGCATGGCAAACCCATCTCTGGAGGCGAACCATGGGCTGCCAGGGATCTACACGCAGCACTTACTTTACCATAGGTGACGACCAGTTGAATGGTAAGCTGCCTGAGCGCAATGATCTGCAGTATAGCTGTGGATTCAAGCTTTAAGAGGATGGAAAATACGCAAAAAGAGACTTTCAAAAACACTGGAAGTCAACGGGAACAATGATCGAGTGACAAATATGCAAAGTTTGAGGAAATCCTCTATGAAGCCAGGGGAATCTCCCACATGCATCAGAAGAGTCATTTTTGGAAGGACAATAGAGTTGCACAACGTGAAAAGAAACAAAGGAAATATGGCTTAAAAAGATGAAGATGGCAAATCCAAAGGAGCAGTCTAAGCAAAAGTGAATGTTGCCAGACCTGTTGATTAACACGTCATAAATAGGTATCCATATGCTAAGTCAACCCGGGAAATAAGTGAGCTGGTGAAACAGGAACATTTTCCAATTAAAATACTTTAAAAAAATATATATATACAATCCAGTCACCAAGTATACAACTATTATTTTGCGGAAATAAATGGAGTAGTAGCTAGCTACATATATCTGGGTACCATCGTGGCATTCTAGTTCAACGTGCTTTAATGTCAAAATCTAGGGTCTTTTGTAGCAACTTTTTTCCCCCCACAAATAATGGGCAAAACCGTTTGAGAGATCAGGCCTCTACTTGGTCTTCAGCTCTACATTTTTTCTCAATGTGTGATATAATATTAATAGCATTTGTAGAGCGCAACAGCTACCTCCAGCAGAGGTGTCCCAGCGCTTTGTGGTCACTGCAAGTGAGGGAAGGTCCAATAGAGGTGCTAGCTTTGACCGAAAAGCAAAGTCTTCAGGGCCTTCATTAACTCACGTTCTGACTTGATCAAGCACATGTGGGAGGGTAGGGAGTTCCACAGTCTGGTCGTCCCCACTGTGAAGGGCCTACCTCCCTTTCGGGACTTAGCGTAGCGAGGAACACAGAGCAGGTTCTGGGAGTTGGATCTCAGAGTGCGTTTTTGTTGATATAGGCAGAGCCTATGCCTGAGATATCCCGGACCGCTGTCATGAAAAGCACGAAAGGCCAGAGTCAAGGACTTGAACTCTATCCTTTTAGCTACAGGGAGCCAGTGAAGTTGACTGATGCAGGGAGAGATGTGGTGACAGAACGGGACTCAATGTATTAATCTCGCTGCCACATTCTGTACTATCTGTAATCTATTGATCAAATAGGAAGGCAACACCAGATAAAGACTGTTTGCGCAGTCAAGCCGAGATGTCACAGTGGAGTGGACTATGACCCTTCAACTTTCCTCCAGTAAGAAGTGCAAACACTTCCTTAAACTTCTCAGCTTCCCGAAGCATCAGGATGATATATGATGGACTTGGGCTGAGAAAGAAAGGTCTGTTTCCCATTTGACGCCCACGTTTTTCGCAGTTATAGCTGGTAAAGGAGGCGATCCCATTTTACTGGCCACCATAGTCCTGCGGCGGGCGGGTATACCTGGCCGAAGAACAAGATCTCCGTCTTGTCCGCATTAAGATTTAAGCTGTTATTATTCATCCAGCTCGAAATGTCCTTCAGGCACCCTTTAAATCTGGCAAAAGAATCAACAGTGTGATCCGTAAAAGAGAACACCAGCTGGGTATCATCCGCATAGGAGACTACTTTTACATCCTAAGATGCAATATGAGTGAAAAGTGGTACCAGATAGGTGTTGAAGAGCAATGGACTAACAGCAAAGCCCTGAGGCACCCCACAACACAATGGCTTAGGTTCCGAATGATGGGGTTGGAGAAAGACCCTTTGCAATCAGTCATTAAGGTAAGACTGGATCCAGGAGAGTACAACCCTCCGCAAGCCCAGCTATTTGTGTCTGTCCAGTAGGATTGGGTGCGCAACCGTGTCGAATGCTGCAGATAGATCTAAAAGGACCAGCATCACTGATGCCCCTGGGTCTACAGACATTCTTACGGATTCCACCACCTCCACTAGTGCAGTCACGGAGCTATATCCCGCCCAGAAGCCGGACTGAGTGTCATGCAGGATGTCATGAACTTTTATGAAATTGGCGAGTTGGCGCTGTACCAGTTTTCCAGCATCTTTGCGGGTGCTGGCAGTAGTGAGAACGGGCAGTAGTTGCTAAGCTTCGAAGGGTCAGCATTTGTATTTTTAAATAGGGGCAGTAGGAGAGCGTGTTTCCAAATATCAGTTAAAATGCCGGTGGATAGCGAGGTACTGAAATTGTGATTTAAAACTGGGTTAATCATGTGAGCCAATGTCCTCAAGAACTAAGGGGGACATGGATCCTCAGGAGAGCCAGACTTGCATTTCAGCCAGTGAATCTTGCAGAGTGATAGGAAGAAATTCTGAGAGGGTGCCCTTGGCATTTAAGATTCCCTGTGCTTGTGGGTCTGCCGTCTTACCTCCTGCTGTAAGTGAGGCATATACCTTCAGATTTTTTCCTCAAAAAAGTCCAATAGCTTCATGCACAGGGAGGGGGAAGGCTGAATATTTCCCTCCATCGCAGAAGGATTGGTAAAGGATCCGATTATCCTGATCTGAGGGTCTGTCCCAGAGATGTCTTTGTATAGCACCAGAAGCTTTCAAACAAGTAAGGATTCTGTGTGCTAGTCAAAACTGTGACCATAATGATCACTAAGGTACACCTTGGCTAAATTTAATGTAATGCTGGGGAACCACCCCAAAATAATCTCCATAAAATAAGGCGATTTCTTAAAGAAAACACACCAAATAAGCAATCTTAGTGCGCAGTATATGTGATTATTAGTCGTCATCATCATCATATAAGATTTATTCAGTTTTGAACAAGGTAAAACCATAAAAGACAGCAATAACAAAATTAAATGATCATCACATAGTTAAAAATTCCCTTTGTCGGACAGCTCGTGATAAAAAACAAGCCAAATAAAAACAGGTATGCACATCAGACAGTAACAGTATATATAACAAAGCAGGTCGAACTTGCCAGCCAGCAAAGTCAAAATAAGAGTTGCGAGTTTTTTTTTTTTAAAAAAGGTCAAAACGTGATAAAATTCAGGGTGTCCTGAATGGTAACACAGTCACATCTACATGCCACAAATGTGGAATCAAACGTACTACCCCGAGGGATAGCCAACTGGTGATGAAATAAATTAATAGAAACACGAGACAAGTTAAATAGATGGGAATTTGGCATATGATTATTAGTCAGTCCTAAAAGAATGGAAGTAAGAGCATTTTTTGTCTTCTGTAGTTTTAGAGGACAATTTCAATCAACAGTGATGAAGAAGTGGCTAAGGGTGACCACAATGACCTTTTCGTGTGATTACAGTATACACTATGCCATCTTTCCATATATACTGGAGCGCTTGGCTCTCCTTGGCCTGGCAGAAAGTGTCAACAGAGAGTAACATTTATCTGAAGTAGCAGGCCCACTTCACCCCTTTCTAGCTTGTTTCTGCTCCATACTATTCACAGCGGATGTGGCCCGGCAGTTTGTGCTCGACTGTTCTTAGCCGAACAGCACCAAATTTGATTTTAAAATGGTTACTCCCATTTTGTAGCGGTGCAGTGGAAGTGGGTGTGAATTTGGCAAGCACTCAAGTTAGTTTTTAATTTGCAGCAAAAGAAGGGCGGGGACCCACATTTTGTTTTAGGTGTGCTAGGCCGATTCTGGATTCCCTCATGCATCATTCGTTCACCATTCTAAACTTTATGTCTCTAAGTTTCACTTTTGCAGGTTATGTTTCATCCCTGCTTTCTCCCGTTGTCCCTGTTTACCTATCTTTCTCTTCCTCCTCCTTTCTTCCTTTGCTGTATTTCTTTCGCTTGTTCTAAATCAGAGTCGGATGATAAAAAATAAGTCCATGGTTCACAAAATAAGTCCTGGTGCCCATGACCTCACACCACCAACACAAATAAAACAATGAATACCCTCATTACATTTTGTTTCTTTAAGGGTCAACCACTGCAGCTCCACCTTCACAGCTCACCCAAAATAGGGGCACACAATACTCCAGAGTGTAGGAAAAGTGCAGGTCCATGCTGCACAGTAATATCACTCTGCGTCATCGTCACCAAATGTATTCCTGGTTTAAAATTTTCAAACATACTAAACAGAAAGAAAATATTTCAGAACAAAACATTGTGCCTCCAATGGTTCATGTGAAATAAATAAATAACTAAATAAAGTGCCAGGGCCCAAAGGTTTTCTCAGGAGGGGGGCTGTCCAGTGCTTGAAAACTTCACATTAACTGTCAGTAAGCAAAAGATTGCATGCTAAGATATGGTGCACCAGGGCTTAAATAATAATAATAATTGCTAGAGCTGATAATTTTACTGGGTATGGAGCTTAATATCCCAGGGTTGCCTTCTACCCACTGCTATAGTGGGCACAGTCTACTTGCTTCAGTGCTAGCACCACCTCAGACTGCATGCGATACGGTCTGAGGCGTCTTGTGCTTTAATATTTAAATATTTAATATTGTTGTAAATCAGTGCTGGGGCAGTCAGGGCACTGTATAGATAATATTAGATGTCCTCCCTGGTTGATTCCATTTACGGGTTAGATTTCCGTTTCAAGGTCACTGCAAGGAGGTGTTCTCCGCAATTGTCATGAGGACAGCATAGTGGTACAGTTTATGCCAGGTCATCGGGGCAAAGCCTGTCGGTGACGGCAGAGGCAGACAGTGATTTCCTGATGCCCAGCCACAGGAGAAGGCTTGAGAAAGGCTCTTTGTTCGGGGACTCAATGGAGTGTTTTCTGCCTACCGCTTTGGTGACGGACTGATCCTCAGGTTGGCGGGTGGCCATTTCGAGCGTACAGTCGGGTTTCTTACGGCGGGGAAAGTGTTTTTTACACATCCTTCAAGCGCTTTTTGCACTACCCGGTTGAGGGTTGCTGGACAGGTTCTTTTTAGAGCATCACGTTGGAAATCTCTTGAGTATATGTAGTGTAGAGGAGGAGGAGAGTCCTCAGTGTGGGCACCACCATGACCAGTATCCCACAGGGCGGAGGCGGAGCCCTGCAACATTCATCACTGTCCCAGGCCACTAAGCACTTAAAAAGAGCACCAAGAGTCCTGGACAAATGGCGGGCCTGTCAGTGACAGGAGGAGGCTGTGGCTGGGCCACCCCTCTTGGTTTCTCCACCTCACAGGTCTTTAGTTGTACAGGGAGTCCAGTTGTGTAGTCAAGAACGTAGAGTGCCACAGTTATACTCTCTGCGCTTAATATTGTGACTATTCAGTTGAATCATGGTAAAGCGTAAGCTTCCCAGAGACAGAGAACAGGTGAACGTTAATGCTAAGCAAGTTGGAGGGACTGTTACAACTCGACTGCTTTTTAACTCGGGCAGCGGGTGTTCTTGCTAAAGAGACTGACTTAGCAGAGCTGAGTCTTTCTCTCAATCTGGGTGAGGCCCCAAGCCTCTCCCCGCTCCTATTGTGGAAATGCCGGACTTCATTTGGTAGTGGGTTGGAAGTGTTGTTCTCAGGCTGTGCCACAAGATCAGCGGCCCAATACGTAAGCGCATCAAGCACCTGCTCACGGGCCAGCCACATCGATTAATACCGTCTCACCCAAGCAACAATATTAATGGTTCCCCCGCTTGGGGCACCCTAGCCAATAGGAAATGCAACACCAAACAAGGGGCTCCAACAAAATCTGGTAGAGCATAAGGGGGTCTTCTCAGGCCACTTGAGACTATTATGCCAGAGTCTGTTTCAACTCGCTCAACTATGATGCCTACAGCTGGTGTTGATGTCAACCCCGATTGGACATGGTTGCTAGAACATATAAAATCGGCAGCAGCTGACTGGATTTCCCCTTTGATGGTCCGGTTGCAGAATTTGGAGGATGCTAGAGCACAGTTATCCCTGTCTCAGTCTAAGTTCTTTGCTCGCCGGGTTTTGTGCAGAAAGCAGTAATTAATTTAGTTGGGCCTTCGTCTTCGAGCATTGCTCCAGCCCCAGGTCACACCATCATGCGAGAGGCTTCACCTACTACTGATGCTCAGCCTTCTCTTATGATGTAGGAGCCCCGCCTGCCGGTATTGTTAGTGATGGGGTACGCTGTCAATCTGATGCCCAGGTCAACTTGCAACCTAGAGGAGTAGCCCCATGTACAAACACTTTTCCTAATAAGTCTTGCCTCAGTCTTCCAACCTAATGCTGCCTGTATGTAGCCGTGTTAACTGGTTTACCGTACCTACAATCCACCAGGGAGGAACAGGACCTCGAACTTAAAAACAAAGTTTGTCACTGGCTGGCCTGCAACTCTGACTTTAAACGTAATTAATTTAATGTAGTTTTGTTTGTAAGGAGGGTTGGCTGGGTCAGTCCTGCTGAAAAACCACTTTGTGGGGACTGTGTTATTAATTGTAAACAACCGGGCTTAGCTGATCGCCTAATACAATATGGTGTTACAAAGAACTTGCTGGGAGGTAATATTAACATTGTTCCACAGGGTGATTTCTATCAACATTTACAACCTAGGAGGAGTGGGGGGCGAATACCTATGTCGCTTACGCCTGTTGAGTTATTTAGTCCTGCTGTTTCCACCTCAAAAAGCCTTCTCCCCTTGTCTGATTTGTCAAACGTTTATTGTCGTCCAGTTTCATTGTGGATTCCCTGGATCCCTCTGCAGAAGAGCCAGTGATTCAGGGGATGATAGTGTTCCTCCAGTTTGTTATTAGTAGCCCTGTGGCAGCAAGTCCAAATCACCCTCATCCTTTTCCCTTTGGAGAACCACCTGTGCCCTGATTATGCTAATCTCTTGGAATATTACTAGCTTAGTTTTTAAACTCTCTTGGCGTAAGTTTGTTGATAAATTTTGACATCTGCCTCTTTTAGGAGACCTGGGCCTTATCCCCTTTGTTTTTTTCTGGCTATGCCAACTTTTCTTAGGCTGCCACTTTAACAGGGAAGGGCCGTCCCTCTGACGGGTTGACCATTTGGGTGAAAAATACCGTACCTGTTCTGTCATTGCAGGCGAGTTGGGATCGGCCGATATCTTATGCGTTAGTCTGTGGTTTTCTGGCAATGCAACTTAATATGTTTACAATTTATGCAGTAGGTTAGGGGGTAGTGACTGAGTCACCTACTAATGACATGTTGAACACTCACCTGGCAGCCCTTCCTCCAGATGTTTACAAATTTGTCGCAGGTGATTTAAACTGCAGATTTGAGCCATTGACCACCCATATTGAGAAATTATGCTTGCGATGAAGATCAGGGTAGGTCAGGCCCTCGGTTGACTCTCTCCCCAATTAAGACATGGTCAGCTATTGTAGTCCAGTTAAACGCACTCACTTTGAATCAAACCCTTCGAGCTTGTAATGGGAGAGCAACTTCCAATAAAGAGGGGAGGCACACATTCAATCGTCCATTCCCCACCAGTTTGATTATATTTTGCTTGACATCGGACTCTGGTCCGAATTGGTTGATATGTGTGTTGTTCTGCAGCAGGATAGCGACCATAACACATTAGATATAACATTGAGCTCCTGGGGACCTCCCTGGCCAGTACCTGCATTGAACCCTTTGATAGGTTACTTATTCTCTCCAATTATAGGAGTAGACTAAAATGGAGCTCAGTTGCGGGTTCCCCAGCCCCAATAATAGAGGTTTATGGCATAGTGGCTGCTGGGTTTGAGGCTGTGCAATCTCTGGCACAACCACTGGACAATCTAGCCATGGCCAAGTTGATAAACTCTACTCATAATATTATGTTGACATCCCTGAGGAATATTTTTTGTGGAGTAGAAGGCACATGTGAAGAAAAAGCACTTGAATTTGTGGTACAAGTGGTGTAGCTGTTTATATGCAACTTTCGTTGACCTCCGGTCTGCCTTCGACATAGTCTCTAGGGATGTCCTCTGGAAGCTGTTGGTGTAGATAGGTGTTACGTAGTGTCTTTTGGATGTCCTTATTAGGTTACACACTGGCGAACTTACGAATGCTATTCCTGTTAACTGGGGAGTCCGACAGGGGTGCGTCTTCGCTCCAACCTTATTTCTTTTATTTATTAATGGTCTGGTAACCTTTTTGGAGAGTTGCGAGAATAACGCACTGAGCCTTGCTGATGTCAGAATGCCAGCCCTTCAGTTTGCGGACAATACCCTCCTGATCTCTAGACCTCCAGTGGGGCTTCAAAATCACTTGGATCGCTTTGGAGGCTTCTGCACAAACAGACGGGCTTAGAGGTCAACGTCAGCAAGTCCAAGTATATGGTTTTTAATCCTGGTTCATCCTCCAGGTTCAATCCAGCGATCCATGGAGTACTTTTAGGGCGAGTTCCAATGTTTTATTATTTAGGGGTCACATTCACCAACCACTTTGACTGGACTCCACATACTGTGAATTGCAGGTTAAAGCTCGAACAGTATTCTGGGAGAATTATAAGGTCTCAGAGGGGTTCTCAACTTCGCCCAATTCCTCCAGATGTCCAAATGTATAGTATGCAAGCCATGAGGGCCACATTGTATGGTGTGGAGCTATGGGGCCACAAAGACTGTAGTCAGCTTGAGAAAATAGAAAATTGCTTTATGTATTCACTGACTAATCTTCCTGTTAGTACCACGCCCTTTGTTTCAACCTGGGACAGAGAGTGATTAGCGCAAAAATAGGTCTCAGACCCCTGTTTTACTGGCGTACGCTCTGGGTGACCACTGAGCTTCTCTTTTACCGACAGGGTTTAGGGGAAATTACCTGGTGCTTCAAAAATACCATGGGTTAGATTCATCAAGCACTCCTTTACCCAGTTAGGTTGTGAGAATTATTGGTCTACTCCTTCAGACCTCTTTGGGGGTTCTAAGGCTGCTTTAAAGATTTTATACTGCAGTGTAAGCTATTCCTTCTTATTGGGCAATCGAGAGTAGGCTCCCTAGCTTCCGCACAAGGAGGTTGAGCCTCCCCAAGCTAAGACACTTTATCTAAAATTTTGTTTTGGGACCTTGCAACTCTATTCTTTTACTTCTAAATGGCAGCGCATAACTGGGCAGTTGGAAGGGTCTTGTCTCTTCTGTAGTCGTATTATTGAGACCATTGAGACGGTTTCATTTTTTTACCCTCTATATATGGGATATCAAAAGAAAGATTCCCTCGATTTGTCAGCTCTTGGGCATTCAAGATTACAGAGTAGTGACCAGGATCTTGAGAAGGGAGGCCAAGCAATCTATAGTGTTCACAGTCTCACGTTTTCTATTATGTGGAGACTTAAGCTTAAAAAGCATGCAGTACAGTAATGCTTTTGTTGCCTGCTAGATTTTGCACTTCTCTAAGTTTATCTTATCCGGTTTTATTTTAGCATACTGTACTGTTGTAATGGACTTTATAAGTTTTTACCTATTTATGTATTGTATTTGATTGACTTTATGTATTTAAATTTGTATGACTCCCAAATCCGTTTATGGCTTGTTGCAGAATAAAGACTTAATGATGGTACAGATAAAGGTGGCTGCAGATGTGACAAGCAGAAGATGAAGCATGGAATGATTGAAGGTGTGAGGTATGGTTCCTTTTGCTGGATGCTGAACAAGAGAGAAAAAGCTCAAACTGTCAATATTCGTACAATCTAATGAGTCCCCAGTACTCGCAACAAGTATAATGTAAAATTTAATGTGCATGTAACTTACTGTCCCCTTCCCCTCTTGAGACAGATACCCTTAGTAACGTAGTTGAAGGAAAAAAGTGTTCTTTCCCTTTCTAATGGAACCAATCAAGGTCCTCGCTAAAGTTGGAGTTACCAGAACTTCTGGCGTGCATTCTCTGAAAGCGAGTGCCTTGGGCTTCTCACGAAAGGATTACCAGGCAACAATATTTAAACAAGCATTGGCATAGCCAATAGGTCTCGCCGTTGGGACCTTATAAGTGTTTAGCCATGCAACAGTTAATGTTGTTGCACCAAGGATTTTGTGCTGCATAACTAAATGCTTATAAAGTCCCAAAAGCGAGACCTATTGGCTATGCCAATGCAGTTTATTCCTTCTATGCCTCCTTGTATAACACGAATGGCAGCAAAATAATTTTAGGTGAGAAACAAAGAAGCGAAAGTTGACATTTGAAACAGGGAATGCACGACATGCAATGTCCCACATCCGTGTAGAGTCAGGATGGGTGTACTTCCCTGAAAAGTGAGGACTGCGTGTATAACTACAGGCATACAGTAGCTAAAGAGCATGCTTTTTTTGTCAATTACATGTACCCTCTATATTATTTCCCAGTTTTCAGTCTACGTAAAATGACATTTCATGTCAAAAGGTAGATAGAAAAGAGTAGAATAGAGAAAACAGTTCCTTTAAAAAAACAGAGGCACAACACATTTTCTAGAACCAACTCTTCCACATTGACGTAATAAAACCAGCTTCGTGGCCACTTTAGTGGTATCGACGTACAATACAAATGCCAAATACAATACTATACCAGAAGCGTTTTAAAGAATAAAGTGGCATAGTTTCGGAAAGCAGGGGTACAGATTGCACATGGATGAAAACCACTTTAAATATGTAACTATGTTAAATATTTCGCGATATTCCTGACTCTGCACCGCATTGTGGCATAATCATTCGAATTGCAGAATATAGCAGAGAAACGTAACCAACGTATTTAAAAAAATACATATTCTCTCTCCCTAGCTGTGTGTTTGCGGCAAAAGCAGAGTGCTAGTCGATAAGCCGCATTGGGGACTCCGCTGCACGTCTACCTTACTCCAGAAGTGCATTGGTTGTAATTCCGGGCGAGGAACACAGCGCCCTAACCTCTTCTTCAGTACTGCTGTTGAGTTGAATTGCTCCCCGAGGCGGAGGTGCGGGGTCCCGTGAAGGGCTTGTGCTAGATCTTGCCCGGGGAGCGAGGCGTGTGGATTGAGAGCAGAAGCGGCTAGGTAGGATTTCATGTTAAAGGATGTGTACAGACTTTCTAGATTGATACGAAGCCGCGACTGCCTGGCTGGGCACAGCGAGTCTGCAAGGGAAGCAGCAGGCGGAGAGTGGTAAGCGCACGGATGAAAGTCCGATCTAATTTAAAGCAAAAGTAGATTTGCAAAGTGGGTGAGGAGACGGGCGTTTAATGGTCTGCGGGCAGGCTTGTGAAAAGTTGAAGAAAGCGCTATCAACGGGAAAGACGTGAAGGGTAACACGTGCACGTGTGTATAACATTATCTGAAGTGCGAGAGTGAGGTTCTTAGACTGAGATGGGTTCAAGAAGCAGAAACATAGGCTGTGTGAATGGTAGTACATAGTTTGCCTGTCACCTCCGTGAGATAAGGTTTAAGAGCCCTTTTGTTTGAAGAAGAAAAAAAAAGCATTGGCAGCGCGGCAGTAAAAGTAACGCCACGCGGCCGTAAAAGCGAAAGTAATCGCGGTCACTCTAAAATCGAAAGTGATCGCGATAACGCGCTAAAGCACGCTAGGGATGCGCGCGCAGCAACGGGGGTAGGGGTATGGTGCTGAAGGCTGGCGCAGGAAAGGCAGAGGGCTGGGCGAGAAGGGAGGGGGGAATGCAAGGAGCAGCTGTGCGCGTGCACGCCATAGTGCACTCTAGCTTGTCGCCAGCACAAAAATGTGGGTAGCACTTTCAAAAGCCACCTACTACATGTCTTGCCAGACCAGCGCATGCGCTGGGTCAGGCAAGACCTAAAAAGAAGCACTGCCTGTTCAAAATGAACCGGAGAAAGTATACGGAGAAGAGGCCCGATACCTTCGTTGACTCAGCCTCCGGGCACTGAATGATTCAGAGCAACTGCTTTCTGTGTCAAGGACTGCCATAGAGTTTTTATTTTATGATATTTCTGTGCCGGCCATGTCGATCCCTAAAACTCCCTGCTAAGAGAATGACCACTGAAACCGATTTGAATGAGGCTTTGGACCCATCCCTTAAAGTAAATCTGTTCAAGGAACACAGAAGGAGAAGTGATGAATCATATCAGAGAAATGCTGGAGATGGAAATTTTTCCCTGGAATGCGGTGCAATATAACTCCCCTCCTGATGATTCACTTCCTTTTCACCATATTGAAAAAGGAACTTACTAAAAGAAGTGGAGAAACATTGATATAACTGGATTTTCATCAATTTTGAATCGTTGCTAATATCAGATTTGGAGGAGGAGTTTTCTCAGATTCCTCTGCGAAATAACATTCTCCCCAGCATAAGTTCCTCCTTTTCCCAAGCTTCAGAAGAACCCTCACTTCAGGTCCCTGAAGATAAAAAAAAAAAGTGTAATAATCCGTGAAGCAATCTTCTAAAGCTTCTAAGTTTGATTTTGAAATCCAGTGGACCACCTAGGCTACACAATTGTTTTTAAAATACTTTCAACCTCTTTCTAACTGCCATAAGAAGGAAGAGGATCCTATATCACTGTTGGCCATTACGGAACTCTTTGACAGTTTTTTAAAATCTGGTCTCCATCTGCCTTGGACACCTTTAGTCGATCATCGCCATTTATGGCAGAAACTCTGGATTCTTGATGGAGGTCAAGGCGAACTCACAAATAATTTGCCTTTGCTGGGCTCTAAGGTGTTTGGCTGAGAACATAATGAAATTATACAAACAACTTCTGAGTTTATAAAAGATTCTCCAACGATTTTGTTTTGCCCACTCTTCATTCTAGATCTTCTTTGCCCCTTTTGTCCAAAGGAGTTATGTTTAAGGCACAGTCAATACTGTCTAGCAGTGTATTCAATTCTGTTCCTGGTTCCAAATCTAAACAAAGACTTTTGCCCACTCATGTACTTAAAAAAAACAAAAAAACTTGATTTTAAAATTTTAGAAAACACAATACAGCAGCTGTTGAAGTATGATGTAAAGTACATGACAGTTTTAACCGAATAAGGCATTGCATCACCCATCCATCATGCCTTTGCTGTGTCAAGGTCACTCCAAGGTGTAACAAATCGCTCCAAGCAAGTCACATTGCCCACTCATATACCCAAGTGGGAAATATAGTTTCATTCATCATGTTCCCTTCAAAATATTCACCCTTCAATCTGTGATTCCTTTAACATAATAAGGACATTTTCTAGCGGATATCAATTTACAGAAGAACACTTACTTTTATGACCTGATACATCAAGAAAGCCAGCATTTTTTAACGAAAATTTACCATAAACGATCATCACTACCAATGTCAAGTGCTCACATTCGGTATTTCCTTGGATCCATGAGTATTTAACAAGGTCCTGGCACCATTAGGTACTTTCTCTGTTTGGAGTGCATTGTTTACTAAGGTGGAATCTGACAACAGCAAGGACTGCTGTCATCTTCAGGAGCTGGGGTTCCTTCTGAATGCCTCTATGTGACATCTGGTTCTTCACTTGAGTCCCATTCCAGGACAGGATTGCAGTTCTGCTTTCTCTCAGAAGCAAGGAGACGGTCCACAGGTGCTCCATAGAAATCTGTCAGGCACCTCTGAATCAGACTGCTACTTGCCCAGAGTCCAGGGATTCAGGTCTGTGGTTCTTTTGCAACATCATCATTCCAGGTCCTTGTCACTTCATCTACTGTCTCTCTGGGCTCTAAAATCCAAGGACTATGAGACTCAGGCGCCAATAGCAATGGATATTTGCCACATCCTAGAATACTTATAGAAGGGGTGTCCCTTCACCTACTATACCTCTAATCCTGACCACGTATGCTAGTCAGTGAGGATGGTGAGTCTAACTATGGATGGCCTAGAGCTCCAAGTTCAATAGTCTCCTTCCGAAGTCTAACATGCATCAAACAGGCAAGAGCTTTCGGCTATTCTAATGACACTTCAACGGTTTGTGCTTCATCTTCGGAGCAATCAAATGGCCAATGCCCACATCAAAACTTTCTTGTGCGGGGTAGTTCCGCCCCAAGCATCTCCCTGCCCTATTGCTCCTTCAACCATGAAGCCTGCTAGAAGTCTGACCTCTTCGATTCGCCTGCTTACTCAAATTCAGGGCACTCATTATGGTTCATGGTTATCACAGATCACCAGCCACCACTGGTGAGAAAGGTGGCAGGGTGTAGAGGGGGCAGTGTGTGTGTACAGGGGGCATTGTTCAATCTTAACATGGAAACATTTGGGTACATTTCACAAGCAGCTAAGCTGGCCGCACTTGCGTCATATTTCAAGTCCTCCAAATATATGATAGAAATTATGACCTTGGGCCCCACCAATAATATTGCATACTTGGTTCCCAATAACTTTATCTGTGTTGGCCTCGATGAACCCTGGAAAACCGGGAGCTAAAGAGGAGTCAAATATGTTGCAAGGCTCAGCACAAATGGGCAAATTTCCACTCTGTGGCATGGGATGTCAGAGCTAGAGAATCAGATGCCTGCTTTTGTTCCGGGCCCGCTAACTGGATGCAAAAGATGGCATTACAAGGGTTTTCAGTTTTGGCTAACTGTTTGACTGATGCTGATGTTCTCTAAATCTCTAAGATTCTGATATGATAACAAAGGTTCCCCCATATCCCACATATTACCTCACAACTCCAGGCTAGAATTAATTCAAAATAAATTTTTTCCAGCAGTACCTCTGTGCGCTGGTAGGTTGTACCTTGCAGCTTCGCACTGATGCCGTTCTGTCCTGCTCTGGAAATGAAGTGCAGAGCCTATATAGGTGCCACTACTGCGTGCTGATGTCAGTAGCTTTTGAAGCAGTCTCTGCCCCTAGTCGCGGAGCCCAGAAAGTAAATTGGTTGTGATCAGTGTGCAGAATCGTAGGCATGGGATCTGATAAATGGATAGAGTCCAATGACAGGGACAATGAGTGAGTCTGTGAGGAATCCGTGGTTAGACAGAGTCTCTACTAGAAAGAGTGTTTACGAAGGTAAGTAACTTGTTCTTCTGATAGACACTTCTAACTACAGATTCCTCACCTTTTGAACAGATACCAAAGCAATACCTATTTGGAGGTAGGTCAAAAAATGAACTCAAACCTAAAATTCCTATAGGACCAAGCGGGCGAAATGCTCCTCTTGGTGAACCTGGCTATCCAGACAGTAGTGTTTTAAGGACTGCCGCTCACTCAGCTGACAAGCAAAAATGCCCAGGACAGGAACTTCGCATGCCAACACAGTGTTAGCAGCATTAGTCCTGGTAGAATGAGCATGCAGTCCTTCTGGAGGTTGCTTCTTCAATAATGCATAGCAGATCTTAATGCAGAAAACGATCCAGTCAGATGGTTCACTGCTGCATTGTGTTACCTTTTTTTGCTCCAGCAAACCTGACAAATAGCTGATATTCCATCCAGTATTCTCTGGTATGATCGATGTTAAAACTCAGTGTTCTTTTGGGGTCCAAGCGCTGGAGTCTCTCCTCCATAGAACTCCTGCAGGGTGACAGTTTGACTGATGTGGAACTGCATCACAACTTTCAGCAAGAATGATTCTCGCTTCTGCATAACCATTTGACACAGAGAGTACACATCAAATATATAAGGCCCAAGTTAAGGTCCCATTGTGGCATTAGAAAGGAAGAGAGAGGAAACAAGTGTTGTGGGCCTATAAAAAAATTAATCACAACCAGTGATTTATGTAATGAAGGCTAGTCTGGGAACCACAAAAAGTACAAGAAAGCCGAAAGATACCTCTTAACTGTTCCGAATGCAAAGTCTTGCCAGGCGCAGGACAAAACAAACTACAACACGTCACATAAGTTTTCCTCGAGAGCACCAAGCCAGAAATATGTCACAACGACAGGTGTTTACAGTTTTTGTCGAGGGACGCCTGACTAACCAAGATGACATTAAGGAAGCAATTCAGCTGTCACCAATCACTCTCCAAGCATGAAGGTGGAGATTCCAAAGGGCCAAGTGCAGAACCGTTCCCCGTTCCTGCAACGGCAGCTTGAGCGGATGACAGACGCCCAAGCTCAGAAGCTCTGAATACCACACTCTCAATGCCCAATTGAAGACCACTGGTATGACTTGGGCGCTTTGGCTCTTAATCGTCTTAAGAACTCGGGGCAACAGAGGTACCAGCAGAAAGGCCTACAGGAGTTCCAGTCCCACTAGACTAGAGGCAGACAGTGTCTCCAAGGTTCTCCCCATTCGCGGAAGAGACATTGTGCCACCTCTGGATGCAACTGCCACTTCTGATCCGTCTAGTCGTCAACAGATGAGCTTGTCTACTCTGGCATTCAAAGAGCCTGCCAGGCGCTTCACCACCAGCAAAATCCCTTGGCGGTCTATCCATTTCCAGAGGCACAGAGCTTCCTGGTACATGGTCTGTGAATCTACCCGCCATCTTTGTTGCATTACTACATGGCGTGGTGTTAACCTGTACCAGCCTTTCTTTGACAGATCCACTTTCAACGCCAAGTGGATGGCCCTCAGCTCAAGGAAATTGATGTGGAGTTAGAACAACACTAGAGACCAGAGGTCTCTGATCTCCATCTCTCTCAACCTCGAGCCCAGAGGTAAAGCATCAGTCACGACCGTCAGCTCTGGCTGCCGCTGACCCAATTGCAGTCCAGCAAAAGCCAATGTAGATCTTTTACAGTCTCCTCCAACTCTGCCATGGTCGGAGCAGTCTCCTTGATGTTAGGCCCACTTATACTTCAGATCCCACTGAATAGCCCGCATTTGCCACCTGGCATGCTCAGCCAGCAGGATGGAGAAGGCTAACAGTTCCTGCAACAATACAGTCGACCTCACTAAATCCAGGATAGATGCTGAACGGATGGGATCATAGCCAAAATGCCCTGACCTCTCCTTTGCAGGGAAAGGCACAAAACCCAATTGGCTCCAGAAAGGCTCTGATGAAGGGAAGCGTCTGAAAAGGAGTCAGGTGTGACTTCAGCACGTTGATAAAGAACCCCAAAGGTCTGCCGTATTCTGGAGGTAGTAGATGACTGTCTGAGGCGGGCCCGCTTTCAACAGTCGGTTGCCAGAGTAGTGGGAGACTAGCACCCATGACCTCCGAAGGTGGGCTGCCACTACCACCATCACTTTCGTGACCACCCAAGGGATGCTGGTGAGACCAAATAGGAGCACAGGAAACTGAAAATGCTCCTGTCCGTCCACAAACTGCAGGTAGTGCGGATGGGCTGGCAGGATGGATATATGGGAATAAGTGTCCTACAGGTCCAATCCAACCATCCAGTTTCGAGGGTCGGGGGCAGACCAGACTAGGGCCGGGGTAAGCATCTTGAATTTGTCCTTCAGGAGGAAGGCGTTGAGAGGGTGCAGGTCTAGGATAGGAAGAAGGCCTCCATCGTTCTTGGGCACCAGAAAGTAGCAGGAATAATAACCACGTCCGACTTCTGGCCCCGGTACCCTATTGACAGCACCTTTGGCCAAAAGGGCTTGTACTTCTTCCAAAAAATAGAGCGATGGTCCTCATCATTTGCTGGGGAATGGTCAAAGGTGTGGCAGCGTAGAGAGGTAGGGTAAGCCAAATCACCTGCGAACAATCTACAGGACCCACTTGTCTGAGGTTATATCTTGCCAACCCTGAAAGAATCGTTGGACCCTAATTCCCACCGAGGGGCTGTGCTCACCTAAGGGCACGCTAAGGGGTTTAGCAGGTGGGGCTGAAGGGGTCAGTGGACTTGGCGGTCCATTGACCTTGGCCGTGGGGTACCATAGCTTTGATTGCAAAACTGCTGGGTTCCTTGCTGAGACTTAGACTGGAGGTATGGGACAACTCGACCAAATCTGAAAAAGGAGCAATAAGGTTGATGTGGCTGGCGAACCTGGGCAGAAAAGCCCAGAGAGCCTGTAGCTCTCCTTAAATCGCTCTTAAGCTGAATTAGCCTTGTATACAAATAGGTGAGTCCCATCGAATGTCCTTCGAGAGAGGAACACAGTGTTGCCCAGGGCAGTACGATGCTTCGCAATTTGTCTTTTGCCTGGGGGGGCCAGAGCAAGGCTCATAGAATAGCAGAAGGGGCTCAGTAGAGGCTTGCCCCAGCTTGAGGACTTCTGTCAGCACATTAGTTTTTACCCGTATGGTGGGGAGCTGGATATTAAGGGCTTCAGTCGCCCTATGCATTACAATGGCATAGGAATCTGATTCTTTGGTGGCTGGACCAGGGGTTGAGAGAAGGCCCATTTCAGGAGAGGTAATGAGGCCACTAGCTTCCTGCAAGTCATTATACCAATTGTCATCTTGAAAGAACTGAGCAAACGCATCACCTGCATCATATTAATTCCCAAAAAAGTGAGTGTAGAGGCGACAGATTAAGTGAAGAAGTGGTGCCTTAATTGTCATCGGGTGTTGCTTTGGTCAAGGTTGGACTGGTGTTAACTCGAAGTCAGACAGCACTATGCGTGCCACCTTATCCACTGACAATGGATTCGTTGTAGAAGTCCCAGGGACTCGTGTGGCCAGTAGCGCAGAAGACCAGGTCTGGACCAGAGCGAGACGCGCCGTCATGGGGTCAGAGTATCCAACTGGCGCGGAGGGTGAACCAGTCAGTGGTATTTCAGGTGGAAGGCCTCTCAGCTCCCGAAGGCGTGTCAGAGGGAGTCTGCAAGGATCGAAGAGCCAGAGCATGGCTAAAGCAGGCCACTTCTAGCTGTTGTGGAGTGGCAGACGGCCCAGAAACTCAGGTTGGCACGGAACCAGTTTTGTGATCTGTTCCAAATTTGAGCAACTCCAGGAGCAGGATCCAGAGCCTTAGCGTTATCTCAGTGGCTGCGAGTGGTGAGAGGGGCCAAGTCACACTTCGATTTTTTGTGCTTCTTTTTGGGCTTACCAGATGACTTTGAGCACAAGGAAGACCGGCCTCTGGAGCGACTTTGGTCACTCCTGGAGCGAAACTGGGACCAAGCCTTGGACTTCGATCGGTCTCGTCAAGGAGTCTTCTTGTGCTTGGCAATGTAAAGTTTTGCCTCGTGGTTCCAGATGGCCTTCTGGTTATTTGATGAACAGTCACTACAGGACTTTTAATCGCCACCCGGCCCCAGGAGCTTTTGATGGGAATCGGTCACAAACATGTTTTGCAACAGTCCATACAGGGCTTAAAACCTGTTGTTTCATGAGGTGCCATCCCTTGCACACTTAGAAAAACGTGGTACAAATTATCACGTAAATGTCGCTGAGAGAGATGAGAGAAAGAGCTCCGGATTCACATCTGGTGGCGCATAAGTAAAGAAACCAAAATCAGTGCAAAGCAGTGGCGCCTGTGTAGGCTCTGCATGTCATTTCCTGAGTGGGACTGCTCCACGCAGAACCGCACTGCGCCACCTATTGGAGCGCTGAGGTACTGCCAAAAGGTATCAGGATCCACTCTGACACATGGCAAATATTCAAGAGTGGAAGGATCTATGGCTAGAAGTTTCTATCAAAAATGGTGTTATTAGTTCGGGAGAGAGAGCATCCCTACTAACTCAATAAACCCACACTGGTTAGGTTAAAATAGAGAATCTCTACTCAGCCACTGATAGCTTGGCAAAAGCAGCAGACAATCACAGAAGTGTGTGCTAAGTTCAAGCAGTACTAACAATTTCAAGAACACAAACATAATAGGATTGCCAAACAATTTTGGAAAAAGAGAAAATAGTAATGAGCAAAACTAAATAACATCAGAATAGGTTAAGAGGACCCGGAAAAAATGAGTTTTAAAGATTTAAGGCAAAAAGCACCAACAAAAGCTCACACTCTATGGAAATACAACAGTTTATGGTGGGCCTGGACCTAGGCACGATATCAGGCCGAGCGCAATGTAGAGGAGGTTGGATATACCAAGCGGGGTTTCCCAGTCAAAGGTTTTACCCTTCATACTTACAGCTTGATTTAACATCAACTGATGGGTTGATCCATCACAAACGTGACGAATATCCTGTCCGCTGTAGTACAAGTGCATTATCTCATAATGTACTTGAAATTAGGCAGACAAGGATAGCAGTCAGGTTTGTGATTGAGCAACCCATCCGCTGAACTCTAAATCAAGCTGTATGAAGGAGTAAACAGTCTGCCAAACTCTACATCAGGCCCTTTATCTACAACTGCTGGAAAAGCTTCATCTGTCAGTCCTGCAGCCCCTAGCTCCTTGGGGCAGCTAATTGGATACCAGGTCTCTCTCCAGTCCTCTTTAGCCAGTTGGCTCTCCTGGAGTCAGAAGTGCTTCAGCTTTTTGTGGCTGTGAAGCAAGTAAACAGGAACCACTTGACTCTAAGAGAGCAGTTCCATTCACTATGTGCCTGCAAGATACAGGAGTCCTTGAGTCCTGTGTGAGTCGTCTTCTTCTAGCAGGATCCATGTGTCAGGGTTCTTCTACCAGCAGGACCTTCTTCTTCAGATGGAGTGTTCCCGGTCTAGGGATGCTTTGAGAAAGTGGTGATGGAGGTGGTATATTTATACTATGCACTAGTCCGTGATTAAAGGAATCTAACAGCCCAGCCCTACCAACTTTCCCTCGACCCCACTCACCGCTTTTTGCTGCACCTTCCTCAGCCTAGCTGTGAAATTACCCAGGAACCCATGATTCAAGCTGATGGGACCCAACTGGCACCAGGGAGCCGTGCCTTCAGCTTCTTGGCCACCCCCTACCTGACAGGGTCAAAACTGGGTTTCCATCCTACTGCAGCTGGAGCCTATCTAGGGATGAAAAGAAGAAGCTATCATTGGCATCTCTAAATCAATTGCGGCACTGCTAAAGCTGCCCCCTTTTCTGCCAATTGTTCTGTCCATTAGCAGATAGCTAACTGCCTGCTAAGTGGGCAGCACCCATTGGCCTTTCTTGGGACCAGAGGGAAAGCCATGCTCTTTGAATCAGAGTCCTCTACTCTCCGAGCCAAGGATTATATTCAAGATCTGATATTGTGAAAGGTGGCAGAACTGTTTTTTAGCTAGTTGTGGCTCGGGCCTCCTAGAGTACATCTTTACAAATGTACTTTTTGGCTTAAGTTATCAAAAGTCTAATTTCACCATTAAGTCAGATTTCAGAATCTAAGAAGGAAATCCATTTGAAGAATTTTTCTAGGCCTTTCCTAAGCAGATGGGGCAAATAATGATGCTATGAGGAATAGGTTTAGGCAGACCTACAAAGTGAAATAGTTTTGGGGTTTTATTTCACTTTGAGGGCACACTTACCACAATATGTAGTGTCCCCTATTTCTATATATTAGCACCCTGTAGCACCCTGTCCTGTGGGCTTATGAGGCACACTTTAGGGGTGACTTATAATATATAAAAACAGACTACTCCTGTATGGTAAAGGATTTTTTCAGTACCATCTGTTACAAAGTGGTACACTGCTGCTCCTGGCAGAAATATTGTTTTGTCAGGAAAGTGATGTCAATATCCAATTCAGCCCACATATGACATTTAACTTTCCATGTCACAGGTGCACTTTAGGCGCCATGTACAATGGACTTACATGGAAGTTAAATAGGCAATACAGGGAGTTCCAATGCAGAGCAGGTTCTAAAGGGGAAGCATGGGCACTGTACAACTGTTTAATAGTGACAAAGTACACAGTCCTAAAGTCAGCAAAAATAGGGTCCAGAAAATGAGCTTTTAATCACAAGCTACACATGCTGCTTGGTTGTACCTGAAAACCTCAGCAATAAGTAATGTAACAAACCTAAAGTGCTTTTGTGTGTAAGTGTTCTTATGTAAAGACATTATGGCCCAGTCTGTTCAATATAAAACTGCAAGTAAACAAAGAAATCTTACCCTAACTCTATATTAAAGTGTAGTGACACATTGATTAGTAGTAATAATGCCTATGATATCGATGCACCTCTATGTAGGGGATTCAATGTGCCCTTGTTGAATCACACCTATATCTGCCTGCTTCCTGTGTCACATCTCTAAGCAGGTTTCTGTCTCCACTCAGCCCTGCCACCTTCAATGGCTTACTACAGGCAAGAGTAGCAAGTTCTTTCGGGTGAAACATGGTGGCAGGCTGACGCCGTCAGCGTGAGCTCCCGGACCGAGGGAGAGAAGGCAAATAGAAAGAAAGCTGGAATCACTGCTACGTTGCGGAAATGAAAATTTAAAGCTAAGTTTATGCACGGAGATTATAGGGGGTAAAGGCATACCTGTTGGAGTATTAAAATCCATTTTTCATATGGGCTTCGACGCGAGGCAGCAGCAGGGGATCTGGTGCTGGGCAGTGGCTCTCTAGCAGAGGTACCGTGCAGCAACAGCACTGGCCGGCTTCCGGGTCGGTCAAGGTAGAGGCAGCAAAGGACGGAAGTTTCCGGAGGGAACACGATGTGAATACAGGAGAGGAGAGAAATTAACAAGCAAAGGGTCCCTGCTCAGTGGAGTGGAATGTAGGGGAAAACAGACTGCAGTCTCAGGAATTACTGCAGGTACAGCTGGGGCAGATGGAAAGGGATTTACCCTCGAAGGTATTTTCTTCTCTTAAGGAGCATTTAAAGGTGGGAGAGGAGAGTGCCGGAGTAGGTACTAGTGTTCGGAGTATCGGGAAGGAAAATACTCCAGTCAATAAATCTGTAGATAAAGTACTGCAAGTAAGGAATAAGTACCAACTATGGTCAGGCCCTGAGAGGAAGGGTAAAGGGGAGATTAAGGGAGCAGACGGCGCGGAAGGTGGTAGTTGTTTCCCCTATTAAAAAGGTGGTGAAAGCGGCAGGGAAACCTAAGAGCTGTGGGCCTAAAGAGGTGCACTCACTCTCTAAACCCACACCATCCCTTAGCTCCTATTTCAGACTGATGGAACAGGTGGCTGTGTCGAGGGAGGGTTTGAGGAGTAACATATCCCCGACACGGACACAGGCAGTATCACTCATTAGAAAATCCTTTTTCTTTGTTAGCGAATCTGCCTGGGGACATACAAGATGGGAGCGGCCGAAGCTAAAGTCCAAGCGTGAGACTGACCCATGATAGCAGTCGACCTTCCGAGGCAGGTAATTCAAGCCAAAGCGGAGTTAGTCCTCAGGTTGAAGGAGGGACGGTTAACAAGTTGGAAAAAATTATATTGAACCTGAGGCAGGACATTCTTATGAAATTTGAGATCTCGGAGAGTAACCAAAAAAGTATCCATGATAAATGTGGTGTACTAGAGGAAAAACTGGATGATATTGTGCAAAGTACTGTAATTTTGGAAGGGGAGGTGAAGGTTCTGTCTGCAGCAGTGTCGGAGAATTCCAGAGATATCCCATAACAAATCCCTGCAGGAAGATTTGGAGAGGCTTGAAACTCAGTCTAGGTGCAATAACTTGAGAGTTCTTAGTATCCCAGAAGGGTCTGAAAAAGGTGATATTCAAATTTCATTTGTAAACTATTAAGAGAAGGAATACTGCATGACAGGCCAGACCTTGACAAAGATTCAGAGAGTGCACAGGGATCCCCTTAAGTTAAACTCTTCTAGGACATCACCCAGAAAAATTTGGATTCATTTCCTCTCATATGCAGTTAAGGAGTTGGTGTTGGGACGCACTTTGAAGGAAGGATCCTGAAGTATGGGGATTTTAGTTATCAAGAAAGATCGGACCTTGGCAAGAGAACTGCACAGAGGCATTGGGAATTGAGGATAAGGATGAACGACCTATGGAGTAAAGGTGCCCAAGTCTCTGTATGGGTCCATTAGCAGAAGAAATAGCGTAGGCACACAAAAATAAGTTCATCACGAGTTGTTTAGCTTTCTCTTTTTCTTATGTATATATAACTATCTCTCTTCGGGAGGGGAGGTCGTAAAGGGCGGACTATATCGCCGAAGGATAGGAAAGGGGGTTTCCAGAGGAGGCTGTGTGAAGGGGGGCACTGGGTCATGGGAGCATGGGGGGGGGGGGGGGGGGGGGGGGAAGAAAAAAATGGTCCTCATTTTGTTATACTCCAATATGGCTTTAGCCATCTATGGGTTTTATCAGGCTGAGAAGTCTAATCTAGGGTCTAGGCTGAAGACGACAGAGGAGTCGAAGGGGGGCAGAGTCTGGTGTTTTGAGTATGGATAGGCCAAATTAGTCCAATTTCTATCTTGGAACATCAATGGTCTGAGATCAAGGAACAAGGCGGCCCGGGTGATAGAATACCTCAAGAATAGTGAGGCGCAAGTTATACTACTTCAAGAGACCCATCTGGAAAGGAAAGAGTGTGTGGTATGTTTTAGCAAGTTACGTTGGGCCCAGGAGGTAGTGTGCTCAGACCAGAGAGGTTGCACTAGAGGAGTGGCTTTAATTATCAGAAACACTGGAATAAGGCTTGTAAAATATGAATCAGATCTCTCGGGTAGACGGTTAGTGGCTAACTTAGTGATTCAAGGTAGACCAGTATCATGTGCAACTTATTATGGTCCAAACAATGATAACCCAGAAGCTTAAATTGAAGTTAGAATCTTGCCATGGCTCCGATTATACTCTGAGGGGATTTTAACTTAGTCCTAAATAAATAACTAGACAGAACATCGAAAGTTAAATATGTTAGCCCTCCCAAAGTGTCAGTTAGGATGAAAAATATGATGGCTGAATTTAATCTGACTGACATTTGGCGCAGTGAGATGGGGAGAGCCAGGGATTTCACTTTTTTATAGTAAAAAGTATGGGCATCACTCTTGCATCGATTATTTTCTGGTGGATCAGGAGTTATATGTAGAGGTGGGGCGGTAACACATGTTCCTGCGGTTCTCTCAGATCATTCTCTTGTGGCCCTGTCCCTAAGATACCACAAAAAAATGGGTCAGAGAAGGTGGACGCTAGAAAGGACTATCCTATTAGATGAGAAGGTGGCACTTAATCTAGTGGAAATGACTGTTGACTTTTTTCTGTCCAATAGGGGCTCTGCAAAAAGGCAAATAGTCTGGGATGCTTTTAAAGCATATCTAAGGGCAATTGTAAGCTCTATAATGGTCAGCAAGAGGCGTGCAGTTAAGCAGGAAGATGAGAAGCGAATCAGAGAGATCAAGGTCAAAGAATGTGATCTTCAGAAGGCTTCGATGGAGGGATCAGGTAGAGTCTCTGTGCTTAGTAGAGAATTGGAGGGGTTGCAGGCAGAATTTCAAGCACAGCTAGACAAAAGGATACAGGATAAATGGAAAGGGAGTAAGCTCCAGCACTTTTCGTACGGAGAAAGGTGCAGCCCATTGTTGACTTGGAAGGCTAAAACTGATAGTGCTAGAAACTCAATACGGGATCTAATAAATGCAGAGTCGGGGAAGATGCTGTACACCAACGCAGATATAAGTGGGGACGCCCGGAAATACATGAGCAGCCTCTATAAAGAAGATATACAACCTAGGAAGGAATGTATAGAGGCATGGCTAAAGAGGACGGAGCTTCCGCAATTGACAAATGAGCACAAGAAGGTTTTGGAGGGTGAGATTACAGAGGAGGAGATTAGGGCACAGTGCAGGAAAATGGCAGGTGGTAAGGCAGCCGGGCCGGATGGCCTACCAGTTGAGATCATAGAGAAAGTGGCACCAGTCTTGAAACATTTATTTAACGGAGTATATATAGACGGGGAAACTACTCCTAGTTCTTGGTCAGAAGCCACGGTAACTTTAATATTGAAACCAAATAAAGATCCATTGAGAGTTGACTCGTATAGACTAATATCACTCTTAAACACAGATTATAAGATCTTCTCGGGATAGTAGCTTCAAGAGTAGCACAGGTCATTAAGGGAGTTATACCCTCTGATCAAAAAGGTTTCATACCAGGGAGGCAGCTTAATAAACTTAAGTTCTTGATGATGGGGGTTATAGATATGGCGGAGGCCCAGAATCTGCCTCTGACTGTAGTGGCTGTGGATGTAGCTAAGGCCTTCGACCAAGTGCCCTGGACTCATCTCGGGGAGGCCCTAGGAAACTTTGGTTTTCCGCAGAACATTGTGAGGGCTGTGCAAAACTTATATTATCTCCCTAGGGCTGGGTGCTGGTTAAAGGAGAATTGTCAGACTGGTTTGATATCACCAGGGGGACGAGACAGGGTTCCCCGGCCTCCTCTCCTCTTTAATCTCTATATAGAGCCCTTTGCTAATTTGATCAGAGCAGACCCCACTATCTCCCCTTTTAAATCTTCCAGGTTAGTGGCAAAATTGGCTCTATATGCTGATGATCTAATTCTCTATACTACCAACCCCCAGGCTGCAATCCCTAATCTGATGACAGAGGCGGATATCTTTGGTTCGATTTCAGGGTATAAGATGAATATGGAAAAAAATGAAATTATGGAATGGAATCGGGATAAGAGTAGTCCGGGGGTCCAAATTCAAATGAGTTACCTGGGTGTATTAATTACACAGAAGATGTTCCCAAAATAAACTGGAAAAAAGTTAGCCAGATGATAAGGAGTTTGTTGATAACTTACCCTTAAACATATATGGTCATGTGAATCTCATAAAAATGATTTTCCTACCGAAAATTACTTTTCTTTTTAATTCTATTCCTCTAACTTTTCGGAAGGAAGACATAGCCAAGCTCCAGGGGAAAATAGGTAGCTTCATTTGGGCTTCAAAGGGACCTAGGATAGCTTGGAAAAACCTGAGGAGGAGGTTGGAGACAGGGGGTTTACTTCTTGGGGCAATGTTAGCAGATGTCTTTCATGGTCAGGGTCACTTCCTTTTTAAATATGGAGACCCAAAATGTGTTTAAAAGGTGAGATTGAAGATTCTGAAGTCGTCCTTAAGAACCTGGATGTATTTGATGAATAAGTGGGGAGTCACGCATTATTCATATTGGTCCCCGATTTGGGAATCCGGGGTAACCCGGAGTGTTTGATGGACCAACTTAGTCAGCCCTTAAAATCTGGGAGGCTATCTTATTGGGCAGATCTCAAAATGGGATCAAGCTTAGTGAGCTGGGAAGTGTTAAGCAACTGCACCAAGGGGCAAATAACAAGATTCAAATACTACCAATTACGCTATTGGTGGGCCACACAAGAGTGGGCAGGAGAGGAAGAGGACCCGAAGACCTGAAGCTTGATCAGGTGATGAGAACTGACCAATGGAAAAAGGAAGTCTCATTTTGGTATTGGGCCTTTGTGGAGGCAGGTGATAAGATCGATTCTGAAATCTCGAATCTATGGGTAGAAGAGCTGGGGGAAGGAGAGCTGAAGCAAGCTTAGTATGATTCCTTTTCCATTCTACGAGCAGTGGTGAAACCTGCTTCGCTTAAGCGTAACCATCTGTTTACTACCCATAGAGTATATTGGTCTCCAGCAAAGCTATCAAGGGTCACAGGGAACATATATGTTTGTCCAAGGTGTCTGCTTACATCAGCAGATGACCTGCACCGGTTTATGCAGTGTCAGAAGATTATTCCCTACTGGGCCTCGGTGTGCAACTTTCTTGGGAAAGTAACTGGCGAACAGATAAAGGTAAGCCCTCAACTTGTTGTTTTTTTTGGCTTTATCAAGAAAGAGCTGTGCAAACAAACACAGTCATCACTAAATTCATCTTTTATGTGACCTTGTTGGTGAGGAGGGAGATATGTAGACTTTGGAAATCCAAAGGTCCCCCAACCTTTGCGGAGTGCCTTAAAAGTATTATCTACACAAGTCAGTCTGACATGGCCTGTGACCCCAGAAGTCTGGATAAGGTTTGGACACTGTTGGTGCATTGGAGAGAGAAGCCCAGCAGGTCCGATGATTAAGCCAAACATGCTGTCGGTCCTGGTTCTCCTGTGCCCTGGTCCCCTCGTGAAGGAGATGGAAGTGGAAACAGCATTATTCTTGTGTGGAAAAGCTCCTTTTCCACTCCTGACATATGAGGGGTAAGAGTAATACCAGCAAGAGAGTTGGCAGTGTGAGGAAAAAATGAGTAGCAAGTTCAAAGCGCTGCGCTATATTTATAAAGCCATGACAGACAGGACCTCAGTTTTTCGGGGTTTAGTTCATCCTTGTTTCCCCAATAGCTATTTATGTTCACTAACCAGAACTTAGTATTGATTCCACAAGTCAATTTGGCTAGACAAGATGGTGGGTCTCAGCTGCATGCTCTTTCACATATATAGGCCTTAAACCTTGGAACTCTCGGCCTACCCTTTAAGGCTCTGTACCTACTTTGAGAGGTTCCACAAGCAGTTGTAGACCTGGTTACGCAAATTCTGCCAGTGTGCCTTGGTCTGTTATGTTAGTGCTGGGAAGCCCTTTGAGGCAGCCATGCACTTTACAAATCCCCATAGCATAACACAAGATAACATACCCAAAGCCAACTCACCATTTTCCTAACACATTTTAATGATTAAGGGCTCTTCACTGGGGTGTTCTCCATGCACAGTTGATTTGAAGACCCGACAACGTTTTGCTGGAGACTGAAGATCAACCTCATGGGATGAGCCTACAACAAGGTTGGTTACTTGCCAGTGTGGGAATTTCAACATTCTGTAGCATTACCTACTTCCCTCACTATTATTCAGAGTAGGCAGTCGGACACCAAAAACCTACCCTGGTCAATCATCGACCAATTGGCCTGATATTCTCTGGACTACATCTCACTAAGGTGAAGATATCATACGAATATTTTACAGTGTCAGAGACTATGCAGAATATATGAGCCTACATGAATTCTGACTTAAGTTTCTCTAACTGGCCACATATGGATTCTTCAATCTGTCATTATTTGATTTGATTTATCCCCATTCATTGTGGCTACCCAAATTCCAGTGCATCACTTCTCTGAAGACTGCTCTTAGGCTGCTGACCACTGCATGCATTGCTTTGAAATAAAAGTGAAGAGAAACAGTTTTTTATTTTGTTTTAATGTGTATTGTTTCATATACTAGTACTCTGCATCTGTGACAGTGTTATGCTGAGATAAAACGGAGACTGTGCAGAGATCAGTGCACTAACACGGTTACGTGCAATTCTCGACTGGGAATCCAATGTATAGAATTATAGATGGGTATACTGAATAATGGGCGATTTTTCACCAAGGGTTTCTGAGAGACAGAAAGTAGGATAGACAAGAGGAGCGAAGCTTGTATTGTCTATGATGTTATTGGGACAGAAAGGTCCTCTGCATGGTTAAAGACGTATACCAGCGCCCTGGGTGCCCAACTGTACTGTTGTCTGGATCTCTAATGCTGATTTTGTGTCATGGGTAAACATGGATCATGAGTGTGTGCCATACCATAGGCCTGTCTCACGGACTGCGGTTTTGTTGGAACGTGAGGAACAACCAAAGTGCTACCCTCATAGTGGTGGATGGCTACCACTTTCACCAAGAGTTAAGCAGCACGGTGGTGGCAGCATACTGTGTAGTGATCAGTAGAAGTGAAAAGGTCTTTTTTTTCCCTGTGTGACTAGGGTGAGGCCAACAAGTTCACTCACCTCTTTAAGTTCTGCTGCTGTGTGCTTAACTCACCCTTGGCTTACATCAGCTTAATATAGAGTGCTGTGCAGCGCCGATTCGGTCACAAGGAGACAGGACGTATGCCTGAGCCCCTCCTTTACTAATCTCAAGTTGTGGATTCCACCAAGAACCCTCCAGACGAGTGATTCACGCGCTCAGACGAATCCGGACGAACGCCTGCGCCCGGCTTCTCATTAATGTGAAACCCGACCGAGAGATCCAAAACAGACACTGGAGTGGTACAGGAGATCTTTTGAATACTCGTCAGACGAAGATTTCAAAACACGTCCTTTAGGAAATTTCGGACTTAATTAGGCTGTCACCCCCCCTCTGTAACGTCCTGGTGAAGACCCGCATTGACTACACAGTAGTGCGCTTCCAGGGTTGAAACGTCGACAAATACGGGACCAGTTGAAAGACTCTGCTTAAAGACTTACTTAACCAATCTGCAGACCTATTCAATTATCTGTTTTTCTGGCCTCTTCAAATCATCGGAATTTTAATAGTCACCTTGTATATATTACGCACCATCACTATTTCACTGAGCACCACATGTCACCTTGTCACTAATATTTCTTTAATCATTTTCGTTATTGACAGCCATGCAATTTAATTCAAGTGTTTATAAATGACGGAATTTATAAAATTCTTTAATATTCTTCAGGGTCTCAGTGTGTGTATTTTTCGTAATTGCTGTTTGTTCTGAATAACTCAAGAAGTGACTCAATATCTAAAGAAATTATTCTTACCCGACAGAACCAATTGTTTTCTTTACATAACTTCCCAGGTTCTGAGGGATACTGGGTTACCCCATTGCTATTCTAATTAACCTACGTGCCCAGTGGCCCTCTGAAAGATGTCTCCGACAGATGTCATGTAGAAGACAAGGTGAAAAACAAACCTGTTAACATTTCACTCATCTATAACTTTATGATATGCAGAGCCCCAAAATCATCTGTCCTGCTCTGCTAGGCAGGTGCATTAGATTAATGGAGGGGTAATACATAACATGGCCTCTCCTCCCTTACCCAAAAGTAAAAAATGTAAAATACTTGGCCTCTTACCACTCAGCCTTACCTCCCTCTGTTCCTTTCCTATTCCTTCCCTCTTCCTTACCTCCCGAACCTGTGCTCTCTTCTCTCCATCTGAGCAGAGAGTAACAGTGGTAAACAACCTTTGTTTGCCACTGTTGCTACATTATACCAGGAGTGGAGCTTAGAAAGCCATCCATAACTATTGGGGATACCAACAGGACTGTTTCAATCCAGATTTATAGATGCCAATGTTTATTGAAATGTGAATTAATTATGGTTTGAGTTAACAGCAGCCAGCAAAAACATTGACAGCAGCTACACACATGTGGTATACATTTCATCAATGGTATTTACTAATAAGCATAAAAACATTGCAGGGAAGGGAGTTAAAGAAAGAAGAATGTCTATAAAGCCTTTCATACACTGGTGCTGCCTCACATAATTGCTAAGGGAGAGGCACATCAGACAAGACAGTTTATCACCAGTTCAGAACCAGCCTTTGCACCGAGCACTTGCTAAAAACCTGAAGGAATGAGCTTGGTGCCCACATTCTTCTAAAGGGCATCATGGAACACACAATAATTTATGGTAAAACCCATGCAACTCCATGCAGGAATTTTGTAGGGACCTATAGCATTTCCGGTATATTTGGTAATTCAGTACACCCAGTCTTATGGCCCATAGGGAACATTTAGGCCGAGCCTGGGCAGCGCATGCGCTGCTCTGCGAGCCATGCTGTATTGGGGTATGTACTTGAAGCCCCGCCCACTCTCCGTCATTGGCCTGTGTCATTGTCTTTCCTAAATGTGTATTCTGATTCATTAATAGGCTTGTTAGTCTCTCCTTAGTACCGCCTTGTCTTCATTTGTAACCTCCCATGAGGACTGGCCCTTTTACTTCAGTTGGTACACAGGTCTTCTTTAGTCTGTAAGCACTATTTTCTTGAATTAGTTACTCTTACTGCAGGAGGGCAGGGGGGGGGGGTCTCTCATGCACAGGTGTGACTACCAGCTTGTTTAACTCGTAGCAAACTGGGAGCTCTTCAGGGGCCATGGGAGATAGAAGGGGACAACTCGACAATGCCATTTAGGGAGGTCAAAGGAGCGTGATATAAATTCCGGAGTGTTTATTTTCTGAACGAACATCTATATGCTTTAGGTTTGCTACTCCACTCACTTGCTAAAAAAACATGACTTTAACAAAGGGCTCTTACCCTCTTTTCTCAATTTCTTTCTCTGTGAAACGGATCCAAAAGAGAAAAACTCTTTGGCTGCAAATGTCTCTTTGGACACACTCTCCCGCAACCACAAGCGCGAACACAGCCAGAAGGTATTGGAGCGCTTTACTGAGCAGTTCTCCAGTTCCAAAGTGGCAGCTCGCTAGGAAAACTACAAGGTACAAAACTAAACTCCCTGCAGGGTACGAGGTTACAAATCTGGGCATCGCACACGGGATGTGGTTCAGTGTGAAGTGTGTTCGCAGATAAATACTCTTGATATATAGACTGTGCTTTCAAAATAATAACGATATTTTATTTTCTAACTTTTTTTACTTTAATCTTAAAACAAGTGTTAATAATATTAACAAAGTTAACCCCCTAATTTAAGGCTGAGGTGCAAGGATTTTAATCTGACTACCCCTTGATCCGCACTCTGCACGCATATTTTGAGTCGATGCATAAACGGATGTACCTTCCATTGTCTTGGTGCGCCAGAGTCCACCCACGATGCAGCGCCAGATGGCAAAAAACAAGCATCTGCAATGCAATAGATCTCACTTTTATGAGAGTTTAAGCTATTTGCATGGTAAATGACAATGCCTTTTATTTATGTTTTAAAAAACCAACACAAATAAAGGGCATTTTCATTTAACAATGCCAATAGTTCAAAGCCTCTCTAATGCAAGACCAATTGCATTGCAAATGCTTGTAGTCGTTTGTGGAGTGAGCGATCATGGACAGACCAGAGAATAAAAGCCAACCATGAAGAGTAAAAACTGAGGTTTCTAAAAGCAAAACTGTGTTCGTAAACTAAGATACTGTTTTAAGGACTCGTTCTTGAACTATTGTTTAGTGGAAACATACTTCTCAAGAGGGCAGGACTGGAGGTACTTGTTACATTATGTTGTTTACATTTGTACAGCACTAGTGAAAATTTCAAGAGCATTGTAAAGCATGCTCTACCTGGGTGCCTTTTGTTGTGAAACTGGAAGTCCTTTAATCAATTCTGTCAGATTGTTTGTTCATGTTTGATTATGTGAGATTAGTACAGAATTTGCTCAATGTTGGGTTTAGAAGTTGTTGTGTATAGTAATGTGAAAGCAAACTGCATTAATTCTTGAGATATTGTAGAGTGCTATGTGTAGGACGTGGTAGGCTAAAGGACTCTTGTGTTTTACCTCCAATGGGTTGTTTCTTGTCCATTACTTGGACGGAAGGTGTTCTTGATTTATAGTAATTATGCAAGGTTGTCCACAAAAGGGTGTGGTGTGTTTATACTAGTTTTATATGAGTATTTCTATAGTATATGTTATTGCAGCTCGCGGTTTGGAAGTATTTGTGTCAACCATTTGGCTCTGGTGCCAAATAAGTGTTGTCTCACGTGTTCTCTCTCAGGATGACCACTGAATGGAAGTCTGTAATGATAGTTATTGACAATATTTTTGAGTGGGAAAGATATTAAGGTTATTATAAAGGGCTCTGCACTGAGTAGAGTGGCTAACAACCAGAGTCATGGAAAAACACCCATGAGAGAGTAAGAAAAAAGTTGTGAGGCTCGAGAAGTGTATGCAGGTCTCAAACCCTCTCCTGGCTGACCTTTTACAGGACACTGAACCACTCTGCAGGACACTTAATGAGAAATACCAGATGATGATGTATGGGCAGCTCCAACTTTGAGAAGGAGTTGTTACAGTGACTTCTAAAATGTAAAAACCCATTAACAATTTAGGAATAATCCTGGTATTTTGATTTAAATGCAAGAGGGTGAAAAATGCAGTATATGTTTCAATATCTAAAAGAATTAGATTCACACACGGAGACTCTATTCCTGAATGGTGACCGAAGGAAGACGTAGCATCCAGTGGCTAACAGAAGCAGAAGGAAGATCTAGAGGGGGTGTGATAAGGGAATAGTTAAGCCACAGAAACTCTAAACATGGGAAATACACTTGGGGTTTCTGTACTAACTGCAGAATTGTACAAAATCCTGATGATGGATAAACTGCTTGCTGTTTTAGAAGAGGCTGGTCCAGAATACACGTGGAATCACATATTGAAGCATGCACAGAGATGATCTTGAAGATAATGTCAGACCCCTCAGATTACAAATTGCACAGAACTCATTCAATATTAAATATGGGTAGTGAGACTCTAGGGCTAAAACAGGCGGGCTGCATTACACTGAAGCTGGATTGTCTGACATATACTAATCAGAATGGGATTATGGTTAAAGAAGATGCATACAACCTTAAAAGGCTGTTCAGTGGGATAGGAAAGGTGGCTATATGCCGGGAGTACTTGTTTCAGGTACTTGAACATCTGAACTTCAGTGCAACATTTCTGGATACAGTTGTATACCAGAACAGAGTCAAGACTAATGTTACATTATGTACTAATTGGTAGTTCGGAAGAGGTACACACCAGGACAGTCCCTTGTCTCCACTTCTGTGTTTGTGTTAGCAAAAGAGTCACAGGCATGTTGTGTTGGAGAGGCTATGACAGGCAATAAGAATAATATAAAAAATAGTGAACATATCAAACCACTATACGCAGATAAGTTGATAAATCTACATGAGCAGAAAAGAACAGAGGGCCTGCATATGCCCAATACGGAAATTAATCATTTAGCAGCTCAACTCAAAAATGCGACAGGTTGGTTTGGAGAATACTGATGGTTGGATAAATAATGACCTACCAAGTATAGTTTAGGAAACGTGCCTGGAGGATTCTCGATTCACACATCACGAGGAGGATGGAAAGGTTCATGGTTAACTAGGCAGGCATCAGTGCAGTGGACTCATCATACCAGAGCACTGGGATGAAGACTTCATCTGCTGCTGGGGCGCAGTTATCAGGACAAAGGGAATTTTGTAGAGCCTCAAGTGTGATACATTCAGTTGAATGGAAACAGGCCAAGTGCTTCCAAATTAGGTACCTACAGAAGAATGGTATTTTTTATAACCTTTGAAGAGGCACAGACTCATTTTAGGAGAAACTCCTCACAATTTCTTCAATATGGGAAACTGCTGAAAGCAGCTAGGAATTCCTGGAGTGGGTTTTCTGAAGTCCATTAAGTGCCAAAACCTTATTTATAATCTTGGCATGGATATGGGGAATGGTAGGATGTCACAACTTTAAAGAAGAATACAGAGAGGTAAAAAAAAGGAAGTCAACTAGTGATGTAGCGGAAGGACTGCGAGATTCAAGTCCGGAATGGGTAAAGTCCATTAGAGTATATATGTGGCTTCTAAAAATGAAAGCTTCTCACTGAGTAAGTTATATATGCTATACTGGACATATAATCACCCAAATGGTGTTAAAATAAAATAAACCGTGGAAAGAGAAATACTTGACTGAATTTTTTCAGGAGATAATGCAGAATTCTTTCACTTTATTTGGGAATGTCCAAGAATTGCAGGAACGTAGACCAAAATGACTGAGATATTTGCGAACCATGGCGAGCTGCAACTGAAACACACACAAGTGGCATGCTTAACGGAAAATGTGTCTGTATCAACAAAAAATTAGATTAGGTAAAAAAAACATTGTTAGCTCTTAGGTTAGCTAGATAGAGACTAGAGATTGGATAAATGAATGGGGAGATGCTTCAGGAGATAGAATGGATGAGAGATATGAGCAGATTGAACGCTGCAGTGGAAATGGGTAAGAACCTGGATAGGAAAGGCAGGCTAATTGAAAATGTGAATGATTGGAGAACCATGGAAATATATTACTATGGATGGATGAGGGCTCGCGGTTTGATAGCAATGGAGATGTGCCAGCTACATCACAGACAGCTTCCGTGACATCCACAATAGTCTTATTGATGAGAGAAAAATGGCACTGTTCAATTTAATATATGAATAGGGTTGGATGGATATAATGTGCAACAAAGACTGCTAAAGTCCTTTATTTACACTCTGCATATCAAATTTAAAAATGAATTAAACAACGACTTGCTAAAACTTGGTACTGTATATAACTACAGCGCGGCACCCCCGTATGGAAAGGACACTCACCTGAGTTGGAATGCCAGACGGGGAGAGAGGATGCAGCAGTTTGCTGCGTAAGGTGTTTGCCAGATGGGACTTTTTTCCTTTATTGAACCCTCTTATAAGATGCCGGGAAAAAGTGTAAACCACTGCCAGCAGGACTGGGAAACCACTTGGCTTTACGAGTGAATATTCACTGTATTTTTCACTCTATGGAGTGCATGAAAACCCGGCATGGATCAGGTGGGAGCAGCGCTAAAGTGACTGGGGAGGCGGGGTCAACACTCAACGCCAATCAGAGTGGACTATGACTCCTTGTAAACCAGCCCCCAGGTGGAACAACAATAACTTGATGGAACATGGCACTGAGGAAAGCAGATGGGCTGAAACGCGTCTGCCTAGCGTTTCAATCAACATCAAACTCGAGCGCTTGAATTTTGAAAATAAAAAGCAGCTGACAACTCCGAGCATGTGTCGGAATATATATATATATATCACACACACACACACCTCCTGAAACAATGCCCTTTCAGGTTAAGAGTGCTGCATAAATTATGCAAAGGAGTAATGAGGGTACCCTGAGGAGCTCTCAAGTTCTAGGTGGATAGCAGCTCCTATTTATTTAAGGCACTGTACAACATCATCATCACTCTAGATCTGCTCCTCACAAATGTCTGCTTTTCTAGCTGTGTTTTAAAGCATAGAATTACCACACTGCCAGCTATGCCAAGCTGCAGGGACATAGCTTCCATTGGTGCAGCAGGGAGACCCACTGAACTATGATTATTGCTGTATTTCATAGTTGAAACAGTGGCCTGGGTAACAATTTCTTCCTTGCACTAAGGCCCATGACACACTGGCTACGCCACTGCTTTTGACTAGGTATGTATAGATATAAAGATACTGACATCATATGCGTCTGGTGCCATCTATGCGCTGGTCCACTGTGTCCACAGCTCTAATAATAAAACAAATATGGCCCTGCACTATGGGATCATAAACCTCAGCAGCTATAAGTGTTGGGCTTTGCATGTAATCATTGTTAGCTATTACCTGCACAGCACCCTGGGCACACACATTGCTTTCATAATAGCTCTTGCTAAATAATCACCTATAATTAACGCTGCATCGAGTAGCAAAAGTCTGCATTATATATCATAGTCATGTACTAGGATCTGCAATTTACAGTGAATGTACACAACATATGCAGGGATTTATTTAATTGCTGGAAGAGCTACATTTTCAATTTCAGATTGCGGAGTTTGGTGTTTTCGCTGGGAATGATCGAGCCAAGGGTGTCTGTTCCTTCACGTGATTGTGCTCAAGACTATTGCTTGGGTCTTCATTTCAGTGGGATTTGCCTTGATGACGTGGAAGTTATGGGGTTTATGTTTCTGGGGCCCTTTTTGTTGTGTTCCCCGTTTAACCTGCACTCTTCAGCCTGCCAGTGTGTTGGCATTCTGCCGTTAGGGTTGGAGGATGCTTTTATAAACCAGAATAATGAGGGTTATCCCAGATTGCTCTTTCTGCCAGGAATGAACCGACCACTGACCGCTTGCAAAGTAAAGGGAGCCCATACTCTTCTTACAGATGCCTACTTTTTGCTCGCCCCCCTCAGGCTAGCCTGACTGATTTGCGGTGTTACCCCAAAACCGATCCCAGGATGCTTGTTTCCGGTCCAGGGAAAACCTGGCTTGGCAGTTCGGGCTGCACTGTTCCCATGAGAAACAGGGTCAACACTGATTTGCATATAGCTGTGTCTGAACTGGGGTGACGAAGTGAGCTAAAGAACGGTGATGGATTCAACCCAGTTCTGTGACTGGGGTGGGTGTCTGAAAAGCTTCAGCGCTCCGTCCATCATCTCTTTGTGTATGTCCCTTGATGCCTTCCAGTTTGTTTCGTATCGTAGTCCCTTCTTGCCCCCACATTCTTTCCTCCTGCTGCTCACTTCCTGCTTAGTACCTCAACTCCTGTTCTACAATTCTGTCTATCACTCTTCCTAGCACCCTCTGTGCTCCACTCCTTGCATTCCTGTACAGTACTTCATCGCTATAGCCTGCAACCCAGGTACCACACGTTTCCACTCTGTGAATCCACTGCAACCACCATCGGTCTCTGTTCTCCCTGCTATTAAGTCTGTCATCAGTGTCTATTTTGCTACATGGTCACGAGCCACAACACTATTCTCTCCCTAGTACTGCACCATCCTTGCCTTCCTCGAGGTCTCCACAATTACTAATAACTTGCTTTCACCACAGCACTTTGGACAGAACATCTATTGTTTCAAAGCAGGAACATGTCACTGTTCCTCAATTTAACGGCAACCCATGTATTACTCTCCAAGGATGCCAGGGAGTCTGCCTTCCCAGGACTTGAATCATGGCACGCAGATCACACCAGTTGTCAGTGTAGAACCAAAATCCACTGACTCACCTTGCTAGTTCGCAGCTTCTGCCTTCTGACTTTTCCCGATCACTTTGTGAGGTACAGGCAAGAACTCCTGTCTCTCCCTTTGTGTCCTAGTCTAGTAGCCTGCTCTCTCTGTCCCGATATCATCTGATCTTCATCACTCCGAGCCTTTTTATTTAGGCGGTCTGGTTTCGCCCACGTTCTCTGGTATTTCTTCCCAGGCCCGTCACACTTCACATCCCTTTTCACTGAGGTCCCCCAGGTCATGCCTTCTCTGTCGACTTTTCCTTTGCCTCAATCCAATCCTCACTTACAGTGTTTTTAATAAAGACATTCCTACCACACTTCTGTCTGTTGCTAAGACATTATAAATAACAGATATTACTGTTGCTCAATTTTAAGGTACTCCATTTATTGAACTTGTATGCTGGAAGGCGGATCCTGGTCAGGATTTGAACCAACACCTGCATATCACACCAGTTGTTAGCAATGAGCCGTGACCTACTGTGAAATCTTGCCAGTTTGCAGATTTTACCTAGCAATGGTGCTTGTCTCTCTTTGTGGCATGGTTCAGCCACTTGCTCTCCCTTTGTCCCAGGATTCTTTAACCTCCGAAACTTTTAGACCCTGCACCTTAGCTGCAGACCTTTTTTTGTCTTGCTTCCCATTTTATATCCGCCCCTGCTCTCTACGCTGCATTTTCCAGTTCACCCCTATCACGATGCCCTATGCCAGACGCCGCCTCCCTCTAGCCATCCCTCAATGTAGCCATAGGATCACCTCGTAAGTCTCTCGAACTGACCCCTACACTGCCTGCTCTCCCACGTGCCTTCATCCTGCATGCTGGTCCTAACTTTCACCAGTGCATAGCTGGTGTGGCCTTTCTCCCTTTATCTTGCACAACACTTTCAGGTGGGCTTCACGGTCAGATATTTGTCCCATGGCCATGCCCTCACTAATGTAGCAAGTAGGCTGCTGGAATAGCCACTCATCACTGGTCTGCCCAGGGTGGTTCTGTATTGACTTTGTCTTGCATGACCAGTCCATCTGCCGTTTTTGCATTTGGCCTGTCCCCTATGCTGTTTTCTTCCACCCTGAAGAGCACGGACTGTACTGCTTTTTCCACCTTCCTGTCACCTGGTTGTTTTGTCATAGAAATAGGTCTTCTGCCATGATGCTTGGCCTGTTCCTGCTGATGGCGAACCTCCTGCACCAGCATTAAATTACTTTCAAATAGGATTTTGGGGATGCCATTGTCAAAAGGCATAAACAGATATTTTGCCTTACTATATATTTTGTCATCTCCGCACTTTTTGCATTATTAAGCATATCTGTGTTCCTTCCTTGACCAATACCAGTCATTTAGAGCACACAGTCGGGGCTGTGGTTGCTGTAGGGGCAAATAGCAGGGCTCTTGGAATACAGGAAGTAAAGTGGATTGGCGAAAGGCAGCAGCTGCTGATAAGATTTCTGTTAGCCAAGCACAACTCACAAAGGGGATAAAGAAACGCAGGTAGCCTATGTTGAAAGAGTAGACGGCAAGGGGTTTAAAGCACTCAATGAGACTACAATGTAACAATTTGGGGGTTGAGAAGAGAGGAGTAGAAGCGACATGAAGCCTGTAGAGAGTGGAGAAAAGGGCACAGAACATGCAGTGAGTTGTAGGCAAAACAGCAAAGCATGAAACCTGTATTCTGTGTAGTAGCTTGAGGGGCATGGAGACTATGGTGAGAGAGTGGAGGAGAAAAAATATGAACTCTGTAATGAAAGACGTGAGTAAGGCGATGAAGCTTATACTGTGAAAGAACATACGCAAAGGACGATGGAACCTATGACGAGTAAGTGGTAGAATTAAGGACTGTAGATGAGAGGAACAGGGACCCGTTTAGCTTCTATGGTGAGAGGAATGTGGAAGCTCATAGGCAGCTATAAAAATTTGCATGGTTGCTTGCTACTGATGGGTAGACACAAATGGCAAGTTTACTTCGAAGGTTGAGGCCGATTATTAAAGCACCTGTGCTGCCCCATTTAAAATCAGTGCCAAGATATCCCAAGGGACATGTGCTATACAAATACACGTCATGCCCTCAATTAATAAGAGTGACTCCCCTACTCCTGTTGACGGTCTCGCAAATGGCGCAGATATTTTAAGTATCCAGATAGAACGCTTCTCAACCGACCAGAAGGTATAAGGCTCACTGGATGTACTGCTAGGAGCAGATGGGGGTTTGCTTTTAGCGATTTCAGTCTGGCACTTGCCAAAAATTAAATATCAATCCATCTAAATAATGAACGTCAATTTGTTTGGTAATAGATTTGCGAATCTGGTTTGTGTTTTCCCACACTAGTACTAGAAAGAAAATCCCATAACAGAGCAACATCTTGAGCTACAACAACCTGGAAGCTGGGAGTACGACCCTTTGATATCAGACTGCATTAGCAGATTGCATAGGCATACCCAGCAAAATATTGCATTGTAGATACTTTTGACAGACGATACTTCTGTTGCCTCTATAGGAAAGTGGAAGTGCATCTACGTCTTTACTTTGTGAGCCGAAAAGCCATAAATCCTACATATTCCCGTGACAGCAAAGCAATATAGATAAACTCACAATGGCGATTAGTAGTGTGTTATTATGAAAGGCTAATGCAGACATCCAGACAGTATACATTTCCTTAAAAATACGTCAACCAACACTTAAATGTTGGCATGACCACAAAATAAATAATAAAGGAACACACACTGGCTTTCAATTACAAGCTACACGTCATGCTACATCTACAATCTGAGCAATGGTCTACTTAAGGGTCATCACCAAAACCTAATGGAAACTCTCATGGGACAATGTAACCATCCACAGGCTGCTATGGACTTGATGGACAGCCAATCAAAGCACGGGCAAACTATGGAAAACACAACAAAGCCAATGGCTGAAGCAGGGCTGTCGCAAAGCCCTCTCTCTGCTTGTTAACTTAATATTATAGTCATATATATAATTACCTATTTTTATGTACTTACTTTTGTAATTATTAAAGAACTGTTGACCTATTGTCTTCTAGAAAACGAAAGCTGTCTATATTCAGAAATAAAAAGGCAGTAAAAAGCAAGGTCTCAAACGTGTTATTTGGCAACACTGCAAAGGACTGCGAGAGAATGAGCACACATCCAAGTTCTAAGTACCACCAGAGAACTTACAGTATATTTCTAGGTGGCAGGAAAGAGTACAACACATGCAACTGTAAAATGGCTGAGTAACGTTCTACAAACCCATATTTATTTGCACTCACAGCACAGAAAATATTCTGTGCACACCAAAAACATTTTCATAATCCAGTCATACAACAGGTGAAACATTTAACAGCCTTTAATTATGATGATAAAATTGGCAAAAATGTTACATTTTAACACAATAAACACTTTATTATTCAATAATGTGTTACCTGCACAGCAAGAGAGGATGCATTGTCAGACAACAAAATCTGGTCACCTAAAGGGGAAAAAGGAAAAATCTGACATTTGCACCAAGCAAAAAATATGATTTCTGCCAAACAAATATTTAGTCAAATATCAAGTTGCAAAAAAGCAAGAATTTAAACATAAAAAAGGAGCAATCTGCTAAAGAGAAAGGGAGCCCTCTCCAACAGAACAACAAGTAAGACCAGAGGTTAGTCCAGGTAGATTAAACAATGAAAGCATTGGCTGGCAAAACACACCTCGACAAAGACAGACAGACAGACAGACAGACAGACACACACACACACACACACACACACACACACACAGTTGCATCTAGTGAGGCAGGCACAGTAACCGGTACAGCAAGTGTGTTGGTTCACGGATTTAGCCATAGTAATAGGCAAACTTACCTTGCAGGACAAGCAATACATGTTACAAAACACAGGTCCATCAACAAGACAGACTGAAAAAGCCAGCAATTCAGGCAAACTTAGCTGGACAGATACCCAGCAATCTTACATAGCCAAATCATACAAGAAGCGAAGGCCTTTTCAGAATGCTTATCACAGAACGAGACACAGAGAGACCTAGCCATCTTGGGCCAACACATTAGATGAAGTTCCAAATACACTCCCAGAAAACAGACCCAACAGAAAGACAATGTTCTAAAAGGAAATCAGGCAAAAAAGACCCAGGAAAAACAGACCAGGCTGCACAGATGCAGCTAATCTAGAAAGAGAGCCAATTCCAGTCAGTAAGACATCCAGATCGTAGAATACAAAGGAACAGAGAAGAAAATAATGACAGTTATATAAAAGAAAGACCTGACACTCTGTGGCCGATTCCGATCTCGGTCGGAAGGGCACCGAATTGGGTTCGGCCGTAGCGGATCCGATTCCGATGCTTCTTTTCCAACCGATCTGTACACGGGTCCGGGCGACGAAGTACGATGCGAAGACGCGCGAATTCTCCGACCGACTCGTTCCCGGCTCCGACCCGATCCGTCCGACACGGTCGCACGCAAACTAACGCGCACAATGGAGACGATTCTCGACCAAACTAGTACGATGCTCGAATCAGACAGCTCGACAGAGTCGGAGCGTCCGGCTCGCAAAATCTCCCGGAGTAGGACTTTGTGGGTCCGCGTCGGACCCCCACATACACCCGCAGCCGTAAGACTCGCACACAGGGGGAGACCCATGGGTCTCCCCCACAGAGGCATGTACGGCACCGACGCGTACCCACTGTAGGGGGCGCACTTGTTTGAGACGTACCCATTCAGTCAATGGGAGCGCATGTACAAGTCGAACAACTGGCTCTCATTGACTTCTATGGGAGTCCGACCGAACCGAGTCCGACAGCATACAAGCACATCGTGCTAGGTCGGTCGGACTGTAGGGGTCCGGCTCAGTCGGGACACACTCCGGATCCGACTCGGTCAGAGTGCTTTCCAACCCGGATCGGAATCGGCACCTCAGCTGTTATTCAGTCTGACAGAACATGCAACAGACAAAGCCAGTCAGACAAGACAACCAAAAACTAGATTCAGAAAGACATTTTTATAGGCACAATATCACAATACATTTATTCATAACAATATTTGAACACGACTCACACTCTGACAAACACAAAACAAATACATGCAATCTGAATTAAGAGCCTATTAATTTAGATCAATCCACAATATATGACCCCCCTCTTCATCATGAATATCATGTCCATAGTATCCACAGTGGTCTTGCTCTACAAAGTCAAGTCGGTGTTTCGGTGGTATTCAATTTTGTTCCCACCTTCTGCAAGACTTAAAACATGTAACACTTACAAAACTATTAGAGGCCAATCTTGCCAGTGTTTCTCAAAAGCGAAGATTGAAGAATATCACTTATGTCCTGGTTCTTTATTCACATGTTTTTATCCTTATGTTATTTCCATCCTAAATGATCCACAGCCATTGTGTAAGCTATATTCATCTCACTTTTTATGGATGGAGGATATCTAAACCTTCACACTAGACTTAATCAAATCATCCCGTAGCGCATTGTGCACCCCAAGTGTCTTATTTCTCGAATTACGGGATTCTCCTTTGTCTCTTGGGGCTGCCCATTCCTTGACTACCAAAGATTTTGAGAATGCATGTATGGTAGCATCTATTTGTAGCACAAAAGTATGTAAGATGCAGCAAAAAATGTATTCTCCCTCGCGCCTAACAACCAGATCATGCATCACAGAATTTACCACCCTCAGTTTCCACTTGGAACCGCCTTTAGAATCTACCGACCAATGATGCTGACTCCATTGGACAGACCAAGTAATGTGGGTATGTGAATATGGATATTTGAATGTTTTGTTTATTTTACAACAAACAGGTGGTGAGAAAGCTAAAGTGGCCTCTAGGTCAAATCGAAAAATGGTACTTGCTCTCTGATCAAAATCTGTGGTCAACACACTCACCACTTACACATCTAAAGTAACACATCATTCCTTCCACCCCGGGGGACAACCCAGTAATAGTAACAGCAATGAGAACCATCAATTCCTGAATTCAATTGCAAATCTGCTCCAAATTCAGATACCAAAATACCAACTCACACATCACCAAATGGTCCCAAACAGATCAAGACTAGTAGATGAAAAAAGGCTCTGAAACTCCATCCCTCTGACCCTGCAGTTATTAAACTAGCTTCCAGTAACACTGCCGCCTGCTGCTGCACAGCAAGTACCATAAAAGCAGTTCCATAAATCACTCCTCCACAAAATAAAATACAAAATCCCCGGACGTTGTCTTATCTCACACACATACATTCCTTGGGTCTCCTAAGCATGCTGCAGCTCAAAGTGAGTAAGATCCAATCACAGTGGCCATGGAATGTGCATTCTAGGACCATCTGCAAATAAATCACCTAGTAAAAAACGCATCTCTTCCAAGGTCTATGCATCCTCTCCTCCATAAGACAATTCAATATGTAAAACAACACTATAGAAGTACTTCCTACACCGATCCATCCATAGTAAAAAGTAAACACAAGTACCCATGAAAGCACAATAGAGCAAGAGAAAGAGACAGATTTTGCCACATAGTTCTAACCCTGTCCAGATACAGCAGGCACAAAAGGGCTCATGCTGGCAGACCTACATAAATAGATCCATAAAGGGAGACAGACCAATGCAAGCAGAGACAACCATGCTGACAAAAAGTTTAAATCAGGAAAACCAGAGAGGCCTAGTCAGTCAGGGCAGATGTATAGCTAGGAATGCAAACCCAACCAGGAAGGCAGACTAGTAACTAGAGAAAGGGTGAAGCCAGTCAGATAACCAACACCAGACACAGACTGACCTAGACTCTTTCATACACACACAAAAGCATTACAGCAGAGTTTGTAAAATGAAGGCAGTGATCAAAAAACTAATATTTTCAAACAAGAAAAGACAGACGAACAGAGGCAGCCAGAGACAAATCACAATAAAAGGCAGGTCGAGCCAGCAAGCCACACACAGAATACATTTTCCCTGCAGCTGCAGGTCATTCGTCTTCTTTTATCAGTGATATGAAATTAGAAATCCCGCCTGGAAAGAAAACACCCTATGATATTTTTGTGACCTGATCCTCTCCTAATAAAAATTAAGCAAATTCGCATCTGCAAGATTTTCTCCAGCTGGACGTAAAAACATTCGGAATCATATCAAATCTACTTGCAGCTAATATCACACACTGCGTCTAGGTCTGTCACACCAAAGAAAGATGACACGTTTGCTGCAATAAAAATTCCATGCTTAGAAGAGTAGGGCCGTGGCCTATTAGTCTTCATTACTTTGCAGCCGTCTGACAACCGTAGCAGCCTGCTGAGCCCCAAATGGGGGCCCTAATATGATCTGATGATATATGAAGAGCTGCTAAAGGGAGCCTGCACCATCCTCGCCTACACATTTTAAGAGTTCCCTCATACTGAGAACCCACTATACCTCCCGAGTTCAAAAGCCGGCTGCCTCAGCTATTGGTACAGTAAATCCGCCAACTGTGCCTACAACCGCATCATTCTGCACTGCCTACAGCAACCAGTGTAATGAGTCAATAATAAACTGAGGACTCGGCAGGGCATGAATAGTTGGTTTTATATTGACAGACACCAATTTATCACAAAAATACCCTAAAAGAGAACTAAGACAAAATGACTCCTTGCCATGTGCAATCTTTTCAAAGGTAATTATGCTAGAGGATGCAAAATACGCTCCAGGCGCAAAGAGATACCGTGTGTTTTGTTATGTGCCGTCGACAGTACTCACCCTTCAAAGGCTGATACAGGGCTGCGTTTTCAGGCCATGGATCTGCAGCTGTGGAAACAAAAAGAATTTGCTAATTAACAAATGATTTAGCACAGTACCTCAGAAAACGTTACATCAAAACAGACACTGAAACAATTGTACACCAAACGTTTTCTGCATATTTTCTGAAAGAACTACGCTGCAAACCAGGGCTATGGGTGTCTTTTCACAACCATCGACTTACGGATTATGTGTCAGGTGCAGCAGTTCTATAATTATGCGGGAGAAGCTGCAGAATCAGAATCGCACATTCCAGTGGCTCTGCTTACAGGGCCATGCACAAATACAGTTCTCAACACCAACCTCTAGATGTATAATCAGTAATGATCAGGGCTTTGCTGCAGAGTCACCAGCAGGCGTTTACATCATGTCATACATCCCCATTTTATATTTCCTGTCCTCACAAAATTACTTGGAAAATTCTACATCATAAATTAAGAGTTTTGGTGACAGGCCGACAGTCTGGACTACTGCCAGTTACTGGACCTCTGGACCAGACTGCCGTGGATCATTTAGGCTTTAGCACCACAGAGATAAAACTCTGCCCACAAAGAGGTATTGAAGAGTGACATGATGGGGCGAGCATATGTTCCAGGATATTTTTTGTTGCCTTTTTCTTCTGGATTAGTCAATTCTCCCATTGTTGAAAAAGTGATCTACCAACAATTTATCTTAAAGCAGCAATGCCAACTAAAAAATAAAAGCTTACGGTCTTAAGTAATTATTTTAATAACATTCACCTTCATTCATAGCAAATGTGAAGCCTAAAAATAAGAAAGTACAAGTGTAAATTCAGGTCTTGGCAGGCACTTCATCCAGCGCATGTTTACTCCGTTTCGGTAAGGAGGTCGACATGGGGCTAATTTATGTAAACTACAATGTCAATGCCCATGATGAGATATTGAATCAGTTTCCATCTTTGTTTCATGAACTAGGAAGACTTAAGACCATTAAAGTGAACCTTTGCATAAATGAGGACATCCGTACTGTTGCTCAAAGACATCGTCAAATTGCATTTAATTTACAAGAGGCTGTTGAGCAAGAACTTGACATATTATTAAAGCACACCACCATTGAGCGATCCACTGGTTCGACGCAATAGGTATCACCCATAGTGGTAGTGCCGAGAAAGGACAGTGGAGGAGCCACGTGCATCTGTGTTCATATGTGCCAAGCAAAAAATGGCGATTGAAAGAGAACGACATCCAGGTCCACACATTGCTGACATGATTACACAGCTGAATGGAAACAAAGTCTTTTCCCACCTTGATTTGAACATAGGATCTCATCAGCTCGAACTGGAAGAGAATTGCAGGTACATTACTTCCTTTTCAAATCATGTTGGTTTATTTAGATACAAAAGGCTACGTTTCGGAGTGTCATCAGCTGCAGAACTTTTTCAGGATGCCCTTTGTTGCATAATACAGCCAGTCACCTATGCTTTCAATTACAGTGGTGACATACTAGTTTTTGGGGCCACACAAAAGGAATATGATAAAGCTCTTGCACAAGTGTGTCGTGTACTTGCCGATGCAGGTCTCACTTTCAATGCGTCAAAGTGAGTTTCATCAAACTGAACTCAAGTTCTTTAGTAATACCGTTTCTGATGGGGGAATGACTCCAGATCCAAATAAAGTACATACTTTGTTATACCCTTCTCCCCCACAGGATGTAACTATGCTCAAATCCTTCCTTGGTATGGCCAGCTACTGTTCAAGGTAAATGACTTTGCCGCAGTAAGTGTCCCATTAAGAGACTTAACAAAACAAAATGTCCCATTTCAATGGTCGAGTGAATGTGAACAAAGCTTTCAGAAAATCAAGCATGCAATTGAGAATGCAACTGAAATGGCATACTTTTATGTGAAATTGCAGACGGAAGTTGTTGTTGATCCATGCCCCGTGGGGTTGGAAGCTATTCTGGCCCAACACACTGGCCATCCCAAGGCACATTGTGGCTTATGCAAGCTGAAGTTTGTCATTGAAGAAACGGGCCTATTCACAACCTGAAAAAGAAAGCCTTACTGTGGGCTTATGAAAATTTTCATGTGTTCATGTATGGAAAACATTTCACAGATCACCAAGCATTGTGCACCATTTTGGGCGATTCTAAAGCCAAGATGCCCCCTCGTATTAAGAGGAGGTTGCGACTACAGAAGTAGGATTATATGATTGTGCATTGTCCAGGAAAAGATAAAAACCCAGCTGACTACTTCTCACGTATGACAATACAGTGTCATGGCACGACTTCTAAAGCAGCTGATGCCTACGTTAATTTAATTGAGAAGTCCGTTACCCCTGCTGCCATTTGGCTGGAACAAATCATTGCAGCCACGAGCACTGAGAGATCTGCTGATACTCAAAGACATTATTATTACACACCAATAGTGGCGAAAAAACATAATTGACCTCTTCATGATATCCTTGAATATCAGAAATTCAAAAATGTGCAGGAAGAACTTTCAGTTACTCCAGAAGGTATCATTTGAAAAGGGTTGAGAATGGTCATACCCGAGAGTCGCAGAAAGGTTATTGAACTGGCTAATGAGGGACAATGTGGAGTTGCTGCTACAGAGCGAGTTCTACAGGACCAGGTGTGGGTCTCTAACTCTTTTTCAACTCTTTCATCAAGACCAAAGGCATGTCATTTGTGCAACTGCTTTTTTTCCAAGACAACATCACATCCGTAAAACATGTCTGGTCCTCCAAGGCATGCATGGGAGAAGATTGCAATTGATTTTTTGGGACTCCTAGACAATGGACATGATCTAATAGTAATTGATGTTGAATATTCCCATTTTCCCCTTGTGGAAGATCTGTCATCAACAGCTCATGACAAAGTCATTGAGAGATTATAAAGTATCTTTGCAACATGGGGTGTTTCTTCGATTTTGAAATCTGACAAAGGCCCATCTTTAAATAGTAGAAAAGTTAAAGATTTTCTCACTCCTCTAAATGTCAGGCATCAGAAAAACACACCTCTCTGGCTACAGGCGAATGGTGTGGTTGAGAAATTTATGATCACCCTCAAGAAGACCGTTCAGTGGACTGCACTGGAAAAGCTTGAACTCAAATCAGTTCTTCAGTCTACACTTCATGCATACAAGTCAACTCCGCATTCTACTAATGTTTGGGAGAGCCACAATGTACCAATGAGAGATCTATAGACATTGATCGATTTCGCACCAGTGACTCGCCTAACAAACGTCAAATGAAGTTATTGTCAGACAGAAACGGAAACACATGTCTGATGCTTCTTTGGATGCTGACCCACTGAGGGATGTGACTAGTAAGGGACACAAGGTGACTGCCCACCATCCTTGAAAGTCCATTACGTGAGATCCTTTGCATTTCAGGCACCTGCCTTGACCTTCTCCAGCTCCCGATGTCAGGAGTGAGATTTGTCCACCTGAGCGTCTGGAGAGCCCAATGACTGGACCAGTGCCCGTCACAGACACTTCTCCTGTAACTATGCAACCTCACATGACCAGATCTGGACGACTGATTCGAACGCCAAAACGACTTATTGAAGAGTTGTAATGTATAGATGTATTATTGGTAGTTTTTGTTTAACAAAGGGGAGATGTAGTGTCTTGTGAGTTAGAGATGACGGGGCCCTTTTGATTCCCGACGAACTCTGTAGAATAATTACACAAGTGCGTGGGTGTGGGTTGAATATTCAGTTAACAGTTACACGCTGATGAATAAAGATGTGTAATACCAAGCTCTGTGCGTGGCGTGATCATTTGCATGTTCCCGGGCTGTGGAGGACGCTACAGGCAGTGCAAGTTGTCAAATTGCAAAAAATCTATTATGAGCTTACCAAGAGCTTAGAGGGGCTTAGAAACAATCCATTACATACCATAGGCTGGCTTCTTTGTCATTCTCATTTGTTTGCTTCTTGTTTAATGGCTTTCCTTGTCCAGCTTACATTTGCCCCTCCCCAGGAGCATAACTTCCTTAACATCCACAACTTGTTGTCTTGTGCCTTCCACTGTCCACTTTTAGGGACAACTTTTTGTTTCTTGCCTCTTGTGCTTCCGCCCCTCAAAATACATGCTCTCCCATGTACTTCTCTCCCCCATATTCCCCTGGGCTCCAAGTTGCTGTCTCCTTAACCCCCTGTGTTGCTGTGTTCCTTGTGTGTTTATCGCCAGCCCTCATGTTGCTGTCTCGCTCTTGTGCCTCACTGGCTCCCTGTTGCCTTCCACGAACCCACTACTGCCACCCGCTCCTCTACTGCCCCACCCTCACCTCCACCATTATTTTTTAAATACATTTTTGGGGCAGGGGCAGGGCCAGGTAGCAAATTGCTGCTGGCCCTCCAGAAAAACACTTTTACACACTTACAACTTTTTTTATTGACTGATCTAATTGGCACCAATCCATCAAAAGTCAATATAAAAAAAAAAGAAAACAGCGTTTGCACTACTCTGTATGCGTGCGCGTGTATGCTTAGTGACGCACGCACGAGCCTGCAGGACAACATGTTAGCCAAAATCAGGCAGGTCATTGCAGTTTCTATTTTCACAGATACTAAACAGCATCAGCAAAAAGCATTTCTTTCTATTGATGCGGTTCCTCTTCACTAAAAAGTATTTGCAAAGCCAGTAGCCCCCAATGGTGAGACCTGCTGGCTTGCTAATTCTGGTTACATTCAGAAAGCAGGGGCAGGAAAGGAAATGGAACTAGTAGAACAAGGAGAGAGAGAGAGCAAGAGAGGGAGAGACAATAGTGCCTCATATAATGTAATGCAAAGTCATGACATTAACAGTAGATGGATCCAATTCATTCAGTCAAAAAATGGTGAGACTGAAATGCTACTTCGGAGGGATGAACAGAAAACAATCACTGGCAAAGCCAAAACGTCTCGCCTTTAAGACCTACTTGCTTAACCAAAGCGATCTAGCGTCGGGGGGAGGCAAGGGGGGGTACTAAATTCTAAATGCATTTTCCGGATGCTGTGTAGCATCAGAAAAAAAAAAAAAAAAAAAAAAAAAAAAAGAGAGGTGCAATGACAAGACCAGTGCTGACAGTTACTTTGTTCCGCTGGTGCATGCGTTTGTGTGGAAATGTGAGAGTGCAATGGCAAAAGCTCCATTAGTTTTAGACGTATTTATTTACCGATAAAGATGGCAGATTCCACTTGCATCGCTAAATAGAAAAAATTAAATTTGATTTAGGGCAAAAATGTAAAAAAGTACCATGTGTAGGGTTGGGAGATGTAGGAGGGGAAAAGCAGCAAACAGGGAAGACAGCAGCAAGGAGGTGGGGGCAGAAGCACCCAATAGCGAGATGAACAGAGGGAGAAAGTACAAGTCAGAGCGAGTAAAGTCAAACGGGCGGCAGGACGAGAAGCAAATGAGGATTAGAGCAATATAGTGGAGAAACACACGAGGGAGAGAGTAATACAGAGAATGAAAGAGAAGTGCACAGGAGAGAGCAGCATTCATGTGAGAGCAACAGGGATCGCAATGTGGCCCTTTGGGTGGCAATACATGAAGGAGAGAGCTGGAAAACACTGCACTCTCATGGAGTACTAAACCGAAAAGGAAAAAAGGTCCCTAAACTTATGCAGTTAAATGATACAAGTCAGACATTCAAAGAAATGGCAAAGAGGCTATGCTCCAAGGGATAGACAGGAGAAAGCCATCAAATAAGAAACTAGTAGATCAGAGCTACAAAAAAAATTGGTCAGGCAGAACCTGTAAGGTCTTGATAAGCCCAAAACAGGTCTTTTGCAAACATCCAGGTTGTGGTGTTTGGTAGGCAAGCCCTAAAAATATGGAGGAAAACCATCAAATGAGAAGGTGGGAAAGAAGACTCTGAATCATGGGAGATGGTGTGGGGGGGGAGGAGGGGGGCGGTCTTTTCATACTAAAATGTAAAAAATATTTACACCTCAAGAATGTCTTCACCATTCTCTGGCCCCAAACGCATCGGACCTGATTGGAATAGCCATTTGTACATTTAATTTCAAACTACATGTGCTAGTACTGAAGTGCAATGAATTCACAAAAAGAGAGCCTGCACTGATAAATCGATCTACTCATGTTCAATATTTCCTTGCGTGCAATAGATCCCTATAATGGGGCAATATTGCACACAAGAATTAATACTCCAGTGGATGCTCCACTATCAGGGCTACTGCATGAATGCATTGGCATTTCTCTGTGCACACGTATACACTATGTACAGTGGTTTAGAATGCACTTTGCATAGTCACAAGTGCAAATTCACTAAAGTCTTCCAGAAGATTATCTCGAAACCTGTATCATTTGCTAGCTTCCAGGCCATTGTTTGAAAAAAAAAAAAAAGTTAAATCTCGAAATCTTTGCCATTTCAAAATCAATCATTTGCATGCAGATATCCTAATTATTTGTATATGGGATGTATTTGTCATTAAGTCGCTAAACCAGCCATGACTGGTTGGTAGGGTGAAATCTACTTTTTTTCCTCTTCTTCCAGAAAGTAAATATTAATAATACCAATAAAGTATTTATTTGCCAACATTTATTTTGCGTTAATCTTTTAATTGGTAGTCTTCATTTCTGACAATGTATGTATGCAATTTAATGCAATATGTTTAGGGCCAACGGCCTCAAACATATTGGAGATTCATGCCTCAGAAGAGTGAATAGTGGTGCTTTGTTGTAGCCGTCCTTCCAGCTGTTGGGATATTGGCCCTCTACATCAGAACTCTTAGCGATAAGTAAAGTCAAATCAACGTCTGTGATGCTGTGCTATAATAGGATTGTCAGGGTGCAAGTCATGCCTTTGAGTCCTGGACTCTATAGCTCTGTCCCAGAGTGGTCATTGGTACATTTCTCTCGTATCATAGACAGCTGGCAAATTAGCTCATAATAGACATTAGTGAATCTACTGATTCACAAAGTTTTTTCTCAAGTCGAAAATGAAACATTCTCTTTTCTCCTCAGCACTCTTAGTTCATTTGGTTCTCTTCCATTGCCGTGTCTTTAGATAACTCTTTTATCTGTTACCAAGCACACAACACTTGGAGAATTTTCAGATGGATAAGCCCTAATATGATGGGAACCAAAAAGAACAAAACGTTGAAAGCCACATCAAGACCTCCTGCCAGGCTAGTAGGCATGGGCTAATGGACAACAACTGCAGGGGTAGAGGTCGTTTGCGACTGATGTCACAGGGTCCTTCCTGCTAGAGCTCTGCAATTGGGACAAATGCAAGCACTTCTGCTCTTGACTCTGTGTTCCTCCATCTAGTCATACACTCATCTGCTCCTGCAGGGCCAGGCAAGCTCATTTTCTCTCTCAGCAAGCTTCTATGAACTAGACAGACCCTCAACTGCTCGAGCATAAAGGCACACTTTAGCTAGGAAACTGGCTGGCTGGAAGAGACCAGCTGTGGTCACGTAGCAGTCCTTTGAGCACTCTGCTTAGCACTCCCTAACTTGGTCATGATGAACTTGGAACTGAAAGAAAATAGGAGGTTTGGGTTCCACTAAATGCATGTTCTGGAAAGGGGGTCTGCATTCAGGGTCATCAATGTCAGAACCAGTTTGGAGTGGTTGTCTTTCAAAGGTTATCATCAGACTGCTCTATGGAGACAGCCGCTGTGTAGAGTGATGCTTCTCACAGCAGGTAGCACTGGAGCCGTCTTCAAACTGGAGAACGTTGCCACCACCACTTTTTGTGCTATACCCAGGTCATGGAAAGTAGTCCTCAGTCCATTATGAGGCACACTTGGTGCGTCCCTTCAAGTCAGAGGACAGGTCCAGGACTTCGCACAGCCAGGGACAGGCCTCAGCCTATGCGCTAAAGCTGAGATTAGCATGAGCATGATGCAGCCAAAATAAAAATCAAGATAACAGATACACCTGCTGTCGGACATTTAGGGCAGGGAAACATGCACGTATACTTCACAGGAGACATTCCCGTCCGAGCAGTCACTATGTGCAAACCTATACTTTTGGCAAAGGTCACACTGGCTGCAAGTGAAATGACTACTGTATCAGCATAGCTCATGTGAAGTGAGTAAAGGAGTCAGACCATACAGTACAGTGCTAATAAAAGGTAATATTTTGTTTACAATGGAGCCATTGTAGGTAGGACATCATTCTGGGAGCCATGATGACAGCCGATATCAACAGAGAAAGGGACAATGGACATTACACCCAAGCATTAAGAAATACATCACTTCCAAGCAGCTGGTAAGATCTCAGTGCATTGGTGCTCACCACTTAAATTAGTTGTATCTGCAGGTCCCAAGTTTGAGTACACTAGGGTAAACTCAGACATAAATCCTTCTCGGGGTTAGTAAATAGAGCACCAGTAAATTGTGTAACACCTGGAATTTTCAGCGTGCAAAGGTGTCTTAAGTGTGGTATTAACCAATATAGAAAATGAAAATATAATATTTACTCTTTGAATGAATCAAGGTTGACATTCCCAAAAAAAGGCATATAAGGAAATGATCGAAGGCCACGCGGTGCCCTCTAAATCCTGTGTGGGCTGATTGGCTCAGGAGCAGAAAAACGGCCCTTATTGTAAGATAGGAGTGTACAGATTTATTTGTCAGATAGACAGCAACATCTAGGACCACTTGTCTTAATATCGAACCCCATAATTCAAGACTGTTCCACCAACGAGTTTGTCTACCAGTAAACAAACACGTTTTTTGATGATCTGGAAACACCCGTATCAAAAAAAACTACTTTCCTAACGCCATTATCTTAGTTTTTAAGATTTTATTTACAGAAAGGTAAAGACATTCTTTGCTACTTTAAAATATGGCAAAACCTACCCGATAATACGTATGAGCACCGAAAAAAAGGTTGATTACCTTGACTGTCAGCCCTACATAAAATGACCCTAGCATGCAGGGCCGAGGCGCTCCCAAACAGGATAGAGGGATTTCACAATTGGTCTCGGTATATTAACAAAAAAGGCTCTCCAGCAGCTGCTTCATAAGGGAGATGCCCACACGGGCTCGGCTGGTCTTCAAGTACAGATGGTTGCCGTAGAAGATTTGGGCCCAACCATAAACTGACCTGTTCCAGAGTCAGACTGTTCTGATTAATCGTGAAGTGTCTGGCATTGATGAGCCGTGTGCCCCTGCACCATTAAAGCCCAATTAATACGATTCAAGTGGCGGGGGTGCTTTAAACATATTTAAATTATCATTAAACATCCTCAACAACTTTTATAAAATAAAAATAGAACGATTTTGGAATATCATACGTAATTTTTATTCTAGTGGAATCCGAGATGTACTCTGGCATTGGAAGGGCCTGCTTAGGATGGCTTTGTTTTATAGATACACTGTATGGTGCACATGTTCTCTGCTAAATATTTACTGACCATTATTAAAACCACGTGGAACCGTAACCATGCCCTGACTGAGACACAGGGGCGAGTCTAAATGTGCATACGAGAATGGAATATGTAATGCAGCAATCAATCTTGATATGTGTGCGGTTCATATGACATGCAACCTTATGACACCGGGCAGTTTACCATCATTTGTTACTGTCGGAATAACATGGAAAGATCTGCAGACCTACACCTTTTAACAGGCATTTTCTTCTGTGATCACAGTGCTCAAAAGAGCTAACCCAGCCTTCTTTCACATCACTGAATTTTTAATGAAAATAACATGGAGCAGCAACTGTTGCCGAATCATACTCCAAGGATTATTTCATATATAATCATTAGAATTTTTGCATTTTGATTTTTATGTATTTTCACTGTAGGTTACATTAAATCACGCAGAATAGAAGGCCATGCCAGGAGGAAGGCCATGGGTTAGCTTATGAGAACTTGACTTTTCAGACAGTTCTCGTGTGTAATGGTAAAGAAGATGGACCAGATGTGCCTTCTATATTTTGGCTCAACACAAAAATGTTTATAAAAGAAAGCAATAGAGGCTATTGGTATATTATGGTAATAGTGTTAACAGAAAGTCGCCCATGTTCTGTATTTTATTGGCATTTATATAGCACTTTATATACCCCTTGCATGACCAAAGGTGCTTTCTGAGTTGTTAGGTAAGTAGTTACTCCATATGTATCATTTAAATAGCGATTCCTATTCCTGAATGAGATTAAAGAAAACTAAACTTTTTCCCTTACCTACCACGGTCTGTATTTATCCAATCCCAGAGTGTTTGCATTCTGTCAGTATGTGTATGCATTTTAGGTGTTTCCATCAGGTCACTAAGGCTCCCAATGGTGGTGAAAATAACGGGTGCTCTACTGGGAGGTAGTATTAGGACTGGTGTCTACACAAGCAGATTATAGGACATAGGCCTAACCAGGCACCGGTTCACAATTGTTTGTATTTAGAAACACGTGCCCCAAGATTCGCCTTTTCGTTTTAGATTTTTTTTTTTAAGAGGATTTTTTAAAGTTCCTGGTTTGAATGTAATATTTATTTTTCACCTTATCACATTCTTTAGTAATAGAGGAATAGGTAAATGTATCAGTCTGCTTAGTAGCCTATCCCATTTTTAGGTCGCAGCCTACCATACAGCTTGCTAAAGACATCTTGAGGACATTAAGAAAGTTGACCTAGGAAAGCATTCTTTGTCATTGGGTATGTGGTTTGTAACTCACATTTTCTTGCTTGCCATTTGCTGGATTTATTGGTTTTTGGCTGTCCAGATTGAGTTTGTACCTTTCCTTGGCCAAACTTTATTTAAAGTATCCTTTGGAGTGCTCCCTTTCTGTAAACAGGCCAGTAAATCTTGTTATCTTATCACATCTGCTGTGCATTGAAAGACCGAGGTCAAAGGCCAGGCACTGTCTTCCAAGGGTGCTTCTTTACTTTCCTACCTCAGACTTCAAAGTGAGGGGATCTATATAACAATCTTGCTGGATACTGGGGGTAGGAAAGAGTTTTTTTTTTTTAAATCTAGCACATAACATTTAAATGAACTGTGTAATTCAGAATATATCAGAATTAGGAACAGAAATAAAGCAATATTTTGTTATTTCTGAAGTGTGTTTGAAACAAATACTTCAATATGATCAAAACAATCATTACACTAGGTGATGCAATTTCCACACATTCAAGTCTGAGCACTGTATAGGTTTATTAGTAAAACTGTATGTCGGTGCAAATGTTATGATCATTTCTATTGAAAATGTGTTGTCTGTAATGGCAGTGCGCTACACACCATGAATCCTCCACTCTATACCACTCCACTCTACTCTACGCCACTGCACCCTGCATCACTGCACTCTACTCTGTACCACTCTACTCTATACCAATGCATTTAGCCACTCTACTCTACATCACTACACTCTTCTCCACAGCACTCTACACCACTCCAGTCTAGGCCACATCAATCTACTCTGCACAGTATCACTCTACGGGCGAGAAAGCAAAAGACACACAATTGATGGACAGAATGCAGAACAAATCAAAACATTCACCCCCAGTCAAGAGATCTGGGTTAAATCTATCATCGCATGGTGAGCAACATAATGATGGATTTAACCCAGATCTCTTGACTGGAGGTGAATGTTTTGATTTGTTCTGCATTCCGCCCATCAATTGTGTGTCTTTTGCAGAATCACTTTATGGCACTGTACTCTACTCCACTCTGCATCACTGCACTCTATGACACTGCACTTAATGCCAATACACTCTACGTCAGAGGTCTTCAAACAGTGTGGCGGGGGAGTGGGAGCGCAAGTGTCTCTGCAATTACATGTAAATGAAGATTGCCTGGAAGTGTGACAATGTGCATTTCCTGGATGTCTTCATTTACTCCAAAGCCCTTAAAGTGAGATCAGAGTGCCGTGGGGCCGGAGGTCAGTGAGTGTGGTGCTGTGGGCTTGGCTGGGCAGTGTCTGGAGTCTTATCTCAGGCACGCCTGAATTTTTCACAGGTCTTTAAAGACCATTTGGATATTTACACACCTTTGTAAACTGGTTACCAAGGCTTAGTTTTTTTTCTGGTTCCAGTACGCCCTGGGCCCCCACTCTGCCTATTCCTTACATTTGTATTTTCCATTTACTAGTGTGAGAATGCATTTCATGAAAAGGAATATAAAGTAGGGTTGCCAAAAGAAAAATGCCAGCCGTGTTGTTTAAAGAGCCTGCAAGACCTCGTCTTGACACTAAATAGGGTTATAAATAAAAAAGTATGTATTCATTTGTAATGTAACTTTTCTGTTTTTGTTCCCTTTAATTATCAGTCATGAATCATTCAGGCCACCCTAGAACACAATTAAAGTGCTTTCTATTTATATTTGCTAATCGAAGTACGCACAGATAAGTGCTGAAAATACGGCTTTAGTTTGACAGTTTATTTTTGTGCCATATGCGACATCAAAATGAGATGGCAACCCTAATCATAAGACTGGAAGTTTGTTACAGGATCAGCACATTATTTACTTCCTCCACCCTCAATCTCTGATTAATGCAATAATAGCAATAGTTTAACTTATATCTGAAACCCTACGCCGCCGTCAATAACATGCTGATTTACGTGAAGTGTCTGAGAATGCACCCTGCATTCAGACAACTCACTCCTCACGCTCACCCTGCACTCACAGCGCATAGTTATGGATTTCACGCATTTGCCACATAATCCATCAATTGCTGCATAATTTGCAGATTAAAAAAAAAAAATTGTTTCTAGCTCAAATGGTTCAAAAGTGTAAAAAAATGCAGCAACACATGTTACCTCGCAGTGGAAGGCCCTTTCTAAAGGTTGACTGGTCACATTTCTGTTGCTTATTGCTATATGTGGGTGTTAATGTGGTACTTATGAGGGGCAATAAAAGCCAAGACAGTGTTAACAAGTGTCAACATTTCAAAATAACGCAATCACAAAATATGCAGCATTATGCAGCAAAATTCCCCTTTGCTTGCTGCAGAATTTTGTCAACCATGTTGTAGAATTTGGCCTTCTCCTTCCTCATAATTCCAGAGGCCCCGTTTATAGTGCTATGAGGTCCCGGTCTGTGGCAGAAAGCACTGTAAATATGTAAGTCGTTATTTTAAGACTGCTGCAAAATGATGCAGTGAATGAGGTAAAACAAGTTCTTACAAAATATGCTTTTTAGTAATAAGTAATCAAACTGTATCTAATGCAGACATTTTTGTAAGTGTCTCGACTATTCCATATCTTAGATGATAACACCCTTACATTACATCTCAAAAGGAATACATCTTTGCCACCATGAAGCTTTAAGCAGAGCCACTGAAATTATTCAGCAGAAGAGGAGCACATTATGCTGCAGGTTTGACTAATGCAAAAACAACAGTTGATGGACAGAATGCAGAACAATGTCATACATTCACCCCAGTACAGAGATCTGGGCCTAAATCCATTGTTTTTTTGCTCACCATGCCATTCCAGTTTGAACCCAGCCATATGCAAATCAGTCTTGACCCTGTGCCTCTTGGGAACAGTCCAGCCCGACCAGCCAGGCCAGGTCCTCCCTGGACTGGAAACAAGCATCCTAGGACCGGTTTCGGAGTCTCACCCCTCTTCAGCCAGGATAGCTTGATTCCAGTGGCATGGAGAGCACAGGACCCACGTCTGGGCATACCCTTCCCACTCGGGGTAACAAATGCAAAAACAACAGTTCACTTTGCCACTGGATTCAAGCTAGCCTGGCTGATGATGGCTGATTAGCCAGAAACCGGTCCCAGGATGCTTGTTTCCGGTCCAGGGAAGACATGGCTTGGCAGATCGGGCTGGACTGTTTCCATGAGGCAGAGGGTCAGACTGATTTGCATATGGCCATGTCTGAACTGGGGTGGCGGAGTGAGCTAAAGAATGATGATGGATTAAACCCAGATCAGTTGACTGGGGGTGAGTGCTTGCAATGTTCAACGCTCCGTCCATCATCCCCTTTGGATTTGTTTGACTAAATTATGCGGCAAGAAAAGGTAAATTATGCACCACTTTTTGTGGTTAGCATTACCTCATTATTTTGTCATTTTAACTCAAGGTAACCCTGTCAAGGGAAATATTTCACCTCATTAGTACCAGTTTAACACCCAAATACAGCAGTAAGCAACTACAAGATTACCAGTCAATCTTTGCAAAGGGCCTTCCACTGCTCCGGAACACTGTCACGCTTTAAGTAACTTTTGTTCCATTTGAGATAGAATCAAGGTTTTTTGTTGTTGTTTAATCTGCAGATTATGTAGCAAATGCAGTAAACCGATAATTATGTGGAAAACACTGCTGCCCTGGCTTTAAGTGACTCAATTAATGGCTGGTAAGAGGGCTAGTTTCTTTTTTTAACTTTCTGCACTACCACCACACCCTTTGCTTACAGGCAGAGGCACCTCAAAGTCAGTATTAATCATTCAGGGGCAGTTTTTTGTGAAAGCTGAGTCCACGGGATGGCAGGGTTGCATTCAGATGCAGGGCCCTAATCCTCTCGATCCTTGGGGCCTCACAGTAATGGTCTAGGAGACAGAGGAAAGCAGCGAGATTCATAGATATTGTCAAAGAGAAGGCCCAGAATACGGAGCACTGTATGGGGACTCATTTTTATGTTTCAAAGTGGCCAGAGACATTAGTGAAGCTGATACTGCTGCCAAGTGTGTAAGTGGCCACTTCTGGCTACCACTAAGGAAGCAGATGCAGCAGGACTGGGGCCCAGGGAATAGAGGGGCCTACCGCATCACAGTTATGACTGTCTACCTTTAACAAAGGGGTATCGGAGCTTATTTTCCTTTCAAGCATTAGGACCAAGGTGATGATCCGTCACGGTAGGGAAGAGGTAAAAGATGCAGAGGAGATAGCCTGTTACTTAGGACTGTAGTTATCATTAGTGCAGCAGGTGTAGTTGCATTAGGGGCAAAGAGTGTGAGGGGCTCACAACACCCCAATTATGGGGAGCAGTTCGTTTGGGATAATATCCGTTTTTGTTTGATGCATTTGCTGTTTTATGGGTCTCAAATTTAGTGCAGTTCTTAAGCTATAGAAAAGGTATTCCTGAAATCATCTCATTAGCCCCGCTCCCTGCACGCAGCCATGTCCCTCCCGCTCCCCCAATCCTTGCCATAAAGTTTGAGGGGGGCCCGACCTTAAAACATTCTGCTTAGTGGGGCTCAGAGTAAAAATGTTTTAAGACCTCTGCTCTACGCCAATGCACTTTACTCTGTAACACTCACCTCTATGTCCCTGCACTCTGCCAGTGCACTGTACGCCACTCTAATCTGCTCTGCACCACTGCACTTTCTACGCCACTTTACGCAACTAAACTATACCGTGCACCACTCCACACCACTTAACTCTACTCTGAAACAATCTATTCTACGCCACTGCATTCTACACTACTCTATCCGAGCCACTGCACTCTATACCACTCTACTCTTAACCATTGCACTCTATACAACTGCATTCTAGGTCACTGCACTCTACTCTGCATCACTGTACTCTACGCCACTGCTCTCTACTCCACTCTACGCCACTGCAATCTGTCACTCGACTCTACTCTGCGCCAATGCACTCTGCATCACTCCACTCTACGTCACTGCACTCTACTCTGCTCTTCTCCACTCTGTTATGCATTGCTCTAATCTACGCCACTGCGTTCTACGACACTGCATTGTATACCACTGCACTCAATACCACTAAACTCTACACCAATGCACTCTACACCAGTCCACTCTACTCCATGTCACTCTACGTACCTCCACACTATACCACTCCAATATAGGACACTCTGCCACTCCATTCTACAGCACTCTACTCCGCTCCGTAGTTGGTTAACCATCTTTTAGCATCAGAAGAATCTGTATGGACGCAGAAAAAATTGGGTGGTAGATTTTGAATGGTTGGCTCTGGGGAATCCCTGCACACTGGGCAGGAGACAGCGGCCCCTCAGAGTACTAGCGTAGGCATTTCGCATGCTCGTGGACACAGGTAAAGAAAGTGACAGACAAAAAGAGTGGACATTAGCACCCTCAGAAAATAACATGGGATGGTGAACTGCTTGCTGCCATCCAGTCCTTGATGTGGACTAGGAAGTCACTGACCTTGCGTTATTGATTCAGGACCCGGTGGCGGGACGCGCTCCTTTGCTTTTGGCCAGGACACCATCGGGCCGACCAGGACTATGGGTCCCAGCAATCTTCTCGGCTCCTCAGCCTGCCGCCAACGACGCCCCATTGCACCTGGAGGTGCTTAAAAGCAGCATAACCCTCCTGCAGCGCGGGACGCGCTCCTTTGCTTTTGGCCAGGACACCATCAGGCCGACCAGGACTATGGATCCCAGCAATCTTTGCGGTTCCTCAGCCTGCCGCCAACGACGCCCCATTGCACCTGGAGGTGCTTAAAAGCAGCATAACCCTCCTGCAGCACAGGACACGCTCCTTTGCTTTTGGCCAGGACACCATTAGGCAGACCAGGACTACGGGTCCCAGCAATCTTCGAGGCTCCTCAGCCTGCTGCCAACAACGCCCCATTGCGCCTGGAGGTGCTTAAAAGCAGCATAACCGTCCAGCAGCCCGGGACGCGCTCCTTCGCTTTTGGCCAGGACACAATCGGGCTGACGAAGACTACGGGTTCCAGCAATCTTCGCGGCTCCTCAGCCTGCCGCCAATGACACCCCATTGCACCTGGAGGTGCTTAAAAGCAGCATAACCGTCCAGCAGCCCGGGACGCGCTCCTTTGCTTTTGGCCAGGACACCATCGGGCTGACCAGGATTACGGGTCCCAGCAATCTTCGCGGATCCTCAGCCTGCCGCCAACGACGCCCCATTGCACCTGGAGGTGCTTAAAAGCAGCATAACCGTCCCGCAGCGCGGGACGTGCGCAGGCGTGCCTGGGCCAAGGGCGGGCCAGTCTGCGGCTGTCAGCCTGGAGGAGGCTGGGCTGGGCCACCCCTTTAACATCCTGCTTCCCTGGTCGTTTGCATCTACTTCCAGGTGACTTTTCTTGTCCTTTGTGGTGGTCATAGTATGCAACTGCCTCGAAGGTCTGGTCCATTCAGTAAAAATAACTCTGGTCATTTTGTCACTCGTGCTATTCTCCTGCTCTCATTGTACATATATTTTCTAGTTTATCCCTTAATTGATATTTGGGGCCAATGGGCAAGAGGAAAGCATGTGAGGGAGGCTTGGGCGAAGGACACAAAAAGAAGGCCAAGAAGGGCAACAAAGAAACCCATCACGCAGACGAAGATACAGGAAGCGAGGTTTTGGACAGAATTGATAATCTCCTGCTCAAGTGTGCGGGCATTCTTAATAGTACCCTTTCTGACACCGTATTAATTAATAGTAATAGTCCCAAGCAAGCTGTGGGAAATAATACTCCTAATAAAACGCATATCCTTGATATGTGTAAAAAAAAAAAAATCAGCGGGCGGGTTCAATCTCTAGAATCCCTAGAGGCCACCTCTGCAAGTCAAAATGTTGTAGTAGTCCCCTCTCCCTCCACACAAAATGTTCTGACTGCTTTTCCATGTAGCAATAGATACGCTACTCTTTCAGAACCCATAGCCACAGTATCTAGCACCCCCAAGGACAGGGACTCAAGAACTCACGGAGTTCGTAGTGATCAACCCTGGCCGTATTGCTCAGGATTTAGTTGCGACTGTTGAGGCCCAGCATATTCGGAATGATAAATGTCTCAGTAACCAGCAGACCTTAAGTTGCCCTATACGCTCTTCGCAAGGGTCTATATCTACGCAGTTATTTAGCTTAATGAGCGAAATTCAAGCTCTTAAAGCCTCCGTTCTTAATCTTACTGACTCCTTATCCAAAGTTCATACAGCGGTCCAAGAGATTAAATCATCACTTAGAGAGCCCCCCACAAGTCGACCCCATATGTCGCAAGGTTTGGGACAAGTCAGTCAGCCCCCATTTCAGATCACCGACCAGGCCACTTATGGCCAGAAGAGAAGCACCAATTCCTCAGAAAATTAGCACTAGTATGAGGCACATTCATCCTGGTAGGGAGACCAAAAATGCGATCACTAATTGGAAACCTTTACACTTATCTAAGGCTCTCCCATTTCCTGTTACCCCTATTGCACCGGGTTATAGTAGAACCGGGGGACACACGGGGCTTCCAGCACACCAGGCACTTGTAATACTGTGTACATGATAAATGTGCCAAAATGACCAGGCAATCGATATACTGAGGACGAGAATTCCCTTCAGAATAAATGTTTTCAATGGATTAGTCACGTAAGGGGCTGCTGGTCGCTAATCAGGGATGATATTATCACGGCCAAACGACATACATCCCCTGAAGCCTGTTTGTATTATATTACACTAACACGCCCTCATTTTCGCCTAGTCGAGAATCTTGTAGATTGTTATATTCGCACCCAAGAATTCTCCTGTTCCAACATTCGCTTTAAATTTAACCCCCCTGATCAAATCACATGCTTAAGCTCATCACCTCTTAAGGAGATAGATTGAAGGTTGCTCCCACTTGTGGGAGTCTCAAGCTAACAACTCAGGAAATCAGTCGGGGAGGGAGTCACTATAGCCGACCCAGTTTTGCCTCTCCCAGTACCAATTACAATACCTACAACCCAGTCTAGTGTAGTGGGAGGGTCGAATATCTTGGGAAACTCGATCTCCAGGGGTAGTGAGCATGTTGTGCATTATCATATGACTACCACATTAGAAGTAATGTCTTGGAATATAGCTGGACTAGGGTCTAGGGGCGTATCATTAGTGTAGCAAACCTTTATCGAGCAGCAAGATATCTGCCTCTAGCAAGAAACGTGGCTAGTAGATCACCTCTTCCACCCAGGGTATTTAAACTATCACATTATGGTCTTAAGGTGAGGTGGGGGGGCAAGGGTCGTCCATCTGGGGGGCTCACAACCTGGGTTAGACAGGCTATCTGCTATAAAATCCGGGAGCTTCCAACCGGGAATAACAATATTCTCGCAATACAGCTGTTGGGGGGGACCCCTTGGAAATATCGATGTTTATAATGTTTATGTTAGAGGGCTTAGTGGGGGGGGGGGAAGAGATCAGAAGTATTAGCGAACCTTGATGCCCTTCTAGATCAATGGTCTTTAGATTCACTAGTGATAATTGCAGGGGATTGTAATTCAACATTTGCCCCTTGGCAGCGAGTATCAGGATCTTGCAATAGAGGAAGATGCCCAGTGGGGAATTCCTAGCCTGGAACTAGCACCCATCAAACGATGGTCAGATGTCGCAATCCAAATCAAAGCCATTGCGCTAGAGGAAGGATTGCGGGCGGCCAATGGAAGAACTCCCTCTGATAGGCATGGGGCCAATACCTAGTCATACAGACTACTTGCTAATAGACCTAAAATTCTGGCATGCCCTTCTGGACATGGTAGTGAGGAATCGCATGGAAAGCGATCACAACCCACTATGTTCCTCTTTTAAACTATTGACTCAACAAGATCCTTTGCTGCCTGAGAGTAACTTAATCACCCGTGACCTGGTTCCTACTAATGACCAGAGGGACCTCAAGTGGGAAATGGTTCTGAAGAAACCAGACATCTTAGCTTCAATCGAGGTGGAAATTAAGCATACTCTTGCTGAACTAGAGGTTCTTTCCTCCAGCCCTGACTCTTTATCATTGCACCACATAACCGCACTACATAGTAAATTCTTTACCAAGCTGCGTTCTTATTTTATCAAAGAATACAGGCCAAGGAGTACCCCATAAAAGAATATGTGCCACTGGTTCAATGATGTTTGTAAAACTGTTCGTCGACATCTCAGTGAAGTGATCAGGTTGAAAAATCCATTGAGTGTCCGAATAACTAGGGCAGCATATAGGAAGGCCCAGTTGAAGGCAAAAAAGGAATGGGATGAAAACAGATGGCAGGATCTTAGGTTGGCCTGTGCCAATAACAATTCCCAACAGTTCTGGAATCTGGTGAAATGGGGCGGGGTGGGGTGAGGAGGGGGGGGGGGGGCGGGGGACTGCCGTCCCCAGCCCCAGAATCACGTAGCCCAGGACCAATGGGTAGTTCATTTTCAATCTCAGTACGCAAACGGGCCTGAAGATGTCAACCCCGTAGTACTCCCTCACAATTATTACTCTAATAAGATCTTTACAGCAGCTGATGTTAATGCGGCCCTTAGTTCAATCACGGGGGGCAGGGCACCAGGGATTGACGGTATTCCTGCGGATATTTTCCTTCACAATAAGCCTTAGTGGAACAGGTATATCTTGACATTGGCTAATGCGATTGCCCGTGGGGCTCCTGTCCCAGATTCCTGGAAGGGAACAGATTATTCCATTACACAACAAGCATTGGCATAGCCAATAGGTCTCGCCTTTGGGACCATATAAGTGGTCAGTTATCCTGCACAATATCCTTGGTGCAACAACATCAAGTGTTCCATGGCTAAACACTTATAAGGTCCCAAAGGCGAGACCTATTGGCTATGCCATTGCTTGTTTTGAGTGAGTGGCTCCTGCAGGTATGCCACTATGAGGTAGAGATGCTGCGAGTGCTTTTACAGGAGCCCCTGTGACATTGCGCCTCTTCAAAATGTATCTTGGGTCTGGTGTAATACTTCTAGCCCCTATTCTCATTTCCTCGCACCCAATGCATCCTTAAATGTCCCATGTACAGCCGGAGTTGACACTCCTATTACCCTTGCCCTCCAGTGACACTTTACCAGTCACGGGTGGTGGTGGACGTGGTGGTGGTGGACGTGGTGGTGGACCTGATGGTGGTGGATGTGATGGTGGACGTGGTGGTGGACCGGGGGGTTGTGGTGGTGGTGGTGGACGTGGTGGTGGACATGGTGGTGGACATGGTGGTGGACATGGTGGTGGACATGGTGGTGGACATGGTGGTGGACATGGTGGTGGACGTGGACGTGGTGGTGGTGGACGTGGTGGTGGTGGACGTGGAAGTAGTGATGGTGGTGGACAACTATTGGGCAGGAGGGTGCTGGCAGAATGCGGATGGAGAGGAGGATCTCGAAGGGTGGTGGTGGTGGTGGTGGACATGGTGGTGGTGGACATGGTGGGGGTGGATGTGGTGGACGTGGTTAGTGGTGGACGTGGTGGTGGACGTGGTGGTGTCGCGGACGTGGTGGTGGACGTGTGAACGTGGTTAGTGGTGGACGTGTTGGTGGTGGACGTGTTGGTGGTGGACGAGGTGGTCAACTATTGGGTATGAGGGTGCTGGCAGAATGCGGATGGAGAGGAGGATCTCGAAGGGGGCACACGGGAGAGCAGAAAGAGGCCGAATATTAGATACAAGCCCTCGGCTGAAAAAGGAAGCGAGGTTGTTTTGAAAAGAGCCTCGTACTGAAAAGAAAAAGAGCAGCACTCATGAAACAGGTGCTGCAAGAGCATTGAAAGCATGGTGTGCTGCGCTGGAACTGCTTGGTGGCACATAAAAATAAAATAATGAAAAGTGGACTCTCGAAAGAAGTTCTTGGCAGCACATGAAAATAATGAACAAGCGTGAGGGAGCGTGGCGCGGCCCCGCGGCCGTGATAGAGCAAGCAAATGCCCTCGTGCTTGTGCTGGCATCCGCCTTGCGGGAGCGAGCAGCGGCGGCGCGAGAGCCATAGGTTTTCAATTACCGCGCGCGCCGCTGCTCTCTCCCGCATGGGGAATCCCAGCACAAGCACGAGTGTGCTTAAAAAGGAGCAGACCAATGGCTGAAGGCCCGCCTAGAGCAGCGCATGCGCGCTGCCTAGGCAAGACCTAAAAAGGGTGACAGGTCCCTCCCAGGGAACTACAGGCCTATCAGCCTAATCGACTCTATCCAGAAGACAGTAGCTCGATTGGTGCTAAACAAGGTCCAAGACTGGATAGAGGAACAAGAAATTCTCACCCCGATACAGGCGGGCTTTCGGAACCACATCAGCACGATCGACCAAGTATTTTGGTTTTGGCCATTACATTGGCGAACCTTGGTCTTAGGCAAGTAAGCATGTATGCTGCCTTTGTCGACCTTAAGTCAGCTTTTGAACTGGTTTCGCGCAGCAAGCTTTGGGTTGTCTTGCAGGACCTAGGAATACCTCCTAAACTGCTCTCTCTAATAGCGTGCCTTCATGAAGACCACTTTGCCCAAATACGTTGGGGTAGGCAGGGGAATGTCACCAGTCCCTTTCCTGTAGCGAAGGGGGTACGCCAAGGATGCGTATTGGCCCCTACCCTATTTTCCCTTTTTATTAATGGGATTGCTGAGTTTTTATGATCTGTTCCTACAGATGCTCCAGTCCTTGTAGGCTCTCCAATTGCGATTTTAATGTTCGCCGATGATAAATTTATCATTTCTAAAACCCCCAGTGGACTACAGGGAACTCTAACTCTCTTTGAAAAATGTTGCTCCCTACAGGGCCTAGAGATCAATGTGGCGAAAACAAAATGTATGACTTTTAATCAACATAGATCTTTTAAAGGAAGCATACTTTTAGATAAGAGGCCACTAGAACAAGTTAACGCATTCACCTATTTGGGGTTAGCCTACAAAAAGATATGAGATGGGGTGCCAGATGACACTGCTTCATTAAAACATCGGCAATTATCAGGGGTCATATGCAGTGAGTTAAATGCCTCCTTGAAGAAGCCATTTAGTCCGGCCTTACAAATTAATGATATGAAAGTGGTCAGCTCAGTGCTATACAGGGCGGAACTTTGGGGGTTTTATAAACCTGTCTAAGCGATCACTCGCTGAAAACAGGTTCCTGAGAAACATCACCAACCTCCACAAAAGTACTCCTGCCCCTCCACTGCTTCATGATCTAGGAAGGAAAGCATTGGCCGATCAAGCAAGGCTCCGTTGCATCTTGTACTGGCGGCAAATATGGTGTACTTTAGAACTTTCCTCATATGCCGCAGGCCTAAAAGATGTAATCATATCAGAACGGTTTCATAAGTTCAGCTGGCTGAGAGCGTTTAGAGCTTCTCTGGCGAGTATTGGTATGTCGGAGTTGTGGGAAAATCCATTGTGTTGCCAATTCCCCTCAAAAGAGATTATAAAAGAAAGATATTGTGAATTCGTTTACCTCAAAAGACTCAGAGATAGTGATAGCTCATCGCTAACTGGGGCTTTTTTTAACAGTCAAACGTTGGCCAAGTCTGGAACGGTACTGAGACGTCATACCCAAACCATTTGATCGGAAGTTGTACTTCCAATTCAGAGTGGGAACTCTACCATTAAGAACTTATAAAGCAAAATGGGTCAAATGAAGCTATAGTAACTGTCCCCTTTGCAATGCACTGTACGAGTCTTATGCCCATGTACTGTTCGTCTGTCTTGCCTACTCCCCTCATCAAAGCTGGCGGAGAAACAAATATCGGATTTTTTATACGCTGATGACGTCGTCCTGCTAAGCCAAACAAGGATAGGGCTGCAGCGATAAATAAACAAAACATAAATGTATTCAATTGAGGACAAAAGGACTATAAACAAAACAAAAACAAAAGTAATGGAAGTCAGTACCAAGAAAAGGAAGGACAGTCAATACAAATGGTACCACCAAAAGCAGGAACTAGAAAAAGTACAATGTTACAAACATCTTGGGATACTATTTGACGAGAAAGGAACCTTTACATTCCATAAAATGGAGATGAGGAAAAGAGCCAAAACTCTACAAGGGGCTTTTCGTCTACTTTATAGCTCCTTGGGAGGCCCAACTTATACCCCATTAATAAAAGTAATAAAAGCGAAATTGCTCCCGAGCCTTACATACGGAAGTGAAATACTGTGTGGTATGGATTATGCATTATTAAATAATGCTATTACAAATACATTTAAACATCTATTTCGGCTTCCACCTATTGTATCACCTGCTCAGATAATGCTAGAATTTGGCTTTTGTAATCAACAATATACAAGAATGGGTCAGTACGTTAAGACCTGGAGACAAATTAAAACTAATATCAATAACCCAATGTGCACATTCTTGTGAAAAGAAATGTAACAAAATAAAAAACTGTCCTTCTATAAATATCTACAAAAAGTACTTGAAGAACGGTCAGTTGCTGAAATCTGGGAAATGTCTTTAACAGTACAAGGTTATAAGAAAATAATTAACAAATCAGTTAAACATTTGTCCCTTTTAAAAGACAGAGAACTGTTTATTAAGAGATGCCACGCATGGATGTTGGTCCAGGAATATACAAGTCTTAAGGACCAACCATACTTAGAAATACTATGGTCTGTAGAAACTAAAAACACTTTTATTAAAGCACGATTCTGCAACTTACCTGGCTTAAAACATGCAGTGCCCTGGTTGAGACCATCTAAGCCGTCTATGTGCAGATTATGCAATTTATGGGACGAAAGTATTTTACATCTTGTTTGTATATGTGCAGTAATGATAGCGGAAGGAAAACAATACTTGAAAAACTGCTTCATTGACAGAGGTGTTCATACCTGCAGATACGCCATGGTAGTCAGTTTTAGACCAACGGATATTAAAATGATTTCCAATTTTATTAAATTTCTAATACTTGTTAAAAAGAAGTTGGATACCTGTGAGTTGACCACAGGAAATCCGGAAGTCTAAAATAGTTAAGGACAAAACTTAGGACTAAATTTATGATATCATGCATAAGTTATAGAAATATTAATTGACACTATTTATATTAAGTTCTGGAAAGATGACGGTCTGATGTAATGTGTATATATTGTATTTATGTTTATTTAAGAAAACTTTTTTTAGCCCTTAACATTTTTTTTACAACTTTTGAACTATATTTTTAATTGGTGTGTTTTCTCTAAGAATGTAGCAATTGTAACATTTTTATTAATCATGCAAATAAAATGGACCTACTTACCTACCTGCTCCCCTCAAAATGTAGCTGACTCTTATCTGTAGGAACCTGGGCACTAGAACGAGTAGTACCGCTCTGAGAATATGGAGTACTGACACGTTGCCGTGTACTACAATAGCAGTAGCCAAGTTCCTAAGCTGGATGTGGATAATCAGATCCCGTACCACAGATGCTACATGAAAACCCACCAATTTCATCTGATTGAGTGTTCAGATATACTTTTGTGGTGATGTCTGAAATTCAAGCTTCTCTAGCCATTATTTAGTCACAATGGATCTTAACACCAATATGATATGCATTATTTTTAAATGTGATAATGTTTTAACTTGACTTAGGTTTGTTGTATGGAATTTTAATGATTTATTCTATGAATTCTTGCTATTTTATTATTGTGATCTATTGTTGTCCTATCTGTGATTTGCTTTTATGACAAACTGTTGAATAAAGCTTTTGGATTGGATTGGATTCAGTGCCCAAGAGGTGCAAGTATAGCTGCCTCTCTGCAGCACAGGATTCGAAAGTCGACCACCCAAGTGTAGGAGATTATGATATGTGGAAGATGACAATGGTAGGTACTGACGAGCAGAACGGGGAGAATAGCATGACACACCCATGGAAGCTAACTCTGGTTAGAATATTACGTGCTTGTTAATGAGTTACTTGCAATTGCAGCTAAATTGTTGTGAGGTACATAACTATATTTGTGTACACTTTGCTAAGTAGGCCTCTACTCCTTTTTGCAATAACATAGCTAGCGTTTCATAATATTCATCGTGCATGCGTTTATATTTCTCACTGACTGCACTTAGCAAAATGTGCACCATTTATGACAAACATACCATTACAAAATACATGGCTATCAGAGAACTCCTATTTAAGGAGATCAATTTGAACTAGTATTATAGCACATCAATATCATCGAAAGCCAAATAACTAGACAATGAACGCTCAGACTATTTATACTGTTTTCTTTTGAAGTGTTATATGCCTCAAACCAGGCCGACTGGGTATCAGCGCGCTTTACAAAGTAAAGACTAGAGGGTCAATGTAGTATCATAGCCCATGGCGTACAATACCTTATAAAAGATCAGTACACTGCGCATATCCCTAGAAAACAGTCGCAGGAACCTTCACCAATGGGGTATAAACCTGAGTGTCCATGGTACAATGTGCAGTCTAAAGGTCTATCACTGGAAAGAGAGAGACTGGATCAGTAGACATTTGAGATACTTTTTAAATGTATTGCAAGATAGATTTGTACATATCGGAGGAGGAATGGATTTCCAGACTTCTGGTGCATTTACTGAAAAGGATTGTTCCACTATACTTTTTTTTTTTTCCCATAACAGCATCGTCCGAAAAAGCATGCCCGCCAGAGCGCACCTTCCTAAACTTGGGAACCATGACAAGGTTGTCGCTGGCAGGGAGCAGCTGGTGATAAATTTCAGTTGTAAGAAGAAAGACTTTACCTGATGCATAGCTTTGAGGACTATAAAAAGACATATAAACCTTACCCTTTTAGCCACTGATAGCCAATGAAAATTGTCCAAAGAGTCAGAAGAGGAAGAGTGGCAAGTGTGAAACAGGTCCCATTTAGCTGCCATTTGTACGCGATAATGCCGTTTAAACCAGTAATGTGGTAAACCTAAATTAGCAAATTACAATAAGCAAGGCGATTTAGGATAGACGTATCAGATGTGCCAGGTGCTTCAAATAGATGATGAACCATGTAGACTTAAGGAAGAGCCCTAAGGCACCCCCTGCCCTAACAGGTTACATTTTAACTGAAATATAGTAAGCATGTATGTCATTTAGCGGGGGAAACCCACCTGGTAAAATTCACGGCGCTCCTAGGGCTCAAAGAGTCATGGTGGGCACTATGCCCACATGAAAGAACTACACCTTTTATTCAGGGGCATATACGACTTTCTCCCGACTGGATTACTTCCTTATCTCAAGCTTAGATATTGATCGGGCAGACAGCCAGATCCTCGCTCATGGACTCTCCGATCACTCACCTAAGGATTTACAATGGAGAATGGTGCCCACATCTAAACGAACAGGGTAGCACTTATACCCCTGGTTGCTAGCGTCCCCAGACCAAAGGCGTTATTGTATGGCCTCTATAGACTCCTCTTCCAAACCAACATTAACTCTATGACCGCCGCTGTCATTTTATGAGAGACGTGTAAGGCCACCCTGTGAGGTGAACTCCTTAGTTATCAGACAGGAGTGGGTAAAAAGAAGCAGCAAACCCTCAAAGAATTGAAATCTTGCATCCTGGAGATTGAACATCAACTGATGCTCACTCCGTTGCCGCTGCACACTGTAGCCTCATATATGCACAAAACACCCTCAAACATTTAACCTAGACGAAGCCAAGCAAGCATGGAAAGTGACACAAAATCATATTTACCAATGGAGTAATAAAGTGAGTACAACCCTACACTGGCTAGGCTTAAACAAGACACAGAGAAACCCCATAGCAAAGATCGAAGAGGACGAGGCCATAGCTAGGGAGTTTTCTCCTATTATGCAAAACTATATCCAGAGGATAGACTACTTCCGACAGACATAGATGGGTTTATTGGGTACCTTCTTGTCAAGAGTCTGAGTTCTATCGCGAGGGCCCCTGTGGAGATACCCCTCACAGAGGACAAGATACCCGTGACGTGGGACAATTGATAGCTCGTAAAACTCCAGGCCCCAATTGGTTACCAATAGAGTTTTTTCGATTGCATTCTGACACTGTAGCTCCTCAGCCGGCTGCAATGCTGGCAGATGCTGTCCAACAAGGGGCTCTTCCACAGGCGTGGTTAAGGCTGAGTCGTTGTTCGGGCAAGTCGTTGTTCGGCTAGCATGACTCCGGAACTCGTTCTTCCGCAGTCGTTGTTCAGCATATTTCCCACCTGAACAGTAGCAACTCCTTCCAGTAACCACCCAGACTCCTCCGCTCTGCGGGACTCCTACTTGCACACATCCCACTCATATACAGAACAAGATCAAGAGGACGGGCGTTTGTTTACACTGCTCCTGAAGCGTGGAAACAACTTCCCACTCCACATCAGAGCCTCCTCCTCTGTTCTTGAATTCTGCAAGAAGCTGAAGACCTGGCTTTTTAATGAACCAACCTACCATAGGCATGGCTAGGCACATGCACCTGCTCAGCGCCAAGATATCCCTGAGGGTGATAGCGTCCTTTACAAATACACATACCATAACACTGTAGTAGATAAATGTCTAATGGTGGGTATTGAACACAGTTTCCTGTTGCTTTGCTCTTTAGACAAATGGCAAAGATCATTTGAATGAAGTTTTGCTTACTTAGAACATGAGATATATAGATTGTGTAGTGCCCGGGGGTCCATTACTGCAAGACAGCATCACACGGCCTTGTTCTTTGTCTCAAGATACCAAGACGTAAGTGGGCTAAGAAATTTATCACCCGTCTCATCTATGCCTGATCCTGCTCTTCTTTGCCTGGTCACGAAGGAGAAGACTGGTACAGAATTAATATGTAGACTGTTGGCTATAGGGATCTTGTTGACAACAAACTGTTCTGCTGTATGAAGTAGCTGCGGTACCAAAGGAACCTAATAAATTGCAGGATGCCTTGCTGTTCTTACCATGAATTAAATTATTTGGGGGGGAGGGGGGGTTTGTCTTTATTTGAAAGTCAGTAAAAGGACATGTTGGCACTGATTTTACAAATCATGTGAACCTTTATTTATTTGAAAAAATTGGCAGGCTGTGTTCCTGCTGGGCATGTGTGATATTTGCACTAGGTAATTTACCTTTGTGTTCTATGCAATGTGCAGAGTTACAGTGAATTTCTCATCTTGAAATGAATGAACAAGCACAGCTCAATATGTTTCAATTAAATGCAGTCAAAGGAGTTTATAAAAGTGATGTTGCTAAGTGTCAAGCCATGTTTCAGCTGCATAAATTACAAGCTTCACTTTGACATGGAGAAAGGAGGAATGAAAGTTCAACTTGGTGATCCTGAGGCTGCATGATGAACGAATCAGACTCCGTATTGTCTATGCACCTTTTTTCTCTTCTTAAATTTACCTATCTGGAGCAAATACTAGGAAACATATTACTGGGATTCCCTCTTCATGTGTCTGAGCTATACTATCTACAGTTCATGCTCCAACTTGTAAGTTTTCTGAGTTAACATATGTGCTAAGAGCAACACAATCTCTGTTCAACTTTCTCACAAACCCCCTTCTGGACCTGCGCATTGGTAGTGAAGAGGATGGCCGCTTTACATACCATCATTAAGTAAACATAGGAACAGGATTGTTGGGCACAGTGTTTTATAGGAGGTTATTGATTCTGGAGGCATCAATATGCACAATGGTTTTTGTTGCCACAATTCTGATACCAGAGCTTTTAGAAAAGCAAAACTCTGCAATGCTCTCAGTAAAAGAGAATAGCATCATGGAGGTGCTGCTTAACCTGGACTGACTCAATGTCAGAGTTCAGCTGTGAACCTGCTGGCCTATACATACCAACATGCAGGGGAACAGTGAACAGAAGCCACAGGAGTTTGGCCACGCTCCCAAAAAAAAGGGTCCAGATACCTGTGGATGGTCACATGTGCATCTTCAGTGGCTTATCATGGCCGGAGTAGGTCACAATGGGAGCATCCATCACAGAAAAAAAGCTTAGAAGTAGGAGCTGCACATAAACAGAAAACAGAGGGCACCAAGTGCAGTAAAATGCAACAATATCTGTGTTTTTTCAGTTTCTGCTGGTAATAAAACACCACTGATGAGAATATTTTATCAGTTATAATCAGTTTAGACTGTAAAACAGGAAACTCTAGATATAACCCAGAAGGTTTACTATTCATTCTTTGTAGATTCTATGAGCCATTCCACACCACAATAGATATGATAAGTGCAGATAATCTGTTTCCTAACATCATACATTGGAGCTTGCAATACCTTATAATAGCCAATCTCAGATTTGCTTATAATACATGGGAGTTTGCAATCACTTTATAAAAGGCATCTCAAATTTCCTTACTACAGTTAGGTTGTGATGTCTCGGTCAACTGTAATAACAAAATTACATTGTTCCTCAACCGTAATAAGTTATTAGGGTAAGTTGTGAAGCCATAATGAAAAAAAAAGCTGACTTGCTTCAAGAAGAACAACAGATGAAACTGAGACCATTACCAATACAAGGGTCTAAGTTTCTCCTTCTGCTACCTACAATATTTGAACATCTATGCCCTTTTTTTATTTTTAGTTTTGGATCTGGTATTCTCGTTTAAACATTTGCTGAATTAGGCCGAAATTCCATTGCTGTGGAAATCTGCAAAGGCAAAACTGTTATAAGAGAAACACTCTCTTTCAGCAGATGACCGAAGAACGTTTGTCCAATTTTTTTGTAGTCCTACCTTGGGAAAATTCTGGGAAAGATGGCGGTTGCCAAGCTACAACCATTTGGCGAGGCTAACACTATATTACTTCCATTTAAGGCAGGTTTCACGGCGGGTCATAACATGTTTATTACCTCAGTGCTGGATGACCTATGCAGGGGTGAGGACAATGGAGGTGCCGGGGCCATGGTTCTTTTGGACCTTCCTGTGGCCTTTGACACCATAGCCGCAAACCATTCACTTCACCTTTCCAAACTGAAGAAACAGGCCTTGCATTCATGGACCTCAAATGTTTGCCGACTTTTCTCCTTATTAGGTCTAATGACAGACATCAACTATTAGTTAGGATCTATCTTCCCATTGGCTACTCTCTATAGGTGTGCAATACTTTATGTGTGTAGGCGATGCTTAGCTAATGTTTAAGCTCTCTTCTATCCAGGCAACCACTTCTCCCTTACCATCTAGAAACCCTCAAAGGTGCACGAATTACAGTGAAGTGGTAGATGTCCACCAGTTTTTTTAAACTTAATCCAACAAACGTGGATACGTCGAGCAACTCAATTGGTGATTATGAGACTACTTTTGCCCCCTCCAAAGTGGTAAGTAGATATTTATTTTGATAAGGAGCACTCCTTAGAGCGCCAGGGAGCTGTAGTGGAAAGTACCTGTTTCTGGCCAAATTAAAGGCCTGACGAACGGAGTAGTGTCCATCAGGATGGCAGAGTATATTACCTCCTCCATCTTGACAGTACTGTGTGCCAAACATGGGGATAGCCGCCGGGCCTGCGGTCATCTCTGTACACTGAAAGGAATCATCTTCACCGAGCTTCCTTTCACTTTACTAAATGTTTGCTGTTGGTTTTCACGGTCGCAAGACAAATATTTTACATTTTTGTTTGTTTTCAGAAACAAAACGAACAAAGCAGAAGTTTATGAAAAGCAAACAAACAAATGACCCTCATTTTCCTCCCAGGCCGTAGGGGTCATTATTGTTTTTTTCCTGTCCCTCACTACCAGGTTACCATCCGCCCTAAATAAGATGAGCGATATAATGCCCTTCCTTCGATGGGCTCTACTGGATCGATGTAATGCATAAGGTCTACCCATCTCCAAATCAGAAGACAGTGTACTCTTTCGCAATTGTGACTCAGTATCTTGTCTGGCAAACTCTAAATTGGCCCCAAGTGTCTTAGGAAAAGTCTACCTTACCTTGGAAAGGGGGGGTGGGGGGGGGGGGGGATTACATTCCCATATTCAACAATTTAGTTAAATCATGACCTGACTATGGTAATTCCATCTATCTTAACTCCTACCTAAGCTCTTAAGAAGGCTACAGTTGGTGCATAATGCCGCATCTAGCATGGTTACTTTACTAGCACATTCACTGTAATCATGTTACACGTATCTCGAGATCTCTCCTCTGGTTACTTTTTAGAAAGAGAGTACTGTTTAGAGCCCTAGTAGTTGTATACAATGCAACCATAGTATTCTCCCTTCTTCAATGACTGCTAACATCCATCAACTTGTCCCTGAATGTATTCGTTGTTACTCATTCCAATTTTAGCCAAGTGTCCCTAAGGCCAAGACGGTTTTGTTTTGGGCATAGGGCTTCTCATCTTGCAGCAGCAAAAGAGGGACAATCTTCCTCTAGAGATAAGTAATCTTTCGTCTGTATCCATTGTGCAGCAGCAAAAGAGGGACAATCTTCCTCTAGAGACAAGTATGTCCATTGTGCAAAAATGGGAAAATAGATTTTTAGTCATTAGATTTTTTTCAAGGTCTTCTGTTTGCTATTATTGAGTGTGTGTTGTGATAAATTGCTTCTACAGCACCATGAGAGTTTGATATACAAACATAACTGAGCTGCATGAGACAATTGGCAGCATTGTCACCTGTAACATTAAATCCCAATACTTATGGTACAAGAATTTCTCCTTTGATCAGAGCAGGTCAACGAAATAACAGCCCCAGAAGAATATAGAGTTAAATCCGAACAGGCAGTAATCGCTCCCAAAGTAACTTTCAGCAAATCTTTTAGTTAGTACTGGCTGAGCCAGGAGGCTTCTTTAAGAGTGTTTGTCATTATACGATTAGTACAGATTCACACAAACAGTTCAAAATAAAAAACACATATCAAGCCCATCAGGTGAAACGAAACCAGAGAGAAATTTTAAAAAGTCATGCTAATTATCAAAATGTGTAGGAACAGGAAGATCAGGAGAAATAGAAGATGAATAACTATGTTAAAAGTGTCCTGCCTCATTATGGAGATCCAATTGATCCCAAGCCAAGGTCAAGCCGCGAAAGAAGCACAGAAAACATTCAGAAATCTACACTAGTGACATCTGGAGAAACAAATAAGTTTGTAGTTCACAAAGTACTGTAAAAATTATATTTGACTCTACCAGGTGGCAAAGCCAAGAAATTTGATGAGTTCAGCAATTTAAAGAAGAACACAAAGGGCTGTTCAGGAATTCAAGATGTGGCTCAATTTCTGCTGCGAAAAGTGTTGCTGTGATAGAATGGTAACCAACTTCGAGCAAACGGTAGACAAGATCAGCCCCCTTGCAAATACACAACTAGGTCCTCTGATGCTAACAGACTCTTGTGCCATGCCAGACGTAATGGCCAATAATTCATCATCCATGTGAAGAAAGAGAACATGTAGTCCATTTCTGCCACTGTGCAGGCCCCACAGGTGCCTGCTGTGACCAGCAGTGAGATTACTTTGATATGGTGGGGGTCCAGTATAGAGAGACCTAGCTAGGAGGCCAGGTATTCATCCACGAAGACCAGTATAGCTGCTCAGCTATTAGAAACAGATGTGAGAAAGCAAACAACTCCTTCTTTGAGAGCCAGCGGTGACAAAGATGTGGCCACAAAAGTAGTGATCTCACACTGTGGGGAAAGTTAAGGTTTACCGTGCAAACCTCATAGGAAAATTAAGAGGGGTCTAGATGATGTGGAAGAGCAGGTTTGGAACCTGGAGCCCAAATTGACTTCAGCTGATCTGGGGAAAAAAGATTTACCATAAGGACGCTATCTAAACTTGAATGCAGAACGTAATGATTACACAATCTCAACAATGTGGAAGCAGAGAAAGAAAAAACAATTTGCATTTGTCTGGTTTTTGAAAGCCAGAGAGAGAAATGGCTAAAGATGCTAAAAGTCTGGCTCTTGTGGTAATCAACATCCCCTCCTCGGTGAATGGAGGAGAGAATCACCATGTCAATGGATATAGGAAGGAGAGTGGTCAAAGTTGACCACCACTAGTATTCAGTGAAAGCAGGAATTCTCTAAAACATCAGATAGGGAGTGAGGTGGGCACTCTGGAATAAACCAAAGATGGGCGTGTTTATGCCAAATCGTCCAACAGAATGCAAGACATTCCCACCAATGGGAGAGGAGAACTACTAGGAGATAAAAATATCTTGTTGAATGAGGGGAAGGTGTGGAATTTATATTCGCCAAAATGAATATGGCAGTTTAAAAAGCAGGAAACAAGTTTATTGCAGTATAACTGACTCCATCCTTCTGCTCCTCACAGACCCTTCTAAAAGTTCCTTTAGAATCCATTCCAGATCAACAAAAACATTCTATAACGAGTTGTGGAACATATATATCAATTCTAGTAACAGCTGGACTGCAGGTCCTTAATAGCAGCTAGGGATAAGGTATTACTTGGTTAAGAGGTGGGGTAGCTAGGTGGAGGAGGTTGCTGTATGTGGGCTTACTTGTTTTTTCCTACATCTGGTGCTTCTCTTTGGTCACTAGTATTCAAAGATACAGCTGATCTGCCAATAGTGTGATTCCCTAGCCTCTGCTTTGGAACTCAATCAAGTTTCTATACAGTTATACACATTATTAAGAGCCTCTTTCCCTGACAATGTCGTATCATAGGAAGATATTGTCTTTTTGTCTGGCTTTTGTGAGTGTTATTGTGTGTTGCCACGTATCTAGTGCTTTTTGGATGTTTGCATAGTGAGGGATGCCGATGTGGATGTCAGAGGTTAAGAGGTTTGTAATGGCAGGACAACAGAAAAGGATGGTCTATATACTGTGGCACAATATGACACAGAGTGAAAACGTTATGCTCATTAATGTTATGGATCTAAATTCTCTTAAAAAGATCATGTCTTAGAGAGGTATTGAAGCAGTCAAATAAGTTAGTCTACTAGTACAGGAAAGGTGTTGGAGCATGGAAAGTTGGGGAAACGCAATATATGCAACACTGGCAGAATGGCAAATTCCCACTATGGGGAATGTCAGATAAAAAGGGAAATCTGACAGCACCATTCAAATATATATCCTGGATAACATAAGGAGGGGCCAATACAATGATGGCCCAATTCTTTCCTGCCCATATGCTTCAGCATCTGCATCATACTGGTTGCAGTAAGCTGTCAATACATCTGCCCAAAAACAATTTAGATCCACTTGAACAGTAGCTATTCATGGACCGTGGCTGCACAAGATGAACATGCACAAATGTGAGTAAAGGACTTGAGATGAGTGTGTAAATCCATAACTCCCATGAATATTATTCATGGCATAGAATCACCACTACTTCTAATCATGTTGGCAATTAGACACTCGTTAGACTTGCCTGAACCCATAGTTCATTTTTACACAGTAACACAAATGGCAGGACCGTGCACTGCATTATTTATACATTAAAAACAAGCAACAACCAAATGAAACATCTGTAACAAAAATGTATATTGTTAATTGTATTACTGTAGACTGGAGTCATTACATTTAACCAAACTGAAGTCGATTTTTCCCTTGCACCGTAAAACAGTACCTACATTCTGGGTTAGTGTGCTAGCCACTTTCCATCTTTGGTGGGAACATGATAGCTGGCAGTCCGATATAATTCCTAAGATGGTGAACCAATATATCCTGTCATGTGGCTCACCTCGCATAACAAAAATATGTTTCAGGTGTCCTCGAGGCACAATAATGATATTATTCTTAGATATACTGATGGTCAAATTCTTATTAACATATATACATTAGGTCTCAAAGCCACTCAATAGGTGATACATTGCAGTTTCTGTTAACGTCAGAAGTACTGCATCATCAGCAAGATATCTTGTCATCTCCAATTTGTTTAAACTATATAGGAATGCTCCTACATCATTCACAAACAAAGTAAACAGTAGAGGGCTTATTAGACATCCCTAGTGGATCCCAATGCTAATTGGGAACTTGGTTAGTGCATTCATTGGCTCTTCCAACACTAACACTGAAGGCTCTAATTGTGCGTAGGGACCGTAGGGCCACAATCATAGTTTGTGGCATCCCTTTTCATTTCAAAGCGCTCCACAGCTTAATTCTATCCCGAGTTAAAGGCCATCTTCAGGTTGATGAAAGTCTTGAACAGTGATGCCTTCTTTAAAGAATCACACTTAACCTATTGAATTTCATAGCAAATCAAAAGAATGAAGTCTGTGATACACCACTGATGAAGCAGCTCTTGAATTATAGAACATGTACTTATTAAGAGTTATAAATGGCTGAGAAACAAAAGCTGCAGGCTTGAGCGCTGGCTCTCTGTGATTTGACTCAGAGTCCATCAAGCTTTAAGAGTTTTCTTGGCAAGTGGTGTGATGATACTGTTTGCTGCAAGGTTCTGACCACATAGTGTATTTGAACTGTCAGCTTGACTCACTCATTCATCATTTTCTTCTAGAGTTCTGTGCACATTTATGCAGGGGATCATCGCTTTAGTCGGAGGATTAGCCTCAGAGGTGACCACAGTTACATACTGTTTCACCCCAAAATGGTAAGTGATGCCCCACCAGTGCTAAGCCCTTTTTTGACATTTGGGACAGCTTCTGTTTAAGCCTACGTAACTTGTTGACCACAAATGAAACCTAGGCCAAATTGGGATGCTTTTACTCCACGTGTTGTGGATTGTAAAGATGATCAGGGTTTCACTTTACTAGAGAGAAGTCTATAAAAAGTGCCAAAATATGGGCTTTTTTGAAACATGGAAATATGTGCTGTGCAAGAACATTGTTTGTTGTAAGCTGTAAGTTTCTAGAGCAAAACACAATTCTGAGTTCAGCCTTAGCCTGCAAAATTAAAGCCCATAAGCTGGCAGACTACAGCCTGGCTGTCATTTACTCTGTCCTTTCTAAAACCGCATCCTTCCTGCCCCCTCGCTTCTGCCCCCTCACTATCTGTGGTGTCCAGCGTAAATGTTTTAAATTTTTCACATCTCAGAATATAAAACCAGGGGGGCGTGGTCTGGCCACGCAGGAAGATGGCCGCCTGACGAGTGAGCTCCGTCACGGGATGGACCCTTAACGGATATTTCCTACCTCACAGCGGCTTTGGAGTCTTCTTCTTGTGCCCTGCGACAGCCGGAAGGTGGTGGGCACGATTTGGGCGAGTTTGACGATGTGACGGCGAAGCTTCCCTGGTGTTGACTGCCTCGATGACAGGGTTGTGTGGAGCTGCGTGTCTGGCGGGGCCTGTCTGACGTATCTACTCAGGCTGCCTCTTCTTCCTCCTCAAGCCGCGCCTCTGTTGCGAAGAACGCCTGCCCCCATGAAGCCGCGCCTCTGTTGCTGCTGAAAAGCGCTTGCTTCCTTATGGAGCCGCGCCTTCGTTGCTGACGACGGGCGCCCGCCTCCTCATGAGGCCGCGCCTTCGCTGCTCCTGACAAGTATTTATCTCCTCATGAAACCGCGCCTTTCTCAAATTGCCTGCTGTAATGTTTCTTTTCAGGAATGTCGCCTGACAGGAGTCAGCATTTTTGACGTGTCGACGTTCAGCTACTGGTAGGATTACTTCCTTCTATAATCCCGTTGTGGCACTTATATCGCTCATCTCATCCAGTCAATGATCAGGTCAGCAATTAATTTGCGACTCATCACGCTAAACTGTTCTTCCAAGCTGAACTTCTTAGCTACAGTCACAGTTTCGCGCCTTTTGACTTTGGTTACAGCCGACGCTTCATGGCCTCTTCTAGCGTAGTCTATATGCCTTGTACAAGAGTGTGCTTTTTTTCCAAATGCCGTTATAGTGCTCAGGTCAACTCCTTCAGTTAGGCTGTGCTTTTTCTGCTTTGACTATGATTACCTTGCATTCTACAGCCTTGTTCATCTTGCTGTGCATGTAGCTGTGCTTACTATTATTATCATAATCGCGCACATGATGTTTCATTTTATCTTACCTCTATTTACATGCCTTTGAATATAGCGGCAGTTGTTATCATATTAACAAGTGTAAGTAGTGGGGGTCATTAAGCAATGATGTACATTTTACTGTTTAGAAATACATTATAAGTTTCTTTTAGCGTATTAATGTCATACATATACAGTCACTAAGTGTTTCTTTTGCATGTCTTGGTATTCTTCTGCAACCACATATAAGCATTCCTCAACAGCAAGACGGCTTTACGTACTTTCAAAGTTTTTATCAAGCATTCTCCTCAAATGTCTGCCTCTAAGCAAGGAAACAAGGCTTCTAAACCACTTCTTTTTGCAGAAGCCCTCAAGCAGTCCACCAATATGCCAACAAAAGGCAATGCCTCCTCTCCTTCCGCTTCACCTCAGGCTTCGGCCTCTAATGGTGGGCAGGTGTCGGCGGCAGCTTTGCAACGTATCCTGCACGAAATTTCCGAGGTTAGTCGTCGATTAGATGACATGCACCTTACAATTACATCACTAGCTGAGGAGACTAAATCAATTAAGACAGAAATTACCAACTTTCATACGAAGTTTGAATCCCTTGATTCTAGAGTTCTGGCAGTGGAGAATCGATTGGAATCTCTTCCAAATCAAGACCGGGACCTTTTACTCTTCCATAGTAAACTCATTGATTTGGAAGACAGAAGTAGGAGAGACAACATCCGTTTTTTTGGCTTTCCAGAGCGCATTGAAGGGCAGAGTTCCAGTGCATTTTTGTGTCGTATACTCCCAAAGCTAACTGGTATTCCTTTCAATCCACCTCTGGAGATACAACGGGCTCATAGAATTGGTCCTCCACGTGATGATCCTGCCGCACGCCCACGACCGATTATTGCCTGTCTTCTTCGTCATGAACAAACAAGACAAATATTATCCGCGGCTCGACTTCAAGGCTCCTTTTCTTTTGAAGGTCATCGCATTTTTATGGCAGCTGATTTCTCCAAGGAAACTAACGAGCGGCGGAAAGCCTTTCTCTCCATGCGACCTCAACTACGTCAATTAGGTATCAAATATGGCCTATTTGACCCAGCACGCTTTCGCGTTACCAAAGATGGAGTTTCTAAGGACTTTTTTGACCCCGAGCATCTTCAGCAATTCCTGGACCGTCTTCATCCTCAAGAAATGGAGGTTCTCACAACACCCTCACAGCAAGTTCAGCCCCATTCATCCTCTAAGTCTTCCACTACATTGCCAGATCGCAACAGGCGCCCTCCTAGCAGCCCCCGACCTCGGGGTAGGGATCTTGAACGTCTTCATCGCTCACAAGAAGATAGGAAATCTGCAATACAATCGGTTTCGGTTGCTACATTTTCACAAGATCTGCAGAGAGACAAGTCACGTTCTCCTCTTAAAACTCCTTCGGATGCGGACTGAATAACTCTCTCCCTTATGGAAGTTGCTGACCTTAATACTATTGGCAGTTAACTATAGACTCTCTTTTCTTGAGAAGTCTTATTTCTATTGTTAATTATTTACCACATTTCTCACATGTTTTGCTGTTCTTATAATATTTGCTTGTCCTTTTTTACCTCTTTCTTCCTAGCTTTCTACCTTATTTCTTTTCTCCTTCAGTCTGCTTACTGTTATTTCTCTGCCTAATAATATCACTCTTTCTTCTTCTTATATTCATTGCTTCTCCTGTTACAATTTATTGCTTAAATATTTCTTACTAATTTTGCATTTACTTGGGCGCCTTGGCGTCTAATGGTTTAATTACAGTTTTATTATTCTATTTGCACGATTGCATGTTGGTCTATGTTTATTTATACACGCATTGTATGCTTTATGATATTAGGTTACTTTACATTTAATTATTACTAGACTCCCCCCTCTAAGCAATATTGCTTCTGAATCTCTATTTTGCTCTTTCTACCTTTTTATCGTACCTAGGTTCTTTTTCACAATGTTTTTCTGGGCTTTCCTTCTATTCCATTGCTACTCTCCTAATCTTTTCTTTTTTCTGTGGGGTCTTTTCCCGTGGCGGTGCTCTAGTGCGCCCAGACCCGCGGATAACAGTCTACGGTCTCTTGATCTCTCTTTGCTTTTACCCAATATTTTAAAGTTTTCCTTATTATTGTATCACCTCTCTAAATTTCATCTCCCTTTCTCTTCTTTTATTATTCTTCTGATCGCTTCTTTCATGTATTCCATTTAAATTAAAGTTTTGTTTCCATTTATTTTATTTTTGTTTCCCCTTCTTTTTTGTCACTTCTTTTCTTTTTCCTTTGTTTGGTTCAGCACGTTGTTTTGTGTTTCATTCCCCTGTCTCTGATATTTGCGTTGTTCTAATATGGCAAAAACACACTCTCTTAATGCAATTACTTGGAATGTACATGGTCTCACCCATTACATAAAACGGAAGAAGGTTCTTTCCTATCTTCAGACTAAGCATGTAGATGTAGCCTTGCTTCAGGAGACCCATTTGGATGCTCTAGAGTCAGACAAACTTTGTAGAGACTGGGTGGGTAAGGTTATACATAGCAGCATTCAACAGGATGAATCCACGGACGCAGGTCCCCTTCGCAAGTGTGGAGTTGCAATTCTTCTTCGCAAGTCCCTTCCGGTCACTGTCTCTAAAACATGGTCAGATGTAAATGGCCGCTACGTTTTTGCTAAACTTAAAATTGGTGATTCTCACGTCTGTGTAGGATCTGTATATGCCCCTACGGGTACCAAGAAAACATTCTTTCTTCAATTATCCCGCTTGTTGCTCGAAATTAATGCATCGCAATATTTGATTGGTGGAGACTGGAATGTGACGCAAGATTCTATTCTAGATAAAACTGGTCCACTAGATAGGGGCAATGCTTCAGATAGAGCTTTGCTAGGTGACATTATCTCAGATATGGGGTTGGTTGACCATTGGCGTATCAGTCACCCAACGGATAAGGAATATACTTTCTTTTCGTCGACTCATGGTACGTTCTCTCGTCTTGACTACTTCCTCATCTCACAGAATGCAGTTAAGTTGGTCACGGATTCCTGTATTCTGGAAGCGGCATTGTCTGACCACTCTCCGGTTCTCCTTTCCCTAGAACTGGGACTTTCTAGTCCTGGACGTAAGCCCTGGCGAATGAATATCCAACGCCACAGAACTCCTGTTGGTAAATCCCAACTACAGTCACACCTTCAAACTTATCTTTCTAACAATCAGGGATCCGTGACCTCCAGCAGGACTCTTTGGGCTGCAGCTAAGGCTACTTTAAGGGGACAATTAATGCGTGATGCAGCAATCGCTAATAAGCAAAATGCGAGGAAACAAGTGGAGCTCGAACATGACATACAAACCTATTCTCGCCTATATATCACTTCTCCGTCCTTACAAAATCGTAAACTGCTTGAACAAGCCCGAATGGCCTTAAACAGTCTTTTTACATCTAAGGCAGAATACGCCTTACAGAAAATGAAAGGTCGACACTACGAGCAAGGAGAAAAGGCGGGAAGGTTATTAGCCGCACAGTTGCGTCAAAGGGAGGCATCTATGGCCATCCCGGCCATCAGATCTGCGCAAGGACACTTATGCACAAAACCTCAAGACATTGTCAATGAGTTTGCCTCCTTTTATGAATCCCTCTATACTTCTGATAATCGAATGGATTCGGATAAGATGACGGCATTTCTTGCGAAGGTGCATCTCCCTTCTCTTTCAGCGGATGGTAAGGCCATCCTTGAGGGTGAAATAACTAGGGATGAGGTTTCCAGTGCGATCGCTGCCCTGCCCTATCACAAGGCCCCTGGTGAGGATGGGTTTCCTCCTGAATTCTATCGTTGGGCAGGTCTCAATATTATTGACACTCTACATGCCGCATTCCAGGAGGCGGATGCTGCATCTTCATTGGGTCCCCTTTCTAACAAAGCTATTATTGTTGTGCTACCAAAGCCAGGCAAAGACCCCCAGCTTTGCAGTAGTTATCGTCCCATTTCCCTGTTGAACTCTGATATTAAAATCCTGGCTAGTATCCTTGCGTCTCGTTTACGTAAAGTCTTGCCTTCTTTGATACACCATTCCCAAGTAGGCTTTGTACCGGGACGCTCTTCCCGCAACCATTTGCGTTCTCTGGCCCATGCACTGTGGTCGGCTCAACATCTCACAGATGATGCGTTAGCCCTCTCACTTGACGCAGAAAAAGCGTTTGATCGCATCGAATGGAATTATCTTTTCACGGTCATGGAAAAATTTGGCTTAGGTACAAAATTTATTGATAAAGTACGTTTACTTTATAACCATCCTTCTGCTCAAGTGAATTGTGGTGGATTTCTATCTGATTCCTTTACAATTAAGAGAGGGACACGCCAAGGTTGTCCACTATCCCCCCTTCTGTTTCTTTTGGCTATGGAACCTTTAGCTGCTACCATCCGTCAATCTGATGAAGTTTCTGGTATTCCCCTCCCTATTGGACATTCCAAAATATACCTGTACGCTGATGATATTTTACTTACTCTTACTCGTCTTCCTCGGTCGATCCCCTCTCTTCTTCAAATTATTAATGATTTCTCTTCCTTTTCAGGTTATAAGATTAATTGGGACAAAAGTGAGGCTTTACCTATTTCTAACGGTACCACAAAAGCAGCCATCTTTGGTTTTCCTTTTCATTGGCAGTCCTCACGCCTCAAATATTTGGGTGTCCTAGTTAATAAAGGGTTACAAGATATGGTTACAGATAACTTGTCTCCTCTTATCTCCCAAATGCGTCGGGATTTTGATAAATGGAAGGCTTTGGGTCTTTCTCTCTGGGGTAGGGCTCAGGCTGTTAAAATGGTTACTCTTCCGAGATTCATTTACATTCTGGGCATGCTTCCCCTACAGATTCCCTTATCCTTACTCCGGTCAGTAGACGCCCAGATTAAAACCTTCATTTGGGGTACTGCTAAGCCGCGTCTTGCCATAACCAAGTTGAAGGCTCATCAGTTATCAGGCGGCATTGGTCTTCCATCCATTGAACACTACTCTTTGGCGTTACATATTTCCCAACTCTCATTTTTTACCCGGTATTAAAGACTTGCCACAATGGGTCCAAATAGAACGACATCTTCTATCCTCGGAATCGAATCTTACTCCTTTGTATGGTAGTGGCACTAGTCGTCTTGACCCGAAGAATCCGATATTATCTGCCATGCATAAATCCTGGCAGAGAAGTCATAGGTTGCTAGGTTCGAATCCAAGAATTCACATTAAGGCCCCCCTATGGAATAACTCGGGCATTCGTATCAATGGTCGTATGTTATCCTGGCCTGATTGGCGTGCTGCAGGTATCCTATATCCGGATCAGCTTCTACATGATGGGGATTTTAAGCCATTCTCTCAGCTAAGGGTAGAATTTGATCTTCCCCTACATCATTCTTCTAAATACCTTCAGCTCCAGCAATGTCTGAAGACCCATATGGGATCACCGCCATGGCTACTACAAGATTCCCCTATTTTATCCTATTTGCACATTTGGGGGAAATTTAAAGGTGTTACCTCCGGTATATACAAAATTTTATCGTCCCATCTTTTCTCTAAATCTCTTTCACACGATCTTCAGCGTAAATGGCAAGCTCGCCTCTCAATTTCCTTTTCCAACACCGAATGGGATTTGATTCTAGAGAATTTGAACAAGGGAGCTCGTGAATCAAGGCTCAAATTTTGTCTTTTCAAAATACTACACGATTGGCATTGGTCTCCAGTCAAATTGCACAAAGCTGGTCTTCTTTCCCATTCTAACTGCTGGAGATGTACCAATTCAGGTTGCGATATTACTCATATCATTTGTGAATGCCCTAGTATCCAATCCTATTGGGCTTACATTGGTACTACTTTGAATTCCACTATGCCCCTAAAATTGCCACTTACACCAACTAACATTCTCCTGCATGACTTACGCCACTCCCCAAAGCTCTCGAAACCACAACTTCGTCTTTTTCATACCTCACTTGCTACTGCTAAAATATGTATCCTGCGTCATTGGAAATCATCTTTGCCTCCCTCTCAGGAAGATTGGTTGGTAGCGATGATTCAGACTGCCTCACATGAACGCACTATCTATAACCTTCAGGATCAAGCTGACACCTTTCTCCGAATTTGGTCTCCATTTCTTAAATCAAATACAGCTAGTTCCCCTGCTTCTACTTCTACCCAAACACATTAATCAGCTTTTACCCTCTCTTGTCCTTTGTTTATTTCTTTTCTTTTCTTTGCCTTCTGTATCCTCTGCTTTATTCGTTGTAGTGTTCTTCTGTCTTTATCTAATTACTTTCTCTTTGTTCTTTCTATCTATATTTCCCGCATTTCCATTGTCTAAGCTTTTTCCCTTTTCCTCTCCTTATAGGTCATGTCTTTATAATGTATCATCCTATGCCTTGACTTCATTATTACTTCAATTAGTATTTATCTATTTAAATGCATATTTATATCTTATTTATATCATATTTATTCATATGTATATTTCAGCATTGTTTCTTTCAACATGGATCTATTTTCTCTTCTTTTTCAGTTGTCTATGCTTTGATGTACTTGTTTTATAAAAATTCAATAAAAAATTTCAACACAAAAGAATATAAAACCAGTAAAAACTATAAAAACCCAATCCCAAGAGTATTAATGAACACCACACCAGATATGTATGGAAGAAAATACATTTCCCTATTATCGTAAAACAGAATGCTGTCAGTACATTTCAGTACATGACAATTTGACCTGGTACTGCTAATATATACCACGGGGCTAGTCACCTATTGCAGAGTTCTGCCTATAGTACAAAAGTGCTGTTCAATATATCAGGTGCGGCCAATAATACAGCACTGTTGCTTTAATATTCCAGGATGCTGTTAATAAATTGTGATGTTGCTAAATATATTCCAAGGAACTGCTCAGAACATCAGATCGCCAGTAGGCAGCTCCACATGCAATGTTGGCTGCTAAATGTGTCAGGGGTGCTGCTCCACATGTCAGGCTGAGGCTGAATATACCAACGGCGATGCTTAATATGTCAGAGGTTCATAAACTGGCAGAATTCAGCAAGTGAATGGCAAGGCAGGTGAATGCAAATGAGCTGCCTAGAAATCTACTCTTGAGCTCACGAGTATCCTAACCTCACAGTGCAGGATCAGTCTCCTGATGAAGCCCTCAACCTAAAGTCCTTATTAAATCCAGAGGTCGAAACACAGCAAGAGGTTTACACAGAGTTGAAAGAAAGGATGATCAGCACAGAAGTCACATTTTAAAGATGTATCATATTGGAACCCACAAACAAAAAAGTACAGCGCAAAAAAATCTTATATCACTGGATTAGAATTGAGTGTTGTACAAAATAATTTTTTAATCCTGACGATCCAGTGATTACTAAAATTGATCTTTTTTATCACTTTGACACACGGTGGAAGGGCAAGCAACACTGCTGGTAGTCAGATTTATTGAACACGGAGAACAATGATTTATATTAAATACTCTACTTAAAGGATGGCAAAGTGAGGAATGGGTCTTCTCCTATAAAGCACATATTGAATGATGGCTAACTATCTTCATTAAAAGAATAACTAGGCATTACTGGACTCAAGTCCACATGGAGTCCATTCTTCCAAAAACAGAAACACTGGGCGTTTGGTGGCTGAGCAAATGGCTTTTTCTACATTAAAATATGTCACTTTACCAAGGTGATGCTCAACATACCAAGGGTGAGGCCGAATAGGTCAGTGATGCCACTGAATGGGCCACTTGGATCAAAGAGCCAAAGGTCCTACCTGGGAGAACCGGCTGCTGGTCTCCTTAGGTCATCCGCTAATCAATTTGATTTGTGCTTGATCCCTGATGTCCTGAGCTGTTCAATATCACGGTCTTCTACTGACACCTGAAGTAGAAATGTTCTGGGAAGCAGCATCTCTATGTTTGGGAAGATTAAGTGAACAATCACATTTAACTAATGCTCTGCAAAAACCAGTGCTGCTTTACTTTTTGGGGTGACGTGGTGGAAACAGCTCTTCTGTGTGCCCAAAAGGAGGCTTCATAGTAGGCTAGGCATTTGACAAAAGGCAGCATGGTATCTAAGAGCAGGACTGTTCTTTATGGGCCAATGTCTGCTCTCTTCTTGACTCGGATACAGAATTCTCCACCTAGTCAGTCAGGCAGGCATTGAAGATGCAAGATGGGGGATGGAAAGCACGTGTACCCCCCTGGTGAAATCAAAGACAGCAAAGCTATTAGCAGTTGTGCCACATAAAGGTTTGTTTCAAAGGTAGGAGTGTGGTGTGCAGAGAAAATATGCATCTTTTGCATCAGTGGGGACTAATGGCTCGGAGATGGCTCATATGTAGCTGAAAGTATGAGGGATTGCACAAGTAGCCATAATGGGTCAAAGTGTAAAAACTGGTTTCTGGTGGCTCCGCAGTTGTATTTTTTTTTTTGTACAAAGTATGTCTGAAACAGTATGCCAAATAGACAAACATCAGCCACAGTATTAATCTGTGCCGCACTCTTTTTAACTGGATTATAAAACGTGCTGTGGGAGCAAAAATCAAATGAATCCATGAAGAAAAATGTATACTTTAAATAACAGTGAAATAGGGTAGCAGATGCAAATGTGCATCAATTTATGTGAAAACTGTCCCTCTGACAAGTCCTAATTGGCTTGATTACGTTATTTAATTGGCATCGCCAAAATAACAAAATCAGGCGGCAAGACTTTAGGAAGACGTTAACCTCTTGCCTCAAAAATGTATTTACATATGTAATGCCCTATACTCCAGTCCTCTGAACCAGCATCCGTAAATTTATACAAAACAGTATCCATGACTAAAATAATAAACTTGCTTCAAAAATATGAAGGAGTGGTGAAAATATTTATTCAATATCAAAAACACACGAGCATACCTGAATACTTAACTGCTACCAGGGTCAATGATTAATTCATCAATATTGCACTCGGTCTGGGAGCAAAGCAGTTAAAGATGGCTCTTCCATTAGTAGTGATCAATAGGGGAAGTATAGTTAAGTCAGTAATTATATGGTGCCTGAACAGCAGCCAATTCTGCCCACATACACCAAAGAAGAGATCAATTTCACAAAGGAAATGAGAGATCAATTTAAAGAAAAAAAAGTGAAGCAATATATCAGGCTAACAAGGGTCAAAAATGCAAATTTAAAGGGCCACTGACCCCACGGCCCAGCCAAAAAAGCACCCTGATTAAACAGGCATTGTATGCTTTCAAACATTTGACTACCTGTGACATGCAGTAATCGATGCAGAGGCATTAAAAGACACTCAATCTAAACAAATATAAAAAAAACAAGGTTAATAGCGCATATTTTATACCAAGATGAAAAAAATGTTGATAAACACACTTTTGATCATTTATGACCTGACAAAGGGCCAGAGATCAGGGAAGACCGTGGCGACGGCGGGACGGATGCCAAAGGAGAGGGCTCTGTAATGCTTTAGAATTATGATAATAACTGTAATCAATGACAAGTTTGAAAGAGGAATTCCGCCTGGGGGAAGGGATAGGTGAGGCAGGCGAGACAGCACCCCACTCAGGGAGGGAGACTCAGCATACTCTGGTGCAGAGTGCTGCACAATACCGAGAAATACCTTTGGCACAGTACTTTAAAAGGCTACATTATTCTAAAGTTCAAATCGGGCAGCCTTTTAACTGCAGGTTTACAGACTATGTCACTTGGCGTTTGTAAGCTAAATAAATACACGGGAGTGACAAGGTCCCCTCGTGGCTTGGCTCTCATCATTCTGGCTCAGTGTTCCATCAATAGTCATCTTTTTGCGGAGAGCCTGTCATTGCTATGCGTTGTTTTCTGCCTATATTCTGACAAAAAATTGCGTAACTCTTTTGTTACAACAAAGTATGCATTGGACAGGAAAAAGGCTGTTTAGCCTCCCAATCTTGAGAACCAACTTGTTACTAACCACCTTAAGAGAGCGTGGCACAATCATTTGCGTTTAGGTGCCAGGGGATGCGTCTGCTCTCTCCCATTCTACACTCTCCCAGTTTAGCATCAAGGATGGAAGACTATTGGTTTATTCCAAAAGGGGAAAATGCACTTAAATGGGAAATGGCCCCGTTTCTTAATCTAGGGTGTCCCGGTTTCAAAGCATTCTCACAATTCCAGATACGTCAATGATTAGAATTAATACAATCTGGGCCAGACTCAAAGCTAGAAGGTAAACGAATGCAGATATTACTGTACAGTGCTAATGGTATTAATGCAAGCAGCGCTGTTCATCAGTACCGTTAATACAGATGCTGGAAATACAGCTTTTAATGTACCACCAGAGGCCACCACCCAGCTGCACACCCATCCTCAGCAGTTCCTACTGCTCAGTCAATAGCAAAGGAGGATACCGTTAGTATCCCTTCAGGAAGGCCTGACCCATACAGTAGCATGAACTGCTAAAACGGGAAGCATTCGCTCTTTGCGGTGACTGCTGGCTTTCGAAAATGGACTCTGGCATTGCCACCACCTGGATATCAAAAGCAATACAACTATAGTGCAAGTAATTTTCAGCCTCAAATGTAGGCTCTTATTAATAATGACAACAATGCATCCATTACTTTCTATTCTGGTCATGGATGGAACAGTGTGTCGGGGAACCTGAGAAAGTTCAAGGACATAAAGGCTCAGTGTGCAGGAATAGACATTTCAGACTGTGTGTGTGCCCCACTTTTCAGAAGAAAATTAACAAACGATCTAATTTCTTTCCATTTGTAAGAACGTCAAATGATCATAGAATCATGAGTCAAGTCAGAGAGGATTCAATATTAGAGAGCACTGCCTGGTATACAGTATAAAGAAGGCAGAGGGACAATCGCCAGTTTTTGACAGATGTTTCCATTCACCAAACTCTAGTTAAACACACAAGTTCCTGGACAGTTTTCACATGAATTTCTCAATGCTATGTGCTAAAAGTAAAAAGAAGTTGCTCCACTTACATTAGTATTTGTGCTAAAATAGAGAGAATATACCACTAAATGTTAGGCTCAGAGTGCGTTTATTTATTATGGTGAATGCATCATTAGGGCAGCTGCAAAATCACGCTGCCTTTTATGGCAGTGCATTCAAGTGAAATACAGAGCGGGTGCTTCAAAGATGCTACGTGTTGCGGCAACCAGTCTACACTTAAGAGGAGAGAGGTCCCCTTGCAGGAGGTTGCAGTGAGTGACTTCACCCACCTGCAAGGAGATGTATGGGGTGGGTCCATGGAACCCCTTTCTCTCCTCCAGAGGGCTGCCTTTAAGAGGCGCACTAAAAGTGTGCCACCTTTTTGTGGCGCACTATCAGTGCACCTCCTAAAGGCATGTTTACCTCTGTGCCGACGTCCATAATAGAGCATGAGAGCACAGGCAAAGTGATTCCCTCATTTGCATGGGTTCCACATTCCTATGAAAATGAGGGAATGCCCTCTAGAGTTAGAGCTGGTGCTACGCGCGTGTCAGCACTATCTGGATTACAGAAGGGGCCGCCCAGGCGCCTGCGGACCCTTCTGTAATACCAAAGTGCCCCAGGGTGCACAAAGCAGGCACACATGCCCATTGCACCCCTAGGGCACTCTCTCAAATAGGGCCACAGATAGTGGTGTGATCCTTAAGCACAAAGCAAGCCCATCTCATAATTAATTTGGCTGACATCAGAGAATGTGACACAATGAACATCTTTGTCTACTTCTTTCAATAACCCATTATCATTATAATATAGCATGATATTGTCTATCTATATTATTATACAAAGCATCTTTCAAATTGCAGAACAGGGGAGAAATATATGCATTCATTAAAGTTCCAAGAGGTTGGTGTCTGAAGAATTAATACTAATCTAGCTAACCAATCCAATCCAAAATTCTTTATTTCGGCCATATAGGCCATAAAAGATACAAAAGTAAGACCGTTGACATTGCATACAAGTAAGTATATAAACACGCCTGAAAACCATTGGGTTGCAAATTTAGAACTACAGAAAAAGAAAAAAATATAATATCCATATTTACAATTAAAAGAATAATGATCAAACTTTTTCCAAGTTTGCATTCACTGAGCATTAATTTACGCCTTTTCATCCACATGGCTATCAAGAACTTGCTTACTGCAAACACAATAGAATTTGTAGTACTAGTCTTTAAAATTCTAAACGATTGTAAACAGTTTTTAAAACCTAAATTTCTACATAACGGAACCAGCCAGTACTTCCTATGTTTACTGTAGGCGGGACAGAAGAAGAACACATGCATTTCATCTTCCGTACTATAACTGCATCCTGGACAGGTCTTGTCTGCTAAAGCTGTCCATTTACTTGTAAACACTTTAAAAGGGAGAGTACCATATCTCCATTGAATAAAAAGGTTTCTTACTAAAATTGGAAAAACAATATCCATGAAATCCTCAAATTTATAAGAACTTTTGGAAGCCAGGAATGATTCAGTAAGGGTGCCAATATTAGAGGCGCATAGTGCCGAATTCAAGCTCTTCTCTTTGAAGAGCCCTGCCAGGGTCCTACGCGATAACTCGGGGCATCCCCTCTCCGGGTCACTTCACATGTCAAACAAGCCCAGGCGTTGAAATTCGCGTTTGACAAAAGCCAACCAAGGTATTTTATCTGCTTTGCAGGGACTCAATACCTGCTTCAGCTCCTGTCTATAGTGTGACAATTCCGCAGTGGTCCATAGCCTATGCCAGAACCTAAGTGGTTTCAGTGCAAATTCATCTTCTATAGGTAGGAGTCCCAGATCTAATCTTAGAGGGAAAAGTGGGGTACTTTGTGGGAGTGACAGCAGCCGTCTAACAAAATTGGATTCCAACTTAGAGATTTCAGGGCTAGCAAAATGACCCCACAGCTCTCCACCATAGAGTGCTGCAGCCCTCTATGGTTGAAGACTTCACCTAGCCCGGTAACTAAGTTTGCATGAATAAAACCTAATTTCTCATTGAATTCTATGGACTTGGGTTGTCTGATTAGGCTATCTACCTCTATAAATCGTGAGTGGACCAAGTCATACATTTTTGCTATTTTCTCTGCTGAATCTACTATTTTACCCCATTTTACCCTTCGTCTGTTATTAGATAGTACTAACATCCCTTCCCCCAAATTATCTATTCCTGAAATAGGAATTGTGTTGGGGCCTGGGAACACCATATCCAGACAAAGAGCATTGTGGTCACTATCGGCCCTTGAAGTCACTCTAAAATCAAGAACCTTAGACCACATGCTCATCTCCACTAATATGTAGTATATACGAGATTCCTGGCCCTTCCTATTAAAAGTGCACAGTGAAGGGCTATCGGACTGGGTACGCCCATTGCAAGCCCTCAGAGAATTATTTAATGTAAAGGACATAATCTGAACCGCCAGAGGAGACCACAATTTTGGGCATGGCGATTGACATGGTGGATTCCCCAGTAATCATCCTCGCCCATAAGGGCACCCTCTCTCATTCCTAAAAGCGGCTCAAACTGGCAATTAACGTCTCCCGCCACAAGAAGGCGACAGTTACCAGACAGTGAGCTAATAAAATTTGACAGTTCATTTATAGTGGGCGATTCCATATTCAAACCAACTGGGCGAGAATACACATTCACAATGGCCAATTTATAAGCATTTGGCCATTTGAGAAGTATACACTGGAGGTCTGCAGAGTGCGTAGACATTATCTCTGCTGTGCAGCCCAGGTGGGCGGCTACCCAAATTGCAAGGCCGCCTGACGGCCGTCCTCTTCCAGCCCACCTAGCAGGGACATAGAAAGTTGCGAAGCCCTCTCTGTGATATTCCACCCTAGCCCAAGTCTCCTGAAAGAGACAAACATCCTTGTTGTCCACTAAGGATCCCCACTCTATGCAATTTAGCTTATTTGATAAGCCCGCCACATTCCAGGACAATATGGTCATCTTCTTTATCTTTGGGAGGGGCGGGCTTCCTGTATTGACTTCCTCCACAGAATACAGCTGGGGAGATATCATTTTGTGAGGCAATACTAAACTGTCCGAATTCTCAATACCGGTTTCCAAGATAAGTCCCTCAGTAGATATATATGAATCTGTCTGAAGGCTTAAGGGATCGCTCTTAAACATCTCCACCACTCCACCTGGGCTAGGTTTGTGGCCCAATCGGATTCTTGTTCCTGCATTCATCTCACTGCAATGCAGTCAGTCTATCGCATCCAGAGTACTGAACCTATTCTGTAGGGTTGGGTAAGTCTGGACAAATGGCTGGCCATGCATACCCCTCTCTAGCCCGGACCCACGACGAAAATGGCACTGAAGTCCACCCACCATCCCGCTCATTCAAATTGTCTGGAGGATAGAAGAAATACAGGGGGTAAGACCCAATGACTGACCCAGTACTGTTTTGATTACAATTGCAGATATACTCAACAGTACGAGGGTCCCTAAAATCTACCAAAACACAATCACCTGCTATGGTTTTAGCAGTGGGGCCCACCCATGAAAGCCTTCGAACCATCAATATTTCACTCGTGATATGTGAGGGTAATGGTCTGTTAAGATTTAACCCGATCTGTTTTACTTAGTTCGGGAATACCAGTTAAAACCACCAAATACGGACTAGTTTCCGGTAGTAGGTCAATTCTGGGCGCCGCCCGAGCAACTACTACAGGCAGGGTTTGGCCACTCCATTTTGATTTCCTAAACCAAAGGATGTGTGCTTAGTCAGGGTATCAAGAGGGGTATCACAAGAATGCTGGATTCTCGTTGGGGGTATATTATTGTAATCAATGGCATCGGCATTAATAGAAGTTTGTGCGCTGATGCCCCATCAGATCTAGAAGTCATTACAATATTTCCCTGCTCTGGACCATTTGGATTATTTTTGGACATAGAGCCCCGTATATCTTGGTCAATTTGGATAAGCCTGTTTTCAATACACCCCAATCTTTCCTCTATCGGTCCAAGCCAGGCCCTAAATAAATCACCCATTTTAGTCATTATAAATTCTTGAACCAAGGTCATATTTAGTGCGGGGCAGGGCACAGCCCCAGGGCTGTGGCCAGTGCCCAAGTCATTCAGTGACCGTGATCCCTGAGCAGCCTGATCATTCTGGACACAAACCCCCTTATCTACGGTTATTATATCACTATCAGCAGGTGCCTTAACACGTTTCGATTTTTTCCCACCAACCACAGATGTTGCGACACGCTTTCTTTTAGAGTTATTCCCCGTGGTGTTTTTCCGAGTTTGACTGATTGGTGGTTTCTCAGAAGGAGCCACCACAATAGAAGTTTCGACAAACAAAGGAACCTCTCTTACTGGATGAGAAGCCAATAGTGAGGAACTATTCTGTTCGAGAGTTAAAGGCGGGGTATGTACAGTAACTGGGACCAGCATTGAACCCCGAGAACAGACACGATCCAGGGTACGTGCATTGGCGATATGTCCTATTGAAGAGCGTTTGGCCAGAGCAAGATCTTGCGATACACGTCGCTCCATCAAAAGTATCCCCTGGTCAATCACCGAGTTCGCCCTAGTGATAAAATTATCCAGGGTGCCTGTAAGCTGGCCCCTGGCAATCATTGTTTTGTTTCTCAGCTCCCGAGCTGCCATACCTGGGTGAGCTGTGCACTGAGGGGGCGTACCAGAGCGGATTAATACGTAGTTACTAGTGCCTCAAACCCACAACGTAAAAGAAGTATATACCCACAGGTATCTAAACAAAATATAAAGGGAAATGGCCCAGTCCGGTCTCTCGCGGTCTAAAACGGGCCCGCCCTTGGCCCGGGCTTCGCCCGGCACGCACCCGCGCGCATCCCGTGGTGCGTGTGATGGGCGGCGTTTTAAATGCAAGCAGGAAACGATCAGGGGAAGAGGCAGCAGCTGTGTGGAAGCTGAGGCTGCTGGACCTCGCAGTCCCTCAGTGAAAGCCCAATCCGGCGGAGTCCGTAAACAGTGTTCCCTCTGCTAGCTAACCAAACTTTGAAATTGGATTCGAATGTGACTGAAATAGTATGACCAATTTTACTTACAACAAATAATCGGTTATTTAAGCACTGTGCATAGATATCAGACTTTTGCTCCATATTTCCTCTAGTATTGCCACACTCAAAAGTAGAGGTCACTTATGTCCAGGCGACTCACAATGTTTTTATTAATGTGTATTCATTCCTTACATAAAAAGGTGATCTGCTGTTTTCAGACAAACAGTGATAAATTACTTCTGGATCTCAAACTTTCCTCCTTATCCTGTTCAATGATGCATTCATCCAAAGACACTGTAAGAGCTCGTACAACAATCTCTATGAAGTGTAAGATTAACAAAAGTTAAAATTAACATCTCCCTCAACAGAAGTATCCACTTTTGAGTTTAATGCCTAAAGTTACTCTGAAACGATGACCAGGAGGATTCAGGTTTTCCTAAAAAGGAGTAAATGTTATTGACCTGTAAATCTTCCTTAAAAATAGTGGGTTTGTGAAAATTAACATATTGTATATAATTCTTCATTGCATGTAGTATATCAACACTTTTAACACCAAGTTAAAACTACAAATCTATAAACATAGAAGCTATCTTGAATATCAAAGCCAGTTCATATTTCAACATACATTGTGCCCTTCCTTCTTTCAGATGCGGAGCCAACTGTTTTTGCATAGTCTGAAATGCCCAGAAGTACCAGATAAAGATTAAACACAAGAATAGTCTGGTATTTTACTCAGGCTAGGAATGTGTCTTGTTCCAAGATTTGCCCTCAAAGTTCCTAAGTGCAATGAACTAGGATGTAAATTCTTCTTGACACCCAGTGTCACTGAATGTGTTTCAATTGCACAGACCATCAGTTTTTAAATCACACCTAAAAATACACATCACAGCTGCCTGAAATTACGTCCTCAATTCCCATTAACTGCCAAGTCTCACTAAGCTCTGTCCTATCACCAGTGATCTTCGACATGTAGATGGAACCCCTTGGACCATACTGGCAGACAAAGAATCAGCATGGACCATTACATGTCTGATAATTACTTTACCTGAAGGTACCATCAAGAAAGATGTTATCTGACTGAAGACCTCACTCACCTCCATCCAGGGTAGGATGTCACAAGGCTGGGGTAGGCCTGGGAAGAAGCACTGCCATTTTTACATGCACGTTTCTTAAGCTGCCTTCTTATCTACACGATGAGTTTTGACACACATTTGCCTGTGTGACAGTACAGGATTAGTTTCTCTGAAACCATATTGCTTACATTTCCACTTTGTAAATACTCTATCACATCACCTTAAACGTTTAGTACAAGGCCTGATCATACACTGTGCAAATGTTGTTGTTTACTATTCATCCATAAGGCGACATAGATATCACAAGAGGATAAACAATGACAGTCTGGCTGGAGAGTCGACCCGGTTACATGGATTACATAGACGCATGCATTTCCGTGTTCAAATCAGAGGAGCATTCTGCTGTCACACCGAGGTCGCGGCTATCGGAGTGTCAGCCCAGCGGATTCCTGTTTTCCCTCTGCGTGGAGTGAGGTTAAACTTGTGACCATGACGGGGACCTGCATATACTTACATTCAGGTAATGGGGACTTAGATAATCCAGTAGGAGATTTTGACAGATTACCCGCACTAGACAACTGGGTTAGGGAGCGCATAATAGGAGCACATTATAGACAGTGCTTATATGCCAGTATAGATTATATATATATATATATATATATACACACACACACACATATACACACACACACATACACGCACACACAGTTTAAGCACAATGGTGGAATTTTTGTATCCTTTACACTGTTCTCATACCCTAATCACTCTTATCTGCTTCTTTATAATAATGATTGCAGTGCATATATTTTATACAAGTATCACAATGGTTAAATAAATATTGAAACGCCCCTTTATGTATTTCTTGTGTGTCTCTCCGGGTATGCACGGGTGACTATGAGAAAAGGTTCTAGATCTGTTACTACGATTCATTGGGGAGTAAGGGTTGTCATTTTCTGAGGTTGCCCATTCCATTTGTTAACTTCCTAGGTTTAGGGGTACATATGGTAGCACTGCGAGCTAGCAGGTCTTTAGGCCAGCATATCCTGAGAGGATGCATAGTATCAGTCTGGAACCATCCCAAAGTTTGTTGTCCAACAAATGAACAGTTCCTACTGAGAGAGTAGAAACCGTACAACAAGGATATCCAAGGCCTATCTCAAAATAAATTTGCAATGATGGTCATTGCAAATACCAGCAAAGTTGGATGATACCATGAATGTAGATGGCTTCACACCACTATTCAATGAAAAGCCCATGTCCCTGGGCTTCAACACTGATTGAACCCTCAGATTCAAGTCTCACAGCACACACAAGACCAATATCTCCTGGCCTCAGGTTTCATGCTCTGCAGAGTAAAGCCCTTCATCTCACAAGATAACTTCAGACAGCTATTCCGGCACTGGTTCTTTATAAACTCAAAAGTGATAACACTGTACAGGTCAGCAATCCATAGACACAGCCAATGCCTTCTCCATGCAACCGCTCAACTACTAAACATACTTTGCCAATTAAACAAAATTAAACCAACACAAAAATGATGTCCACTAGCTACATAGGTCTACCTGAATCACCTCCAAGGTCTGCTGAATCCCTTATAAACGTATTCAACAACTGCACTTCACTATACCCGGCACCCAATATCCAGCTCTCACAGGGAAAATCAAGACCTGCAGCAGCAGACTTGACAGAGCAGCAAAAAAGAAGTGCAGGGTTGAGAAAACTAGATGCCAGGCCTTCTCTTGCTAAACAATGAGAGTCTGAGGCCCTATCAAAACTAAAATCCATTTGAAACAAAATCTGTTAACTCAAAAAACCTCTGACAGATGATCATGCAACTCATTAAACATGAAATAGCCTCCACCTGTCCTGCCACCATGGGAATTGTACCAGACCCACTCCTCTAGCCCAGGGAGCCCCGTTTCGCTGCTTTCCTCTGTAATATCACATGACAAATGACTATCTGTATCCGGTTAAGCATTCTATTACTTTGTAGCTAGATTTACGCTACACAAATCTTTATACTTATCTAGTTACATAATGAATTTCCTTTCACAGTTTTGCTCTATCTGTATTATATAGTTTTAGAGGGTTTGATTAAAATATGTCTTTACAATTTTCAAGTACTTAAACCTCTGGTTTCTCATATGGGTAATGGAGTGGATAAAATATTCATATATGTGTTTCATGACATAGTAGTCTGTTTTTCTGAGTTGAACTTGAATCGTGAAATCCTTGAGAAATGACCAAATACATCTTCAAAGCACAACAGTTCTTGGTGATAATTTTGCAAGTAAAAAAAATCTTGCATCAGTAATAATGCTGCCATGCCAGAAATGCACAGCTTTCAAGCTAGGACTACCCTTTAATACTTGTGTGAGAGGTTCCAAAACGTACGTGTGAACCCCTGTCTATGTCCTCAAGCAATTTCTCTTGAATATCCTAAAAGGTTATTCAGCACTGTGATACTTCTGGGTTTACCTAACAACACTTTAACAGCCCAAATTAATTCCATACTTATTAACACAGTTCATCACAGACCAGAGGACAGCTAACTCACCTAGGTCAAAGACTTTCTCAGCATCCAGATTCATCCGGCTGAGGATGAACCTCTCATGGGTGTCAACAGTCCTCGCTGTCTGGGACTGCTAAAAGAGTGCTGAAACCACAATAATTCCTTGCTTATAGTTTTACATTTGTATAAAACTTCGCCCCTTAATTATTTTGCACTGATCTGGTGGCTCTTGCATTTCTCAACATTCCTAGCATAATTTAGTATTTGAAGAAGGCATAACTGTCAAGTGATACAATATTGACGTAGAGACCCTTTGGTCCAACTCTATCAAGTTGGATATGAGCAATCCTGATTCAGCCTTAGAGGGCATTAAACTATGTATTCTCCGTCTTTAGCTGCAAGGACATCCTAAAAAGAAGATTATACTCAATATCTTATTTGAAGTTATGATACAAGTATTTTTAGGATAGCATTTTAACCACAAAAGTAGTTTCTTGTACAAAATACAACATTGCTTATAAAATCCTGACAAAACTCTATGATCTGGAAGGAGCAGAACGTGGAAAGAACTATGCAGAAGTCCTGTAATGAGGGAATCTCATTTTAGGGTGTACAGTTAAAAGATCAAAGATTGAGAACAAATTAGAGTAAAGAATTTCAGCCATGCCAGACTCCTCATAGGACACTAGCATAGAGAAAGGTCTTTTCACTTTTACAAAGAACGGAGCTTCCTTTCTGCTTACAGATGGGAGGAACTCGCCAGACTTTGTAATCATACCCCACATTAACATAATATACCCACACATCACCCTCATAGATTCTGCTTACATAATGAAAGTTCAGTGTAATAGTCCATCACTGTCTGACACAGAATAAGTATAGAAACATACTGTCTGCTATATAGTCGTCCACCCAATCGCAATAGAAAGATTGGTCAAGGTGTGGTTTGGAAGCAGTGTCGTTAAATTCTTCACTCCAAGACCGAATGCTTTCTAGGTCCGTTTACTTGTACTGTAAAAAATGTAACATTTGAAATGCTACAGAGCGCATCAGTTAGCCCTACATTCTTCAATATTTATGTCTTTACACTAGCCATTTTTTCACTCTTTTAGGTTCCTGTTTTATGGATATGCCAATCGTACAGTTGAGAAAGATAACATAATACAACAGTGTTTCCAACTTGTATGCTACCTACCGGTAGTTGGCTGAAGACTATTAGCTACCATTAAATCATGATAATACCTAGTGTTCGACAGTTCAAAGGAAATCCAGACGGAGGACCGGTGGCCATCTACAACTGGAAAGCCTCCTAACCCAGTTGTGAAAAATCTTGAAATTATGTTGACAAAAAATAATTTTTAAACCGTAAATAAATGGTCATCTCCTTGCTTCATAAATGTTAGATCTGTAAACAAAATGTCACCACTTCTAATGATCGCATGCACAAAAACTCTATGTGGCTATGACTTCACATTTACATTACAGGATATCTCTGTATACTTGTCTTCCTAATGATCTAATAAAGAAACCTTACATAATACAGAAAGTGCCTGATTCCTTGCACCTTTCTAACCTTCACTGGTTACCTATAGCACAGTTAGTCTGGTTGAATTTTTTGCACTTGCCACAAACTGGTTCATTACTCGGATCCAATCTTTTTGTAATCTAAACTTACCAGATGTACCCCATAGATATCTCAGCTCGTCCAGAGCTAATTCACTTAAAGATTCCAGAGTCAAAAAATAATATCCAAATGAAGAGCTTTTTCCTTATATACATCTAATACCAGGAATCTCGGTCCCTCTTCCGTTTCAGCAGTTACATTACACTTAAAATTTAGGAAGCATTGGAAAACTTGACAATTTGTTAATCAGCTGTCAATTTACCGCAATTACTGTTGTCATTCTCTTTGTAGCTACCACTTGCCTCGGGATGGCCCTCAGGAATTAAAAATAATAAAAATAACAACAACAATAATAATAATTATTGTCAATCAATCAAGAGTCCCCGTCTGTTCTTAACCCCTCAACTGCTGAGACTTTTCAACCCCAGTGCGGAGCCCTTGTTATTTGTGGCAATTCACACATGCGCATCCATAACTTTTTTTTTTTCACATAAGGGATCCACACCAAATTTGTGTCCGTTTTTCCCAACATCATGGGTATTCTAAAGGTACCGAAAGTTGGTTGATTCCCATTGAAAGTGAAAATAGTCAAAATATAGCTACATTTTGGGGTTTGTTTTATGGAAAAAAGGTAAACAAGTGCTTTTTTCCTTCTAAAACCAACATCAACGAAAGGTCTGCTGGGCTAAAATCACCCTCTTCTAGGCTTTCCAGAACAAACATTTTTTAACAACAGTTTGGGCATTTTCTTAAGAAGCAGCCCATTATTTAGCATTTTTTGCTTTCAACCAACTTCCAGTTTGTGGTGGTAACAGGTGTGAAACCCATGGGAGATGCCAGAAATCTATTCGTTTTTTAACATTAGACAAAATTCTGAATTCAGCAAGGGGTTATTTGTGTAGATCCCTCAAAGTTTTCCCAAAGAAACTGTTGAAATTGAAAATAATGAAAAAGAGTAGAAAAAACATCCATGTGTGACAACGTTTTCATCAGTAACTTCTTCTCTGTATCGACCTTTCTGGTCGCAGGGGTATGTAGGTTCTCCAAGAACCCGAGGTACCCAGAGTCAACAACTGAGCTGCACCTTACAATGTTTTTTCATGGTCTAACGAGTATAGAGCAATTTTTATAGTAAAATATAAAGAATGCAAAATGGGCATGAGGAAACCTTTCCATTTCTGAAATGCACAACAGATACAGAGTTTAGGAGCAGTGGTTAGTCAAAAATCCCTTATGAGCACCCATACTAGTATGTGATTAAACGGGCATTTTCCAAAAGGTCTTATTTTTTGCACGCTGGCTTACACTTGGAAGAAACAAATGCAAAGAAATCCAATTGCTGATAAAAATCAACTCTTTTCTACAATGTTGGTGGCTGTGGAACTGGAGTTCTAGCTTAGTTGGCACCCATGGAAACCTACGAAACCTGCACATTTCTGAAATCTAGACACCTAGGAGAGTCCATGGTGGATTGACTTCCGTGGCTCTCTGTTTTTTTTGTTGTTTTTTTTACCTAGAAACCCTTGCAAACCTCAAACTTTGTTTTACAAAAAAGGAGATTTCCCCAGCTCACATTTCTGTGATGGAAAGTTCTGGAATCTGTGGGGCACCACAAATTTCATACCACCCAGCGTTCCACCAAGCCTTCAGATGAAAATGGTACCTCACTTGTGAAGGTGGGCCTTGTACCCGCAACAGGAAAGGGCCCACAACCCAATGTGAAGCCATCAACATTTCCTGTAAAACAAAATAGGGGTTGCTGGGGTATTTGGGTCCAAGCTTGGCAGACACCCAGGGAATCCTACTAAGCAAAGACATTTCTGAAAACTAGACACCTGTGGGAAACCAGGGTGCTTTGCCTCATATGGATCCAACGTGTTCTTACCCACAATGGCCTGCAAGCCTCAAACTTTACCTAAAATCGCACATTTTCCTTGCATTTTTGTTTAGTAACCTTCTGAAATCCGCAATGATCCCCAAAATGCTTCCTACCCAAGGTTCCTCCAATAGTGCTAATAAAAACACAACCCCACTTGTGTGGCTGGGCCTAGTGTCCGCGACCGAAACAAATCAAACCAGGGTCGATAGGAGTCCTCGAGGGTGAACACCTCCATCCACCCACATGGGGGAAGTAGGGCAGAAAGACCAGTTTGTCTGGGCCGCTCCACTTCCCAAAAATACAGCCATATAAACATCTCTGGGGTCTAGTGGGGTTTCTCCTCCCTGAGGGGGTAAGGGATTGGGTGTGAACACCCCATCCGGCCCCTGAGGGGGGGCAGAAAGGTTAATAGTTCCCCCGGTGTAGAGCGAGCCCAGGCCCATGACCGAGGGCAGCGCACTCCTTCCGCAAGCCTCATTCCTGGTGGCCTAGTGGAGCAGATCCCTGCTTGAGGACTGCATGCCCAGCACAATCCCCAAGCAGGAGTTCACTAGGGAAAGGCAGCGCTAGAAAGGGGATATTGTCCTATCTCCTACGCAGCCTCGCCCATGGTGATTGTGCTCGGGAACACAGTTATGCCCCGGAACTAATCAAAAGTTAAAAGCAGACAACACCATTTGCATGGTCTACTTTCTCTTTTGCTTTGCACCGCCGTTACAGCAAAACCCGTTGATGTCCTCAGCACTAAAGGCGTAATGCTGAGAACATCAACAGATCATCCTCTGCACTTAAGTTAAGGGGAAGAATATGCTTTTACCAGACACACTGCACCAATGTAACTACCCCAATCACCTTGATAAGGTAAGATTTGCTATGTTTGATGTGTTAAATGTTCTTGTTTAAATAAAGACTGAATTCTTTATTAGGTTTCATTATTGCTCTCTTGATATCATTCATTGACAGAGGATAGGTAAATGACAAAATGCAGTGAAAGGGCCAGAATGTGATGGAAGGCTATGCAGAAACAAGACATGAACTGTTGGCTCAAATCAGATGCAGGAACAAGTGATAGTACAAATTCTTTTAACAACATTAAAGCAAAATCTATGCTGCATGTCTGAACCAGCAATATCGGTTTGATTAAATTGATGGTAATTAGAATCTGAGGTGGAGCTGGTACTACTCAAGGCACAAGAACAACATGAAGGCCACTAGCTAGGTTTGTTATCACTGCAAATCCACATGTGTAGTATTTGCGCACATCTTTATGTAATGCAGATGACTAGAAATATATTTTCACTGCAAGGTATTTTGACAAGCAAACAATCAATCACAGCAGGATGACATACTTTATCTATGCATCTCCTTTATTACGTTTACATAAGAATGACTCATTCCAAGACTCCTATAGTTAATAGAGGGCCTTTCATTCTTTGCTACCCACTCAAACAATTTCTTGGGTTTTAAAACCCTTACTACATATTCACTTACTGTAGAGGCAGTTTCTCCATCAGCAAGTAAGTGGCAAACTTGGAATGCACTGACAGCAGTGTCTTTTAAATAGTGGAATTTCATCTAAATGGTGATGACTCTAACCTGACGCTGAGCTAAGCATGGCTACATGATCGTAGAGATGCAATGAGTGTAGTCCACTACGAATAAAGCAAGATGCCGAAACACTTAACACATAGGTCATACTGACAACCTACTCCATTTCAAACTATATTTTTTTTAATGTTTTATTAGCTTTTCATTAAAACATTCTTAACATCAGGACGTTAGTCTGTGGCTATAAGAGGTCTCCATCAGATAACGCATTTCTATTAACCAGCAGGTTAAACCTCTCATACCTCATTATTAACCCTGGCGACCAATGAGATGAAACGGAACATAATCCGATAAATCCAAGTCAATTTATGATATATGCAGAAAGGACCCTGCAAGCCAAGACAGAAAATAAAATACCCATGAAGAAAAAGGAACACAAATATGAGAAATAAAAAGATAATTAACAACCAACAATTAAACAGGGTCTCTGAAGTGTAAGACAATGCTTGGAGTTACAGTATTTGAGGATTTTTCCCAATCAAAGAATCTGTACAAGGCGGAGTGTTGGTGCCAGGATATATTTCCCTAGCAATTCTGTAATCAGAATTCTGCATGTAGCAGGCAGCATAGTGAAGCCAAAATCTGGATGGTCTTTAAAAGTAATACGTACTTTAAGCCAGGAGGCTTTCTAATCCTGGTGTGTAGTGTTCAAATTGGCATAGTGTGGGGACTAGAGTACTGTGCTCACATAGGTGTTTGATGAGAAGCGCGCTAGAGTTTTTCACTACGAACTATTGTGGCTACAGTTTTATACCATTTCATGGAGAGCTTCTTACCAACTACAATTAATGCAAAGAACATACATCCTATATACCTTGCTTGTTTTTCCTTTAGTGTAGTCCCATCAAAGTCCGAATAACAGCACCACTCTGGTCAGTCACACATGGCACAAAAACAGTTCACACAGGTCACACCGCATTCAAACAATTTTCCACCTAAGCACTCCGGCATTGTGCAGCATGCTAAATGATTGCCAATACGCTCTGGTGACTTGTCAGGGGTGTAATGCACAACATAAATGCAATAAGAATACAATACTAAGAGGGGACAAAGCAGCTCAAATATGATTACATTCCAGATTTGGAAAAATCCTAATGACGACTTACAGACAACAATGGACTTTCAAATAGCTATTCTGAGGGGGGTGAACTTTTTTTTAAATGTCTTCTTGTGCAAGGGACAGAATGCCTCTTAAATCATTTTGCCCTTATAAAAATCCACGTGTCCCATTTGATGCTATGATGGACCCTTCTGATTATGTGAGTGTTCATGTTATGTTTGGGTTCTAGCAAGGTGTTGATTAAAACGACATTTCTGATTATATCAAAAGCTTAACAGCTATTTGAATATATACTGGCATTCTTTATGAATGGCCTCTCGTAAGGGTCATTTTGGATCACAACAGACCTCAATATAGCATTGCTTTTCTTACACTAAAGTTATGATGCAGGAGACTTCTGGATGTTCCGTTATTCTAAGTGTACCACTGCTTCTAACTTTAGTTTCTGAACAAGTGTCTGGTGAACTTCTTTGGCAGATTTAATTTTGAGTATTCACTTGATTTCACAAAATGTTACTGTAAATAACCCAAGATCAACAAGACCACTCACAGTCAGACATTCTATACTTTAGCACATTGTGTAATTCTTGGGCACATCACTTGATCTCACCATGCCTCAATTCCCTTGCTTACCAACACTGAAAATATAAACCAAGTCCTAGATTAATGGCCGCTTTACATTTGGCAATCAGATGAACAATGCAAATTCTTATCAAAGCCAAAATGGTAAGTGCCCTATTATCAAAGCTATTTAGGCATGCAAGCATAGTTTACAAATGCAAAAGGTTGATTTACACGCATAAAATAATTTACTCACATGAACTTTCATATGAGCAAATCTACTCACTCAGCAGGTTGAAAGTGGTAGTTCCAGTGCTGGAATGGCCTGGGAGTAAGCACACACATAAAAAACCTACATACTTAAGGGCATTCACCAACTACACTCAGACAAATTCCCACACTTGCATGCTGAAACGTACTCCTGACATGGATAGAAGTAAAATGTTTTCCAGCGTGAGGAAAAAAAAACACCCTCTGCATAAATAAGGTAGAAGTGTGGGAAAAAACGTTTCTCTGTGGCCTTAAAATATTTTCCCATTGGAGAAAAGAGAGTTGAGGTTTTGATGAGATCATTTGCACTAGCCCTGCTGGTTTACTCATGAGCAAATATACGTGTGCACATCTGCTCATGCAAAAATGTAATTCTCAAACGTTTGCTAGGAGAATAGTCTCCAGCCTTACTTCTGTAAACTCTTGAGAATTACTGCAAGTTGTAAAGCTGCACCAATGCAAGATAATACAACTTTGGGTGTACTGTTGTGACATTATGTTTGAACTTATAGTTTTTTTTTCTTTTTTTCGATGACTGTCAGCAAGCTGATCTTAGAGCTCACTCTATATCCAAAGTCTGCCTACCTTAATGATGAAGGCTTTGGGTTACTGAACTATGTAAACAATTTTGAACCTCTTCTGTATGTGGATGCATATCTTGCCTTAACAGTTCTCATTAAGCCAATTAATTATGCTGCAGGTTTTGGTTCAAGGTCTACATGTCCAGTGGACAAAATATACCTAAACACTGGTTGTAATCGACCCCAATATGCCCTGGACATCAGGCAACAGACATTTCACATGCCCGTTTTAATTCGGATGCTAGTTCACTGCCTTTGAACATTTGTTTCGATTTTGCTTTAACAATATTCCTGGTCTTTCTGATTCCGAAAGCAGCATACTAGCCTATTGCATTTTGATGCCCAAGACGTCTGTGATGATCCTTTTCAAGAGGCTTTGGCAAAATGTTGTGCTTGCTGTTGCCATCGCCCCTTTTCTCCTTCCCACGGTCCTTTGTGTTGCACTGATCCATGTTTTCAACGTAATGTTTTGACAAAGGATCCGATTAGTCAAATACCGTAAAATTATGAAAGCTACAAATGATTAAATAAACAACTTCCAGCGTTTACACAGAAGAACCACAAAGTTGACAAGTCCAATTAGTTTTTGGTAATCCAGTTTATGCCCTTGCAATTATTAAAACATTAGTCGGATCCGTTCTAATTTTTGTAAAGCAGTAGAAAACGTTAGCGTCAAGTAACACTAACAACTATGTCTGTGGAGACAAATGTAATGCTTCAATAAAACCAGACCAAAAGTTAAATCTATATGTAGGATAACTTACAGACAAGAGAATTGTCTTTTGTACCAATATTAGCATGTGTTCGTTCTACCCACTTCTAACTTTATAGGTGCCTCGTGTACAAACTGCCTCAAAGAAAACAAATTACTGCAGAGTACTACAATCCAATCTATCTATTTTACAGCAGATCACTCTTGGCTCGTGCTTCAAATGCGTAGGGAAACTTGACGACATGCACATATGACTCTATAGACTAACTTCCACGAAGTTAATGTTTCAGACTAATCACCTGGCACTTCCAATCCCAGGTGATGGCTATTTTAAAGACGCAAGTATTATTTTTTAATCTTTTCCACAAACAGACCAAGCAAAGTGTGTCACCTTGCGCTTTAAAACCCCCTCCAGGCGGTGAGTCGTCTCGCCACGCTCCCTTCTGTTGTTACCCAACAACACTGCGCGCTTTGACCTTAAATCACCACTGACAACATTCTTTGGTGCCTGAAAATGTCGCAGTTTATTCATCACATAAAATTCTTACAAAATTGTTATGCATTTCCAATGTTCATGGTCATACCTTATTCAATGTCCATGTTCTACCTTTACATCTATTGCTCATTGCAATTCTTTTTCTTTGCATTATGGACCCAGTCTTCTCAATTTCCTCGGAGGGAGGGGCCCCCTTTTTAGGCCTCCAAATCACGGGTCTAGGCTTCAGCTTGCTACCGATTTTGAAGGGTGTCCGTCTGGACCTGGCCGGGCTGCAAGTGCCGTCCCGCTCGCCCTGTACCCTTTCGTGGCCCTCCATTCTCCCATGGGTCCCTGCCGTGCGGCATCCCAAGGACCTTACTTGAGTATCTACTCTACCTTTCCTGAGGCGGAGTCCTTCCATCTTCCCCCTCGGCATCCCTGCCGTGAGGCATCCCAAGGGTCCTGCGGGAGCATCACATCTATTTTCTTATGGCGGCACGCCGCCCCGTGGCTCCCTCAGTGCCCCTGCCGTGAGGCATCCCAAGGACACTGTCGGAGCCCTCCATCTACCTTCTATCATTTTACTCTTTCTACTAGCTTTCTTGTGTTTGTTCCGCTACCCCATTCCTGTCCGGATGCGACGCCCGTTTTTTTCTTAGGTGTGGGTGGGTGGGATTCTTCTCTACTTCTTGCAATGGGGGGAGGAAAGTGCCTGCTCCTGGCCGTTGGCCCCTCTTATCCCCCCCCACTCGCTATCTTGGTCGACCCCCTGATTGGGTGGGGGCTCCCTTTTGTTCCTGGGGCCAATCCTGACCCCCGCCGGCCTAGCCGGTGTGCTAATAGGGGTAGGGGTAGGGGGCGGAACCCCGCCTCCGGAGGGCGTGCTACCCAGGCCCCCATTTGGTCCGGCTTTGCCTCCCCGGCCCAGGCCTCGACTACTGATTTTGTTTCATTTCAATAGAAGTGCTTTCTTTTCATACACATATCTAAAGGACTAACCCTTTGAGGTCCTACTTGTATTTCAGCACACAGCAAACAGACCAGCAGTGAAACTAAACATCATAGTAGGTTGAAAAACATTACAGGGATGCAATACATTTAATATGCTAAATAAGAGCTACTGATGCATCACTTGGAGATGTCAACAATATCGGTGCTACAAAGGATGCGATATATTTAAGTCAATATAGCGCTAATACCCTTCCAATTATTGTATTCACGAAATGAAGCCGGCCTGATTTTTACACAGGTTTTGTTAATGGTAATAGTGAATTCACTAGGGCCCTGCTCTGTCTAAGGCAATATAACAAAATTAAATAAAGAACCTGGCCTGAAAGGTGGGGGGTTTGAGGTGTGGTAATTTCACAATGTGCACTGGGATTTTATCACTCGTGGCACTAATTAATAACAACTCACGCGGATGTGTCATTTCTCCATCAGTTACACTTACCTATAATGTGCACAGTTACTACTAGATTTATGAGCAAACCATCCCACCGAAGCCCTGAAGAATGTAGCGTGTGATGAGTGTGGTAAGGCTGTAATCTGTATAGGGATTTTCTAATTCCTTCAACTCAAAGAAATGACACCATTAGCTATCTTTGTGTGTGCCAAGAGTGTTGCTGTCTGCTTTTCTAGAGGATGGACTGAGAGCAAGAGGTGGGACATTATGCAAAATCCCTTCTTCATGATAATAGAAGGGCAAAATGCTAATAAGGAATCAGGCTAGCCTATAAAACAGAGTGTATCTACAGGTTACTGCTACCCTTCCAAGTAAGAAATGTAGAACCACCTAAAAACGAACCTTTCTGATTTACATTTAACTAAACAATTCTCACGTTGGTTGCAACAAAGAAACTACCCGCTCCTCCAGTTGAACCCTTTTTCTTATTAATTCTAGCACTCTGTAGTAAGGTGGAGGAAGTCAATGCAACTGTAATTCCTTATTGGAATCAAAAGCAAATGTCAAAGCTCAAGGGGCATCCAAGGATTTGTAAAGATGAAATGATACCTTGCCCTGACATTTTCCTGGAAAGTGGTCTATTGAGCCCTGGTTCTTCACTCTACTGTACAGATAGTGACCATGCGAAGCACTATGAAAATAATGTCTTAATGCAATCAAGCCAGCAGAAATATTTTATAAAGAGAGCAAGGTTTAATGTGTGAAAACGGACTAACAACAGGTGTTCTCTCTTCTTTGAAGGGGCTAGTTATCATAGTCCATGCTTTTACTTGGGTGGCTAATGGGGCTCATACTGAAGCACTTGACGTGGCTGCAAACAGATTGTAAAGCCCCGAGTCCAAACACATTCCTCATATCCTGAAGGTATGCTGTAAAGTCCACACTCCCGAAAAGTCTTTGGAAATTTCATGTGAAAGTAATTCAGCTCAATGAGCTGGCTCTCACAATTAAAAATACTTTGAAGGCCCCACTGAGCACATTCAAGTGAGCTTGTTGCAGATCCTGGCTCCTTTGACAGGCACTTGAAGAAAAATCATAATTTGCGCCAAACGTGTTCAAGCGAAATAGGCAAAAAGAGTGGATGATGGCAATTGCTAACAACACACTGACTTCTAGAGAGACAGTGAAGATGTATAATAAATTGATTTCCTCATTTAACAATATATTAAACGACATCAAAGGTGACTGCAAAACCATCAATGGAACACATAGCCCCTTCTGGTTAGACTGGGGGCTTTACATGAAAAGACAAAAAATATGTATGCAAGATCTGAAGGCTTAGTCAAGCTAGCAAAAATAAGAAGCTAAACAAGTTGTATATGATTAAAAAAAACTACAGAATCTCGAAAAATGTGGATTTACAAAAAAAACATGACCTAGGGTGCCCACGGGCAAGTTATCCAGAATTTCACAGATTACCAATAGCAAGGTCTTCTTCAAATTTATCACTTGCCAATTATGTTGTAGAAGATTCAGGATTTCTGCTTATTAATTGAGATCCCTGGAAAATCCTATTAACACAGTTGATGAGCCTGAGGGGCTATTCTCTTCTAAGAAACACTGGATTGTTATATCCCCTGCAATTAATCATAAAATAAACCAAATGTTCCACACAGACAGATGGCTGTAAGACATCTCTAGCTCTGGATCCAATTTACCAGACATCTGGAAACAGATCCCAATTACATCTTTTTCAAGACGGTGGGCTTATCTGATCTCCATCTCTTCTCTGGCTCCCACCTATGTTCTCTGCCTTGTTCAATTTCTGTGTAATTCTGCCTGGATAGAAACGGTCAGTATCGGTACCAGTATACAAGAAGGCAAGAAGAGATGTTCCAGAAAATTATCAGGGTCTGACCATTCTGAATCAGAGCACATTGCGGTCTGATAAGGTTCTGAAGATCCACGTTAAGGATTGGACAAAGGAACAGAATACACACCCTAAAATCCAACCTTGATATTGATTGGGCATGTCTGCTATGCACAATGCAATGGCATAGGTACTAATGGACAGGCATGCTCTTCAGTCACGATGGGCACTATGCTGTGAATTTGTACACTCCCTGTGCGAACATGTTCCCAAGATTTAGGCAGAATTACATGCTCTTTTGGTTTATGCAGTACCTCTTGTTGAATCAGTGGGGTCTTAATTGGGTATTTCCAAGCAGAATCTACTGAATGTGTCACAACTATATATAAACCTTACCTGAAAAATACTATAAGGAATCCTTACAACAATATTCCCTTCCATGAATAAATTCGAAATAAATGATTTGCTTATACAAAAGAGTTAAAACAGAGGCACAAAACACTAGATTGCCTTTGTAAATGGAAATAGATTTTTTTTTTCAAATCTGGATCAATTGACTCTGTAGGACTACCTCTTGCATCAAGCATACAGTCTTGCATCCAATGATGCCTAGACCAACATTAACACTTGCAACAACCAAAATCACCAACTTTACCATAGTAATAAATCAAGGTACTGACAAATGCCTTGCTACACTACTGGGTAATTCCTGCACACTAAGGGACAGGCATCCTACAACCGTTCTTCTTTTCCAACGTTGCTATGCATTTTACTAGGATCATTCTAAATATGTTTGTCCATTTCATCATGTTATTTTTGGATCTTATAATTTATTGATATTAAGCCTTAAGATTTATAATGTAAGGCCCCTTTACAGTTGTAAGACAGCATGTTACTTTATCTAAAATATTTATTTTCATTTTTAGTGGTTACATATACTTTATAAGTATGAAATGTGCCACAGTCAAATAAAGTATTAACTAGAACATGGGGGCACACCTGTTTTTTTAGCTCTACACTATAAATAGGTGAATTGCTTACACCGTGAGTGAACTAACAGCAAGAATCACAAAGCTCAGGTAAAAAGAAAAAAAATCAAAAATCTACCATCACAGGTATTCACTTGCATTCGGTGTAGATTTCCAACTTTGTGAGGATTCACAAACAAACATACCCAGGCGTTCTTAACACCTATCCCTGTCATACTCCCAGTGGCCACTAATTACTCACACAGATTTTCTTCTAGTTGGAATATATGCTTGATAATATCCCTTAAAGACATACAACTAATTTTGTTTATTCTATAGAAAAAATATTTGCCCAGATGCATGTACCTTTTTGGAGCTAGCAAATGGACCGATTTGCAGAATCTGGTCATATGCAACCACAAAAAAGCCATTCTGGATGTACAAGACCCTATTTTGTGATTCGATAATCTATTGCCGAATCATAAAATGGGTTAGCGACTCGGCATTAGGAAGGGGCATGTTAAATGCGTCCCTTCCAAATAGCAACTCGCAGTGGTATGAGTGAATGTTTTGCGACCGAAATGCGGTCGCAAAACATTGGCATTTTAATGTGTACTTCAAGTAGGTAGTAGCCCATAGGCAAACGGGAAGGGACCCTTTTCCATCTTGTGAATGGTTGTAAAAACTTTAAGAGCAGGCGGGGGTGTTAAGGATCACTGCCTACTCTTGTAAAATGAAAAAAAAAAAATTTGCATTTTTGGTTTTGAAACACATCCTATTTTCCTTTAAGGAAAACGAGCTGCATTAATAAATAAAAAAAAACATTGCTTTATTTAAAAGCACTCCCATACATGGTGGTGGGCTGACCCAAGCAGTCCACCATCCCTGTGAATTTATCGATTCCCAATGGGTCTCAAATTTGACCTACCTCATGAATATTGAGGGAGGTCTATTTTCGACCCACTGGGAATCGTAAACAATGTAAAAACACACTGTTGTACATCGCTGTTTGCGATTACCTAATAGCGAATCGCAAAAAAATTGCTATTTGGTAATCGCAAACACAAACCTATGTACATCTGGTCCCTTATTCTGTGTATAAAATTACAATCTCTACATCCTCTAAAAAATTGGGAGTGTTGGAAACTTTTCAACTTTCCTTACATAAGGATTTGTACTTTCCTTCATGCTTTTCTTATAAATAAATCTAATCTTGGAAGTTACACTGCTGACTTCAAGGACCGAATTGATACACTAATCTAGGAGAGAATATTTTTCCTCATGGTTGACTCACATAGATGTGCATTTTAACTCTGAAGCGAGCCCTGCAATATTGCAATGAAGGAGAGCAGCAGCCAGTTACAAGTCTAGTGTAAACTGTGTTCCAATGCATCTAATCATCTGGCTGCTAGGGTGTGATGATCCAAAATCTTCACAAAGAAGTGAATTCAAATTAATTTTGCTACCCCATGTACAGACATGCATGTGAAATTGTGTATGCTCGTGTATTATACACTTGGAGCATGTGCTTACTTTTTAGTGTGGGGGAAAAAAAGTAGGGGAACTGTGGGCAGAGAATCAGAGGGCGGGAATAACCCAAGGATTGGCTCAGTGGGCGGAGCCAGAGGTGTGGCCAGAATGCCGAAATATTCCAATTTTTAGTATTTGTTTGGCATTTCACTCCCCAGTTTAATCAACCAATGGATACACATGATTATATAAAAGGTTATAATGAGTTATTGACAGTAAAACACATTCACAAAGTGGGATATGCTTCTAATCACAGAATGTCCCAAATACGATAAAATGTGGAAGCACAAGCAATTTTTCGCTGAGCCATGGAGTTTGTCATCAGCACTTCTCCCTTTTTCCACAACAGCAGTTCAAACATGAATGGCAAAATATCCTAGTTTGCAAATGTTTTATATATATAACTCTGGCTCTGCCATATTTGCCTCCTAATGCAAGATCTGCTGCATGATCTGATCATTTAAACTAATAAATTGTTTATATCTCAAATGTATCAAAAGTTAACAAAAAATGTGACTTGTTTTGCTGCGGAGTGGATGGCTTATTGCAAAGGTTGACTGATCATCTTTCTCACTGTTGCATTTGTATGTTACACTGGTGCTAATAGGGCAAAATCTTTCCAAAGACTGTTACCATGTGTACACGTCAAAATAATAAAATATCAGAAAAAATACTGCATTACGCTGCAGCCTTTTTTTAAAATGCATAATTTAGTCAACGCTGTGGCATAATTGTGTCCTCCTTTGCTGCATATTTAATTCCAGTGACCCCACAGCAAGCAGCACATGTTAAAAATGCTTGTGAATGAAGCAGAGAGACTGAAGTTTGCGAACTTAGTTTGGTGTGCGTGCCAAAATCTGCATTGCCAATCCCTGGTGAGTTGCAGCTACTACTGCTGAAACAAAGCCAATGGAGCCAACTATGGGTGAGGCAGACTGGCCTCAAGGGCAGGTCTGGCCTTAGCACTGGTGGTGCCCTGTGCATTAATGTTTGTTATTGCCCCTCAATGACAACCTCTGCCATGGATTCCCTCAATACCACCCTTTAACAGTGCACCTCAAGTCTCCATAACCACAATCTCTCTCAGATGCATTTAATTTGATTTACAGCGCCACTCATACCAGTGTAGGGTGTCAGAGCACTTTACATCACACACATTACTCAGAGACAATCAATATGTGTGTAAATCACTGAATAGAAAATGTTACACAAGACTAAGGACTACAAGGTGTAGGAGTCACATGACAACCATACTACTAGGCGGTATAGTTTAATAGTGATTGGTCTGGAGAAACATAAACTCAGAATTTTAAAACTTAATACCATGGTTGGGGGTTCTCTTTAATAATCAGAATTGAATCTGTCCAAAAGAACACTTTTTGCAACATTAGGATAATCAAAGACTGGGGGGAAAAACATAACGCTCTAATTTATACCTTGCAGGTTGTATGCAGCTCTTAGATGAAAGTTAATAGCTCACTGTTGTATGTTAGGATTTTAACTTATAAACTACAAGTAACAAAAAGGAGCTCTCTGACAAAAGCAGTAGCCCACTGACCTATTTACATTATGTGCACTTTGTGATCTGTGTAGGAAGCTGGAATCTGACTGCATGGTTGCCCCCACTTTTTTCCTGGTGTTTTGCTGGTTTTCGACTTAGTCTGCCTGGGATCCTGCTATTCAGGACCCCATCCTATCTGCTTTCTCCCTTAAATTGATTACAAGTACTATAGGTACACTCCAGATTGGATTCTGGGGTACCCTTATAAGTCCCTAGTATATGGTATACTATGTACCAAGGGCATAGGTACCCCAGAGGCCTACCAGGGGCTGCAGCATGTATTGTGTCACCCCTGGGAAGCCTTCCAAAATGACACGACAGGTCTGCTACTGCAGCCTGGGTAAGGTGGTGCATGCACCCCTTACTGAGATATAGGTTCACTATATCTCTCCATATCACTGCACATATAAACCTATCAGTCACCCCTATGGCAGGCCTTACCAATCCTGAAGGCAGGGTGCTGGGTTTTATGTGAGAAGGTGCCCATGCATGAGCAGAGCCCCTAGCAGCCTTCAGAACCTTTATTCTGGGGTTGTTTGCGATGCTGTACAAAAGGGGGTGGTGATGGATGGAGCATCAGAACCAATCAAACACTCACACCCAGTCAACAGATCTGGGTTTGATCCATCACCGTTCTTTAGCCCACTCTGCCACACCAGTTCAGACATGGCCATATGCAAATCAGATTGACCCTGTGCCTCATGGGAACAGTCCAGCCCGAACTGCTAAGCCATGCCTTTCCTGGACCGGAAACAAGCTTCCTAGGACCGGTTTCTGGCATTACAGCCGTCTTCAGCCAGGCTTGCTTGAATCCAGTGGCAAAGTGAGCAAGGGACTCACGTCTGAGCATACCCTGCCAACTTATGGCGAACAAAGTGGTACAAAAGGGGGTGGTGATGGACGGACAATCAGAACCAATCAAACACTCACACCCAGTCAACAGATCTGGGTTTGATCCATCACCGTTCTTTAGCCCACTCTGCCACCCCAGTTCAGACATGGCCATATGCAAATCAGTCTGACCCTGTGCCTCATGGGAACAGTCCAGCCCGAACTGCTAAGCCATGCCTTCCCTGGACCGGAAACAAGCTTCCTAGGACCGGTTTCTGGCATTACAGCCGTCTTCAGCCAGGCTTGCTTGAATCCAGTGGCAAAGTGAGCAAGAGACTCACGTCTGAGCATACCCTGCCAACCTATGGCGAACAAAGCGGTACAAAAGGGGGTGGTGATTCAAGCAAGCCTGGCTGAAGACGGCTGAAATGCCAGAAACCGGTCCTAGGAAGCTTGTTTCCGGTCCAGGGAAGGCATGGCTTGGCAGTTCGAGCTGGACTGTTCCCATGAGGCACAGGGTCAGACTGATTTGCATATGGCTATGTCTGAACTGGGGTGGCAGAGTGGGCTAAAGAACGGTGATGGATCAAACCCAGATCTGTTGACTGGGTGCGAGTGTTTGATTGGTTCTGATGCTCCGTCCATCACCACCCCCTTTTGTACCGCGTTGTTTGTGATGCTGCCAAACCATGCACTCTTAAGTGCATTATAACCAAACGGTAAATGCGAACTTTGGAATGGCTGCACGGAAACATGTTGTATTTGGTGTCAAACACTTTGGAATCATACCCCCACACCAGTAACTGGTGTGGGAGTATGATCCCACCCTTCTAGAGGGAGAGACATGACAGCACCGGTATACCCGGTACCAGCAAACAGAGCCCTGGCATCACAAAATGGATGCTGCCAGCCACAGACACGAGTCTGCCCTCCTGTTGCTGGACGAAACTCCGGCAGGGGAGGCCTGGACAATAGGTTTCCTGTCACAGGGAGGTGTCACCACCTCCCAGAAAGGCGTTAGTGTATTGGGGCTGGGTGGGTGCACTCCAAGAGTGCTTTGAAGTTCAGCACTGGGGGCACATTTGGTGTCCCTGTACATAGTCCAGCTCAAACCGGTTGCAGGGGCTACCAGCCCCTGCAATGGCGCGAAACTGGACAAAGGAAATGGGTGTAGCCACCCCTCTTTCCTGACCCTCCCCTAGGTGGGTCCCTAGAGTTTGCCCCACCCCTTCCTTGGGTATAAGAAAGGAACCCCTGGCTACAGGACTTTAGATTACACCTGGACAAAACCCTGATACTGAATCCTTAAACTTCAACGATCTACATTGAACTAGATAAGTAAAGAAACTCCCTTGGAGTAAAGGAGTTACTCCCCTGCAAGGCAGGCACCAAAGACAGATCTGACCGGTTTGCAGCTCCGAAGCTCCCACCAGACTCCGAAGAATTTTGCAACACAGGAGGTAGGTTTCCGTGGTCTTAGAGGTGGAACAGTGCCCACAGCAAGTCTGAGGCCCGTATCCCTCGTGGCGACTGTGCAAACCGAACCCCTGGACACCACGTCACTTTGCAGAAGCATCAGCTTTCCAACAACTCCTGCAGCTAAGCTTCGGATTACTTATAGCCCTGACCCCGGGCAGCAGCATTTGCACTGAAGATTGCCCGCCTACACTCCATGAGTGTTCCGTGAGCTGGCCCTTTGTGTTTTCTCTCGAGGTCCCTTCGCGATCCCTAGTCCGTCGACTGGTGGGTCCCTGTGAAGGCAACTTTACCTCTAATTAGGTTTACCTGATTGCTCCAGACGTGTCCTGACTCTCCATTGCTTGGGGAGTCCCCAGGACCTTGCTGGTCCGCACCGAAGCATCTTTTCTCTTCCTGCATGGGTTGCTGTTGCCAAGGCTTGTTGTGTTAAAAACGTGGACCGACACCCCAGCACTCGACATCCTTTGTGGGACAGCTCAAATCCAGCTTCTGGTTGTCGTCGACGCCTCCTGGTCCTCGTGGCTGCAGAGTCAAGCTTCGCCTCTTCGCACTTGAATCACCCAACATCGGCTTGGATCACACCGGACACTTTTCTCCTTCCCGGCAGCAGCACTTTGCAGTAGATAGCCATTGAAATCAACGACGATCCCTGACACCATTTGACACCTATGCACCCGGCTTCCCTAGCTGAGGTAACTCAAGTACTCCGGTGCTCCCGTGGGTGGTTTCTTGGGGTCCCAGCGATTCTACGTGCTTTAGGCACTGTGTCTAGTCAAATCCTGGTTCTTATACCACTTTCTTAATATATGGTTTGGTCCGCCCCTAGGGCCCATTGTATATTGTGAGATTTACTGTCGTTTTAGAACTGTATTATTGTGTATCTTGGACTCTAATCATAAAGAGATTAGTAGTGAGTGTTTAGAAATAAATACATATATTTTATATATACATTGTGTAGATCTCCTTTCATTTGGTCATTCAAGAGATTATAGACTGGTAAAGCAAGCTGCTTTACACTCCTTCAAGACTTAGCCTGAAGGCTGCTCTCCATAGCTACCACTAGGATAGCTTTCAATAAAAGTTGTCTTTAAACCTATCATCAATAAGGGTTGTTTGGACTGGTACAAGGTGCCCACTATAACTAGTGGACAGCATATACCAGGCCAACTTCTCATAATCTGTATGGTACATGTTCTTTGCAGCAGGCACATTAACCCTCTGAGCTACCTTTCCATGAATCAGAACTTCCACTAGACGAAATGATCTCTCTCTAGGAAGAACATTAAACACCAGTCATCATGACATTTTTATTGTTGCCGAAAATTGCTGGAGGTCAGGAAGGAGGCAGCAAGCACTTTTAAAACCTTAATATACTTGCAAACATAATGCCTCCACCCAAAGTCAGCACACGGTGCGGTCACACCGGTTGCACTGCCCTAGAGCTGGCCCTTCTCAAGTGTCCTGTGACCTCAGTGACAGAGTCACTGTCGCTCTAGGGTGTGCTGCTTCATAGGCCTGTCTGCAAGACTGGAGGTGAACTTCAATATGGATTGTGGTGGACAAACCTTGAAGGTTAACCCACACTTGCCACTGCTAGGGTCCACCTGCTGGTGCTAAGACACCAGGGCTTCTAAGGTCTAGCATGGGATTATGCTCTCTCAGGAGAGTGGTATGGTGGACTGGTTATTAAGGCTGAACCTGTTTCCCCAGTTACAAATTCAGTAGCTCTGGCCATAGTGCCACATCCTCTCCCCCACTAAACACCATACTGCTGCAATTAGAAAAACTCACACTGCCTTCAACTGCAACCCAATTGTTGCCAGCTATAAACACCTGGATGCGGCTCAATTTAAATGACGCAGAGCAATATGCAGCCTACAAAAAAAAGTGACAACATCCTGGAAAAAGCAAACACTCATAGGGAATGCAAAATTTAGCAAACCATGTGAATTGTAAGCAGGAACAACATGGTTACCTTAATACGTTTACACTCACTATTCAGAAATCAGTGAGTGCTTTTGCCTGAAAAGTTAAGGACATGACTACAGGGCCCTGAATGGACCCATTTCAATGCCAATTGCTTATATCCTTACAAAACGTAAGCAGTATGGTAAAAAGACCACATCCCTGGACGCAGAGCCGCAGTACACATTTTGTTTTCCAATCCACACTTTGCAGTACCTCCAGGATTGGGGCACTAGTTGCAAGCCCAGGAAAAACAAAGACAAGAAAACAAAAATAGCGCTTCACTGGCAAACTCTGTAAAAGTGGCGCTAAAGTGTTTGGGTGTGAATAAAATCAAACTGGTCAGTTTGCTACCAGCAGGCGTGCAACGCCCATTGGCACACACACAGCCGCACCCGAGCACTTGACAGGTCTTTTAAAGACCATTTGCATGTCAATGAGGCCTTGCTGTTGTTTCACCCCTCCGAAGAGCCCCTGCAGCTCCACTTTGCCTATTGCTTAAAGATTAAGCCCCCCCCGAAATGTCTTTGCCCCCCCCCCCGAAATTTGGCTCTAGTACCGCCTCTGGCTACCAGTCTGACTTACTTTACTTAGTTATTTTTCCTATTTTTAACCTTTTATTCCAGATGCTGCACATTTCCAGCAAAAATTATTTTCTTTTTTGGATCCATTTCACAGGGGAGTAAATAAAAGAAAGGAGAGGAAAGAGTGAAAACCCCCGTCTTGAAATCTAGGTTTTCTGTAAGAGAAGAACTGCTAGACAGAAAGAGAGGGAAGAGGGAAAGAGTTAGGGGGAGGGGAGAAGGCAACGGAAGCTACAGAGCAGAAGCGGACACTGTATTTTTCTTCTCTGGGTAAGAAGAAAAGACAGAGTCCTGTTACTTCTCTGCTGCCCGTCCTCGAACGCCGAGCTTTATAGGCGATGGTTATTTCTTGCGTCCCGGGACGCATTTTCAAAATAAAAAAAGTAGGGGAACGGAATCGCTGGAATTGAAGAAGTAGGGGCACGCCGTGCCCTGCCGTTCCCCCCCACTTCGACCACTGGTGTAGACCACTACTCCGCCGAGGGAAGTACATTTGCACTGTGCGCAACTCCATACACTAAAGTAGTGGAATTGTGTTTTACAAAAAAAAACTGAAGAGAAGGACAAATCCTGTGAAACGTTATGATTTTGCAGCTTATTTTGGGAACACTTTATTAGTGCTTCCACAATAAGCTAAAACACCTCTGTTTCCGTCCATGGAATGCAGCATACTTCCTACATACGAGCTAACACCCCCACGCCATATCACTAAACTCTGTAGCCCATAAACCACTAGTTGCATTGAAGCTTACAAATTGAGAACCTGAGCTAATGTAACAACTGTTAGGTTATTTGGAAGGGAAATATGAGTGGAACATATGGATGCATGCCTCTGATAAAGTGAGACCGAAAAACGGATACTACCTCTAAGGCTCAGGCAGAGGTCTTGGACAAATATGACATCATTTGTATGTTTATGTATACAGATAACAGTAGTAACCAGGTAGTACTTTGTGAATATTAGGCGTGTAAATTCAACAAGACTGGTCTGTAATGACTATATAACTCGTGTATATCAGTAATCACATGGTCGTTTCGATTCTAATAACTCCACTTTTCCAACTCAGCCTACAATAGGCTTCGCCAAGAGCTGTAAACACTACATAAATACAAATACCATAACAGGTCGGTTTTTTTTGGCTAACAGCTAAGTATGCGATTTAAGGTTCATGAAACAATGGGTGTGCATTATCAAGTCAATTACGCCAGGGTAGGTAATTTATCACTCATGTATTGTATTCAGGGGCAGATGCTGTTCCTCTGTCTTTGGGCTTCAGTTATTATGTTCAGCTTTGCTTTCTAGAATACCAAAAGCTGTAATTGTGTCCGTTCATGAACAGAAAGAATGCTTCTACCGTGTTACAGCGTCTAGTGTCACTATAAGACAATTACGGAGGTTAAGCCCCTCCCCAAGCAGAGCAACGCGTGTCAGAGATATGTCATCCCTGTGTGCAACGTAAGGGCTGGAAAAAGCTCCTCAGAAGGTGCCGAATCAACGCATGCTCCTTGTGTGCAACTATGCTTTGAGAGCTGTTTCAGACGCTGGCTTACGAGCAGCCACTGGGGCTAAGAATACCTGCTATCTGGGACACGAAGGCATCGGCTACAAGCGACATCTCTCAGGCTGCTGCCACTGACGGCTGTCAATCACCCAGGCTGGAGGTCACAGGACGAGCTTTCATAGGCGGAAGTACCGCCCACAGCGCCAGCAACTCAACCTCCTAAAATCCACCCTTTCCGGAAACGCTAGAAATGTGACGTATGTGCGCGCCTGGAACTGAGGGAGGACGTAAACGAGGGGATATATAAACAGCCAGTACGGAAGAGATTCCAGGCTTACGGAGGCGCGTTACGGTGTGGCTGTGGGGAATTTAAATTTTAACAATCCTGCGCTTTTAGTTCACTGCAGAAGAAAAATACAGTGACCACGTTTTTGTTCTGTTTTATATCACATTTCTGTTTTTGCAATATCTTGCTGTGTGACATTTCATTTTTTTTTCTTTGACACGATCACCCATGGTAAAGTTCTTGTGTCCATACAAATAATGAATTTCAGTTGTTTTACCTTCTTGTCCAATACAAGGGCTTACCGAGGAGAAAGTGAGCTTGCTTAGGGCGGGTTCTGGACGACAAGCTTTCTAAAACTCAAAATCAGGACTCGTCAAGGACATGTAAGACTATATTTTGAGTAGCCACTGTACCATGAGAGGTAAAATACTTTTTGGGACTGTAATAATAGCAGCTCCAGAGTCAGGCATTTTTGTAATAAACATGCCAACCCTCCCAATTTAAATACTAAACTCATGTTCTTGGCCAAAACGTTTTTTTTGTTTCTTTTTTTTCCCACTTAAAAAAATCCATCACCTCGGGAAATTAAATTTCACGATTATTTTTTCTGGATATTTCTTTTACCAGTTCTGAAAGGTTGACATGTATTATGTACACACTTCTCTTCTGAACCCGTTAGTGAGATTTTCATTTCAGAAACAAAACATGTTTGCCAGGCATTTACATGTTAGTCACAACGGGAAAATGAAATGCACGTTCCATAGTGTGATTAGTATATGTTAGCTCAGACACACTGATGATGGACTGCAAAAAAAACTTGGGTTGTTGTCTTGGCGTGGGAGTTGTAGGAAGGTTGAGTATTATGTGGTGATGTTGGTTAGACTTCACCATGCAGTACCATCACAAAATCAAAAGATAGTGTTTGGATTCTCATTAATACATTCTTAGATCAGTCCTAAAAGAGTGGCAAAGAGCAGTCCGGCTTTACTAGAGGAACATGTTAAGCATTTCAGAGTACCAGCATGGACGATAAGTAATTGGCATAGCTCAATAGAAGTCTTGACACCAATTAATAAAAATAAAGTGTATTTTTATCTTAATTTAGACACCAAAAACAGACAACGTACCATTCATATAACTGGAATTATGGATTTCACCAAAACATAAATCACAGCACTTCACCTCTGCAGAAATTTTGCATTGCGGTCAATGGGAAAGAGTGATAGTGGCAATCGGTCACTTGCAGGTCGAGTTTAATTAGTGCAGAGTTGTTCTGGCTGTCCTTGGTGCTGAGCGGCAGCCGCCGGTGCTGGGAGGACAATGGATGCAAAAGCTCAACAACAGGGCCACAGCCGTGGTCAGTTGAAGATGTTGCGGGGTTCCCTCTTGGTCCAGCGTTAAGTGCAGGGGTCGGTTGCTGGACTGGCCACCAACAAGCATTAGAGCAGTAAGCTCAGCAGGATGCTTCTTTGACGTCCGGGGAAACTCGGTAGCTGCCTGAAACTTCATTGAGGGCAGGACTACGTTTCCCACAATGCACTGGACCATCTACTATTGGGCAATCCCTTAGAGGGCCCGATGACCTGCAATTCTTTGGCACCGGGGCGTTCATTTACCTGTAGTTTGCCACTGGTCCAAAGGAGTCGGAGATTGCTTTTGGCTCTCACAGGGGTCCCTCTGTCTGGGGGAACGGACCTTTAGCCTAGGATTAGTCTCGTTCATGCAGTTCCAGGAGTGTTGCCACAGATGCAGAGTATCCCTCTTTTGGTTTGTGCAAGTCCTGTTGTCGCTACTTGTCTCTTCTTTGTCCTCCTTGATGTTGGATCAGAACTGAGGTTCTTGTTTCATGGGTCTCTCTTAAATTCTAGATTTAGGGACATTGGGGTGTGGGTACATGTGGCGAATGGGCTACATGCCCCAGCCGCTAAACTGCTACCACTTCCGGGAGTGTAGGTCACCTTTTCTTCCCAGAACCCATTATTTCTACCACTTTTAAAATGGCATGTCTTCTTCAGTTGTACAAACCAGGCAGCCCACCGTAGAGGTGTGGCTAGCCTTTGGGGGTGTACACCTCCTGTATACTTACCTGATTTCCTGGCTTTCCAGGAGGAAATGTGCCTGGGGCAGGGGAGGGCTGTTTCCTGCTGTGGGAGGCAGCCCATGATGCATATAATTTGCCTTTGAAGCTCACCACCTTGATCTGCCAGTTCACCAGCCATCCTGAGAGGGAGGAGATGTGACCTCTTTACTGCTCAGACCTTTGTTCCTGAATCCTGAGAGTGTTCACTTTGCCTGGCAGGAGGTCAGAATACTGTCTTGTTGGTAGCAAGTGCGGGCTGCCAGCCAAAGCACAGAGAAGCTGGGCAACCAGTTAGGCAACCACCAAGGTAGTCACATGGGTGCATACCCCATCACCCTAGACATGAGATTTGTGTCAGAGGTGAGAAGGCACGTTGTTTGATATTTAGGTGGTACCATAATTAATCTAGCTACCCCTTGGTTTGACTGGGTGCTATCCCATGTTATCCAATGGACCGCCTATCACTTATAGTGTTCCTTAATGGTAAAGGCCACAATAGGGACATATAAGCTTGTACTTAAATGCCCATACCTTTATTTTAAGGCACCCTGCCTCAGAGGCTCAAGAGGCCTTCCTTAGGTGTGACTGACAAATTAAAAGCAGTGCATTGACTTTGCCACACATGGTGAGGACAAAGTCGAAATGGAGCAGTTCACACTATACCTGCAGTCCTCAATAGCATGACTGCTGGCAGTAGTTTACTTGGGACACTCAAGGTGGCACAAACAGTGCTGCAAGCCCTCTGGACCCCTTTACCACCAATGCCCTGGGTACCACTGGTACCATATATTAAGGACTTATAAGGGGGGGTAATGTCCTTGTCAATTGGGGATGCCAATTCATACATAACAGTTTTAGTGAGAAAGCGCTGGCACTGGGGCCTGGTTGCTAGGCTTCTGTGCACTGTCAGAGTCGAAAAACAGCATTTATTAGCCCAAATGGGGGCAAAAAGTGGGGTGGCATCTGCAAAGAGCCCTGTTTTCTTACAGGGGTGTATAGCCGGCAATAGCATCTGACCTGCTACATAGAGGTTCCTAGTGCTTCTTAACAATGTCACACTTGGTCTGCAGCTCACAAAACAAAAACATGTTTGCAATGGTAATGTAAAGGAACATGCCACAGAAGTTTGACATGCTTCTGTTGTCGCCTGTCGGCTTCAATACCATCTCTCCCTGGAGTGTCATTAAGACTGGTATACTTTTCCACCAAACCGTAAATGTCAACATTTGGGAACAGTTAAGTTGGAGATTCAGCAAACAAAAATGTATTTATGTTAAAATGGAGTAAGGAAAGCTTGCAAATTTTGAGAATTCTTAGAAATGAGAACTAATTGCAACTTAATTTGAAAGTATTTCTGCAGTTTATTTTAGCAAAAACGTAGTAATTGTTCTGTAGTTAGATTTAACAATGAAACTGGCAATATGCAGCACAACACTTACATTTATGTTATTCAAAATAAGAGAAACTTGACCCATTGGCATGGTTTCTTTTTAGAAATAGTTCACCAGGATTAATAATTTACTAATTAATGGGCTTTTGTATCAGCCCGTGGAACTTCTATCATTTTCAGAACATTTATTGACCCAAAGATTCCTTCTTCAACTATTGGAGGCTCTGACAGCTCTCTGGTCTTTGTGTCCAGGGCCAGAAGGTTTAAATCCTGAAGATATTTTTTCATCCCATCTTATTCTATTGCTAAATCATTTTCTTTTGTTGAATATCACTTTATGGAATTCTTAACTTTATCATATGTGTCTATTTCGTGGGTTTGAGTCCTGAATAACGTTTTATGAACCTGGATACAACCACCTTGCACTTTACAAACTTTTCAAAAATCTTTTCTTGGTATACATTTTAATCCAGTCAGGTTTGTTTTCAGATTTATTTCTCTAAGCTCTAACTAACTCCATGTCAACTGTTTACTTAGTTATTCTTATAATTTTCTACTTTCTGGTGTGAGATTCATTACTTAATTTTCTAAAGACTTAAAGGTTCTCTTAGTAATTCTCTCTTTTCATAAACCAAATTTCTCTTCTTTTTGTTCTTCCTACATAATTAATCAATCAGGCTACCGTAGCAAATTAAGTCATTATGTGTGTTAAGTAGCTGAGCCTTGATGTTGAGTTTCCAATTAAATCTTTTAACAGGTCCCGGTACATAGGAGGAGGGTCTTAAATCTAAATTCTATGACATCTACCTTTACCCCCGCCATCTTGACCTATTCCATTGCTAAGTAAGTGGTTGGTAAAAAAGTTGTGTGGCATCAAGGGCGGAGGATGCTGTGTCTGGATCAGCATGAAGGTTTTAAGGTCCCATATGTGTTCAGAAATGTCAGGCATGGAGATTGTGCATGATAGGGACATGGAAAGTAGCATAGGAGCTCATGTTGTTACACTTCCGGGTTAGAGGCAGAACCTTCAGGGCAAACAGGACAGTGCTAGTATATATTCATCTCACATGCACCTGGTAACCATGAAAACATACACTTTCTAGGATATATGATCTAAAGGACACCTTCAAAGCATGAACATCTGCAACCCTACGAAAGGACACAAAACACAACAGCATTGTCAACTTAAAAGACAAATCCCTCAGATTCAGATCTCCATTATCATCCCATGACTCTAAAAAACTTAGAAGCTTAGAATATCTCATAGGGTAGTATATCTAGAACCTGTAGGTTTAGCAATCCTAATGCTCGTTAATAATCTCTTATACAATTCACCAAAACATGTCTAGCAGCAATGGCTGGTCTATACATATTCACAGTAATGTACACCAGACACCTAGCAAGCAATTCTGTAAAAAAAAATTAATCATATGAACTAAATCGACTGAAAAGGGATCAAGATCCCTTTCCACACCCCAGGAAAGACCAAGTATCACGATAAAAGGAGATTCCCAATGATGATGCATGCCACCTATGGTGGATGAGGGAATTCGTCCTTTTAAAGGAATACTTCACCCTTGCTAGGTCCTCATTTGTAACAGTATTTTTCATAAACCCAAGGTTTTTTTGATTGTGGTATTCATTTTTTTGTGATAGAAGTTACAAATGAAGTGCCAGGAGTAGCAGGGAGCACGTTAGAGGTCACAGCTGTGACCACTCACTGCCTCCAAATGACGGCCATGATATAACACTTTAAAATCCCTTTTTGAGGGTCGAAAACTCCTTTATTAGGAAATTATTAAGTTTACCCCCTAGTACCCCGTTGGTCCCAATTAGACTAGATTTGGGACTGCTTCCTATTGAAGAGGTGGTGGCGGCCCGGCCTGTCCACTATTGGAAGAGATTATGGTCTAACCCAGACCTGGAAATTTTTAGAGATGAATTTCTGGAACTCTGGCCCACACTTAAACATATGAAGATTCCCTGGTTAACCCACGTTAGGGATACTTGTTCCAAGATCGGTCGCCAGGAACTCTGGGATACCCCAGAAGGTTCCTGTCTATCTGTTTCTAAAACCAATCTTGCTGAAGAATTAAGATATTTCCATCTAACACGCTTGCACATGAATCCAAATATAGGCAGGCTGACTGAGCAGTTCCTTCAGATTAAACCGAATTATGGGAGGGAGTTATTTTTGGATTTGATTTTCCCCCCCGTTGCCAGGAAATTATATGTTCAATTTAGAATGGGTACCCTACCACTCAGGTCCTTCACTTCTAGATGGGACACCAACAAAAGCATTTCATGCCCAGCATGTGGCTACAAATTGGAGGATGAAATCCATATGTTCTTTGTTTGCCCAGCGTACCTTACCCACAGGAAACGTTGGGTAAAATCAATTTGTAGGAATCTTGGTTTTAGAGACTGCGCTAATGCCCTGCGAGTTTTAAAATACGACACCCATCCCCCAATTGTGTTCGCAGTTTCACGTTTTTTAAATGCTGTATGGTTTCAGCGTAGGAAATTTTCCACCAATTATTAATAATGTGAATATTTTAATCTGATTATTTTATTCTGTTTTGGTGGTTAAAATGTGATCTGCTTTTTGATATATAATTGCTGTATTGTATTCTTGCTTTTATGGCCTTTGTGGCCGAAATAAAGTTTTTGAATGAAAAAAATCAAAAAAAAAATCCCTTTTTCCCCCCAAAAGGTACACTAAATCCTAATTTTGTCAAGATCTCAACAGAATAGCAGTCTAATGGGTATAAATAGACGATAATATTCTAAAAGTTCTCTAAAAAATACTTCTTTTCCTCTTAAGCATTCAACAAAACTGAGACACGATCGATACCACAGTAAATCCCTTTATTGCCACCACTCAGCAGCATCTATAAAGCATATAGAACTTAGAATCTTTAAACATTCCAAACATGATAAACCCTCCCAGCTACCAGCCCTCTTCCTTCTTTTATTGCTGCTGCTCATTCAGATAACTTCATATATGCTGTGTGCTCATTTGCGTTTTGAGAGAGCTTGATGACGTCCTTGTTGGTTCAACTTTCCACATCTATACTAGATCATCACTTGGCCGTGTGCTCCCTACACACATTTCTTTTCTTTTTTTCCAGTTCCCATTTCCCTTTATACCTTCCTTCCTTCTCGACCTCTGTAGATTTACTTGATCAGAATGTGTGTCCCTGCCTTGGGTGTCCTGACAATATCCTCCATTTGGCATCCTGCCTCCACATCATCTCTCTGGCACTGCTTTATTCTCTTCAGCGTGTTTTGACTCTGGTCCTTTATCCTGTTAGTGCCGGAGTTAGTAACAGTCTTATTGAGCAGAGTGAGCGGTAAGCTGCTCACATTATATATTAATGTATTGTGAATTTATTTACTTGTTCTATCAAGACACTTTATAAAGTCTTTGTGTTGAATTCTTGTTCTTGTCATGATTACTGAGCGGTGGTTCTGTGATGATCCAAGGCCACTGTTGGTTACATTCCAAACCAGTGTTTCCACTGTATTACTGTTTCCTCCGTTTTCACTGGTTCCTAATTTAGATATTACTATTCAGTGTCTTTATTGGAACAGGTGGACGATGGGAATCGTGGGACTAACCTTGACAGTTTGCTATGCCTCTTTACTTCTCCATTGTGGATTCAGTGGAACATCAATTACAAGCACAAGCCAGTTCAAGGATTTAAAATGAGTTAGAAACTGCCCGGTAGGAGCGACATTTCTCTTGATACGGTTTAAGCAAATATCCCCAATTCCTTATGAGGGTATGCCCTCAGCTTATCCTTTTTAACCAGGTATGTCCACCGGATACCTGTGGAAAAATTTAGAAAAGAAACAAAGACCCAATGTGTAAAACAAGCTCAGCTACAGGTCAAACAAACTCTATGACCAAAAATAGCATTCACTAATGCTGTGTGGCATTCAGTACGGTTCGTTTTGAATTGCACTTACCCATAAACAGTGGGTACAGCCCTCACCTCAACCTGGTCTCAACTCAGGGAAAGGGGCCCCGCTCTAAAAGGAAAAAATAGTAGGAGAAAGAAAAACAGGTAATAAATTTTTCCACAGGTATCCGGTTTTGATTGCTGATAAAACTTGACCGGTGCGGTAGGAATTTTTATCTGCACCCCACTTTTATATAATTTACACACACGTTTTTCTCACTGAAAACCACAGCAGTAATTTAGGTCCTGATGAAAGCCCAGATACTATTGATCGATTGAGGGCAGAAACATGTTGACCGTACTTGCTTTGGACAATAGCATAATGTCAATTTAATTTATGCAATATTGCCATCTTGCTTTTTAAATATGACAGGGGTTCTCTACTATTAAAGAACTTTTGGGCACCCTTAGCCATTTTTAACTCACACTATTATGATTTTACTGTTGACTTCTAGGATTTCTCACCTTGTTCTATGGGTAGTACCTCATCCAAGACAATATTCGTGAGAGATCAGGTGACAATCCTCCTTTGGTGCTCCTTCTATGTTAGCGACCGGGTCACTGTTTCATGAACTGGTCCTTCTGGATGGAGTATACAGACCCAGATGATAATAACAATTAACCACCTTAAGTGATTGATGGGTCCTGTGTAAGGGAGTGCTCTCTCATAGAGTTGTCATGCTGAGAATGGGGTTCACTTAGACGTATTTGTGTAATTTTTTGGCTCAATTACTGACCCGGGTTGTATTAGTGTGTTGATGATTGTTGTTAGGGGAAACACAACCTGCTGGTCTACTGTTTTGTTTAAACTTTCCCTTAGACCTCCCCCACGTTGCTATGTGTTATCAGTGCTAGAACGGCATTCGCCGTAGGTCTGTTTATTGTGTTTTGTCGAATCCGAGATCTAGGAATCGATATGCTCTTATGCTAGTTTTCTCCTGAGTATTCATCCTATATCCCCTATTGTTTCGGCATATGGTATTTTTCTTTATCTTCTCCTTGTTTTTTGTTTAACACACAACTTTCTTACTCTATCGATTGACACCTCACGATGTCTGAGAGACAAGGTCTGTCGTTTGATGACGCAGTAGCGTTAGACATTTTACAGACACCTAGTATTATAGACTTACCACCTAATACCGTTATTACCAAAGATGAGGACTGGAATAGAGTGCTTTTCCTCAAGCGTACGCATGCACGCACTCAAGTCCATGGAGCCATCATGACCGAGTATTTGCGATCTGATTGTGCTCCCACAGGCTTAATAGTAACCAATGCCCCGAGGTTATTCCTGGATGACAAGGGTTTTCTAAAAGACTGGTACTTGGTGGCCTGGCGCTGTACGCGCGACTGGCTCATTTTGATCATAACAACAGCTAAGAGGATTGCAGATAACATCTTAGTTGAGATCCAACTCCTCGAGTCCCAGATCAAATCAGTTTTAGTCACCTCTAGTTTTAATAAACAGTCTAAGGAGACAGATAAGACTACTAAGGAGTTTAGGGATACTATAGTGGCAAGTAAAATAGCCAAATTTAAGAAGGACTTGGCTAAGTTCTCTATGACCAAGATCTATCCCTATACTAGTGACTCCTATACCCCTCCGGTGTTCAATCAACATGGAAGGAAACCTGGCTCTAATTATTCGACCTCAGGGAGTGAGAATGACTCCTCAGACTCGGATCATGGTGGTAGTTTTCCATCTAGAGGCCGCAACTGGAACAAGCGAGGTCAGAGAAGAGGTAATTTTTATGGGGGTCCACAACAACCACAATGGTGGCCACCAGGTCCCTTTAACTATCCACAACCGTTTTTCCCTCATCCTGGCTTTCAGGCCCCTTTCCATCATGAAAACTTCCAACAACAGCCTTTTTTAGGGCAAGGCCAACGCCGTTCCAGAGGGCGAAGGAGATCAACACAACCCAATGTGCATTGGAGCCCACCGTCATCCCGAACACGGAGCAATCTGAAGGATCCTCCGGTGGCAGGCCCGAGCAACATGACAGCCTGATTGTGAATCTCAGTAACCGTACTCTCAGCGAAAATGAGATCTCAGTCCTCGAAAAAGGACTAGGGTATGTTCCCACACACAAGGGTGACCCCTTTCGTACCAGACAAGAACTTGCGGGTTTTTTTAGGAAGGTTAGATTACGGGCCTTTTTTAAGGATAAACCACTTGATGAAATTCAAGAGGACGTCTCCAACACTGGTTTACGCCCTAAATCGACCTTTACTCCACCAGTCCATATGGTCCCGCCAGAAGTACTAACTTTTGAAAGGGCGGTCCTTAGGGATGCTGAAGAAATCTTTCAAAGTGAACATCGCTACTTCTCTAATTTATCTAATGGTGAACGTTCTGCCATCCGGTCGCTAGCAGAGGATAAATCTATCATCATAAAGCCTGCTGACAAAGGGGGAGCGACGGTCATCATGGATGCGCAGTCGTACCAAACAGAGTGCAGGAGACAACTAAGCAATACGAATTTTTATCATCGTATCAAGTTAGATCCTACCAAGAGACTACTGGCGACTATCAAAAACCTTACAGATGAGGCTCTTGAAGCAGGTTGGATTACTGCTCATGAGGCACAGTTCCTTAACACAGCATATCCCGTGATCCCGTACTTCTATGTATTACCCAAAATACATAAGGGGGTCTTTCCTCCTCCTGGAAGACCCATAATTTCGGGAATAGGGTCTGTTTTGGAACCCCTCTCTACGTTTGTAGATTTCTTTTTGAAACCTTTGGTGAGAACTATGCCCTCCTTTGTTGAGGATACAAAAGATTTGCTTCGTATCCTGGATGGGATGCCATTTGATGTTACTCAAGACATTTTAGTGAGTTTTGACGTCGAGTCATTATACACGTGCATCCCGCAGGATGAGACTCTATCTACTGTCAAAATGCTCTTGGAAGGTGCGTCACTGCAGAGCCCTACACCAGTGGACTTTATTATGACATGTGCAACCATAGCCATGAAAGAGAATTTCTTCAAATTTGAAGAGGATCTCTTTTTACAGATCTCAGGGACGTCTATGGGGAGCATTTTCGCACCATCTCTAGCGAATCTGTACGTCCACCAGATTGAACAGACTGAGATCCTCTCCGTGACAAATCCGTTTCTAGGTCATATCATGACCTGGAAACGGTATATTGATGACATTTTTGTCATTTGGAGGGGATCCTTTGAGACTGTCAAGGAATTCCATTCTTGGTTGAACAACCAGAACAGGTTTCTTAAATTTACCTGCGAGTTTTCAAAGGAGAGTATCTCCTTCCTGGACTTACGGATTGGACCGAAGAATGGCAACCTCAGTACTGAACTTTACAGGAAGCCAATGGCACGGAACTCCCTTTTGCATTTCAAGAGCTATCATCCTAAAGCTCTTAGGGAGAACCTCCCATTTGGACAATTCCTTCGTATTCGTCGGAATTGTTCTGAGGTGACCAAATATCATGAACATGCTTCCCTCCTATCTACACAATTGCAGGAGAGACAGTATCCCAAGAAAATTATAAAAACATCCATGAAGAGAGCCAGAAACAACCACAGAGAAGCTCTGCTCGAGAAGAGGATACAGAATCCTTTGGAAGAGAACAAAAGGATTACCTGTGTCAACACCTTCTGTAACTATTCCAATGCACTTAAGAAGAGTATCCTTAAGAACTGGAGGTATCTTAAAATAGAGGGTAGTTCCTTACCCCCTCCCCTTTTTGCCTTCAAAAGAAGCTCCAATCTGAAAGATCGATTAGTGCATACACGCCCGAGGATGTTGAGAAAGCCAGATACGAGCACTCTTTGGGGGTTACCACCTGTTGTAGGTCACTTTCCATGCGGAAACTGTGCGGTATGCCCCCAGACTCAACACACCACTGAGGTAGAGATAGGGACGAATAGACCTTGGTCCCTCAAAACCCACACAAACTGTAACCGTGAACGAGTGATTTACTTGATAAAATGCCCCTGCAATAAAAACTACGTGGGTATGACATCACGAAAGGTCAAAGTGAGGATATCGGAACATAAGAGCACTATCCGATGTAAAAAGAGTGCTACCAAACTCACCAATCATTTCGTCTCAGTGGGACACAAAGAGACTGAGCTTCAGTGGGTAGTTCTAGAACAACCACACATTCCAGCACATATTACTGACATTCAGAAATTCCTTCTAGTAAGGGAGCAGAGATGGGTGCACAGACTTCATTCAGATACTGTGGGTCTGAATGATGAAATCCCTTGGCTGTTGTTGTAAAATCTAATAAAAACAGACCCCCATTTTTTCTGATAGTGTTTGGCATGGGTACGCTTGGTATGGAGGGTACTACGACGAGAAATTGGTTACCAGAGCTGTTGCATCTCCACACTGGAGATGGGTTATTCCCATGTATGTCCTTGTTATGTTATTTATGTTATGTTATTTATTCATTTCTATAGCGCACGGCTACTCAAAAAGAGTGTCCCGGCGCTTTAATGGAGAAAGAGATAATACTGCAACATAAAAAACATAACACCAATTAAAACTAACAGAAGAATGGGCCAAAGATTCACGGAGAACCAGCTACTGAGAAAACAACCAGGTTTTAAGGCCTTTCCTAAAAGCTAATAGGCTGCTGGCTCCCCGCAGGGCCAGTGGTAAAGAGTTCCACAGCTGAGAAGCCAGCAATCCAAACGAGCGGCCTCCGAGGCGCGCTTTCTTGACCCGGGGGACGACAGCAAAATGCAGGGCTTCCGACCTCAGGGACCTGGTTGGATGGTAAAAAACCAGTCTCTTTTGGAGGTACTTGGCTCCCTCCTTGTGAAGAGCTTTATAGGCCAGGGTCAGCGCCTTAAAAGCAATCCTCTTACGAATAGGAAGCCAGTGTAAAGTTGCCAGCAGGCCCGAGGCCCTGGATCGCCTGCTAAGGCCAAAGATTGCCCTTGCAGCGGCATTCTGTACCACTTGAAGCCGCTGCAACAAGTACTCTGGAAGGCCCAGGTAGAGAGCGTTGGAATAATCCAACCTGGACCCAATCAGAGCCTGGACAGTCAGCGTCCTGTGTTCCATGGACAACAGAGGAAGAAACCTCCGCAGCATCCTGAGGACGCCAAAGCAAATGCCCGACACCCCCAGGATCTGGGATTTCAAGGTAAGCCTGTTATCCATCTTCACCCCCAGATTCTTAGCAACCTGAGAGGAACAGGACGGAGGGAACATATCCCGTGGCCACCAGGCCTGCCAGTCTGGTTCTGTATCACACCCAAAGAAAAGTACTTCGGACTTGTCGGAATTGCACTTAAGGCTGTTTAGATGGAACCAATGAAAAACAGCCCCAAGGCAATCCCGAATGCTCTCCCCATCAAAGTCGCCTCCTCTCTTACAAGAGAAGAGGAGCTGGGTGTCGTCCGCATAGGATACGATCTGGGCACCATGCGACTCCACCAACGCCGCCAATGGGGTCATAATGATGTTAAAGAGGGTCGGGCTTAAAATAGAGCCCTGAGGGACCCCGACTCCCAGAGGCGGCATCACGGCGGAATCCGGCGGGGCCCAGATCGACTGCCGGCGGCCGGCAAGAAAAGAAGAAAACCAGTCGAACACCGTCCCCCGTAGGCCTATCTCGAAAAGTCTAGCGAGAAGACCAACATGGGGAACGGTGTCGAATGCCGCCGACAGATCTAACATCACCAGCATGACTTTGCCCCCGGAGTCCAGAACCCCTTTAACGGTTTCCGAGACCTCCAGGAGCGCAGTCTCAGTACTGTGATGGGGACGAAAGCCCGATTGGGTGGCATGCAGAATCCCATTAGATTCAAGAAAGTTGGAAAGCACGCCATGGACGTGCTTTTCCAGAATCTTCGTAAGGGCCGGCAGCAAAGAGATGGGCCTATAATTAACCGGGGCCTTCGGATCCAAACCAGATTTTTTGAGCAATGGAATCACCATCGCCTGCTTCCAGGACTGCGGGACGACACCAAGCCTCAGTGAAAGATTTAAAAGCGGATTGGCCAACGGGTTGATCACCTCCGCCACTTTCGCCAAAAATTTAGCAGGGCATGGGTCAAGAGGAGAACCCGATTTTAAATTGCCCATAAGAGCCAGGGAGTCCGGAGCAGAGATGGAGGGAAACACACTCAACGTCGCCCCTGGCCCGGCCTGTGGCAGTATGGTGATGTCAAGTTCAGCCTGGCCGGCAGACACTGGTGCAAGGAATGACTCCTGAATGCGTAAGATCTTGCTCGTAAAAAAATCTGCAAGGTCCGTGGCCCAGGTACCAGATGGTTTTTGGTCCGAGGCGTTAGACCAAGATGAGGTGAATTCTCTCACAATAGAGAAAATCTCTTTGCAAGAGTTTGAAGCCGCATCGATTCTCCTGGCTAAATAAGCTTTTTTTCCTAAACGGATGTCCCGGTGGTAAGCCTTAACCACCGTTTTGTATGCCAACTTGGCAACAGTGTCATAATGTGCCCGCCAGGCTCTTTCGGCTACCTTGCACTGCTGCCGCGTAGCCGACAGTGCAGCGGTAAACCAAGGCGCAGAGACCCGTTTTGGTGTCGAGCGTGATGTTACTTCCGGGGCAAGATCATTGAGCCTATCCAGTAGCCAATCATGCAAGGTCTGCGGATCCCTGTCTAGATCACCTGAAAGAAGACAGGGATGGGCCTCAGCTGCCTGGGCCAGCATCTCCAGGGTAACGCAATGGAGAGGCCTATAGACACGACCCTGATGATGTACCGGAATGGCCGCAGATTTAACTATGCCCTTGATCACAAATTTTGCAAGGAAGTGGTCAGACCATAAGACAGGAGTGATCTCAATACCCTCGAGAGGCACAGACGAAAAGACCTGATCGAGGGTATGCCCCTTCTCATGCGTAGGCTCCTGAAAATAGGGAATGAGCCCCAGCGGGGTCAGTGCCTCCGAAAGTTTGGCGGCCGCCGGGTCGGATGAATCATCCATCCGGAAGTTGAAATCGCCAGCCACGATGAAATGTTCGGCTTTCAGGGCCAGCTCCACCAGCACCATATCCAGATCTTCAAAAAAGGTGCCGGGGGAGCCAGGCGGTCTATAAACAAGCAATCCCTTAAAGGATTGGTGGGGGGACAGAGTGATAGAAAAGGCTAGGCTTTCCGAGCCACGAATGTCAATAGCTGGCAGGATCTCGCAAGGAGTTCCTTTCCGGACCACTAGCGCTACTCCGCCTCCCCTACCCATGGCTCTATCCTTTCTGAAGATGTTATATTCGGGCGGGATTGCCAGGACGACATCAGGGTTAGAGAAGTCGCCCCACCATGTCTCAGTGAGCATGAGACATAGTGGTTTATCTACATCCAGAAGCTCATAGATGTCCTGCGCATGTTTGCAGGCTGACCTGGTGTTCAATAGTATACACCCGAAGCCCATACTAGAGCCATTGGTGCTCGGCCGTGAGAGGAGCGAGCGGGTCGGGCGCCAACCACAAGCCGGGCAGCGGGTTTTCCCATGATAACGGCCCGGGAATACTGTACGACAACCATTGCCGAGAGGACGGAATGAGCGAAGATCGCCAGAGGAATAGCGCAGAAGAGACCCCGGGGAAATCATCCCTGATGGTAGAGTCCCACCCGCCGCTCCGCCCGCTTCCGGGACGCTGACGGGCGCAGACGGGCAGGACTCTGGCTTGACTCCGGCGAGAGTCCGGCGCTCCCGCTGCGCGTCACCGCTGCGCGCAGGAGGCGAGCTTTAAGTAGGGCTCACCTGTGTTACAAAAGAGCGCTAGAGCGCTCCCACAAGTGGCACACTCGCTCCACACTACCCCCAAGATGGCGCCCAGCACCAAACACGAAGGCTAAAAAGAAAGTGACATAGCTCCGCGAAAAGCGCGGTGGGGGGCCCAATTTAGAGTGCAAGTGAGAAGGCACACAAAGAAGAATCTAAAAACAAGGTAAATACAATTTAAAAAGCAAAATGCAAAAGCAATTGTTTAAAAGTTACAGCAGCGCTGATAGTGTAAATTTCAGCAGAATAGCGCGCGTGCGTGCTACTCCCTCTCTCCAGGATGCACACACATTGTAGACCTTCCCTGACAGAGAGTTTCCTCTTTAAATTCAAATTGATTTGTAGTGCTTTGTGGTACGATCATTGAGGTTTCTAATATATTCACACACTCATGAGCAACATCATGGTTTTAATATGGGAGCAGCTTTGCTAAGTGGTTTAACAAATAAGAGTATTATAATATAGAGCGGGCAGATGAGGTGCCAACGCGTTGCTGATCTGAGGGAATGAGCAAGTGCCCTCTCAGCCACGCACGCTCCTGACCCGTTCACAGACACCTCTGTGCTGCACATGCGCGTTAGTTGCTTTAACATATGCGCATATTTTTGTGTCCCATATCTTTGTGTCTAACATTGTGGTTGGTAATACACTTTTACAACCAGGGAGCTATAACACAATTATATTATGCATTTGTTCACGAGATAAGAGTATGATGAGGCATATCGTACTGATCGTGTTTACACAAGTGACTGACGTAGGAGGATCAGTAAGTGTCCTTTCCTCCACGCACGCTCCTTGCCGGTTCGCGAACACCGCTGTCTCCGCGCATGCGTGGTAGTTATTCACACGCATGCGCGTTAGTCAATCAGTGGTTTTTCGCCGCACATGCGCGATATGCCTTTACAGGCAGCGCCTCGGGCAGCTCAATCGGCCCGCCTCACCTGCAGGCATTTTAACTAAGACAGGCTATATAGACTTCCACAGCGCGTCCGTCGGCACCTCCGGTCTTAATTCAATGACCGCCCTGGGGTACCGACGGATAGGTGAGTGTTCATTTGGTTAAATTTTTTTTAGGTGGTTACTATACTTCATTATGTCTGTCCTAAGTACACTTGTGTATTAATTTGAGTGCCTGGGTTCATGGAACCTTAGGGAGTTCTAATTGATTACTTTATTTCCCCTGCTTTCTATATCAGGACATTCAGTACACATGACCTGATATCTAATTTTGACAATTTCTTTTCTTTTTGATTTTGAATGCCTGGGTTCATGGGACCTGAGGTAGTTCTCAATGGTTACTTTGTTTCTCTTACTTGGTATACCAGTACATTTGGTACACGTGACCGTATATTCTATTTTGACAATCTTTATTAGAGTCATGTAACAAATGTTAGGAGTGTGTGTCTTTCTCTATGTTTCACATCTACTGGCTTGGTACATTTACCACCCAGGATGATAGTGAACATTTCAATGTGTCTGAAGTTGAGGCACAGTTCTAATGATTCCTTTTATAAAGACTTTCATGTACCATATATGCCTTTGCATTCTGGGATTGGATGATGCTTATCTCAGGTTTTTAAACTATGCTTTTGAAGAGGAGGGATTTTTCAGGTATTACCTGTTTTTCTTTCTCCTACTATTTTTTCCTTTTAGAGCGGGGCCCCTTTCCCTGAGTTGAGACCAGGTTGAGGTGAGGGCTGTACCCACTGTTTATGGGTAAGTGCAATTCAAAACGAACCGTACTGAATGCCACACAGCATTAGTGAATGCTATTTTTGGTCATAGAGTTTGTTTGACCTGTAGCTGAGCTTGTTTTACACATTGGGTCTTTGTTTCTTTTCTAAATTTTTCCACAGGTATCCGGTTTTGATTGCTGATAAAACTTGACCGGTGCGGTAGGAATTTTTATCTGCACCCCACTTTTATATAATTTACACACACGTTTTTCTCACTGAAAACCACAGCAGTAATTTAGGCCCTGATGAAAGCCCAGATACTATTGATCGATTGAGGGCAGAAACATGTTGACCGTACTTGCTTTGGACAATAGCATAATGTCAATTTAATTTATGCAATATTGCCATCTTGCTTTTTAAATATGACAGGGGTTCTCTACTATTAAAGAACTTTTGGGCACCCTTAGCCATTTTTAACTCACACTATTATGATTTTACTGCTGACTTCTAGGATTTCTCACCTTGTTCTATGGGTAGTACCTCATCCAAGACAATATTCGTGAGAGATCAGGTGACAATCCTCCTTTGGTGCTCCTTCTATGTTAGCGACCGGGTCACTGTTTCATGAACTGGTCCTTCTGGATGGAGTATACAGACCCAGATGATAATAACAATTAACCACCTTAAGTGATTGATGGGTCCTGTGTAAGGGAGTGCTCTCTCATAGAGTTGTCATGCTGAGAATGGGGTTCACTTAGACGTATTTGTGTAATTTTTTGGCTCAATTACTGACCCGGGTTGTATTAGTGTGTTGATGATTGTTGTTAGGGGAAACACAACCTGCTGGTCTACTGTTTTGTTTAAACTTTCCCTTAGACCTCCCCCACGTTGCTATGTGTTAAAATGTAACTGTGTCTGATCCACCAGGGATCGATAAAATACGTTCTTCACTGCAATAGTACTGCAGTCACTAGACCTTTCTTCTTGTATTTGAAATATAAGACTGGGAATGGAAAGACCAGCTAAGGGATCACTTCCAAACAAAATGGAAGACTACATTCTGCCCTCTGAGCATGCAACTCCCACTGGAAAAACCAAAAGCATAAATGGCTTAAAAGTCACTCAAGAAAGGATTTTACTGACTGCCGTATGGGAATCTAGATCTACACGAGACCGACACAGTGTCTTGGAAGATTATGGTGTTATATACCGACCTAAGCAAAGTCACTGCGTGGTTGACAGAAGGGGAGCAAAATGGCTTAACAACACGAGAAGGCCTTGAATAATTATGAGAAATAGTTTCTGCCCGGAACAAAATTAGAGGGAACTTGGAGATGACGGGAAACTAGGCCAAACGGTGGTCCCACTGCAGCAACATTAGGATCATAAGCATGCCTGAAAAGGCTAGTGCTTCAAGGAATGGAGATGATTCTCAAAGACTAAAAAAGAATACCCCAAAGTCAAAAGGACTCACATTACTTTTCAGTTGAAAGGGCTTATAGGACACAACTCCTGATTCTGCCCCGTGCCGCTTCCCCTATGGCAATAATTGCTGGATGCCAGATTACAGCAAGGAGGAATGCAAAATCTTTTATGGGAACAGTTTCATCCTTCTGCTCTTGGATCACTTGCACATGGTGCAGAAGCTGTGTGCTAAATTGATCAGGCGAAGAGGGAATGTATCAGGTGAAGGGGATATGTAGCGATCAACAGGTGAAGTACATGCTTCTTTTCCAGGCCAGGCTCAAAGTAATTTTGAACATCTTAACATATTTCTCCACAGACCTGGAGCAGTCATGGAAATGGTCCAACGGTTTGACTACATCCGATCTAGAAAATCTAGGGACGAAGATAGCAAGCGAATGCAGATAGAAAGCCAATGGCACCAATGAGAGGGAGCACTTTAAGAAGATATATAAGACGTTAGATAGCATGCTTACTTGACTAATCTGGTATGGTATTCACAACAGGGTGAAAAGGAAAGTACTCAAATTAAAATATGAGGATGAGATGGTCTGTTGGTGGTATGGTATCTAGCATCTCTGCCCCAGTATGTGTCGATTGGGTTGAAAAGACAGATGGCCATGTTAAAAAACTACTGTAAGGCATGTCAAGCAATAATCAACCACTGTGAGTATTGCTGTATATATGAACACCTAGGGTACGACCAGTGGTAGCTGGCACGTATTGGGGTGGTGGGGCGGGGTGTACGAGGGTGTAGAAAGAAGGAAAATTAACTTGCCTTATCGCCGCATCTCTCCTCCGTCTCTCTTCCATGTCAGGCCAGGACAGGAAGCACCCATGCTCCCCGTGTTGTTATTAATCTGAGTGCCGTCGTTTGGCACTCAGATGGGGACTGGAAGCCTGGGCATGTCCTCCACCCAGGCTGTAATGCAGCCCGGGTGGAGAATATGCGAAGTGAAGTGGCGGTTTGGCCGGCCCGTGACGGCCGGCCAAATATTCATGTGCACTTACATAGTGCCCACCACTCACGCCCCTTTCTCTGAGAGCAGAGCAGCCCCGACTTGCTGCCGCAGCATGAAAAAATAAAATGATAATAACATTGAGTTATTATCATTTTATTTTTCCTTTATTCACATTGCTGAAAAGCAGTGGGGCAACACTCCTCTGCCTTAGCAGAGGAGTCGCCACTGGGTATGACCCTTCCCTGTACTTAATACGACTAGATAGGGAATTATACCTCTGAGATATTCTGAAATGAAATGGTGCCATTCAATTTGCAGTAAAAGCATTACTGTAGGATCTTCCACACATTAGAAAAAGAACATAGGAAATGGGCATATAGCATTTGATAAGGGGCAAATGTGTGATGACCAGTAACCTGTTTCTGAATGGTCATTAGCAAGCACTTGCAAACGCTAGAAATGTTTACAGTGTATTAAACATGGACAATTCATGTAATACCAAAGGCTGAAAATGCAGTAAGTGACCACCTTCCCAGATATGCTACCAGGAAGGAACAACCTCAAAAGTATGATTGATTAAACAACAAGAGGTATATGTGAATCTACACTACACAGGACACTAAGAGCAGATGTTGCAATAATTGAAAAAGGGGTCAAGAAACCACAAGAATGGGACAGAATTCACGGTACAACACCACACTTACCCAACCACTGTTACAGTGGACAGAACTGATCATTTCAATAGGGACAGTTTCCATAGTTGTAAACAAGAAGGGATGAATTTTGTGCATTTTTTTTGCCAAAAATGAACAGACTACTAGGGAGATATAAGAAAAAATATTTAAGTATTTAAATCTATACTGACTTGAATCTCAACAAGGTCCTAATTACTTGCGTATTGGGGTTAGTCCTCAAAGCCAAAGTGGCGAAGATCGAGCACAAATTTACTATTCTTGCACTACAGTTAGCACAGAGTTGCATTGACATTCCCTGGTTAGATTGACATCCGCCACAACAAAGAAGTGGTTAATGGGTGTAACAGAGTGGTTGGAAGAAAAAGCAATAAATATTGGTGCAAATGAGGAAAGATGATAAGCGATAAAATCTGACTGCAGAGTTTATCTTAATGCCATTTCTCATCTGATTCAAGGCCACCATCTGCCTTGTTTGTGCATAATTGTTTACTAAATGAAATTTCTACTCTATCAATACAATAGTTTGCATTTTTCATAGGGGTTTATTAAATTGTACTTTATTGTGGTCAGTTGAAGTTGGAATTTTATTTGAATATCATTTTAGGTTGGAGGGAGCAGAAGCAATTAAGAGAAACTTTGAAGAGAAATCACCCAATGCAATTGTTATTGGCCTGGGTAAGGCGGTGGAAATATGGAGGATGGTGTTACCTTGAGGTTTTTGGTGAGAAACTAAGGGGCTGGTGTAAATGTTGGCAGTCAGGATACTTCCTAGCAATGGCAACGGTGTATCCTTACCACAACATAATTGCGCCACCCATCTCCCCTCCTGATTTGGATGAGTGAGGACCATAGATTTGGCTAGACTGGGGACTGCTTAGTCATCACCGTAGCCAAACCTCTCCAATGTCCTGACAGAGTAAAGGCCATCGGTGAAATGGGCAAATGTCCTCCCACAAACTCAGGATAGGCAGCCATATAGCTATTTGTTTACTGGCTGTCACCGCCAGGCAAACCTTGGAGGTAAGGGACAGCAAAATGCTAATAATGCCCCGCCCCCCCTTGCCTTGGGAAACGACTTCCATGGTGAAGGGAGCATTGCATTTTTTATTTTCGAAAAGAAAATCCCCTTTCGGGATTATCTTTCTGAAAATAAAAAAAGAAAACTGATGCAACCCAGCACCAAACAGCAAAATACTTTAGCAGGAACTGCGGTGACAATGGTTCCCAGCAATGCATTATAAATGACTGACTGCCTGGTTAGCGATCATTTATAAATGCGGCAGGCGGTCCCTCTGCCAGGGGAACGGAGTAACTTACTCCGTCCCCTTGGCGGAACAATGGGTCATCCGCCGACTTACAAATGATGCCCTAAGCTATTTAAAGGGGGAAATTGAGACAGTGTGTTAACTTAAGAGATCTAAACAGGTGTATATGTGACTAATGTAAATGAGATGTTGGCTACCGTAGAGGAAGCAAAGGTATTTTCCACTTTAAACATGTTAAATGCATATCACCGAATTCACATCCCCGCCAGAGGGTGCATGCACATTTTTAAGGATGACATTTGGTCTGGCATCTGCATGAGCAGTTTTGTAGTGTAAAATGCAAAGGTTGTTTATAGAGGAGCCACAGGTAATGTTCTTCCAGGACAATATTTTAGTAGGGGGAAAGCTTTGCTAGAGTATAATGACGTGTTAAGGTGTGTACTAAATATATTAAAAAGAGCTGGATCAAATATTGCAATGGAAAATTTACATTTTCTGTACATACGTGGAACATAAGTTTTCCGCTAATGGTGTGAAGCCCAAATTGAAGTTGGTAAAGGACGTTAAGGACCAATCATATTCATTTTTGGGCATGGTGGAATAATGCACTAAATTGGTGGCTCGCCTTTCGACAAGGATGAAGGATATGAGAGCATTAATGAAGAAGAACACCAATAATGTAATGTATGGTCAGAGGCATGTGATAGAGCATGTGTCCCTTTCCTCATTTTTTTTTATTTCCTCAGTTGTGATTCTCTGTAGGATTAGGAGTGTTCAATAATCCTGAGCCCTTTGATAAAGCTTATGGTTCAACCAATTCCACTGTCTCTATATAGCAAAGTAATCAGTGCATCCAAGAGAAACCTATAATTTTGAAAATGTAGGAGAACTGTGCTAGTTTTAGAAACAGACATGTAAAGTTGACTTACCAGAGCATGTACTCTTGACTTTGTTGGTGGCCCAGAAAGACTCCCAGACCGATTTTTTCACTGGTGGATTCGCCGAGGCCGCGGTGTGGGAGCTATCAGCACAGGAGCACTGCGTTTGGGGACTGTAAAAATAATTTCAAATATAAGCACAAAAATAACTAACGAAACTTAAGACTTAATTAAAGCAGCTCCATGTATACTTGTTGCACAAACACTGAAAGAAGTTAGGGCCAGATGTCGAAATATCTGGTCACAAAATACTCTTCGCAAATTGCGACCAGTGAATATTTTAAAGAAGCAATCTATTGACAGATCGGTTCCTAAAAATCTGAATTGGAGTGGGTCGTAATCCAACCTACCATATGAATATTGAGGAGGTAGGTCACAAATTGGTCCTTACTACGATTGGAGGCCATCACAGGGATGGTGGCCTGCTGCAGCAAGCAGACACAATGTCTGTGAATGCCTTTCAATAAAGTAATTTGTTTTTTAAAATGCAGCTCATTTTCCTTAAAGGAAATGGAATTGCATTTGAAAAGAAAACTTTACTTTTTGTTTTGTTTGTGTTAGCAGTGGTCGCATCAATGAGGTATTTGGGAGGGATTCATACAACATGCATATCGGTATCCATTTTAAATCCCATGTTAGAAGTAAGAAAACCTTTTCTGGCCCTTAGTGAATGGGCCTAAGTGTCTGTCATAGGCTATATTTATTTTGTAAACAGGATTATACTGCAATGATTCTTTCCTTGTTTTAACAGTGTTTAAAACTATTACAAGTAACAATGAAGGAATCACAGTTCTTTGGTGCATTAAAACAAATCAAGTAGCATGGAAAAAGGAAGTGCAGGGTTTTTGTATGCTACATACTGGGGAGATGTAACCCAAACAGGTGAGTCTTTAACTGTTGATGGAAAGACATGTCAATTCTTTTGGGAGAGATGGTGTGATGAACACAATTTCTATTAGCAAAAAGTGGTTGCATATTGCACAGCATCGTTTGCCTCTCTACCATTGGATGCAATCACAGGAATGGTGGCCTGCAGGGTAAGCAGTTCACCAGGTCTCTGATCCCATTTCACTAAATTCATCGTTTTTAATGTAGCCTGTTTTCCTTTATGAAACAGGTCTGCATTTAAGACAAAAATCTACTTTAAAAAAAAGTTTGTTTAACCTCTTGACCGCTACGGATTTTTCTCCTCTTGCATATTTGGGGTAGCTAGTGCTTAGACCTTCATAACTCTTTTTTCCCCAACATTCTGGGCATTAAAAATGGCAAGGGGTTGTAGATTTCTGTGGCAGGAACCAAAACAATAACCAAAATATTGCTAAAATGTGGATTTGTCGGAAAAAAGGGGAAATATTTGTCAGAAAAAAGGGGGAAAAGTGCTTTGCAAGAAAGCATTTTTTCCCCTAAAAATGACACCAACAAAAGGTTTGGTGTGCTACGCTCACCCACAGTCTTCAGGAATAAGCAGAGATGTATACAAAATTACCATTGTTTTTGCATTTTTATAAAAGGAAGTTAATTGTTCCTAATTTTGTGATTTCAACCGATTTGCAGTTTGTGGTAGAAACAGTTGTGAAACCCATTGGGGATCTCAGAAAGTTATACATTCCTGCAACGTTGGCAAAATTCTGAATATAGCAAAGAATCATTAGTATACATCCCTCAATGTTTTCCCAAAGAAAATAACTGTTAAAATAAAAATAAAGAAAATAAGTAGGAAAAAACAGTCATTGGTGACCACTTTTTCATCTGCAATTTGTTTTATCACAATGGTTGATTTACAAAAGCAATATACTGTTACATCCGATAGACCCCTCTGGTCCTGGGTATATATCAGGTTTGTAGGTTCCCCAAAAACATGCAATACCTGGGTGTTCACCTGAGCTGCACCTTACAATGATTTTTTCATAGTGTGCTGACTATCCAGCAATGAATGTGGTAAAATATAAGGAAAGAAAAATGGATATGTTGGAAACCTATGTATTTCCTGAATGTAGACAAGATACTGAATTTAGGAACAGTGGTTATTTATACACCTCTGAATTGGTAGTCACTCATACTGTCATGTGATTCAGAAGTCATTTTCCAAATTGTCTTCTTTCTTGCTCTTTGACTTACATTTGAAAGCCAGAAACAAAAACTTAGTTGGAACTAGAGGTCATAAGGATAAAGGCAGAAATTAATGGCCTTTATAATTAATCAGTGGTGGAAGCCTTTCAAACCTACACTAGGGATAACTATGAGTATGGTGAGACCACAGGTAAACATTTAGCACTACGTTTAAGACAAAGGGCAGCTGCAAATAACACCTTGAGGTTAAAAAGGAAAGATGGGACCCTGGCCACAGATCCCCAAGAAATTTTAAGTGTATTCGCAGAGTTTTATAGGGACCTTCTTCAGACTAAGGATGAATCTCAAGAGGCCACTGGGTCTGAAGATGTTGGGAATCCTCCTATCTTGCAGGAACTAGAGGCAGATATCTCGATTAGTGAAGTCACCAAGGCACTTCAGGCAATGGCCTCAGGGAAGGCAGCAGGCCCCGATAGAATCCCGATGGAAGTGTATAAAGCCCTCCAGTCAGAATTAACCCGTCTGCTTCTAGATCTTGTTCTTGTCCGTACAACAGAAGGGGCTCCAACCTCAATTCTGGCAAGGCACCGACATAGTTGTGTTCTTGAAGAAAGGGAAAACCGCCAAGGATCCAGCCTCGTATCGACCCATTTCCCTGATTAACGCCGATGAGAAACTATACTCTAAGATCATCGTGCTCCGACTTGACAAAGTTGTTGCCACATTGGTGAGTCCATGGCAACATGGTTTTATACCAGGGAGAGGGACCACAGATCATATACGTCGGGTAATCTCCTTGTTCGATATAGTAGATGCCTCAGTGGAGCAGATGGCCTCTGATTCTCCTCGACGCCCAAAAAGCTTTCGATCAAGTTGAGTGGGCATACTTATGGCACAACTTAAGAACCAATGGGTTTGGACCACGCATCTTAATGGCTATAAGAGCTATGTACTTACAGCCATACGCTAGGATTCAACAGATGAGTAAGGAATCCGAAAGGATTCTGTTTGCTCGAGGGACAAGACAGGGGTGCCTGTGTTCACCAATTCTTTTTGCGCTATACATAGATCCGCTTATAAGGTCAATTATTCAAGACCAGTCCATTAAACCAATAGTGGTCAGGGGGTATAATATCAAGGTTTTAGCATATGCTGACGACATAGCTGTCGTCATCCCTGATCCACTGGGAGCAATTGCAAGGATCGAAGTCTTGGCCAAGGAATTTGGCAGGCAGTCGGGTTATCGCTTGAACTCTGATAAGACCAGGATTGTCTGCACCAAAACCATTATCTGCCAGGATCCACGTAGCTACCTATCTTGGGATCGATATCTCGGCGAACGTGGGATCTATTTGGGCAACCAACTCAGCTCCTCTCATAGAGAAGATCAGTAGAGACCTAAAAAGAATAGATAATCTACACATGTCTATAATAAGAAGGTGTAATGTGCTGAAAATGACGATGTTCCCGAAAGTTCTATATATATTCCGTTGTATCCCGCTAGAGCCGGAACCTGCCTTCTTTAAAAAATTGGACGGAATAGTCTCCCAATTTATATGGCATTATCAGAAGGTTAGGCGATCATTGAAATTCCTGTCCCTTTCTCAAGATCCAGGGGATGGGCGGTTCCCAACTTACTATATTACTACTGGGCCATAACATTACAAGGAATAGCAATCCTGTTTAAATCAAATACGGAGGCAGAAACAGGCTTGGAAGTTCAGGAAAGCGAAATCACCCCCTCAGTTTTTGAGTTAGCCATAGGTGGAGCACCAGGGGTTCTACTCAGGCAGCTGGAGGTTAGTTATTACGAAACAACACGCTTTAAGCCTCTTAGAACAGCTTGGAATGTATGGCACAAAGTATGCAAACTCTTCGAAGTTCCTAGGCTCCAAAGATACCTGCTCCTCTGGCGGTCACCAATATTTACGGCCCCTCTCTGTGATGGAATTGGCAAACTTTGGGAACAGGCAGGTGTTGAAACTGAATGGGCAGGCAAGTTAGAGAATCAGGATGTGGATTTAAGTATGTCATTGGCTCTCTCTAAGAAAGTGTTTCTCTCTGCTAACTTAAAGGCCCAACACTTCAAAACAGTTTTCAACTTATACTTTACCCGGGCAAAACTGTTCGCTTGGGGAAAAAGGGAAAATGATCACTGCCCAAGGTGTGGGCAGGGCCCGCAGATCTGGCCCATATGTTTTTTGATTGTAGTAAACAAAATCCTCTGAAAAAAGGGATTGAAAACTTTTTGCATAAAGTGTTAAGACAGGATGTGTCTATTTCACCAACCATGATGCTACTAGGTACTGATGAGAATGCACAGCTAGAACCAACTCAGGCATATTTTTGTTTTATGGCAACTGCAGTAGTCCGATTGCTGGATGCATCAAAATGGATGCTGACCCTCCGGCGTATCAAGCTTGGTATTCCAGATTGCTTCACGTATATAACATAGCGATTGCACTGTATAAACGTAAAGGACGGAGGGCGATGAGAAGGGGCAGGCACATTTGGGGCCCTTTGATGGATTAGGTTGGATGTATAAAGCTTCCATGCATTCTCCATAATTCGACTATAGGGCAGTATGAAATGTTTAATTAATACTGTACTGGTTTAAATGTTTTTCTCTTCTCTTTTTGTTTTATTATATAAAAGGAATTATATGGTTGTACGGATATAAGGCCGTTTGTAATATCGACGTGTATTTGTGTAGATCTATTTTTCTCTGTAATCATTGCTTTTTCTAGGAAGAAATACAATAAATCAATAAATGAAAGCCAGAAACATGGAGAAGTCCAATTGGTTATCACAAATGTTCTTCTATTCTGTGTTTCCACATTCCTTTTGATAAAAACACTATGCTATTTTTGTGGCTGGGCCTAGTGCCTGTGACACAGAATGCTCCAAAAGACGACCTGGAAACATCCCATTTCACCCTGCTCAATCAATGCTTTTTTTAAAAGTGGGTAGCTACAGAATTTGTGCCCTAGCTCAGCTGCCACAAGGAAAACCTACCAAACCCAGACATTTCAGAAAACTAGACACGCTGTGGACTTCAGGGTGGAGTGACGTGTGGTTCTCAATAAAAAATGTTTACCCTGAAGCCCGTGCAGCTCTCAAACTCAGGCTAAAAGGCACATTTTCCTCATCTTTCTATGATGAAAAGTTTCCGATTCTGCGGGATCCACAAATTTCTTAGCACCCAGAGTTCCCGGAAAAAGCAGTACCCAACTTGTGTGGGTGGGCTTAGCATAAGCAACAGGAAAGGGCCCGAAACACAACATGGACAGATCAGATTTTTCCACTCAGAACTGACCATTTATTGCAATTTCGGTGGCTACGGAATTTGGGCCCTATCCCAGCCGGCACCCAGGAAAACCTACCAAACCCAGACCAGTTCAGGGTGGTGTGACTTGCGTAGATATCATGTATGTTAGAAATGGGGGTCTCTAGTTGGCAGTGGTATGCACCCTGTCCAAGTAGAGACCCTTCCTTCTAGTCAGGATAAGGGGATTACACACCCATGATAACCCCTGCTCACCCCCTTGGTAGCTTGGCATGAGCAGTCAGGCCTATCTCAGAGGCAATGTGTAAAGTATTTGCACATAAGACGCACAGTAACAGTGAAAACACTACAAAATGGACATCACACCAGTTTGGAAAATAAAGTATCTTTGTGTAAACCAAACCAGACCAAAATGACAAAAATCCAATATACACAACTCAATATATGACTTTTAAAAGGTTTCAAGCAATTCTGTCCATAGAAAACTATGGATTCATGATTTTTACACAAAGTATCTCAGATGGGTCAAAATCCACAAGGCAAAACATTCACAGAGGAGAGAAGCGTCAAAAAGCACAGGGATACGTTGGTTCCTGTGTCCTTGGGAAGGCGATGTGACAGTGCTGCTGCACACAGGAGAAGTGATGTGTTGAATCTGGACTGTACGGGGAAGAGATGCTTCGAATTCCAAGGCGACTCAGGTTTGTGAGTGATGCGTCGGCGATGCGTGGAAATTCAGACGTGCTGGAGGTCGATGCAGCGGTAGCAAACAGGCGCTGCATCAATTTCTTCAGCTGCAGTCCAGCGATGCGTCAATTCTTTAAGCGCACAGCAGGGCCTGCATTGGAGTCGGCGAGGGGGTCTTGGACTTCGGAGAGCGGTGCGCTGAACTTGGCGTGTGGTGGTTCTTCGAGCCGCTGACTGGCGCTGCCTCAATTTGTTTAGCCTAATGGGCTATGAGTCAGGATTTTCTCCGGCATGGCTGTGCAAGAAGGGTGAAGTGTCGATTTTTGTAGGTTTCTGCAGTTCTTTGTAGATTTTTGCAGCAGGAACAACCTCCCAGGGCACAGAACTGGATTTGGCACCACAAGGCAGGTCAGAACTCCCAGCAGTGGAGTTCAAGGATGCTGCAGGTGAAGTCTTTATGTCCCTGAGACTTCTTAGCAGGAGGCAAGCTCTACTTCAAGCCTTTGGAGAATCTTCTTAAGCAGTATACCACAGCAAGGCAAAAGTCCGGTCCTTTCCACTGCCCACAGAGAGAAGCAGCAACTGCAGGCCAACCCAGCAAAGCAACACACAGCAAAGGAACAGTACTCCTCCTGGCAGCTCTTCAGCTCTTCTTCTAGGCAGGGGGTCCTCTTAGTCCAGAAGCGTTCTAAATCTCTGGGGTTTTAGGTCTAATACCCCTTTTGCCCTTTGAAGTTTGTCTATTCCAGATTGCTTCACGTATATAACATAGCGATTGCACTGTATAAACGTAAAGGACGGAGGGCGATGAGAAGGGGCAGGCACATTTGGGGCCCCTTGATGGATTAGGTTGGATGTATAAAGCTTCCATGCATTCTCCATAATTCGACTATAGGGCAGTATGAAATGTTTAATTAATACTGTACTGGTTTAAATGTTTTTCTCTTCTCTTTTTGTTTTATTATATAAAAGGAATTATATGGTTGTACGGATATAAGGCCGTTTGTAATATCGACGTGTATTTGTGTAGATCTATTTTTCTCTGTAATCATTGCTTTTTCTAGGAAGAAATACAATAAATCAATAAATGAAAGCCAGAAACATGGAGAAGTCCAATTGGTTATCACAAATGTTCTTCTATTCTGTGTTTCCACATTCCTTTTGATAAAAACGCTATGCTATTTTTGTGGCTGGGCCTAGTGCCTGTGACACAGAATGCTCCAAAAGACGACCTGGAAACATCCCATTTCACCCTGCTCAATCAATGCTTTTTTTTAAAAGTGGGTAGCTACAGAATTTGTGCCCTAGCTCAGCTGCCACAAGGAAAACCTACCAAACCCAGACATTTCAGAAAACTAGACACGCTGTGGACTTCAGGGTGGAGTGACGTGTGGTTCTCAATAAAAAATGTTTACCCTGAAGCCCGTGCAGCTCTCAAACTCAGGCTAAAAGACACATTTTCCTCATCTTTCTATGATGAAAAGTTTCCGATTCTGCGGGATCCACAAATTTCTTAGCACCCAGAGTTCCCGGAAAAAGCAGTACCCAACTTGTGTGGGTGGGCTTAGCATAAGCAACAGGAAAGGGCCCGAAACACAACATGGACAGATCAGATTTTTCCACTCAGAACTGACCATTTATTGCAATTTCGGTGGCTACGGAATTTGGGCCCTATCCCAGCCGGCACCCAGGAAAACCTACCAAACCCAGACCAGTTCAGGGTGGTGTGACTTGCGTAGATCTCATGTATGTTAGAAATGGGGGTCTCTAGTTGGCAGTGGTATGCACCCTGTCCAAGTAGGGACCCTTCCTTCTAGTCAGGATAAGGGGATTACACACCCATGATAACCCCTGCTCACCCCCTTGGTAGCTTGGCATGAGCAGTCAGGCCTATCTCAGAGGCAATGTGTAAAGTATTTGCACATAAGACGCACAGTAACAGTGAAAACACTACAAAATGGACATCACACCAGTTTGGAAAATAAAGTATCTTTGTGTAAACCAAACCAGACCAAAATGACAAAAATCCAATATACACAACTCAACATATGACTTTTAAAAGGTTTCAAGCAATTCTGTCCATAGAAAACTATGGATTCATGATTTTTACACAAAGTATCTCAGATGGGTCAAAATCCACAAGGCAAAACATCCACAGAGGAGAGAAGCGTCAAAAAGCACAGGGATACGTTGGTTCCTGTGTCCTTGAGAAGGCGATGTGACAGTGCTGCTGCACACAGGAGAAGTGATGTGTTGAATCTGGACTGTACGGGGAAGAGATGCTTCGAATTCCAAGGCGACTCAGGTTTGTGAGTGATGCGTCGGCGATGCGTGGAAATTCAGACGTGCTGGAGGTCGATGCAGCGGTAGCAAACAGGCGCTGCATCAATTTCTTCAGCTGCAGTCCAGCGATGCGTCAATTCTTTAAGCGCACAGCAGGGCCTGCATCGGAGTCGGCGAGGGGGTCTTGGACTTCGGAGAGCGGTGCGCTGAACTTGGCGTGTGGTGGTTCTTCGAGCCGCTGACTGGCGCTGCCTCAATTTGTTTAGCCTAATGGGCTATGAGTCAGGATTTTCTCCGGCATGGCTGTGCAAGAAGGGTGAAGTGTCGATTTTTGTAGGTTTCTGCAGTTCTTTGTAGATTTTTGCAGCAGGAACAACCTCCCAGGGCACAGAACTGGATTTGGCACCACAAGGCAGGTCAGAACTCCCAGCAGTGGAGTTCAAGGATGCTGCAGGTGAAGTCTTTATGTCCCTGAGACTTCTTAGCAGGAGGCAAGCTCTACTTCAAGCCTTTGGAGAATCTTCTTAAGCAGTATACCACAGCAAGGCAAAAGTCCGGTCCTTTCCACTGCCCACAGAGAGAAGCAGCAACTGCAGGCCAACCCAGCAAAGCAACACACAGCAAAGGAACAGTACTCCTCCTGGCAGCTCTTCAGCTCTTCTTCTAGGCAGGGGGTCCTCTTAGTCCAGAAGCGTTCTAAATCTCTGGGGTTTTAGGTCTAATACCCCTTTTGCCCTTTGAAGTTTGTCTAAGAAAGTCTCTCTTCATCAGTAAAATCAGTTCTGTCTTCCATGGTCCAGCCACTCTACAGGGGGTGAAGACAGCCTTGTGAAAGGCAGCCACAGTGTCAACTCGTCCCACCACTCTAGCCCAGGGCGGCTCATCAGCATATGCAGGGCATACCTTAACTCCCTTTGTGTGAGAGCCTGGAGTGAATGAACAAACAAGCCCCTGTCAGTCTAAACCATACGTTGATTCCACAAGCAGGTAGAGGCACTGGATGGTTTAACAAGGAAATGCCCATTTTCTAAAAGTGGAATTTCCAACTATTCAATTGAAAAGCCACCTTTACTAAAGTATGTGTCATTAAATTCTGAGCTCACGGAGGCCAAATTCCAAATCTCTAGCTGTTCCCAATTGAAATTTACACTTGTAAAATGTTACAAGGCAGCTTGATAGATAGCCTAGGGTAGAGCTAGTCCTTGCAATAGTGAAAAACGAATTGCACAGTATTTCACTATCAGGACATGTAAAACACACCACTACATGTCCTACTTTTCACATATACTGCACCTTACCCATGGGGGTGTGGACTTGTATCTTTTTCTATCATGTATAGGATCCATCTTGTCTTGCTAAATTTGTGATACTCAAAGCCAATGCAACTGACTCGAGGCCTACACATGAAATTCGTGAACCTTGAAAACCCATTGTTTTTGCTCATTTGCTCATTTCAACCAGCTTGCAATGTAATGAAGCAAGGCTTGCTCCACTCAACATCACTCTTTTTTTTTTTTTTTGAAAAGATTTTACTGTGCATAAAAGGGTTACAAACACGGGCCTACAACCACCAGGGCCGGCCGCTAGTAGTCAAAGTGTTCCAGCATATCAGAAAACAATGGCTAGCCCACAGGGGCTCCGCACTATCACAGTAAATCAGACTGCACATAAGGAAATCAGAATACACACTTTTAGTATAAATAACAACAAAAAAGAAAAATACAAAAATACAACAAACAAGGCGAAACGACTTATGAAGGGCGGCGAACACCAGCCGGGGGAGTCAACACCCAACCACCCGAGGGCGGTCAATAAAAGAAGACCTGAGAGAGAGGGGGGGGCAATGAGAGAACCAAATCTGTACTCCGAAGTACGAGATGCACAAGGAACCCTCAAGGATCAGGGGGACGAGGCAACCCCGGACGTATCTACCAAAGGGGGAGCACAGATAGACCCACGATACGCGTTCCACTGCCCCCAAATTTTACCCCAAGCCCCCGGTTTACCACGGGCCACATACACCGTTTTCTCCCTGAACATGCACCAGTCCATGTTTTCCTTCCAGACGGACACGGTGGGAGGCCGCTGGGAACCCCAAAGCTGCGCAATATCTCTCTTTGCAATCATGTTCCCCAAGGCCGCCCACCGAGCCTGAGCCGCATTGCAGTCATTGGGCTCCCATACATTCAGCACACAACGACGCACCTCCGGCAGCAGAGCGACCCCGGTGACTCGTCTCATAATATCATGCACCCGGCGCCAGTATTCCGCCACCTCGCGGCATTCCCATAGGATATGGAGAAAAGTAGCACTGAGCCCGCAGCCACGCTTACAGAGTCCGTCGTCTGAAAACCCCATCGAGACCAGGCGGGGGCCCGTCACATATACACGATGGAGAATCTTAAGCTGGACCAGGCGGAGACGGGCCGGGATGGCCACCTCCTTAGGGGATGACAGTGCAGTCTGCCAGTCCTCATCGTCCAGCTCCACCCCATCTCCCGTCCATGCCTCCCGAAGACGCACCAAGAGGTCAGCCCGATTGTTTATCAGTTTTTTTGTAAATCAGGGAAATAGTACTGTCGGGGACGTGACCGTCGAGTATGCGGTCCTCGAGAGGCGAAGAAGAAGGGACCGTGGTCCCCTCCCCAAAGACCGAAAGCAGGGCGTGCCGAACCTGTGCATAACGGAAGAACTCTCTGTCACTAAGCTCATACTCGCGCTGAAGCGCCGCGAAGGATTTAACCGCACCTTTAACCCACAGGTCCCCCACTCTGCTGATGCCGATCGTATCCCAGCGCTCGAAGCCTTTCGTTGTCCAGAGGTTTCCCAAGCGGTCTGAGTCGAATAGAGGAGTGGCGCACGTTAAACGCTCACTCCAGCCCATCGCAACGTTAGCCGCCTTCCATACACGGACCGCAATCCTGGTAGGGCCCGTAAGGGCCCTACCAGCAGACCGCGAGTAAAGCGCTCTGTTATAGTTACCGCCGGGGAGCAGGAATTTATCCATCTCATATGCCGGGTTCGAACCAGGAGCGTACGTAGCATGATTAATGGCAGACAGCTGGGAGGCCCAATAGTACCGTCTAATATCAGGAAGCGCGATGCCCCCGTCATACCAGGAACGAGTCAGCTTGGCCAACGCGATACGCGATCGCCCGTCCCAAACCAGTCTCCTCTGCAAACTCTCCACCTCCCTAAAGTAGGCCGCAGGAATGACATCGAAGAAGTTCTGGAGTGCATAAAGGAATCTGGGAAGGGACATCATTTTAAACAGCGCCGCGCGACCAAGCGGAGACAAGGGCAGCTTACACCACCGAGCCGTATCTGCCCTCAAACGCCGGAGTGGAGACAGGAGATTCTGCTCATAGCGGACCGCCGGATCCAACGAAACGTACACCCCCAGGTATTTAAAGCCGGACTGAGATATTTGGAGCGGAAGCCGAGGCGGCAAGAGAGGAAAACCACCAGAGATAGGATACACACAAGATTTGGACCAGTTGATTATCAGACCCGAGTTTTTCCCGAAGGAAGTAAGGACATCAAAGAGAACATTGAGCGACTTCCGCGGTGAGGTGAGATACAAGAGAATATCATCCGCGTACAATGAAACCCGATCCTCGAAGCCCGGGGCCCACCGGAGCCCTCTAATCGAGGGCTCCCAACGGAGCCAGGCAGCGAGCGGCTCCAGGGCGAGAGCAAAGAGCAGCGGGGACAACGGGCACCCCTGCCTAGTTCCCCTCCCGAGAGCGAAAGGCCGAGAAACCCGCCCATTGACAACCACCTGAGCCATTGGTCCAGCATAAAGGAGCTTCACCCAGCCAAGGAACCCCTCCCCAAACCCAAACTTCGCCAAGACGGCCCAAAGAAATGGCCATTCAATGGTATCAAAGGCCATCGTGGCGTCTAGGGAAACCAATATGGCCGGTTCAGCCAAGTACTCAGCCCTAGCAAGGACGCCGTGCAGACGCCGTAAGTTGAGAGCGGTATTACGATGTGGGATGAAGCCACATTGATCCGGATGTATCAAGTCACATATAACGCTCAGCAAGCGATTAGCGAGGACCTTAGCAAGGATTTTGGGTTCGGCATTCAGCAGGGAAATAGGCCTATAGGAGGCACAGCGGTCACGTGGCTTACCCTCCTTGGGAATCACTACTATAGTAGCCAGACGCTGGTCGTCAGGAAGGGAACCCCTCTCGAGCGATTCCTGAAACATATGACGGAGGAAAGGCGCGATTTTATCCGGGCGCAACTTATATAGTTCAATCGGCAGGCCGTTGGGGCCCATAGCCTTGCCCGAGCGGAGGGAGCGAATCGCAGTAGCTATCTCTTCGACAGACAAAGGGGTATCCATCAGCTCGCGGTCATCGACGGATAAGCCGGGCAGAGCAATATCCCGAAGCAGAAGACGAGAGTCGTCCTCATCTCTATCGGACACCGGGGAGTACACTGCACGGAGGTGGTCAGCAAAACACTCAACAATCTCACCAGGCTCAGTCACACACACTCCATCCGACACCCGAAGCTCCGGGACCACACGATTCACTCTCTCCTTCTTGTCCAACCAGGCAATCAGCTTACCCGCCTTGTCTCCGGCGTCATACAACCTGCCCTGCTGCTCCCTATATATAGTCTTGGCAGCATCAGTGACGAGAGACTTATATTCAAACTGCTTCAGGCTGAGGGCATGCAGCCCATCCGGGGTGACACCCGCCTCCAAGGCTGCCTCCAGCCCCGATATTTCAGTCTCCAGCGTCACAACCGCCTCTCTCTTGACCCTCTTGGCTTCCACTATCTGGGACAGGGCATGCCCGCGGAGCACTGCTTTGAAAGCTTCCCACAGGGACACCGAGGACAACACCGACCCCTCATTCTCAGAAAAATATTGATCAATCGACTTAATCAGGCTATCACGGATCTTGGGGTCTCGCAGGTACCAAGGGTTAATAGGAGCGATCCGCCCAGTGGACCGCGACCCGGTGTCAAAAAGCAACCACAGTGGGGAATGATCAGAAATACCCCTGGCCAGGTGTTTGACCTCTCGAATCCGAGCAGCCTGGGCCGCGGGCATAAGGAAATAGTCCAGTCTGGAGAGACTCCCATGGGCCCCAGAGTGAAAGGTGTACTGACACTGTGTCGGATGCATTAACCTCCAACAGTCCACCAGACCGAAGGTCTCCAGGAGCCCGCCCAGCCACGCCTGGGCAGCAGGGAGGGCCCTGGGCGGATGACGGTCCAGGTCACCCGAGACAACCGAATTAAAGTCCCCACCCATAAGCAAAAGACTGTCAGGAAGCCCAAGCAACATACGACCCAAGTCTGAGAAGGTGGAGTTCTGGAGGCCCGGGGGAACATAGACTGAGATCAAGGAAAGGGACTGCCCCTCCCACCTCCCAGTCAGAGCCACATAGCGCCCTCTATCGTCTGGGACCACCCTGGTGATCTCCAACGGAAGTGAAACTCGCAAGAGAATGCCCACCCCTCTCGAACCAGTGGTGAAACCAGAGTGGGCCACAAGTCGATATCCCCCCCTGTTCATAGCCCGACAAACATTGCCAACCAGATGCGTCTCCTGTAAGAACACCACATCAGGAGTCAGACGACGCAGATATTGCAGCACAACACCCCGTTTGATACGGTCCCCCAATCCATTGACGTTCCAAGACATCAATCTCAACCCGTCCCCCCCCATCCCATCCAGTAGATCAAGGGCCCCCTAGCAAAGAGCTCAACACCCAAGGATGAACCATAGCCAATACTTTGCCTTGAAAACAAAAAACACAAATGCAAACAACCCCACCCACCCACCAACCCCCCCCAACTCCAACACCCCCCACCCTGCACCCCTGTGGTCCAAAAAACCACCCCAACTTGCAGTGTGCCTGTCGCCCTACAAACCTCATTCTACGAAAAGACCCCGGAGGAGGGAGGGGACCCGTCCCCGCCCGCTCCCCACACACAACATAGTGAAACAAAATGCACAAAAGAAGTAGAACCCAGCCGAACAGTACAACCTGGCAGAGTCCGGGACCATAAGTCACTCCAAAGGAGACCCACCACCCTCGGTACCGGCAGAGGGCCCAGTCCGGTCACCCCGGTCTGGCAGCGAATCCAGCCAGTCACTCACAGTCACAGGAGAGTCAAAAAAGGTAGTCCGATCTTCATGTTCCACTCTGAGCCTTGCAGGATAAAGCATAGAGTACTTGAGACCGAGGTCCCGGAGACGCCGCTTCACCCCCTGGAAGCCCATCCGCTGTTTCTGGACAAGTTGGGTGAAGTCCGGGAAAAAGTTAATGGACGAGTTCTCATGTCGGACCGGGCCATGAACCCGTGAGGCCTGCAGAATCGCGTCTCGGTCTCTGTAATGGAAAAGTCTCGCAACGATAGGCCTCGGGGGGGCACCCGGTCGCGGCCGGCCACCTGGGACTCGATGGGCCCGCTCCACAGCGAAAAACTTACTCAGGCCAGCGGGAGCAAGATGTTCGAGGATGAGCTCCTCGACCAGAAGATCAACCGGGCGGTTATCGGAGGTCTCCGGAACGCCTATGACGCGGATGTTATTGCGGCGGGCCCGTCCCTCGAAGTCTTCCAGCCGCCGGGCCATCAGATCATTGGCCGACTTGAGATCGCCGAGAGTGGCCTGCAGGTCCGACACGTCCGTCCCAAGGGAGGACGTCCGCACATCCAGCGATTGAACCCTCTCGTTGGTCTTAGAGAGATCCGCCCGGATTAGGGTAACGTCAATGGCCACCGTGTCGATTTTACGGGCCAAGGCCTCGTACTGTGTAGCGATGGTCTCTCTGATGCCCGTAATGGCGCCCATGATGTCCTGCAGGGACAGATCCGGAGAAACGGACGGGCCACCACTGGTGTCATCCGGGGGGACATTGGCTGTCCCGGGGGATCCTTTACCCTGAGTGTAGCGGTCCATGTTGTTCGTCTGGACCGGTCCCCCACGTAGGGATGTCTTGGTCTTACGCCTCTCGGGGTCTCCCTTGCCTCCCATGAGAACCTCGATCGCCGAAGGGGACCACCGAGGAAGCGTCGAGGTGGCACAGGCCAGGCAGACGCGTGTCGCACCACAGGCCGCAATATGGCGGAGCGAAGGGACCACCGTCAATGAGCACACTGGCAGCAGACGAAGCCACCGGCATCAAGCGAAGGCAAAATGGAAGCCCAGTCGCACCAAGCAAGTCCACAGTCCAGCCCCTCAAAGACCAAAAGTGAAACCGAAAGTGATGTGACGGCCACTGGCACCGCTCCGCTGCCGTTGTTGTTCAACTACGCCCCGGCTCCACAGATCACCCTCGCATCGGGCACTGCCGTAGGGTGGGCCTCAAAAGTTCAAACCACCATAACTCCGGATTGCCAGGTCCGATTTGATTTCCGAAAGGAGTTTAGTGTTCAGCCAGCATTCGTCTCCCAGATTCCATCAACCGAGTCAGGATAGATTCAGGATAAATTCCGAGGAGCAGCGAGGGTCCGGGGAGCCCTGTGCTCACGCGACCATCTTGGATGCGCGCTAGGCTCCTCCCTCAACATCACTCTTGATTGTCACGGCTTGCTAGCTCAGCACAAACATACTATTTTTATATAGGCACCTGATATTTGCTAATATGTTTCTCAATCTCTGAAAAGACCCGCCTGTCACAAAAGAAAAGACACGTGGGTCCTCATTATGTATTTGCTTAAGATACATTTTTTATTATCCCTGATTGGATGATATATATTTGATATGATGTTTTTGCTAACATTGCTGAGAAATGATAATGTATTCAATATCTGATTGGATACTTATAACTTACAGTTACTTCCTTATGCGGTTTTCGAGAATAAAATGTTGTAACCAACTTCTTCCTTAGGGCATTTGACTGAGCACTTGGTGGGCAGTCAACGGTCTCCATGTCACGTTAATAAATCCTTGACTATGTGCATAGTCTGATGGGTTTTGCCTTTGATTGAATCTAGACTTCTACATTTGTGGTGGGAATGTTTGGCTCCTGGACCTGATATTGCCTGTGGATGCTGTTTGCCCCGGTTAAGGCTGCCGGACTGCTCTGTTCTACAGCCTCCGGTGCCCCTGATCACTGCGTTGAGCGCTGCCATGAGTATGAATGAATGAATGAAATAAAATTTATATTGCGCAACTAAAACCCGAAGGCATCAAGGCGTCTACAAAACAAATCAAAATCAGAAGGCAGAACACAACTACAAGTATGACCTCGCAAAAAGACGGGTTTTCAAAGCATTTCTAAATAGCTGTAGAGTGGGAAGGGACCTAAGTTCCAGTGGGAGATCATTCCACCACTTAGGTGCCAGAATGGAGAAGGCTTTGCCCCCCCATTTAGTTTTCCGGATACGGGGGACTAATAAGAGAAGTCTGTTGGAGGAGCGCAAGTTCCTGGAGGGGCTATAGAGAGATAAAATAGATCCAACTCCGGAGGAGCTACCATTAGCTAAAGCCCTATAGGTCATGCACATGGTCTTAAACAGTATCCGGTCCTCTATAGGAAGCCAGTGTAACAGTTTTCTGGCAGAGGTAGCCGAGGCACGCTGGGCAGATCCAGGACAAACCTAGCTGCTGCGTTCTGGGCCATTTGCAGGCGCTGCAGCAGACTTCTATTCAGTCCCGCATATAGCGCATTGCAGTAGTCCAGCCGGGAATCAATGAGAGCAACAGCAACTTGTTTCCTTGCCTGCTGCGAGAGATAGTGCCTAATTTTCCTCAGTATGTGTATAATGCTCCAACAGGTAGAGACAGTTCTATTAACTTGTTGACACATGTTGAGGGTGGAGTCGATCAAAACTCCTAGGTTCTTGGCCGACGAGGCGGGAACAGGACACGCTCCCAATGAGTCCGGCCACCAATCGGATGACCATACCTCTTCCTTTCCTCCAAACACCATCACCTCCGTCTTCTCCCCATTCAGTTTCAATGAATTGTGAATCATCCATTGGCCGACTGCCTCCGTACAAGATCTAAAATTGGAGGCAACTAACTGACTGGGAGAGAGAGACGAGGATCTGTGTGTCATCTGCATAGGAAACTACCTCCATCCCAAAAGATCTAATTAGTCTGGCAAGGGGGGTCACGTATATGTTAAAAAGGGTCGGACTTAATGCCGACCCCTGAGGGACCCCACATTGCACAGACATGGATGGAGATAGGAACTCCCCCAACTTCACTCTTTGCTCTCTTTGGTCGAGGAAAGAGGTCAATAGACACAGGGCTGCTCCCTCAACCCCAATCTCCCTCAGACGAGATGATAAAACTGAGGGAGAGAGGGTTTCAAAGGCTGCCGTGAGGTCCAGCAGGATCAGGAGGGCGGTCTGACCCCCGTCCACACGTGTGCGGATATTATCCAGCACCATGGTGAGGGCCGACTCGGTGCTATGTTCCCTCCTGAAACCATGCTGGGAATAATCAAGGCAGCCTGAACTTTCTACAAAAGCTGCGAGATGTTTATTCAGATGAG